>NC_091979.1:150332041-151006722 GCF_044704955.1 Pristiophorus japonicus | reverse complement strand
GTGTATACAGTAATACAGTGGTGTTACATTGTGGTTACATGCATGACATCACCTCCCCCCCCACCCCCGCCCAAAGTCTTATTGGGATCATAGGTTTAGTCTTTCAGGTGGTCTACGCTCCCTCGTGGAGCGTTGCAGTTGGGGCTCTGGTTGTTGGACACTGACGCGAGTGTCTATCACCTGTGGTGATTCCAGCCTGTCCGGGCTGACCGCAGGGACTGTGCATTCTTCTGATTGCTCTTGTTGTTCGTTCACTGGCGGTGTTGTGAGCTCCATCTCACGGTCTTCTTCAGGTTCCTCTGTGTCGATGCTAAACCTTTTTTTTTTTACTTGGTCCAGATGCTTACGGCATATATGACCATTGTTGAGTTTTACCATGATGACCCTATTCCCCTCTTTGTCAATTACAGTGCCCTCAAGCCATTTGGGCCCCATGGCGTGATTGAGGACAAATACAGGATCATTTATTTCTATATATCTCCCCTCGAATTACAGTCATGGTACTCGTTTTGTGACTTGCGCTTGCCCTCAACTATGTCGGTCAGGACTGGATGAATGAGGGACAACAGAGTTTTGAATGTCCGTTTCATTAGTAGCTCTGTGGGCGGGACCCCCGTGAGCGAGTGTGGTTGGGATCTATAGGCCAGCAGGAGACGCGATAGGCGGCATTGTAGGGAGGGTCCTTGAATCCTGAGCATACCTTGCTTAATGATTTGGACCGCATGTTGCACCTGGCCATTGAAAGCCGACTTGAATGGCGCAGTCCTGACGTGGTTGATGCCACTGCCCGACATAAACTCTTGGAATTCGTAGATTGTGAAACATGGGCCATTATCACTAATCAGGGTGTCCGGCAAGCCATGGGTTGCAAAGATCGCACATAGGCTTTCCACAGTGGTAGATGACGTGCATGAATTCAGAATGATGCACTCGATCCATTTCGAATACGCATCTACCATGAATGGGCCCACGTAGTCAACATGAATGCGTGACCATTGCCTGGTGGGTCAGGGCCACGGGCTGAGCGGGGCCTCCCTGGGGGCATTACCGAGCTGGGCACACGTCGTGCACCTGCGAACACAGTGTACCAGGTCTGAATCAATTCCAGGCTACCAAACGTGTGACCAGGCAATGGCCTTCATCAGCACAATGCCTGGGTGCTCGCTGTGGAGTTCCCTGATGAATGCCTCCCTGCCCTTCTGGGGCATAACTACCCGGCTGCCCCATAGTAGGCAGTCGGCTTGGATGGAGAGCTCATCCATCCGTCTGTGGAACGGTCTGACCTCCTCAGGGCATGCTCAGTGTGCGGGCGCCCAATCCCCAGTCAGGACACATTTCTTAATCAAGGATAGGAGGGGATCTTTGTTTGTCCAGATTTTGAACTGGCGGGCTGTGATGGGGGAGCATGCGCTGTCAAAGGCATCGACAGCCATGATCGTCTCGGCGCTTTGCTCAGCTGCCCCCTCAGTGGTGGCCAGTGGAAGCCTGCTGAGCGCATTAGCGCAATTTTCAGTGCCGGGCCGGTGCCGGATGGAGTAGTCATAAGCAGCCAGCGTGAGAGCCCATCGCTATATGTGAGCTGATGCGTTGCCATTGATAGCCTTGCTGTCTGACAACAGGGATGTTAATGGCTTGTGGTCCGTCTCTAATTCAAACTTCCTACCAAAGAGGTACTGATGCATTTTTTTTACACCATAGATACATGCAAGCGCTTCCTTCTCAACCATCCCATATCCCCATTCTGCTTGAGAGCGCGACCTGGAGGCATAAGCCACAGGTTGTAGTTGACCCTCAGCATTGCCCTGCTGCAACACGCACCCAACCCCATAGGACGATGCATCATATGTCAGAACCAATTTTATACAGGGGTTGTACAGGGCCAACAACTTGTTTGAACAAAGTAGGTTTCACGTTCGATCAAAAGCCTGTTCCTGACAGTCCCCCCAAAACCAATCGCAACCCTTACGCAGGAAGCACGTGTAGCGGCTCCAACAACGTGCTCAAGTTCGGCAGAAAGTTCTCGCAATAGTTCAAAAGTCCCAGGAATGAATGCAACTCTGATGTGTTGCAGGGCCTGGGTGCTCGTTGAATCGCCTCTTTTTGGATTCGGTGGGCCGAATCCCATCTGCAGCAACCCTCCTGCCTAGAAACTCAACCTTAGGAGCTAAGAACACACATTTAGACTTATTGAGTCGCAGGCCTACCCGGTCTAGTTGGCTCAGGTTGTGGAGGTATTCCTCAGTGTCTCGACCCATGATGAGGATGTTGTCCTGGAATACGATCATTCCAGGAATGGATTTAAGCAGGCTTTCCATGTTTCATTGAAAAATCGCGGCCACTGATTGAATGCCAAATGGGCACCAGTTATAAACTAACAGTCCCTTGTGCGTGGTGTTGGTGGTAAGTTGTTTAGATTCGTCGGCCAGTTCCTGGGTCTTATAGGCTGAAGTGAGGTCCAACTTGGTGAACAGCTTGCCACCTGCCAGCGTGGCGAAGAGGTCCTCCGCTCACGGGAGTGGGTATTGATCTTGTAGGGGCACCCGATTGATGGTGATCCTGACAGAGCCATCCGCTTTTAGGATGGGAACAATGGGGCTCGCCCAGTCGCTGAATTCGACAGGTGAGATGATGCCCTCTCTCAACAGCAGGTCTAATTCGCTCTCTATCTTTTCCTGCATCACATACGGCACCGCTCTGGCTTTGTGGTGCACTGGCCTGGTGTCCGGGGTGATGTGTATCACTACTTTAGTGCCTTTGAAAGTCACGATGCCAGGTTGGAATAGTGAATCGAATTGTTGTAGGACTTGTGAGCATGAACTTCGCTCCACATATGACATTGCTTGAACATCCCCCCCATTTCCAGTTCATCTCGGCTAACCAGCTCCTCCCCAACAGTGCAGAACCATTGCACGGGACAATCCAGAACGGCAGCCGATTCACTAACCCATTGTGTGTTACAGCCAACATTGCACTGCCTAGCACCAGAATGATTTATTTAGTGTAAGTCCGTAATTGTGTCTCAATATGTGCTAATTTGGGTCTACTGACTTTAAGTGGCCATAGCTTCTCAAATTGCTGAACGCCCATGAGTGACTGGCTGGCCCAAGTATCCAGCTCCATGCGTACTGGGATACCGTTTAATAAAACCCTCATCATCATTGGTGGCGTTTTGGTGTATGAACTGTGAATATTCGCCACATGGACCCGCTGAACCTCAGCGTCCATCGATTTGCCCCAAAAGTCATCCTGCCTCAAAGAACCCTCTTCTGCTCCATCCGCCTCATATATTAGTCTGGTTGCAGACTTCCTGCACATTCGAGCTAAGTGGCCATTGAGATTGCAGTTCCTGCAGACAAACTGTTGGAATCTGCAAGATCTAGCTGAGTGTTTTCCCCCACACCTCCAGCATGAATTAAAGTTTCCATTGTTGTAAACAAAGGGACTATGGCATTCCGCGCTGACTGTCCCTTTGACTGCTCTTAAGTACCCTATCCCGGGCCGCATTGTCCACTGTGATGGCGTGAATGTCCGTTCAGCCTGCCATTGTCTCTGTTGAAGTCCTACTCTGGGGTCTATTGCTGCCTGGGGAATGTCGGATTGCCCCTGCCTGCCTGCGGGGCTCTGAGTCACATTGATGATGATGACCCCCTGATCCATCGCCGCGTTAGAGGCAGAATTGCGCGCGTATATTATTTTCGTCTCTTCCTCCCCCGCCGTGAAAGTTTGAGCCATCAACGCCGCCGCTTCCAAGGTCAAATCCTTGGTCTCAATTAATTTGCGGAATATTCCTGCATGACCGATGCCCTCGATAAAGAAGTCCCTTAGCATCTCCCCCCTGCAGGCGTCTGTGAACTTAGAGGCTGGCCAAACGCCGGAGGTCTGCTACGAAGTCCGGTATGCTCTGTCCTTCACGACGTCGGTGGGTGTAGAATCTGTGTCGGGCCATATGTATGCTACTCGTCGGTTTGAGGTGCTCCCCGATCAATTTGCTAAGTTCTTCAAAGGTTTTGTCCGCCGGCTTTTCGGGTGCTAGTAAGTCCTTCATGAGCGCATAAGTCTTTGGTCTGCACCTGGTCAAAAGATGAGCCCTTTGCTTGTCGGCCGTTGCATTCCCCAGCCATTCTTTCATAATGAAGCTTTGCTGAAGCCTCTCGACAAAATTGTCCCAGTCTTCCCCAACACCGTACCGTTCCTCTGTGCTACCGGTGGCCATTCTCGTGGGTTGTGAATTCCCGTTTCTTGTCGCCAATGAAAGTCCTTACTCTACAGTATGAAACCACATGAGGCACATTCTGGGAACAAGATCACTCTGTGACCTTAACTCTTTATTCACAGGACTGCAAAGACGATGACCCTATGTGGGATCTCCCTTTATATACCTGTGCGATCAGGTAAGGAGTGTCTCCCACAAGTTCACCCCTTGTGGTCAAGGTGTGCATCGAGGTTGAGTGTATACAGTAATACAGTGGTGTTACATTGTGGTTACATACATGACACTTCCCCCCGGCCTCTCTCTCTCTTTCCCCCCACCCCCAGCCTCTCTCACTCGCAGCCCCAAGGCCCTCCGCTCTTGGCCCCAGGCCAGGGGGGTGGTGGGTGGGGGCGGAGCGGGGGGGGGGGGGGAGTAAGAGAGAGTCGGAGCCTCAGGTCCTGCTTCTCGGCACCACGTGTAGGAAATGATTTGGCGGGTGGCGGGGTGGGGGGAGGTGGGGGAGAGCTTGACAGGGGTTGGGACTTGTCGTATGTCTGGCAAAAGAAGTGCAGCAGCAATAGTTAGTCCCTTATTTCTTATCTCCACCCAAACTGATTCTACATCTTGATCTTCTGAGCCAATATCATTTCTCACTACTGCACTGATCTCATTCTTTATTAACAGAGCTACCCCACCTCCTTTTCCTATCTGTCTATTCTTTCGAATTGTCAAATACTCCTGAATATTCAGTTCCCAGCCTTGGTCACCTTGCAACCACATCTCTCTAATGAGGTAACAGAAAGGATTGATGAGAGTAATGCGGTTGACGTAGTGGTAATAAATTTCTAAAAGGCATTTGACAAAGTGCTACATAAGTGGCTGGAGCATAGCGGCGCAATCTTGCTCGCCACCATGCCCCACCTCACAGTCAACAAGCTCCCCGCATGAGTGGAACTAAACTACAGAATCAGTGGGAACTTATTCAACCTGCGCCGTCTCCAGGCTAGATCCAAGACCACCCCAACCTCTATTGTCGAGCTACAGTACGTGGACGATGCCTGCGTCTGCACACATACAGAGGCTGCACTCCAGGACATAGTCGACGTATTTACTGAGGCGTACGAAAGCATGGGCCTTACGCTAAACATCCATAAGACAAAGGTTCTCCACCAGCCTGTCCTCACCGCATAGCACTGCCCCCCCCAGTCATCAAGATCCACGGCGCGGCCCTGGGCACGGTGGACCACTTCCCATATCTCAGGAGCCTCCTATCAACAAGAGCAGGCATCGACGACGAGATCTAACACCGCCTCCAGTGCGCCAGTGCAGCCTCCGGCCGCCTAAGGAAAAGAGTGACGACCAGGCCCTCAAAACTTCCACCAAGCTCGTGGTCTACAGGGCTATAGTAATATCTGCCCTCCTGTATGGCTCAGAGACATGGACCATGTACAGTGGATACCTCAAGTTGCTGGAGAAATATCACCAACGATGTCTCCGCAAGATCCTACAAATCCCCTGGGAGGACAAGCGCACCAACATCAGCGTCCTCATTCAGGCTAACATCCCCAGAATTGAAGCACTGACTACACTTAATCACCTCCGCTGGGCAGGCCACATAGTCCACTTGCCAGACATGAGATTCCCAAAGCAAGTGCTTTACTCTGAGCTCCCTCACGACAAACGAGCCAAAGGTGGGCAGCGGAAACGCTTCAAGGACACCCTCAAAGCCCTCCCTAATAAAGTGCGACATCCCCACTGACACCTGGGAGACCCTGGCCCAAGACCACCTCAGTGGAGGAAGTGCATCCGGGAGGGTGCTGAGCACCTAGAGTCTCAACGCCGAGAGCATGCAGAAATCAAGCGCAGACAGCGGAAAGAGCGTGCGGCAAACCAGTCCCATCCACCCCTTCCCTCAACGACTATCTGTCCCACCTGTGCCAGAGTCTGTGGCTCTCGTATTGGACTATTCAGCCACCAAAGAACTCAATTCAGGAGTGGAAGCAAGTCTTCCTCGATTCCGAGCGACTGCCTATGATGATGATGATGACATAATTGGCTTGCCAGCAAAATTGAAGCCCATGGAATAAAAGGGACAGTGGCAGCCTGGATATAAAATAGGCTAAGTGACAGGAAACAGAATAGTGGTGAACGGTTGTTATTCAGACTAGAGGTATACTATCTCTAATCTATTTCAGCCTCACAATTCCACAAAATGTCTGCGCTCCTCAAATTCTGGCCTCTTGAACATCCCTTATTATAATTGCTCAACCATCGGTGGACGTGCCTTCAGCTGCCTGGGCCCTAAGCTCTGGAACTCCCTCCCTAAACTCTACACCTCTTTACCTCTCTTTCCTCTTTTAGGAGAAGGTTAAAACCTACCTCTTTAAACAAGCTTTTGATCATCTGCCTTAATTTCTTCTGTGGCTCGGTGTCAAATTTATCTGTTTGTCTGTAACACTGTTGTGAAGTGCCTTGGGACGTTTTACTATGTTAAAGGCGCTATATAAATAAAAGTTGTTATTATTATTTATTATTATACAGTGGTGTTCCCCAGGGGTCAGTTCAGGGACCACTGCTTTTCTTGATATCTATTAATGACTTGGACGTGGGTGTACAAGGCACAATTTCAAAATTTGCAGATGATACAAATCTTGGAAGTATAGTGAAATTATGATGAACCTGTATAAAACACTGGTTCGGCCCCAACTGGAGTACTGTGTCCAATTCTGGGCACCACACTTTAGGAAGGTTGTGAAGGCTTCTGAGAAGGTGCATAAAAGATTTACGAGAATGATTCCGGGTATGAGGGACTTCAGTTACATTGATAGACTGGAGAAGCTGGGGTTGTTCTTGGAGTAGAGAAGATTAAGAGGAGATTTAGTAGAGGTGTTCAAAATCATGAGGGGTCTGGACAGAGTAGATAGAGAGAAACTGTTCCAATTGGCAGAAGGGTCGAGAACCAGAGGACACAGATTTAAGATGATTGGCAAAAGAACCAAATGCAAAGTAAGAAAAACTTTTTTTACACAGTGAGTGGTTAAGATCTGGAATGCACTGCCTGAAATAGTGGTGGAGGCAGACTCAATTTTATGTTTCAAAAGGGTGTTGGATAAGTATCTGAAGGAAAAAGAATTGCAGGGCTATGGAGAAAAGGCAGGGGAGTAGGACTAGCTGAGCATCAGCACGGGCTCGATGGGCTGAATGGCCTTCTTCCATGCTGTAGCCATTCTATGAAGTGAGTGGGCAAGATCATGGCAAATGGAATATACTGTGCAGAAAAGGGAAGTTATCCACTTTGGTAGGAAAAATAGAAAAGCAGAGTATTTCTTAAATGGTGAGAGATTGGGAAATGTTGGCGTTCAGAGCGACCAGGGTGTCCTTTTACACGAATCACTGAAAATTAACATGTAGGTACAGCAAGCAATTAGGAAAGCAAATAATATGTTGGCCTTTATTGCAAAAGGATTTGAGCATAAGAGTAAAGACGTCTTACTGCAATTATATAGGTCTCTATACCTGGAGTATTGTGTACAGTTTTGATCTCCTTACCTAAAGAAGGATATACTTGCGAGAGGGTGTGCAACATAGATTCACCAGACTGGTTTCTGGGATGGGGGTTTGTCCTATGAGGAGAGATTGAGTAGACTAGGCCTATATTCTCTAGAGTTTAGAAGAATGAGAGGTGATCTCATTGAAACATACAAAATTCTTACAGGGCTTGCCAGGGTCAATGCAGGGAGGATGTGTCCCCTGGCTGAGGAGTCTAGAACCAGGGTTCACAGTCTCAGGATTACGGGTTGGCCATTTAGGACTGAGATGAGGAAAAATGTCTTCACTCAGAGGGTGGTGAATTTTTGGAGTTCTCTACCCGAGGGCTGTGGAGACTCAGTCATTGAGTATATTCAAGACAGAGATCAATAGGTTTTTGGATATTAAGGGAATCAAGGGATATGAGGATAGTGCAGGAAAGTGGAGTTGAGGTCAAAAATCAGCCATGATCTTACTGTATGGCGGAGCAGGCTCAAAGGGTCGAATGGCCTACTTCTGCTCCTATTTCCTTTGTTCTTAGTCTTTTACAATATTATAATCTTAAATCAATGATATTGTAAACAAGCACAAAACTTCTCATAATATTGCTTGATTTATTTTGGGATTCCAAAGATGCATTAGATGCATTATTTCTAAATCTGTAATTGATAAGTGAAGAATTTAGAATTCAATGTTATCTTCATGTAATTAGTGACTGGTAATTTAAGCCTTGAGTCAGTAAATTTTGAGATTCTTCTTTCAGTGTCTTCCACACAGTTTGGGAAGAAAGGCTAACCTGATTGTTGCTGGGGAGATTGTGTGCTTTTCTTGCACTTGAAAACATCACCATAACGGGGCAGATGAGCACAAATGGTCTCTTACTCCTGCATTGTAGAAAGGCCCATGGTCTATGCCACAGCGCAATAATCCTTTTATCCTAATCCGCACATTGGATCTCTCTCCAAATTTTTTAGGGCACCAATCTTGGCTGGCAGTGGATATGTCTGTTGGCAAATATCAACATACAGTGCTGTCATTATTTGCGCTAGTGCACAGTAAACAAAATAAAATAAAATTGATGCTATCAGCTTGTTTACAGCTTCAGCAAGAGCAAAATAGCAGCACTGAACTACTCGGTCATATAGTAAAGCCAGCAGCCAATCGTATGCTCCCTAAATCATATGAGATCAAATAAAGCAGACAAAAACAAAATGTGTATTCATAGACAAGGGGGCAGCATCAGTAATTGGAAATTTACACATGTAAGTGGTCAGTCTACGGTTGTTTCCCGAGGTTTTCGAGGCCTCGCCGTAGGGTCCAAATACGCAAGGGTTTTTACTTGCCAGTGACTGGTGCCAAATCGGCCCTGCCTTGCTTGCTGCGCTATGGGTTGGTATTCCGCAGAGACCGGTGCCAATAGGTCTCTCACAGTTATCCAATCTGCTGTTTATGATTAAACACCTGCTTATAGCAAGCACATTAACCCTGTTCTTATGCTCGGGCGAAAAGAGTTACAACAGATTGTCTTATAGTGAGACATGGACCAACATTTCAAGTTCAAAATCACACAAGGTTTATTACAACAGATCAATACCTCCACTCTACTCGCCAGATGCTTGTGAAGTAGAACTACACAGTGCAGTAATACCCAGTAAAACAGTGCACTTCTCTTGTTAGCCTTACAGCAGACCAACCCTTCGGTGGGCTAAATTCTCCCGGGACCCACCTAACTCTAAACCCCCGCTCTGGTTTAGTTAGGGCACACTGACACCTCCTCATGGACTTTCGTGGATCGGTTGGTGAGCGTGCAACTATTGAGTTCTCCCACAATCCGCCTTTCCTTGCTCGCTGGTCCTTCCTCAGCGGTTCGACTCCACGGCCCCGTGCTTGACTGAAGCATGTGAGATCCAGGTTGAAGTTGAAGTCCGTTAGGTTGGAGAAGCGAGGCTTCGCTCTCGGTCCTCGCTCTCGAGGGGTGGGCAAACGTGCCTTCACGTAGAATGTGCTAGAATGAAGATCGAGCTTCCAAAACGCTCGACAGTTATACTCCTGTAATTCATAATTCTGGCTGGGTTTGGATGGTTCTGTTGCCTTGGGGAACCTTTCCATGGCTTCTTCAGGTCTTATTTCACGCTATCTGAGATGTACTGGGGTCTGAACAAAGCCAGCCATCTGAAGGCTTCCCGAGTGAGTGTTAAATGGCCCATCAGTCCTGATTGCTGGACCGTTGTGGAGACAATGCAGGTATCGGTCTTGTCCTAGCACCTTGCTCTGTTCCCTGGACAACCTGGCTCCACGCACAAAAGAGTCCCTTGGTCTTCCTGAGAGCACCCAGCTCTGACCCAGTGTTAAATTAACATTTGAACAGACCCAGCTTCTCTCACCAGTTTCTGTGGGAGAGATCCGCCCCCATGTGTTTCTCCCAGCAACATGTTTCTTCCAAATCCAGACCAGCCATCTTGTGTCACAGGATTTCAAAAGTCCTTTTCAGGGTGTACAGCCAACAGGTATATAAACACAACAGTCCAGAGTTGACTTTGTTGACTTACACACAACACAAAAAAGGATGTTAGTGGTCTGGGGTGTGGTGTTACAATACGGTCTTTGACACTGACACATGCAATACATTGTTTGCAGCAAAGCAAAGGAAGTTACTCTACAAGTTGGGTCAGCATATCTGCACCAACAAAAGCCAAAGGACTAGACTTTCCACTTTGCTGTCTATCGCCCAAAAAATGGGCGATAGACCAGCGATGTACAATGTCTCAGCCTTGCTGATTGCTGGGACATAGCCCATTTTTTAGATTCTGATTTTCCACTTGGCGATAGGCCAGCGATGTGAAATGGGCGATGCGAAAGGTCGGCGATGAGACATTCACCCATTGAACGGCCAGCGATGTGGAAGGCCAAAGCTTCCCTAGCAATGGCCTACGGCGCATGCGATTTTTTTTTTGACATGACTGGTCTTCCCGCGTTTCGAGAAGTCAGGGGTCATCCATACGTGCGCAGAAGGCACTGGGAGGGGCAGAGAGAGAAAGAGGATAGAGAGAATAGAGAGAGAGAGAGAGAGAGATGGAAGGCAGAGATGAAAGAGTATAGAAAGAGAGCAGAGATCAACAGAAAAACTTTATAAAAGATTATAAAAGTTATGTAAGATGTTGCAAATGCATCAAGAAGCTGAGGGGGCGAGGAAGAGGGCGAAGCCCTTTAGTGATGAGGCCAATGAGGTTCTAGTCAACGAGGTCCATTCTCGTTGAGGTGAACTGACTCTGGGTGTGCATGGGAAACCCCCACCCCGAGTTTATAGAAAAATTTGGACGGAGATCGTTGCGGTGGTGTCCTCCGCATCCCATGAGGCGAGGGGGTCGGACCAGTACCGGAAACGCTGGAACAGCTTGGCAGCTGCAGCAAGAGTAAGTTGCATTTTATATTGTACTGATGCAAATTTTAATTATAATAACTAATCTCCTGTATTGAATGTAATTTGTTTATTCATAAATGTTTTACATTAACTACATATTAAAATCCGGACAGGCCTCTGAACCTGTATGTATGGGACAGTGTGGAGAGAATGTAACCCCATGCTGCAGCTGCCCTGGGAGTGTGGAGGGAGCTTTACTCTGTGTATGTAACCCCATGCTGCAGCTGCCCTGGGAGTGTGGAGGGGGCTTTACTCTGTGTGTAACCCCATGCTGCAGCTGCCCTGGGAGTGTGGAGGCAGCTTTACTCTTGCTGCTGCAGTATAGAAAGATGTATATGTGTCAAGATGTAGCATTTAACATTTTAAACTGTTGTGACTCCATGGTACTACCTAGTCAATGAGCTTATGCTATCCTCTTTTCTCGTTTGCAGAACAAGATATCACTCAATAGGGCTGAGCAGAGGCGCACCGGGGGGGGGGGGCGGGGGGGCGGCAGGGGGCTCTGCTCAGCTTCAACCGCTGACTGACCTGGAGGAGCGTGCAACCGTGCTCGTGGGCCACGAAACCCGTTCGGCCACCACCCGTGGTCTGGTGGAGCCGAGCTATGCATCTCGTGAGTAATGTAATGTCCTGTAATTATAATGCAATATACGAATGATGTCATGTCATGCAGCCTTTGTGCATAAGAAGCAGGGGATGCCACTACAGCTTTCTGGGGTATTGAAATGTAACGTCTCTCGTTAATGTGCACCGTTACGTTCTAATAAGCTCTGTAATAAGGTCATATGTGTTTTTA
Organism: Pristiophorus japonicus; assembly: GCF_044704955.1. Classification (NCBI taxonomy): domain Eukaryota; kingdom Metazoa; phylum Chordata; class Chondrichthyes; family Pristiophoridae; genus Pristiophorus; species Pristiophorus japonicus. The sequence goes on along the minus strand of NC_091979.1, from coordinate 150,994,785 downwards.
AGATCATCCTGAGAGGCTGGTCGAGGTGCAACCAGCACCTGCACCACCACCTGCTGAAGAGCAGGAGAAGGAGGACGAGGTGGAGAACATTCTGAGCACCACTGAGCTCGTGGAGGAAGAGGGGGAGGAGGAGGAGCACCAGCAGCAGCTGCAGACAGCTGTGGAGGGGGAGGGGGGATGAACCTGTGGCCATCTCAATGGAGATTGAAGAGTCATTGGGACCAAGCGGTGTGCAGCCGGCAACGCCAAGGCACATCATATTGCGCACGCTGACCCCACGGAGGCCGGGTCAGCGAGGTCAGCAATCGCCTACCTCGGACGGGCAGACGGAGTGGAGTGCTTGATCTCCCTGCGCATGGAGATTGTCGCAATAGGTCGCAAGCTTCTCCAGGGGTTCAATCAGTTCTCCTCTAACTTTTCCAACGTGTCTGCTATGCAAATGGAGTTAGCACAGCAGACCCTGGAGGGGGTTCAAGAACAGACCGCCGCAACCAATACCCTTAGGCATGCGCTGCTGGCTGGACACGGTGCTGCACCCCAAGGTATCGTGTTGGGTCTAAGTACAACCCCAAGCACTCAAGCAAGCACAGAGGATACACTTCCTCTTGACTCGGAAGACAAACAGCCAGCTTTGTCTTCCACTCCAACACCCCTCCACCACAGCAGGAAGTCTTGCCGTCGCCCGCTGCACGCCAGTTTCGTCTCGGTCTACGGGGACCAAAACGGGTGGGTGGTGTTAAAACACGGGGTGGTAAAGGACCTTGAGGGAAACGTGGCTGCAGGTAGGGAGAGGGGTTGTTTTTTGCAATGTTAATGTTGCATTTTTTATAGTTCATGTGCGTTCATAGTTTGGGGGTGGGGAGGGGTGGTGGTGGGTGGGGGGGGAAGAGAGGGTGTTGATCAAAACATTTTAAAAAATTTGTTGTTTTAAATAAAATGTTTTACTGAATTTAACAATTGTTGTGCATTCTCTTATAGTTACTTTAAGCATAACATTTTAACAATTGTTCTGCATTTGTTGTGCATTCTCTTATAATAACATAAGTTTACTTAAGTTAAGCATTAATGCAAATGCCAGGCCAGTGCAGGCAAGGCAAAAACGTAACTCGACGCAAATGCTACTTTTGTTTAACTGTAACTGTAAATGTAAATTCATGCAAATGAGCTGCTGACGCAACAGCTTAGCAGCCGTGTAACTGCCACTGGGTACTAGTCTTGTGGGGCGGGATGGGACCATGGCTAGATCACCAGGCTGATTGGCCTTCCCGAGGTCCTCACCAGCCTCCTCTTCCGCCTCTTGCTCCTCGCCGGCTGGCTCTTCCGTCTCTCCTCCTTCTGGAGGTGGACCTGCAGCCCCATCTGGCATTAGTTGTCCTCTCCTTATAGCTAGGTTATGCAACATGCAACATACCACAATAAATTCAGCGACCTGGTCAGGGTACTGTAGGCTGCCACCACAGTGGTCCAGGCATCTGAAGCGCTGCTTTAGTACATCCAATTGTCTTTTCAACGATGTTGCGTGTTGCTATGTGGCTTTCATTGTAACGTTTCTCTGCCTCAGTGATGGGATTATAGTGGGGTCATCAGCCAGCTGGCAAGACCATATCCCTTATCCCTCAGCATCCAACCGTGACCTTCTGACTGATTGACAAATCGGTCAGGGGTAGCACTCTCACGTAGGATGTGCGCATCAAGGATGCTGCCAGGAAATGTAGCATTTACTGTCATGATTATTTGGTTGTGGTCGACAACAAGCTTGCACATTCAGGGAGTGGAATCCCTTTCTGTTACGAAACATCTCCGCGTTCTGTAAAGGGGCTTTCAGGGAAATGTGCGTGCAGTCTATTGCTCCCTGCACCTTGGGTAAGTTTGCTATTCTCGAGAAACCCAAAGCCCTCCCGGTCTGTGCCTCCCTGGTCATAGGGAAGCTTATAAAGTCCATCCTGCAAGCGTAAAGGGCTTCAGTTACCTGCCAAATGCAGCAGTATGTGGCGTGATGAGAGATATCACAGATGTCGCCAGCTGAAGCCTGAAAGGATCTCGACGCGTAGAAGGATAGTGCCGCAGTAACTTTCACCTCAATGGGCAGTGCGGTTCTGATGGTGCTGGAAGGCTGCAGATCCTCCTTGATGAGATGGCAAATCTCATCGATGACCTTCTTCCAGAAGCACAGCCTCCTATGACACGCGTTTTCAGACAAGTTGAGGTAAGATTGGGTTTATTTGTACCTTTGTCGGCTGTACGCTTGCTATCTCTGTCTCTGCATTACTCTGCCACCTCTTCGATTGATCCTTTCAGAAACCAGCGTGTGAGCAGTTACGAGTAATGGCACAAAAAACATAGGCCCCATCACTATCAATAACTATTTTCACTTATTTTAAATGCACTTTTCAGTAAAAAATGCCTAATTACTAAGCTACTATTAGTACAATTAAATATAAGTATAAATCTGAGTGGATCTATCTGTAAAAGACTCTTAAATAACTCACAAATATCTAGCTCCATTTTTTTTTTAGCTGCCTCCTTCCTTCCTCTGACATTCAAAATGACATCCGTAGTGCCCAGTTCGGTCAGGAAAGCCCGGGAAAAGCAACTATTATCCAGCGATGTTCTCGGCAAGCGATCAGCCGGCGATGTGCCGGAACTTCAAATCGGCGATGTGTGGCCGATCAGCTCAGCGAAGTGAGCCGGAACTTGGGGGCTTAATTTTCCAGTAATGTTGAGGCCTGAGTTTCCATTTTTGCTCAAAATGGGCGATAGAAGTCCGTTTTGGGCGATATATGGGCGACATATGGGCGCTGTGAAGTGGAAAGTCGAGCCCAAAGACTTTAGGAACGTAGGAACAGGCGTAGGTCATTCAACCCCTCTCACTCTTGCTACAGTTAATAGCATTTTGAAAGTTTGCAAGCTGGAATGTCCACAAACATGTAGCAGACATTGCATTTAGATTTAACTGCAGTATAATCACCTTTAGCAGACAGCTGGTGTTATGGGTCCTCCGCAGAGGCCTCCTCTTTCCTGAATGATGCTGTTTTAATATGTCTAGTGAATGGATGATGCTTAAGGAAGAGAAGAGATTGATTAGTTTCCTTGTAGGATCTTCACTCATAGAATATGTATTTTTCACACTCCCACCCATCCACCTCTGGATTTTCACATTGGTACTAACCAGCGTAAAATTGAAGTCATGCTTTGGTATCGTTTTATTGGGGGGCATTAGAGGTTACTCAGTTCCACTTTACCTTCTGGTCAAAATGGGTTGATGCAGGTGCTTGGGGGGAAAGATTTATTACCTTAGCGCCTCCTATTAGCAGCAGCAGTTGGCGCTAATGGGGCGCAAGAACATTATCGCCGGGGCAAGGTGAATCTAGCGGCACTCGCCAAATTCTGCCCCTCCCGTAGCACCACCGGTAACAGTTATCACCGGGAGCGTCAACACCAGATGGATCGTGACGTCAGTGAGTGTGCAACGCTCATTGACCACCCAATCTGCAAAATTGATTGTTACCACCTATCTTAGCACCTGGAGTAAATAGCGACAGGGAGATCTGGAGTGAAGCACCAGAAAGCAAGCTCCAGGGACGTTATTTAAAGGGATCATCAGTAATGACTTGCAGCTGTCAGGTTAGTACAGTTTCAGTGGTTACTTGTCAGTTTTGCATAGTCCAACAGTTTCATTCAGTAATTTCAAGGTTATTTTGTATCAGGGGTGTTGTGGCAACTAAAAAGTAGTTACATTTATTCTTACAAAAATCAAACTGCTACACTTGGTAACATTAATGAGGGCTGTACTGGCATGCCACCTCGCCCTTCAGGTGGAGGCAGCATAGGCAGCGAGAATGACGGGAACATGTGCACAGAGATGTTGGGGACAATCGGGCTCTCAGCAAGAGGCCTTATTCACCGAGGGTATTCCGAAAACACTTCTCCAACCGTCAATGAAACCAGGAGCAGTGTATTAGACGGCTCCACTTTACCAAGGAGGTGGTCACAGAACTCTGCCGCCTCTTCCAAACAGACCTCCAGCCTCACACCAGGATGACGTGAAGCCCACATGCCCATCATTCCATCCTTCTCGCAGGCCGTTTCACACCGTAAAACTGTAATAACTGACACCACAAAAGAATGGAAAGTGAATTAATAAATTGATCAACAATTGGTGAACATATATTTGCATCAAAAATATTGGCGTGGAAATCCCGGCCTCCCCTGGCCTGTATGGAGTTTCTACGGACCTGGGAAGGCATCGGAAAAGCCGGTTTTCAGCGTACAATGCGCATGCACTGAAAACCGGCTTTTCCGATCTATCAAGTTTCTGGCTTGACAGATCGCGTGCATATCCAGAGTGAGGACATTTGCAAGGGAAATGATGAGCTCCATGATGTGCGCAGAGCCTTGTGCAATGTTGGAGGCGGACTCCTCCACATTCTTTATCATTGCCGGGAGGCTCTCGGGCACTCTTGCCATTGCACTTATCATCTCCGTGTGCATGGCCATCACCCTTCTTCTAAACACCTACCCATCGAGGTCCTCATTTGAGGCTGTGCAGCAGAACTTGTGCGTGAACTCGCCCTCCTGGGAGCTGGCCTCTGAGCTACCCTTTCCCCCGGCCTTGCTGCATCCCACTCGTCCCTGGTGCAGATCCTGCTACTATACAAGTCTCTAAAGAACATGTAGTGCCAGTATTTGAGCTGGTGCCTGCGTGTGAATCATGCAGTGACTCACACTCTACGGTGCCCTCAGGGACAGGCTGATCGGGTGCTTTCTCATTATCTGAAGCCATAAAGGCACAAGAGTCAGGTTAAGGTGAGGGGACGGGAGCAGGAAGGGAGAAATGCATGCATACAGCATGATTAGCTGGAAAGAGTGAAACGCTTGTGAGGTGAGGGAGAGGTGGGATGTGAGAAGAAAGAGTAGGGATGAACATACCATTATTTTCCTCAAGGGGGTCAATGCTGCTGATGGCCACAGTGCCCACCACCTGGCACCCAATAAGCTGCAGCACTCTAATCTCCGGCACAGACAGTGATTGGGTGTCAGCTTGACCCCCGCCTGTGCGCTCCTGCTCCCTCCTGTTGTGAGCCACCTTGGTTTGCAAGAGAAAGGAAAGTTTGTGAGTGAGTGTGGAGCAATGTGTTTAGATGATGTTCCTGCCATAGTTAAATAGCTGTCATTGTGTGCAAGGTGTGAGATGTGGGTGTGAGCGTTGGTAGGAAGAGATTGTTGATTGGTGATTGCTTTGGGTGTGGTGCTTTGGGCAGTGTGTGATGACTGCGGTTCAGATGGTGGTATGTAGCATTTGTTGAAGCCATAAATGTTTTTCCTGCATTGTGTATGAAACCTGGGGATCACAGTGCTGCCCAAGACCTGTTGCGTCGTTCCCGCCACATGGTATGGAAGACTTGCAGCACGAGCCTCCTGCCAACTTGCAAGTTACAGCACCACTCTCCATCTCCCCACAGCGAACACCAACGCTTCCAATGCTTCATCGCAGAATCTGCGGGCTCTCTCCCTGGGGTGTGGATCTTCCATGAATACAGATGTTTCAGTCGCCTGGCTCCTTCTCGTCCTGCTTTTGCTTCTGCTTCTGCTTGCTGAGGCAGCTGCACAGCCGACAATGTTGAGAATGAGGTTCTGCAGCATCAATGAACCTTCCCTTTAAGTAGTGAAAAAAGTCTGTGGCAATCTTCACTTGTGATTAGACTGCACCTGATAACGCCAGTGAACTTGGGCTTTAAGGGGGAGACATTTGACATGTTAGTGCCCCCAGTTAGCGCCTGGCAGCGGTGCTAACGGAGCGCTTAGGCAGTAGCGCCATGGTGGGGCGAATCCCGCGCCGCATGGCAAATTCCCCGGTCCCATAGTGCCAGTGACAGCAGTTAGCACCTCAGCACCTTTTGCTATGCAGATCTTGACATCAGCGAACATGCCTCGTGCCAAAGCGCCAGGGAGCGGAGGCGTGTGGCTGATAGGGTGCTAGGATGTGCCCCAGCTGTTGAGGAACTTCCATTCCAAAGGTCAGTTATGAGTGGCAGAGAGCGCAGGATGTATCTGCAGCTAAATAAAGGCAGTTTAGTCCCAGGAGTAAGAACATAACATAAGAAATAGGAGCAGGAGTAGGCCATACGGTTCCTCGAGCCTGCTCCACCATTTAATACGATCAAGGCTGATCCGATCATGGACTCAGGTCCACTTCCCTGCCCGCTCCCCATAGCCCCTTATTCCCTTATCGGTTAAGAAACTGTCTATCTCTGTCTTAAATTTATTCAATGACCCAGCTTCCACAGCTCTCTGAGGCAGTGAATTCCACAGATTTACAACCCTCAGAGAAAAAATTCCTCCTCATCTCAGTCTTAAATGGGCGGCCCCTTATTCTAAGATTATGCCCCCTAGTTCTAGTCTCCTCTATCAGTGGAAACATCCTCTCTGCATCCACCTTTTCAAGCCCCCTCATAATCTTATACATTTCAATAAGATCACCTCTCATTCTCCTGAATTCCAATGAGTAGAGGCCCAATCCTTCTCAACCTTACCTCATAAGTCAGCCCCCTCATCTCCGGAATCAACCTAGTGAACCTTCTCTAAACTGCCTGCAAAGCAAGTATATCCTTTCTTAAATATGGAAACCAAAACTGTACGCAGTATTCCAGGTGTGGCCTCACCAATACCCTGTATAACTGTAGCAAGACTTCCTTGCTTTTCTACTCCATCCCCTTTGCAATAAAGGCCAAGATTCCATTGGCCTTCCTGATCACTTGCTGTACCTGCATACTAACCTTTTGTGTTTCATGCACCAGGACCTCCAGGTCCCACTTTACTGCAGCACTTTGCAATTTTTCTCCATTTAAATAATAACTTGCTCTTCGATTTTTTTTTTCTGCCAAAGTACATAACCTCACATTTTCCAACTTTATACTCCATCTGCTAAATTTTTGCCCACTCACTTAACCTGTCTATGTCCTTTTGCAGATTTTTTGTGTCCTCACAAATTGTTTTTCCTCCTATCTTTGTATCGTCAGCAAACTTGGCTACGTTACACTCAGTCCCTTCTTCCAAGTTGTTAATATAGATTGTAAATAGTTGTGGTCCCAGGATCCCTGCGGCATCCCACTAGTTACTGATTGCTAACCCGAGAATGAACCATTTATCCCGACTCTCTGTTTTCTGTTAGTTAGCCAATCCTCTATGCATGCTAATATATTATCCCCAACTCCGTGAACTTTTATCTTGTGCAGTAACCTTTTATGTGGCACCTTGTAAAATGCCTTCTGGAAGTCCAAATACACCACGTCCACTGGTTCCCCTTTTGCCACCTTGTTCATTACATCCTCAAAGAATTCCAGCAAATTTGTCAAACATGACTTCCCTTTTATAAATCCATGCTGACTCTGCCTGACTGAATTATGTTTTTCCAAATGTCCTGCTACTGCTTCTTTAATAATGGACTCCAACATTTTCTCAATCACAGATGTTAGGCTAACTGGTCAATAGTTTCCTTCGCACAATGTTGCGGGCCATCAAATGACTTTGCATTTCATCCCACAGCATAACACCGTTCTGCACTCCCCGAATCATGGGGAGCTAGTGTGCAAACTCCACTGACCCTCCCCTTTAATGGCTGGAGGGAGCCTTTGCCAATGCTCACTTCCAATTACACAACACCTCATAGAAACATAGAAAATAGGAGCAGTAGGCCATTCAGTCTGCACCGCCATTCAATATGATCATGGCTGATCCTCTATCACAACACCATATTCCCGCTTTTTCCCCATACCCCTTGATGTCTTTTGTTTCTAGAAATCTATCTATCTCCCTCTTAAATATATTCAGTGACTTGGCCACCACAGCCTCCACAGCCTTCTGTGGTAGAGAATTCCACAGGTTCACCACCCTCTGAGTGAAAAAATTTCTCCTCATCTCAATCCTAAATTTCCTACCCCATATCCTGAGGCTGTGACCCCTTGTTCTAGATTTCCCAGCTAGTGGAAACATCCTCCCCGCATCCAGTCTATCCAACCCAGTCAGAATTTTATACGTTTCAATGAGATCCTCTCTCATTCTTTTAAACTCTAGTAAATACAGGCCTAGTCGACCCAATCTCTCCTCATATGACAGTCCTGCCATCCCAGAAATCAGTCTGGTGAACCTTCGCTACACTCCCTCTATGGCAAGTATATAATTTCTTAGGTAAGGAAACCAAAACTGCACACAATACTCCAGGTGCAGTCTCACCAAGGCCCTGTATAACTGTAGTAAGACATTCTTGCTCCTGTACTCAAATCCTCTTGTAATGAAGGCCAACATACCATTTGACTTCCTAACTGCTTGCTGCACCTGCATGTTTGCTTTCAATGACTGGTGTACAAGGACACCCAGGTCCCTTTGTACATCGACACTTCCCAAGCCATCACCATTTAAATAATACTTTATCCTATGTTTTTCCTACCAAAGTGGATAACTTCACATTTATCCATGTTATTACTGCATCTGCCATGTGTTTGCCCATTCACTCAACCTATCTAAATCACCTTGCAGCGTCTTTGCATCCTCCTCACAACTCACAATCCCACCTAGTTTTGTGTCGTCAGCAAACTTGGAAATATTACATTGTTGTCATATTCATTGTTAGTTGAAGCCTAACGTCATTCGGGCCATTAGCGCCTGATTTAGCATTTCCATGCACTGAGACTGAATTTAGCGGGCAGCGAGATTGACTAAGCTTTCAACTTCTCAAAAGTTAACGTCCAACCGGGGCGAAACTGAATTTCCAGCCCTAAGATTTGAATTAGGACTCCAATCTTTTTTTTGATCATGCATTTTATGTGCAGTCTAAAACATTAGACAATGCTAAACATAACACCGTGCTAATTCTCCAACTTTTTTAATGACACTGCCCATTCCTAGGCTATAATGGGATTATATTTGCGGCCATAGGGGCCGCGCAAGTTCCGGGTTTAGGAATTCTCTTGACAGATCGCTTGCATCTGAAAGTAAAGGACCTCCGCACGCGGAGAGTTGGACTATTTGCCCAACTTCTGCCCAGCGAATGCCCTTGAAATTCTTACACTGGTAAAAGCAGGTGTAAGGCCTGCTTTTACCAGCGTAAAAGTTAAAAAAAAAAATGGAAACACAATTTTAACACTCATTTATTTATTTATTTATTTATTTATTTATCTATATATAAAAAACCGTGTCGATTAAGGTAAGTTTATTTTTAGCCCTCTTAAAACAAATAATTTTTTTTTCAAAAAAATAAGTTTTTGTATAAAAGATTTAATTAATTGCATTTTAATTAATTTTAAATATGTAATGTGTTTTTAAAAATGTATTTAATGTGTTTGTGTGTTTGTGGGGTATTCCCATTTATACTTATATCAGTTCCGTAGAAATGGAACTCGCCATAAGTCTGAATGGGGATCCCCCTACTTTCATTGGTTGGGCCAGCCCACATGATTCCATGGGCGCTTGTGCTGCGCCTGCGCTCCTGGGCTACGTGTGCCTCTCCGCAGACCTACGCACAGAGGCCCACGACCACAAGTCGCCGAACCTCCCGGACCACCAGGTAAGTTTGTAGATTTTTTGCAGGTCAAAGGCATCCGCCACGAGAAGCCTCCAACCGCAAAATGTGGGCCAATTAATTTCTAGCCCAAAGATTTTATGCAAAGTATTAGAAGATCACTTGCGGCATTGAATAATCTGTGCTGCTGTGACAAACTGTCATGTACTTGTAGAATACATGAATTAACACTTACAGTGCCAAGAGTGTTAATTTATAAAATCTACCCCATGGCTTTCCCAGAAGCAATTAACATAGGCTTTAATTCTATAACATGTAGAAGCAGCATGTTATTCAAAGAATGAAGAGGACCCTATATGGTAGGTAATCTATCTTTTTATTCCTCTATGTACAGTAATCAGTTGTATAGGTAATCAGCTTCTGGGCATTCTGGCCTTACATCCTGATATAACTTTTTCCTTAAACTTCTTCACCTTGCTTTCTTCAAAAGATTCTTGAAAACCTACCTATTTAGCCATTCTTTTGATCACTCCTGAATGAATTTCTGGTTACTGTTTAGTATCAATTTCTGCTTGTTTGTAGTACTGTGGGATGTTTAATGCATCAAAGGTGCTATATAAATATAAGTTCCTGTGCAGTTCTGTTCCCATAAATGTTGTTTCACTGATATATCAGGTAAACATGCAACTTTACAGCAGAACCTTAGTAGAAGAGATTTCAAGTTGATTTGGAATTTTATTGAAGTTTGAAAGGACAATCAACTTTATGATGATCAGTACCTACCTGGAAATCACAATAGAATCCTATGTTGATAAAATAATGATGTTTGTGAATGCTTTGATGCTAGGAAATCTTACCTATGAAATTCAACTTGACTACAGAAATTTCTCAACTTTTTTTCATGTCTGCAATCTATAAATTTCTACCTTAATGACTTAACACTGGACAAGCTGTTGCATAACCTATGTTTCTTCGTGTTTTTAAGGTTGGAAATAGTACCAAAGCCATGGAACAAGTCATTTTTGTTGGCACGTAACTTAATAAAGGCAAACCTAAATTCAGTGAATCCCACCATGTTGGCTGTCCTAGATCTCTGGCAATGTTCTTTTAAGTAAGTTCTTATATTAAGATGTATACATTGACTGTAATTCTATGTCCAACTGAAGTCAGAAAAGTTGGTAGATGAGAAAAACAATTATGAAAAAGAAAGCAGGTGACTTACCTGCTAGCACTTCTAAGTAGTGGATACACCTCATACAAATTCCCTGTTTACACTTGTTGAGTCTTGCTGTATCTTAATTAGCAAATCTGAACGTTGGGGAAAAATCCCAGCATTCATCCACTCTTTCTTCTATTATATGATGGTCTTGCAGGCCAGGATCGTGCCAGTTTCTGGGCCGGGCCACGGCATGCTGCTCCCTCAGCCATCAGCAGGCCGGGGCCATTAGAGGGAGCAACTTGCGGCGGCCCAGCCTGGAAATCGGCGCAGTCCTGGCCAGCAAGACCATCAGCAGGCCGGGGCCATTGGAGGGAGCAGCGTGCGCCGGCATATCACTGCAGGAAGCAGTGCGTGCTGTTGCAGGAGGGCGATGGCTGACTGCAGTGCGGGCAGGTACAGCAGGAGGGGCGAAGGAGTGGCAAGAGTTCGTAGAGGGATGTGATCGGGGCCCAGGAGAGGTGAGAGTTTGGGGCCCAGAAGAGGCGAGGGCCCAGGGCAGCACGGGCCAGCCCACACTGCGATATGTGTGCGCACTAGATCCGTGCAGCAGAGCTGGTCTCCAGTCATCTTGGTTAATCCTTGCCACTGGACCAAAACCTAGCTCTGCCAAGCCCGTGTGGTGGCTGGAGTGCAGCGGCCACCACACGCTAAAAAAATCCATGCACTGGCATCTTCCATCCTTCAAAATGTAGTTTGGGATCTGGAATATTAGGTCCTTCATTGAAACACCTGTGAACTCATCCCTTTGCGGCTTGGGAGCAAGTCTATAGGTATATAAAAAGGAAACTAGTGGCTAGAGTAAATGTTGATCCCTTGGAGGACGAGACCTGGGAATTAGTAATGGGAAACATGGAGATGGCAGAAACTCTGAACAAATATTTTGTATCAGTCTTTATGGTAAAGGACTCTAACAATATCCCAATTGTGGATAGTCAAGGGGCTATAGCGGGGGAGGAACTTAACACAATCACAATCACTAAGGAGATGGTACTCAGTAAGATAATGGGACTAAAGGCCGATAAATCCCCTGGACCTGATGGCTTGCATCCTAGGGTCTTGAGAGAAGTAGAGGCAGGGATAGTGGATGCATTGGTTGTAATTTACCAAAAATTCCCTGGATTCTGGGGAGGTCCCAGCAGATTGGAAAACTGCAAATGTAACGCCCCTATTTAAAAAGGAGGCAGACAAAAAGCAGGAAACTATAGACCAGTTAGCCTAACATCTGTGGTTGGGAAGATATTGGAGTCAATTATTAAAGAAGCAGTAGCAGGACATTTGGAAAAGCAAAATTCGGTCAGGCAGAGTCAGCATGGATTTATGAAGGGAAAGTCATGTTTGACAAATTTGCTAGAATTCTTTGAGGATGTAACGAACAGGGTGGATACAGAGGAACCAGTGGATGTAGTGTATTTGGACTTCCAGAAGGCATTTGACAAGGTGCCACATAAAAGGTTACTGCACAAGATAAAAGATCACTGGGTTGGGGTTAATATATTAGCATGGATAGATGATTGGCTAACTAACAGAAAACAGAGAGTCGAGATAAATGGTTTATTCCCTGGTTGGCAATCAGTAACCGGTGGGGTGCCGCAGTGATCAGTGCTGGGATCCCAACTATTTACAATCTATATTAATGACTTGGAGGAAGGGACTGAGTGTAATGTAGCCAAGTTTGCCGATGATACAAAGGTGGGAGGAAAAGCAATGTGTGAAAAGGACACACAAAATCTGCAAAAGGACATAGACAGGTTAAGTGAGTTGGCAAAAATTTGGTAGATGGAGTATAATGTTGGAAAGTGTGAGTTCATGCACTTTGCCAGAAAAAAAATCAAAGAGCAAGTTATCATTTAAATGGAGAAAGATTGCAAAGTGCTGCAGTACAGCGGGACCTGTGGGTACTTGTGCATGAAACACAAAAGGTTAGTATGCAGGTACAGCAAATGATCAGGAAGGCCAATGGAATCTTGGCCTTTATTGCAAAAGGGTTGGAGTATAAAAGCAGGGAAGTCTTGCTACAGTTGTACAGGATATTGGTGAGGCCACACTTGGAATACTGTGTGCAGTTTTAGTTTCTATATTTACAAAAGGATATACTTGCTTTGGAGGCAGTTCAGAGAACGTTCACAAGGTTGATTCCAGAGATGAGGGGGTTGACATATGAGGAAAGGTTGAGTAGGTTGGGCCTCTACTCATTGGAATTCAGAAGAATGAGAGTTGATCTTATCGAAACGTATAAGATTATGAGGGGGCTTGACAAGGTGGATGCAGAGAGGATGTATCCACTGATGGGGGAGACTAGAACTAGAGGGCATGATCTTAGAATAAGGGGCCACCCATTTAAAACTGAGATGAGGATAAATTACTTCTCTCAGAGGGTTGTGGATCTGTGGAATTCGCTGCCTCAGAGAGCTGTGGAAGATGGGACATTGAATAAATTTAAGACAGAAATGGACGATAAAGGAATAAGGGGTTATGGAGAACGGGCAGGGAAGTGGACCTGAGTCCATGATCAGATCAGCCATGATCGTATTCAATGGCGGAGCAGGCTCGGGGGGCCGTATGGCCTTCTCCTGCTCCTATTTCTTATGTTCTTATGCTCTTATGTTCTTATCCTCATTTCGTGGGACTGCCTATGATGATATGATGATTCTATTATATGAATGTTTAACAGAGCTGTTAACCCATTTAAACTGAAGTGGTTAATATCTTTATTACATTGGCCCTGAATTTGTGGTCGGTATGACAACGTACACTCAAAGTACGCCGTCATTCCGCATTTGAAATTGCCGCATGCGCTAAATCCCGGACATGCGATCTGTCAAGTTCTGACTTTGCATTGGCTTCGCTGCAGGTTTCACCTATCCATTGAAATCAATGTGCTGGTAAAAAGTTGGGCTAATTACCCACCTACTATGCATTAATTACGCTGGAATTTTTTATGGTTGGTGCACACAGGCATAGTATACACTGTGTAACGGGAGGGGAAATGAGAAAACTATGGCTCTCTAGAAATTGCAGTCGGAGGCTTCCGACCTGAACAATTTCTATGAGGTCTGGGAGGTTCGGAGACTTGTGGTCCTGGGCCTCTACGTGAAGGCCTGCGTAGAGGTCCACGTATTCAAGGGACTTAAGCGCTTCGCACGCGTCCCTGGGATCATGTAGGCCGGCCCAGCCAATCCAAGTAGGGGTATTCCCATTCATATGTTTGTACGGAATCACTATAAGTATGAATGGGAATACCCCCCAAAACACACAAACACTTAAAATTAAAAACATATTTAAAATTCATCAAAGTGGAATTTAATTAATTATTTAAAACAAAAATTAAATTTTTTGAAAAATAAATTTACATATTTTAAAGGGTTTAAAAATAAACTTACCTTACTTAACAGAATTTTAAATGTTTAAATTATTTTTTTTAAGTGTTTTTTTCTGTCCTTTAAAAGTCTTGCACTGATTAAAAAAAACAGGCCGTACGCCTGCTTTTATCAATCGAAAGAATTTCAAGGGCATTCGCTGGGAAGAAGTTGGGCAAATAGCCGGATGCGTGCGATCTGTCGAGGATTCTTGACAGATCGCAAGTTCTGGATTTAGGCGCATGTGCTTCGCATGCCTAGACCCTGAACTTGCGGGGCCCCTACTGGCATGTGCGCATCTCGTATGCGCCCATAGGGGCCACAAATTCAGGGCCTATAGGAATGGGTTATCTTGAAATTAAATTAACAAAAAAGCCCACTACAATAAGCAATAAGACGCAATGCTGACTCTGAATGACCTTACCCTCGGCAAGTTCGCTTATCATTCCTTTTGCCTTTTATCGATTTTTTAAAAAAAACGGACACCTTTTCCATTACACCAACGATGTATGTTATTTGAAATATTCATCGAGATATAAAATTATATATAAATCTATCGCTGTTCACATAGCTTTATTTTAGCAATTATTTCAAAGTTTCCAGTTTTAACAGAATAGAAAAATTCAATGCTTTTGATATTTGATTACCTGCCTTGCAAGTACAGAGATATATTTGTTTTGCTTTTATTTCGTGTAAGTTATATATTTAAATACCAATAACATCCTCTTTATAGTGGGTCTTTACAAGTTAATGCTACAAAAAATACTGGGAATATCTAAAGCCACAAACAATAGCAATCTCCTCTGTTTGCTGATTGGGTAAGAGTCAGGAAGTGAAAGGCGCACAGCCTCACGTGATCCCAGGTACGCTTACACACAATGGTGCGCTCCTGGGATCTCTGGGTCACTAACTCCGCAGCGAAACAACGCAAATTCTTGAAGCGGGGTTCGCACCAGGTAAGTGTTAATTTCCTACGGATGTCGACAGTGTACTCCTTAGCTATTCCCCTGACCGCAAATTCAGGGCCAATAACGAAGAGGAGAATTTAATGTTGTGTGCTAAGTGTTCATACGATAACATTGCTCATAATAATTTCCAATCTTGGGTAATTGAATATAAAATAAATACACTGTTGTTCAGTTTGAATTCAAAAAAGGTTCAGTTTGATTTTAACCTTAGCAGTAGAAAATTTAAAAAAGTACAATATCAAAATAATATGAGAAAAGAAATGATCAGTTTGATATGAAAAAGCCTCTGCAAATTTGACCTGGCCTTATATTGGGCCCAAGTTTCCACATGATTTGCGCCTGATTTTTAGGAGCAACTGGTGGAGAACGGACTATCTTAGAAATCGCAATTCTCCACATTTTTGTTTCTGCAGTTCTAGTCAGGTAGAACAGTTCTACTTTGGAACAGAATGTTTTCTTCAAAAGGGGGCGTGTCTGGCCACTGACGCCTGATTTCAAAGTTTCCACAGTGAAAACGTACTCCAAACTAACTTAGAATGGAGCAAGTGAAGATTTTTGTAGAACTGAAAAAACCTTGTCTACACATTAAAAAATCAGGCGCAGGTTACAAATTAGGCGTCCAGAATAAGGTGGGGGGGGATTGGGGGGGGGGAAGGGAAGTCATTAAATTCTATAACAAATCCTTATTTATACTTATACAAATATTATACAAATAAATCCAACCTAAATAAAAATTTATAAGCAAAGAAAAGTTTAAATAAACCATCTTCCTACCTGTGTGAAAGTGCTTCAGCCAGGGAGAATGCTGCGGGGGGGGGGGGGGGGAAGGAGGCAGCCGTTCATTCCCGCGGGGGGGGGGGGGGAGGAGGAAGCCGTTCGTTCCTGCGGGGGGGGGGAGGGGAGGAGGAAGCCGTTCGTTCCCGCGGGGGGGGGGGAGGAGGAAGCCGTTCGTTCCCGCGGGGGGGGGGGGGAGGAAGCCGTTCATTCCCGCGGGGGGGGGAGGGGAGGAGGAAGCCGTTCGTTCCCGCGGGGGGGGGGAGGGGAGGAGGAAGCCGTTCGTTCCCGCGGGGGGGGGGGAGGAGGAAGCCGTTCGTTCCCGCGGGGGGGGGGGGGAGGAAGCCGTTCGTTCCCGCGGGGGGGGGGGAGGAGGAAGCCGTTCGTTCCCGCGGGGGGGGGGAGGGGAGGAGGAAGCCGTTCGTTCCCGCGGGGGGGGGGGAGGAGGAAGCCGTTCGTTCCCGCGGGGGGGGGGAGGGGAGGAGGAAGCCGTTCGTTCCCGCGGGGGGGGGGGGAGGAAGCTGTTCGTTCCCGCGGGGGGGGGGGGAGGAAGCTGTTCGTTCCCGCAGGGGGGGGGGAGGAGGAAGCCGTTCGTTCCCGCGGGGGGGGGGGGGAGGAAGCCGTTCGTTCCCGCGGGGGGGGGGGGAGGAAGCCGTTCGTTCCCGCGGGTGGGGGGGGCGGGGGGGGGGGGGGGGGGGAAGCCGTTCGTTCCCGCGGCGGGGGGGGGGGAGGAGGAGGGAAACGGCTGCCTCAACTTTCTGAGGCTTCCTGCAGCCTTCTCCCTGCTGCAAGAAGCCTCAGTGCTGATGTGCTGATGGCAATGTGCTTTTATTAAAAAATGTTCAAAAATTAAACAGCTACAAAGAACTACAAAAATGGCCGAGTGCCAATGTTTCCTTCACACTGCGCGTGCGCGAACGCTCCAATGCGCACGCGCAGCGTTGCCGGCAGGAAAAAAACTAATTTAAATGGTACCTGCCCCCTCCCACTTACAAAATCGGCGCGAGTGTAGGCTCCGCCCCCCTGGGCGCCGCGCCAAGCAGACATGGAGCTGCAGGGCGCTTCAGAATCGCGCGTTTTTTTTCGGGCGCCGTTTTCGGTGCGAAAAACAGGCGCCCAGCTCGGAGGGGCGCCCGTTTTTTATCGTGTGAAAACTTGGGCCTTTTATGTTGTAGAAGTGGAAAATATTCAGGCATTCACGGTATAATTATGATATATGTATTTCACTGTGCTGTAACGCATGAGGAATAAGGTTGCAAATAAATTAAATAGTGATTCTGAAGTGAAATAGAAATCCGTGTTTCATTGTGATATATCTTATATTAATGAGTACTGTTAATACTTTTACTCAGCATTAATGTGATAAAGACAGGTAATTAATTTAATAGTGAATGGTCATTTTTTTATCATTTAGCCATTTAAGCACTGGCTGTTTTTCTGTCTTTCAAAATATTAATTGCTCACAGTAAACTGGATAAGAGCATAATAAAGTATTTTAACAACAAATATCTATTTATTCCTGTCACCGGGTAAACAAAGAAATCAATCATATTAATTCTAGACAGTAACTGGATGTCACAATGGAGGCTTGGTCCCTCAAGCTACATAGTTCAGAATCCTCTCTTTATATTTTGTTTCACTCAGTTGCTTATAAGACATTGGTTTTGATACTATGTGAGGACTATTTACATCAGTTGTGTGTTTTAACCCAGCTAGGGGTTCTTACCTTTGTCTCACATGGGCATGTACCTGGTTTAGAGGGTTGGGCTCATGTTTATTTTTGGTCCCTCCATTTAAGTGTGTGAGGAATAGGACTGACTCAGAATTTTTCTGTACAAAATGGCACTCACCACAGAGTGAAAAAAAGCATGTGCCATATTGCAGCTGCCTGTCACTATGCAATTTTCTCCCCACCTGATGCATGACGTTATATAGCACCCCACCCCGGTATTGCTACATGTTGTTACCTACCTGGAGCAATTTCCTTACCATCTTCCTGTGTGTCCTGCACTTAAAAAAAAAAGTTAAGACACAAAGGGGCTGAAATTCAGGGTCCTGATAAGGCCCGTTACCGCTGTTTTGTGGCGGCCATGCGGCGGAATCGTTGCAGTGGATTGGCCGCCATGACCCAAATTCATCTTGGGGATTCTTTGGCCTGTCCCCACTTCCACCCCGCTACTGCCGAAAGCATGCACTGCCGATCTCCCATACCTCCAGCACACTCCGCCCCAGATTTACCTGCAAAAATCTTTGCTCCGCCGCGTGGTGCCCATGACAGCTTTTTCTGTTGATGCACCTTGTTCTATGTGTGTGCGACACAGCAGCGCGGCGGCTCTTCAAGGGGAGGGTGCACTGCCGCGGACGCCATGTTTTTATTTTTGTCAGCTGACTTCCCAATCGGCCGGCCAATTATTACCCAGGTTCGGCCGGGCCAGCAACAGGCAGCCTGGCATCCCCTCTTGGGTGCCAGGCTGCTGGCCAGGCCGAAACCCTCCCTGATGGTCCAATGGCCGAACCTATAGAATCGCCGATTCTCTCCCCTTTAAATGAGGGGAGAGATATGGTGACACACACGCGCAATGCGGCGGAGAATCGGTCCCACCCCAACTTCCGCCCCCACCAAGACTTACCGTCGCACTTCCACCCTCCAGTCTTGTTGAAAAAAGCTGACAAAGTCCTGAATATTGATCAGGAGGCGTCCTCTTCCCATGCGGCGGTAAAAACAGGTAAGAAATCGTAGGTGCGGCAGGTTTCTGGAGTGCCTGAATTTCGTCCAAAAAATGAATTCACAGGTTAAAAAAAAATATATATATGCAACTATAATGACTTTTTCTCTTGCTTGTGTGACAATTTGAAACTAAACCACGCCTTGCAGTTTAATTGTAAGAAATTATATATTTGTTTTGAATTTTTAGGATGTTTACTTTGTCTTTAGAAATGTAGTGAAATGAAAAATAATTTTTTTGCAGGCAATTACGGTTCATTGATGTTGATGAATTTCGGAATCGTATAGATTCGATGGAGCTAACTACATTCCAGATTTTGGTTATGAGGCAAATTGAATCTGCGAAAGAGCAACTCCTTAAAAAGTATTACCATCTTAAAAAAAAAAGTCAAATTGTGCTACTTCGGTGTACTTGTTTTTTCAGTTATAGATTGATTTTTGATCATTTCTTTATAGTATATAATCTGCTAAACAAAGATTTTTCTGAAAGTTATGTTTAAAAGAAGATGTGTCACCTTCAAATAAAGGAAACATTCAAATTACTAAAGCATTCATTATAAGTAGCAAATAAGCTTTCAGACCCTGTTTTTAACCAATGGTTTTGTGTAATGTGTTTTAGATGGCTTCCTGAAGTCCAAAATATTTATTACTTGGGAAATAAACGGAAACAGGTTCCCAGCCATACCAACAGTGCCAAACTAATATCTTTCTTTAATTGTGCTGCGACTCTGATGACTTCACAGCTGCAAAGTTTAACCCTAAAATCCATTCAGGACTATACTGACCTGATTGTACAACGACCGGTATGTTTATCAGCAACGTGCAAAACGCTGCTAACTACATTTCATAGTCAATACTTAAAATTATGCAGATTATAGAAACCCTATGATAGTTTTATTTCATCTTTTTCATAGTTTAATTATTCAAATTTGTGTCCTAGATAGTTATATATTTAATCTGTTGGTCTTTGATGATTTTGGAGGGGAAAATTTGAGTTTAGACTTTTCGAGCTATTACCAGATAAATCTAGTGTATAAGTCACACCTGTGCATGACTCATATGCTGAACTTTTTGATTGCTATCACAGTTTAAACAACAAAAAGTAGCCGTAACTCATGGGCTCAATTTTCCCCGTGATTTGCGCTGTTTTTTTTGAGCAGGCTTCTTTTTTTGGCCTAAGTTTAAAAAAACAGTTTCCCCAATCAATTTGCACCAGCGTAACTCAGTTAGTTACGATTTGTTTAGGTAATTTTTTTTCAGCCAAAGGGGGCGTAACCTGCCACCTGCGCCAATTCTGGCCAGTTAGGCAAGTTTAGCCAGCTGAGAGTTTCTCCAGTTCTGCTTAGGCCAGCATATGTGGTCTCTGCAGAAAAACCTTCTGGAGAGTTAAAGAAATCGGCGCAGGTAAGGAAATCGGCGCAGGTAAGTGCAGCAGATGCCTGGACAGCAGCAACAGGAAAGGTAAGAAAGAGGGGGGAGAGTGAGGGACGGTGGTGGTGGGGGGGTGGGGGGGAGAATGGGAGGGGGAGCCTTTCGGGTGTAGTTAGGTGCGGGGACCAGGAGGGAGGAGGCCATTCGGCCTGGGCTGGGGTGGGGGAGTGGACTGCGAGGCCACTCGGCCTGGGATAGGGGCGGGGGAGCGGACCGGCAAGGCACTCGGGGGCCAGAGTCGGGTGGGGGAGCGGACCGGCAAGTCCTTCGGCCAGGGCTAGGGGCGGGGGAGTGGACTGGCAAGCCCTTCGGCCAGGGATAGGGGCGGGGGAGCGGACTGGCAAGGCACTCGGGGCCAGGGTCGGGCAGCGGAACGGGACCGGCTTTAATAATTGGAGGTAAGTTGCCGCAATATATTGTAATGTGTTTTTAAGTTGATGCACTATGTTTTAATGTGTTGCGATCTGGCTGTATGTTTCATTTTGTAGCCTCAGCTCGCATTGTGTCCCTGGTTACTAAGGCAACTCGATCTTTTTGGGGCAGATCAAGGCTCCATCCCCAAAACTAAAGGACAGGTTAGGCCACGCCAAAATGAAGAAATCCAATGGGGAAACTTAGAACATTTTTTTTGGCGTACTTGGGCCCACAAAAAATGGGTGTAACTCTTCAAGTACGCCAAAAAAAAAGCTTTGGGGGAAAATTGAGCCCATATTTAGTAATTTCAGGAATTGTTTCACCATTTTCTAACATGTAGTGTTAAAAAGCACCATAGCTCCAATCTTGCAACATTGAAAATTTTGTGTGTACCTGCTTTGTGTCATGGTTGCACCCATGTCCATAGCGTGGGAATGGTTGCACCGAACTTTGATATAAAGGCTCCACCCCCATTTTGAATCGGCTACAGATACCAGAAAAGTTTACCCAGGTAGCTTGGTTGGTAGCACACTTAGCAGGGAATTGTAAAATCTGGCAAAGGAGCAGCTTTTCTGTTACCACCACACTCTCCCCTTTTTGGGCTCCAACTAACTGGTTTATTTTACCTGTATTATATAAACAAACATAATACAGTAGTTGCTGAATTTTAGTCTATTTTATATTCCTCCTCATAACATGAAAATCCATCCCATCTAAAACCATGTGATTTCCTGGGAGAGGCAAAAAAATAGATTAAAAAACCCCAAACTTGGGAAATTATTTTCTGACACTGTGCGATCGAGTCCAGATCACTCTGGTCCTGAATTCCCTGCAGTATCTACCTTCTGTAAGAGGTGATCTCTGCCCCAGCCAGAAATAGGTCCAGCTCTTGCTTGAAGGAATTCAGTGAATCAGCATCCACCACACAAGACTCTTCCAGAGGTCCACTATTCTCTGGGAAGTGAACCAGCTCCTGACATCTAACCTAGATCTAGCCTTAAGCAACTTAGATTTGTGACCCCTGGTCCTCCCTAACCTATTTATTTGAAACAAACTGTCAACTGTAACATAATCTATTCCCTTCATTATCTTATAAACCTCAATCAGCTCACTTCAAAGTCTGTTTCTCTGAAGTGTAGAGTCCCAACTCTTTTAGCCTAACTTAATAACTTAGGTGCTTTAGATTGGGTATGAGTCTAGCGGCCCTCTTCTGCACCCTCTCTAAAGCCTCAATATCAGCCGCCATGTGAGGAGACCAAAACTGGACACAGTATTCTAAGTGTGGCCTGACTATGGTCTTGTACAAGGACAAAATAGTATGCCTTGTCTTGTACTCAATTGTCCTATGGATACACCACAACACCCTATTTGCTCTAGCTATCGTTTCACGGCAATGCTCATGTAACTTTAAGGATGTATGCACTGGAATGCCCAAATCTCTTTCTATCTCCATTTTCTTTAATGCTTTTTCTTGAAGGGTGTATGAATGTTGAGCATTTGCACTGCATTTATCTAAGTTCTGCATCATTTTCCAGTCATGAGCCCTGTCTCCCAACAGATTAAGATTTGCCTGAAGCAGACAATTGTCATCTACAGTCCTAATACTTGCACAGATCGTGATATCACATGTGAATTTGTAGATCATGTCCCCAACATCTACATCCAGATCATTAATAAAAATAGTAAAGACCCCAACACCGATCCCTGTGGGACATCACTGGTGACTGGTCTCCAAACAGATCCAAATCCATCTATAATTACTTCTTGCCTACATCCTGCCAGCCAGTTCTCAATCCAGCTCAATATATTACCATTAATACCAGAGACTTTGATCTTGTAGAGTAGCCTCTTGTCGGATCAAGCGTATATGGAAACCCCAAACTTGCTGTCCATTTCAAAGGCGGTATGACATCGTACTGTCATACCGACCGCAAACTCTGCTCTATTATGTCCATAAAGAAAATCTACATTTTATGCATTCCATTCAGCTTTTATTAACCACAATTAAATACGTAAGAAATAGAAGTGAAACGCATTGAGAGAGGTTTTTTATTTTAATTGTATATGTCTGGAATTTTCCGTCTAGGAATCCATACGTGTTTATGAACACCCAGGTTTCATTTTACGTCTGATCCTAACTGTAACCAATATCCAATTTGAACCAGAGTTCAAGGATTTTGAACTAATATTGTTGAGTGCTTATGATGTCATGCTGAAAACTGCAAATCTAGTGCCAAGAGTTGAGACAAAGCTGTACACTGAATGGGTAAGTGATGTTTTCACAATTATTTTGGAATGACAGGAAATAATTTTTTTTTCCAGAATTTAAAAAATGATCTTCATTTCTTCACAGGCTGATCATCTGAATAATTGAGAATTTACAAATAATCCCATTGAACCTTTCTGATGTTGTGTTGCAAATTGTGAATCTGCTGTCAAGAGTTGGGAAACAATCTGTACATTAAATTGCTGTGATTTTTAAAATATTTTAAAAGTGGAGTGTTTGTTCACTGCCATAGTCAAAAAATCAGAGTCTGTAAATTTATCTTAATTCATACTAATTTTGGTCACAAGATTGTTTCCCAGTTTAAAACATCTTAGTTCCCCAGATTGGTTCCATGAGCTGGATATCTCTACTTTAGAAAAGAATAGATTTAGGGTCAATTTGATTGATGTTTATTAAATAATGTAGGGACTAGATTGTGTTTATGTAGACTAATCATTTAAACTGAATAAGTTAGGGAGGACCAGGGGAATCGCTTACAAGTTATGTAATGGCAGAACTAGGTTACATGATGGTAGTTTTTCTTTTCCTGGCAAATAGAGGACCTGTAGAACAGGTTGCCGGGTCATGCGGTGAATGCTGAGTTGCTATATTCCTTCAATCAAGAGCTGAGCCTGTTTCTGGCAGGGATGGAGATCACCCACAGGAGGTCGGTATCCTGTAAAGTAAATTAGGGCTAATGTGATCTCCTGGGCTAGTTTCTATTGCCTTAAGGAGGTTGGAGAGGAATTTTCCATTCCTCCCTGATATGTCCTTACTATACAGTATAAATGCAAACGAGGCCCATACTTGAGAGAAGGTCACTCTGTGACCAGTTACCTTTATTACCAAGACCTCAAGTGATGAAGGTGGGTGGAGCTTCCCCTTTTATACCTGAAAGTCCAGGTTAGGAGTGTCTCTCACAAGTTCACCCCCTTGTGGTCAATGTTCTCAAGGTGTACAACTTAGGTCAGCTTATACATGGGTTACAATGATAGTTGAATACATGACATCACTTCCCCCCCCCCCCAAAGTCTTATTGGGATCACAGGTTAAGTCTCTCTGGTGGTTTACGCTCCCTTGTAGTGCGTCTGAGTTGGGGCTCCGGTTGTTGGGCGCTGGCCTGAGTGTCTGCTGTTTGCGGTGCCTCAGGCCTGTCCGGACTGCCCACAGTGACTGGGCTCTCCTCCACTTGGTTCCAATGTTCAGTCACCTGTGGTGGAGTAAACTCTACGCCGTGTTCTTCTTCTGCTTCTTCTATGGGGTTGATGAACCTCCTTTTAGTTTGATCCACGTATTTGCGGCAGATTTGTCCATTGGTAAGTTTAACTACCAAAACCCTATTCCCCTCTTTGGCAATCACAGTGCCTGCAAGCCATTTGGGCCCTGCAGCGTAATTAAGGACAAAAACAGAGTCATTGATATCAATACATCACGCCCTCGCATTCCTGTCATGGTAGTCACATTGTGACTGACGCCTGCTCTCAACAATTTCTTTCATAGTCAGGTGTAAAAGGGATAACCTGGTTTTGAGCGTCCTTTTCATTAGCAGCTCTGCGGGTGGAACCCCATTGAGCGAGTGTGGTCGGGATCTACTGACCAACAGGAGGTGGGATAAGTGGCTTTGTAGGGAACCCCCTTGGATTCTGAGCATCCTCTGTTTGATTATCTGCACTGTTCGTTCCACCTAGCCGTTTGAGTCCGGCTTGAACGGTGCCGTTCTGACATGGTTGATTCCATTGCCTGCCATGAAGTCCTGGAATTCAGTGCTTGTGAAGCACGGGCCATTGTCGCTGACCAAGACATCCGGTAGACCATGGACGGCGAACATTGTCCGTAGACTTTCTACCGTGGTAGAGGATGTGCTTGAATTTAAAATGGCACACTCAATCCATTTGGAGTAGGCGTCTACTACAACCAAAAACATTTTCCCCATGAAAGGACCTGCGTAGTCCACATGGCTTGGCGGGCCAGGACCAGGGGCTAAGGGGGGCTTCCCTGGGTGCGTTGCCCAGCTGAGCACACGTGTTGCACCTGCGAACACAAAGTTCCAGGTCTGCATCTATCCCTGGCCGCCAAACGTGTGACCTGGCAATTGCCTTCATCATGACAATGCCCGGATGCTCATTGTGAAGTTCTCTGATAAACACCTCTCTGCCCATCTGGGGTATGACTACACGGTTTCCCCACAATAGGCAATCGGCCTGAATCGAGAGTTCATCCTTGCGCCTATGTAATGGTTTAAATTCCTCAGGGAATGCCCCGTACGTGGCTGCCCAGTCCCTATTCAGGACACATTTCTTAACTAAAGACAGTAGCGGGTCTTTATTTGTCCAGACTTTATAATCTGACAGGCTGTCACAGGTGAGTCTTCGCTTTTGAAAGCTTCAACAGCCATGACCATCTCAGCATCATGCTCAGTTTCCCCCTCAGTGGTGGCTAGTGGGAGCCTGCTGAGTGCATCGGCGCAGTTTTCAGTGCCCGGTCTGTGCCGAATTGTGTAGTTTTAGGCGGCTAACGTGAGTGCCCACCTCTTTATGCGGGCCGATGCATTCGCATTTATGGCCTTGTTGTCAAATTTCCTGCCAAACAGGTTCTGGTGCCTTTTTTTTACTGCATATACACATGCTAACGCTTCCTTTTCTACCATCCCGTAGCCCCTTGCTGCCTGGGACAGACTTCTGGAGGCTGTAACTGATCATTGGCATTCACATGCCGCAACACACAGCCGACCCCATAGGACGACGCATCGCACGTTAAAACAAGTTTCTTACATGAGTCACATAACGTTAGCAGTTTGTTGGAGCATAATAAATTGCGTGCTCTATCAAAAGCCCTTTCCTGGCTGTCCCCCCAGACCCAATCGCGACCTTTGCGTAGGAGCATGTGTAGCGGCTCTAACAGCGTGCTCAATTTGGGAAGAAAGTTACCAAAATAGTTCAGGAGCCCCAGGAATGAACGCAGCTCCGTCGTGTTACGGGGTCTGGGTGCTCTCTGGATCACTTCTGTTTTGGATACAGTTGGTCTGATCCCGTCTGCTGCTACCCTCCTTCCCAGGAATTCTACCTCTGGAGCGAAGAAGACGCACTTCGCCTTTTTCAGTCACAGCCCTACCCGGTCCAGTCTGCGTAGCACCTCCTCCAGGTTGTGGAGGTGTTCTTCAATATCGCGACCCGTGATGAGGATGTCGTCTTGAAAAACCACCGTCCTTGGAATCGACTTGAGGAGGCTTTCCATGTTTCGCTGAAAGATCGCGGCAGCCGAACGAATCCCGAACGGAGATCTGTTATACTCAAACAACCCCTTGTGTGTCGTGATGGTGGTCAGCTTCTTCGACTCACTCGCCAGCTCCTGGGTCATGTAAGGTGAGGTCAGGTATAATTTTGAAAAAAGATTGCCACCGGATAGTGTCGCAAAGAGGTCCTCCACTCTCGGTAGCGGGTACTGTTCTTGGAGTGACACCCGATTGATGGTAGCCTTGTAATCGCCACATATCCTGACCGACTCATCCGCCTTGAGCACCGGCACGATTGGGCTCGCCCAGTCACTGAATTTGACTGGTAAGATGATGCCTTCCCTCAGCAGGCGGTCCAATTTGCATTCTATCTTTTCCTGCATCATGTACGGCACTGCTCTGGCCTTGTGGTGTAATGGCCTGACGTCCGGGTTTATGTGAATCATTACCTTGGCCCCCATGAAAGTGCCGATGCCGGGTTGAAATAATGAGTCAAATTTGTCCAGGACCTGTGAGCATGATACTCGCTCCACAGAAGAAATTGCATTGACATCGCCCCATTTCCAGTTCATGACAGCAAGCCAACTCCTCCCCAGTAGTGCGGGACTGTCCCCCGGGACAATCCAGAGTGGCAACCTGTTCTCCGAATCTTTATGGGTCACGACTACCATGGCGCAGCCTAGCACCGGAATGATCTCCTTTGTATGTGTCCGTAGCTATGCGTCAATCAGCAATCTGCTACCCTCCTCACTTATGTTCTTATGTTCTTATTTTAACCAATAAGGGAATTAAGGGTTATGGGGAGAGGGCGGGTAAGTGGAGCTGAATCCACGGCCAGATCAGCCATGATCTTATTGAATGGCGGAGCAGGCTCGAGGGGCTAGATGGCCTACTCCTGTTCCTAATTCTTATGTTCTTATGTCCTTATGTTCTAATAATTTTGGCCTCCTGGCCTTGAACACCCACAATGTTTTGAACTGTTTGATACTCATCAGGGACTGGCTGGCCCCCGTGCCGAGCTTCATTAATACTGGGATGCCATTGAGGAGCACTTTCAGCATTTTCGGTGGCGTCCTGGTATATGAACTGTATATGTGCTCCACATGAACTCGCTGAACTTCAGCTTCCAGCGATTTGCCCCAGTATTCATTTGGCCTTGTAGGGCTCACATCGGGCACGTCCTCCTCGTACATCAACCTGGCTGCAGGCTTCCTGCACATACGCGCCAATGACCGCTGACGTTGCAGTGCTGTAGGTATATTGCTAATACCTGCAAGCTCTGGCTGGGTGTTTGCCTCCACACCTCCAGCATGAGCTGGAGGCCCCGTTGTTGGAAACAAAAGGTCCATTACCAGTCGATCGTCTCTGACTGTCTCTGTAACTGTCCTTAAGCGCACCATTAACAGGTGTTAATGGCCCCATTACTGGCCGCATTGTCCATTGCGATGGCATGAATTGCCGTTCAGCTAGCCATTGTCTCTGTTGAATTCCCCCTCTGGGTTCGACTACATGCTGGGGCATGTCCGATTGCCCTTGTCTGCCTAGAGAACTGTGTGCCATGTTAACAATGTTGACTCCCTGGTCGTTTGTCGCATTTGAACCAAGATTTTTGTCATACACCATTCTGGTCTCTTCCTCCCCTGAGATAAATGGTTGGGCTATCAGAGCCGCCACTTCCAAGGTCAAGTCTTTGGTCTCAATCAGTTTCCTGAAAACCCCAGCGTGCCCGATGCTCTCAATAAAAAAGTCTCGCAGCATCTCCGCTCTGCATGCATCTGGGAACTTACATAGGCTCGCCAGTCGTCGGAGATCTGCCACGAAGTCTGGGACGCTTTGTCCTTCTCGCCGCCGGTGCGTGTAAAACCGGTGTCTCGCCATGTGCATGCTGCTCGTCGGTTTAAGGTGTTCCCCGATCAACTTACTGAGCTCTTCGAACATCTTGTCCGCCAGCTTCTCTAGCGCTAGAAGGTCCTTCATCAGGGAGTATGTTCTGGATCCACAAACCATCAGGAGATGAGCCCTGCATTTATCGGCCGAGTCCTGTCCCAACCATTCCTTAGTGACAAAACTTCGCTGTAGTCTCTCAATAAAGTCGTCCCAATCATCACCAACACAGTACCTCTCTTCTGTGCTGCTAGTGGCCATGCTCGCGTGGTTTAAATCCCATCCTTGTCGCCAATGATATGTTCTTACTATACAGTATAAATGCACACGAGGCCCATACTTGAGAGAAGGTCACTCTGTGACCAGTTACCTTTATTACCGACCTCAAGTGATGAAGGTGGGTGGAGCTTCCCCTTTTATACCTGAAAGTCCAGGGTAGGAGTGTCTCCCACAAGTTCACCCTCTTGTGGTCAATGTTCTCAAGGTGTACAATTTAGGTCAGCTTATACATGGGTTACAATGATAGTTGAATACATGACACCCTGCGTTTTTAATCTGTTTTTTCACCACTCCCAGGAGATTACTTGGTGGATGGGCAGTGTATGTATTGTGATGCATAAGGCATCAGAACTGTGTGGGACAGGCTGTGGTTGGATCAATAGGTCTTTTCTTGTTTGTCGTTTCTGTAAATGCGTATACCAAAACACAATAGTTTGTTGTCTCTTTTTAATAATATATGCGAGTAGATTTCCTGCAGTGTTCGTCACAGTGAGGCTGAAAATATGCTGCTTTGTGCGATGTTATGTTATCAGGGCCACTGATGTACAATGATTGACTGAGCCAAATTGCATTTTTATTGCACAGCGTTGTAGGAGTGTTAGTTTGTTTAAATTCTTTTATTATGGGCATATTTGTGTGGAAACTGTAAAGTATTAAAAGCTCATAAATCTGCATAGGTAATTTTGTTTCTTACGCTTTTTAAAGCAGAGGGTGGGCAGCAACAGTGACCAGGATATTCAGCTGTAGTGGCTGTGTTCAGCGCCTGGTGGCGGGACAGGAACGTCAGGGGGCAGTGGCAGCTGTAAAAGGCCGCAGCAGGTAGGGTGCGGTCACCATTGGGCCCAATTTAAAAGCTCCATCACAGGTGGCACTGTGCACTACAGTTCCATAGTGCTATCTATCTTGGAATTACTGCTGGGAGGTTTCAGAGCTAAGTTGCATATGCATCCAGAAGTTTATCTGAGGCTGAAAGAGCCTACAGTATGGTTGAGAAAGAAGCATTAGCATGCGTATACGGGGTTAAGAAAATGCACCAATATCTATTTAGACTCCGGTTCGAGCTCAAAACCGACCCCAAACCGCTCATTTCGCTGTTTTCAGAAAGCAAAGGCATTAACACCAATGCTTTGTCCTGCATCCAAAGATGGGCACTAACATTATCTGCGTATGATTATGTAATCCACCACAGACCAGGAACTGAGAACTGTGCCGATGCCCTCAGTCGGCTACCATTGCCCACCACCGGGGTGGAAATGGCGCAACCTGCAGACTTGCTTCTTGTAATGGATGTTTTTGAGAGCGAGGGGTCACCCGTCACGGCTCGCCAGATCAGGACCTGGACTAGCCTGGACCCTGTGTTATCACTAGTAAAAAACTGCGTCCTTAATGGGAGCTGGTCGGCTGTTCCCGGGGAAATGCAAGACGAAATTAAGCCATTTTACCGATGCAAGGATGAAATGTCCATCCAATCGGATTGTCTCCTATCGGGGAATCACGTGATCTTGCCAAAAAAAGACACGGAAATGTTTATACGCGACCTACGCAGTACCCACCCAGGCATAGTCATGATGAAGGCTATCGCCAGGTCGCACATTTGGTGGCACGGCATTGACTCGGAATTGGAATCTTGCGTACACTAATGTAACACTTGCTCACAGTTGAGCAATGCACCTTGGGAGGCCCCACTGAGTCTGTGGTCATGGGCCTCCAAACCGTGGTCCAGGTTCCACATAGATATCACTGGCCCCTTTCTAGGAAAGATATTTCTAATAACAGTGGACGCTTACTCTAAATTGATTGAATATGTAATAATGTCATCAAGTACGTCCACTGCCACCATTGAAAGCCTCCGGGCCATGTTCGCCACCCATGATTTGCCCAACGTCCTTGTTAGTGACAATGGACCATGTTTCACCAGCTCGGAATTCAATGAGTTCATGGCTGGCGATGGTATCAAACATGTCAGATCTGCAGAATTGTTAATGAAGAGAGCACTCAAAACCAGGCTCTCCTTAGTCCAACCGGATCTCAATGATCATGTAGAAACCAGGTGTCACCGGCTTAACATGTACCACGATCGCGCGGCTGTATCTCGTGACATTGAGGTTAATGACCCTGTATTTGTTCTTAATTACGGTCATGGTTCCACATGGGTTGCTGGCCAAGGAGGGGAATAGAGTGTTTGTTATCAAACTTCTGAATGGACAAGCGTGCAGAAAGCATTTGGATCTGACCAAGCTGCAATTCACTGACAACCAAGAACAGTTTGAAGAGGACATTACCATCATTGATCCACCAACACACACCCAACCAGCAATCGACCTCGCTGTCAATCACGAGGATGAACCCACCAAGCCCGACAGTCCGATCAGACCAGCCGCGCTACAGTGCAGCACTGATCTGACCAGCTCACCCATGCCAGGACTTCAACTCAGGCGATCAACCCGGAAACAAAGAGTCCCTGATCGCCTCAACTTGTAAATAACTTGTATCTAAGACTTTGGGGCGGGATTGATGTTATATATGTAAACTTTATAATAGTGTAAGACTTGCCACCAGGGGACACACCTGTTGGAGACTCAAGGGTCACCTGCACATCTCGTGCAAGCAAGTATAAACAGTTGTCTGCCATGCTGCTTCTGCATTCTGGAGTTTGATTAAAGAGACTAAGGTCACACCAGTTTGAGCTTACAGCATACAGTCTTGTGGAGTTATTCTGAACATCATAACTCCCTCCTCCTGTGTTTAAGTGAATATGGAGGGAGATAGTGCAGGAGGAGTCTGCTGCAGACACTGTGCCTGGGACTGGCACACCGTGTCGAAAAAAGTTCAACGACCTTACGAGCATGGTCAGGGTGAGTACCATTTGCATCTATGTATGCCTCCAAGACTTCTAACATTAATCTCACACACTATGTAAAGTTTGTCATGCATCTGGTCCCTCTCAACACTCTGGGGTGGCTTTCACAATGCATAATAAAGATTGATGGCTTACTTCAGCACCCATTGGCTTTTAATGATTCATGCACATTAACTCTAACATTTACATTGTCCCTCGCAATACACTCCAACTGCTACTATGCCTTTCTGAAAGATCACTTACAGCTCCCATGTTAGATACCTCAAACCTGCAAACAAATACTGACAAAGCACATGCAACATCCAAACAGATTGAACGGAAGCAACAATAACATTCACACAATATCACCTATTGTACTCTGGACGGTATATGTGCCACAACAGCAGAGAAACCCTGTCTGAACCCTTCCTATTTTTCTCTTTGAGGTCCAAACACTCCCATTATTGAAGGGAGCAGATGCGGACAGGTGGGGGTTTGCCTCAACCAATCCCTTTGATGGATGTGGAGGAAAGGGTCTCGTCCCTCATCGGAGTCCCAGCTTGAGCAGTTGCCAAGGGAATGTTGAACTCCCTTTGTGTAGCGAGAGTATGTAAATGGATGGCGGAACTCAAGATACTGCTTTGAGAGATATGGAGTTGCGGCGGCCCTTCAAATGAACATGTGCAATGCCACTTTCGTCATGTCATCCTACCCACTTCCCTGCTGCTAACCACGCCTCTGTTGTTTTCTACTTCCAGAGTCACAGCATCCCTCGAGAGAGAGGCCTCCACGTCAAGCCATGGTGGAGACGACGAGGGAGGGGAGGAGATTGTTCTGGCGGAGCATCACAGCCCAGCAGTTGCCCAATCGGGACTAAGTTCATCTGGGGACGACGCTGACTTCTCGGGGTTTAAGTAGTCAGAGGCTCCTGGTCCCAGTGGCATACAGCAATGCACTGCTGGGATGTAATTTCATAGGCGACTCTCCGGAGGGGGAGTTGGTAAAGTTGCTGTGCTCAAAGACAGGCAGATGTGGAACTGGATCTGGTGAAAATGTCCAGGGAAACCACAGTTATGCACCGTGAGCTTGTGGATGCATTGGGACGGCTCCCAGCGAGCATTGACAAGCTAACTGCGACTGTTGCAGAGGCAGCGTTGCAGATTGTCGTTGCGAGTCGTGAGTCCAGCGAGGCCATCATTGCCCACACACAGAGGCTGGTGGCCTCCAGCAGCGACAGTGGAGTTCCAGAGTATGTGGCATGCGCCATTGATCACACCGCAGACTTGGGTGCATCACAGGCACAAGCTTTGCTTCAGCTTGGTCAAGTGATGCAGTCCATGTCTGCTTCCATATTCTCTGTGTTCCCCACTGCCCAACGGGGAAGTGACGGTGCCAAAGCAGGCCAGCAAGTTGTGGGGAGACATCGTGCTCCGGTTGCTAAGGCCCAGCCCCGTTGGAGAGTCAGTGGCTCCACGGAAATGGCAGGTGCTGTCATTCCTCAAGATGACAGCATTCCAGATCCCACCACTCATTCGCCAACCTTGCACCATACACGGTTGACACCTCAGCCACCTGTGACTGGTCACGCTGATGATGAGGCGCACCAGTTCAAAGCCGGGCCTTCTACACCAAAAACTGGTCCAGGGCGTCCTCAGATGCCATCTACATTGTCTTGCCCCCCGCAACTCAGCAGCCCTCTAGCAGCCTTGCTGTACGCCCTGAGGACTCATTGAGGAGGAGCAGCAGGCATGGAAGAGCGTTGAAGGGAAGGGCGGGGGGTGGGGGGGCACGGTGAATGTCTTGCAAAGACCCATTAAGACTGTTCCTGATGCAGGAAGATGTTGGGGAAGTCCAGAACCAGGGGACACAGTGTAAGGATAAGGGGTAGGCCATTTAGGACTGAGATGAGGAGAAACTTCTTCACCCAGAGAGTGGTGAACCTGTGGAATTCCCGACCGCAGAGAGTTGTTGATGCCAGTTCATTAGATATATTCAAGAGGGAGTTAGATATGGCCCTTATGGCTAAAGGGATCGAGGGGTATGGAGAGAAAGCAGGAAAGGGGTACTGAGGTGAATGATCAGCCATGATCTTATTGAATGGTGGTGCAGGCTCGAAGAGCCGAATGGCCGACTCCTGCACCTATTTTCTATGTTTCTATGTTTAAGGGCTGGCAACACTTCATTGCCAGGAATATCTGTAATGTTGTGTGATAACAATGCACTCCTCTTCAATGGTGTTGCTGCATGAAGCAGTGGATAGTCAAGGGGCTATAAATGGGGGGAGGAACTTAATACAATCACAATCACTAAGGAGGTGGTACTCAGTAAGATAATGGGACTAAAGGCAGGTAAATCCTCTAGACCTGATGGCCTGCATCTGAGGGTCTTAAGAGAAGTAGCAGCAGGGATAGTGGATGCACTGGTTGTAATTTCCCAGCAGATTGGAAAACTGAAAATGTAATGTCCCTATTTAAAAAAGGAGCCAGACAAAAAGCAGGGATCTATAGACCAGTTATCCTAACAACTGTGGTTGGGAAAATGTTGGACATTTGGAAAAACATAATTTCAGTCAGGCAGAGTCAGCATGGACTTATGAAGGGGAAGTCATGTTTGACAAATTTGCTGGAATTCTTTGAGGATGGAACAAACAGGGTGGATAAAGGGGAACCAGTAGATGTGGTGTATTTGGACTTCTAGAAGGCATTTGACAAGGTGCCACATAAAAGGTTACTGCACAAGATAAAAGTTCATGGGGCTGTGGGTAATATATTAGCATGGATAGAGGATTGGCTAACTAACAGAGAGTCGGGATAAATGGTTCATTCTCTGGTTGGCAACCAGTAACTAGTGGGGTGCCGCAGGGATCAGTGCTGGGACCCCAACTATTTACAGTCTATATTAACGACTTGGAAGAAGGGACTGAGTGTAACGTAGCCAAGTTTGCTGACGATACAAAGATGGGAGGAAAAGCAATGTGTGAGGAGGACACAAAATATCTGCAAAAGGACATAGACAGACGAAGTGAGTGGGAAAAATTTGGCAGATGGAGTATAATGTTGGAAAGTGTGAGTTTGCACTTTGGCAGAAAAAAAAAATCAAAGAGCAAGTTATTATTTTAATGAAGAAATATTGCAAAGTGCTGCAGTACAGCGGGACCTGGGGATACTTGTGCATGAAACACAAAAGGTTAGTATGCAGGTACAGCAAGTGATCACGAAGGCCAATGGAATCTTGGCCTTTATTGCAAAGGGGATGGAGTATAAAAGCAGTACTGTACAGTCTTGCTACAGTTCGAAAATAAAATGTTTGTTTGTCCTTTGCCAATGGTGTCTTGTGTCTCATTTACAGAATCAAGTGTACAATAGCCAGCATGGTGGTTATGTATGGTGAAAGAGTCAGACTGAACACTGAGCTGAAAGTAAAGTGTGACCTTAGTCTTTTTTTGCAGGTCTTCAACCTGTGAGGCCTCCTTAAATACTTGTGGGGATTATGGGATCCCTTGGGACTTTTGGGGATGAGCCCTCTGGTAGCTATAAAGAATATATACAAGTTTACATATATAACAACAACCGCCCCCTCCCCAAATTCAAAAGTGTAACTATTTACAATGTGAGTCGATCTGGGGCCCTTCTTGCCCTGGTTGATCGACTCGGTGTGAAAGCTAATATTTGTTGAATCAATTGTTGGGCTCTCGCTGGACTGCTGTGCAGCTGGCCTTGCTGGGCTGCCTGATGTGGTGGGTCCTGCTGGGCTGCTGTGGTTGATGGGTTCTTGGTCAACCGTGGTGCCGGTTGCCACTGGTGAGCATGTTGGGGGGTCAAATAAGGTAGGGTCCAAGGTGGGTTGCTCAAGATAGTCCATGAATCTGAGTTTGATTTGGTCCAAGTGTTTCCGGTGAATGAGTCCAATTGAAAGTTTGACCCGAAACACCCTGCTCCCCTCTTTGGCCACGACAGTGCCGGGAAGCCACTTGGGACCTTGTCCATAATTCAATACAAATACAGGATCATTGATTTCAATCTCGCATGACACATTTGCGCTATCATGGTATATACTTTGTTGAAGCTGCCTGCTCTCTACCTGTTCATGTAGATCAGGGTGGACTAACGAGAGCCTTGTCTTAAGTGCTCTTTTCATGACCAGTTCAGCAGGTGGGATCCCAGTGAGCGAGTGGGGTCTCATGCGGTAGCTAAGCAGGACTCGGGATAGGCTTGTCTGCAGTGAGCCTTCCGTTACCCTCTTCAAGCCCTGCTAGATGGTTTGCACTGCTCTCTCTGCCTGACCATTGGACGTTTGTTTAAACGGGGCAGATGTGACATGTTTGATCCCGTTGCGGGTCATGAATTCTTTGAACTCGTCACTGGTAAAACATGGCCCGTTGTCGCTCACCAGGACATCGGGTAGGCTGTGTGTGGCAAACATGGCCCGCGGGCTTTCAGTAGTGGCAGCGGACATGCTAGCCGACATTATCTCACATTCGATCCACTTGGAGTACGCATCTACAACCACAAGGAACATTTTACCCAAGAACGGGCCAGCATAGTCGACGTGTACCCTAGACCACGGTTTGGAGAGCCAAAACCATAAATTTAGCAGTGCCTCCTTGGGTACATTGCTTAACTGCGAGCATGTATTACATCTGTGAATGCAGGACTCTTAAGTCTGCATCGATACTGGGTCACCACACGTGGGATCTAGCTATTGCTTTCATCATTACGATGCCTGGGTGGGTACTGTGGAGGTCACTGATGAAGGTGTCTCTGCCCTTCTTGGGAACCACTACTCGATTGCCCCACAGAAGGCAGTCTGCCTGTATAGACGTTTCATCTTTGCGCCGCTGGAATGGCTTTATCTCTTCCTGCATTTCCACTGGGACACTGGACCAGCTCCCATGAAGCACACAGTTTTTGACTAGGGACAATAAGGGGTCCTGGTTGGTCCAGATTTGATCTGCTGGGCAGTGACGGGTGATTGCTCACTCGCAAATGCTTCCATAACTATGGCTAAATCTGCGGGCTGCGCCATTTCCACCCCTGTGGTGGGCAATGGCAGCCTACTGAGAGCATTGGCGCAGTTTTCTGTGCCTGGCCTGTGGCGGATGGCGTAGTTATATGCGGACAACGTGAACGCCCATCGCTGGATGCGGACTGATGCGTTGGTATTTATCCTTTTACTCTCGGAAAACAGGAATATGAGTGGCTTATGGTCAGTTTCCAATTCGAATTTTAGCTCAAACAGGTATTGATGCATTTTCTTTACCCCATAGACACAAGCGAATGCTTCTTTCTCACTCATGTTGTAGGCTCTCTCAGCTTTCATAAGAACATAAGAATTAGGAACAGGAGTAGGCCATCTAGCCCCTCGAGCCTGCTCCGCAATTCAACAAGATCATAGCTGATCTGGCCGTGGTCTCAGCTCCACTTACCCGCCCGCTCCCCGTAACC
Source organism: Pristiophorus japonicus (assembly GCF_044704955.1). Taxonomy (NCBI): domain Eukaryota; kingdom Metazoa; phylum Chordata; class Chondrichthyes; family Pristiophoridae; genus Pristiophorus; species Pristiophorus japonicus. The sequence goes on along the minus strand of NC_091979.1, from coordinate 150,958,437 downwards.
CTTAATTCCCTTATTGGTGAAAAATCTATCTATCTGTGACTTGAATACATTCAATGAGCTAGCCTCAACTGCTTCCTTGGGCAGAGAATTCCACAGATTCACAACCCTCTGGGAGAAGAAATTCCTTCTCAACTCGGTTTTAAATTGGCTCCCCCGTATTTTGAGGCTGTGCCCCCTAGTTCTAGTCTCCCCGACCAGTGGAAACAACCTCTCTGCCTCTATCTTGTCTATCCCTTTCATTATTTTAAATGTTTCTATAAGATCACCCCTCATCCTTCTGAACTCCAACGAGTAAAGACCCAGTCTACTCAATCTATTATCATAAGGTAACCCCCTCATCTCCGGAATCAGCCGAGTGAATCGTCTCTGTACCCTCTCCAAAGCCAGTATATCCTTCCTTAAGTAAGGTGACCAAAACTGCATGCAGTACTCCAGGTGCGGCCTCACCAATACTCTGTACAGTTGCAGCAGGACCTCCCTGCTTTTGTACTCCATTCCTCTCGCAATGAAGGCCAACATTCCATTCGCCTTTCTGATTACCTGCTGCACCTGCAAACTAACTTTTTGGGATTCATGCACAAGGAACCTGCTCGATGGCGGAGGAGCGGGCTGGATGGCGCCAGACACGCTGGCGCGGCGCCTAAATTCTGCCAACGTCCGCCACGCGGCCGATGCCATCGAGTCGCTAAAAACAGCTCTGGGCCCTGACTCCGTTAGGTGCATCGAGGAGGCTCAGGCACGTGGGGAGATCCCGTCCGAACTGACCCCCGTCCGGACGGAATTCCTCATCGGCGCCAAACCCCGGAACCTCCCTCGGGGGCCGGCGCCTCACAACTTGAGCCGCCTCGGGGAAATCCCCTCCGTGCCTTTCAGTTCCGCGCGGAGGGGTTTCCTGTACGGGCTGCTCCTGCACACCCTCAACTTTGCCATCCTCGCCGGCCGTCCGGACACGCCATGGCGTACCATCTTGCCGTCCGGAGGAGGCGGGGGTCCCCGATGGAGGGCACTCTACGCAGGGGTCCTCCCACTATTCATCGGGGACTTGGCCTGGAGGGTGGTGCATGGAGCAGTGCCGTGCAACAAATTTTTAAGCCAGTTCACGGACTCCCAGGCCGCCTGCAATTTCTGCGGTCTGGAAGAGTCCGTGTTCCATGTTTTTATGGAATGCACAAGGTTGCAGCCCCTGTTTTATTATTTGAAGGGGCTGCTCCTGAAATTCTGGCTGCACTTCAGTCCCACTCTCCTGATCTTTGGGCACTCTGTGCGGAGGGGAGCGGGTAGGTCCGAAGGCCTCCTCGTAGGACTGCTCCTGGGCACGGCCAAGGGTGCCATCAGCCGGTCCAGGCAGCGGGCGGTCGAGGGGGTCGTTCAACCTGACTGCCTGCCTGTCTTCCGCTCTTACATCCGGTCCAGGGTGTCCTTGGAGATGGAGCACGCGGTGTCCACCGGTACGCTCGCGGCCTTCCGCGAGAGGTGGGCACCGGAGGGACTGGAGTGCATCATCACGCCCGGCAACCAAATTTTAATTTGATTTTACGTTTTAAAGTTTAATTTGTTTTAATTGCCGGTGCTTTTAGTGTCCCCCTTCCCTTTTATAGGGGGCACTGGGGAAAAATTGTGATTTTAGTGCCCCAAAAAAAAGAAAAACACAAAAAAAAAAGGAAAAAAAGAGCCTTGTAAATGTCTGGTGTGTCACCCAGGTCGGGTGGCACGGTTTAATGTCTTATGTTTTATAGGTAGACTCTAAAAGAGTTTCATGCACAAGGAACCTGCTCGATGGCGGAGGAGTGGGCTGGATGGCGCCAGGCACGCTGGCGCGGCACCTAAATTCAGCCGACGTCCGCCGCGCGGCCGAAGCCATCGAGTCGCTAAAAACAGCTTTGGGCCCTGACTCTGTTAGGTGCATCGAGGAGGCTCAAGCACTTGGGGAGATCCCGTCCGAACTGACCCCCGTCCGGACGGAATTCCTCATTGGCGCCAAACCCCGGAACCTCCCTCGGGGGCCGACGCCTCACAACTTGAGCCGCCTCAGGGAAATCCCCTCCGTGCCTTTCAGTTCCGCGCGGAGGGGTTTCCTGTACGGGCTGCTCCTGCACACTCTCAACTTTGCCATCCTCGCCTGCCATCCGGACACGCCATGGCGTACCATCTTACCGTCCGGAGGAGGCGGGGGTCCCCGATGGAGGGCACTCTACGCGGGGGTCCTCCCACTATTCATCGGGGACTTGGCCTGGAGGGTGGTGCACGGAGCAGTGCCGTGCAATAAATTTTTAAGCCGGTTCACGGACTGCCAGGCCGCCTGCAATTTCTGCGGTCTGGAAGAGTCCGTGTTCCATGTTTTTATTGAGTGCACGAGGTTGCAGCCCCTGTTCCATTATTTGAAGGGGCTGCTCCTGAAATTCTGGCTGCACTTCAGTCCCACTCTCCTGATCTTTGGGCACCCTGTGCGGAGGGGAGCGGGTAGGTCCGAGGGCCTCCTCGTAGGACTGCTCCTGGGCACGGCCAAGGGTGCCATCAGCCGGTCCAGGCAGCGGGCGGTCGAGGGGGTCGTTCAACTTGACTGCCTGCCTCTCTTCCGCTCTTACATCCGGTCCAGGGTGTCCTTGGAGATGGAGCACGCGGTGTCCACCGGTACGCTCGCGGCCTTCCGCGAGAGGTGGGCACCGGAGGGACTGGAGTGCATCATCACGCCCGGCAACCAAATTTTAATTTGATTTTACGTTTTAAAGTTTAATTTGTTTTAATTGCCGGTGCTTTTAGTGTCCCCCTCCCCTTTTATAGGGGGCACTGGAAAAAAAAAAGTGTTTTAGTGCCCTAAAAAAAAAAAAAAAGAAGAAAAAAAAGAGGGCCTTGTAAATGTTTGGTGTGTCATCCAGATCGGGTGGCACGGTTTAATGTTTTTTGTTTTGCAGATAAACTCCAAAAAGAGTTTCATGCACAAGGACCCCCAGGTCCCTTTGCACCTCAGCATGTTGTAATTTCTCCCCATTCAAATAATATTCCCTTTTCCTGTTTTTTTTTCCCAAGGTGGATGACCTCACACTTTCCGACATTGTATTCCATCTGCCGAACCTTCACCCATTCGCTTAACCTATCCAAATCTCTTTGCAGCCTCTCTGTGTCCTCTACACAACCCGCTTTCGACAGACTCCTGGATGCATAAGCAACCAGTTGCAGTTTCCTGAATTCATTAGCTTGTTGCAATACACACCCGATGCCATATGACGATGCGTCACATGCTTGTACCAAACGCTTACATGGATCATACAACACAAGCAATTTGTTTGAGCATAACAATTTTCTAGCTTTTACAAAGGCATTTTCTTGGCTTTTGCCCCAAACCCATTCGTCCCCTTTACGCAGTAAGACATGCAGTGGTTCTAACAGTGTGCTGAGACCCAGTAAGAAGTTACCAAAGTAGTTCAGGAGTCCTAGAAACGACCGCAGCTCCATCACGTTCTGTGGCCTCGGAGCGTTCTCGATTTCCTCCGTCTTCGAATCGGTGGGCCTGATGCCGTCTGCCGCGATCCTCCTCCCCAAGAACTCCACTTCAGGCGCCAGGAAAACGCACTTCGAGCATTTTAACCTGAGCCCCATGCGGTTGAGCCATGTAAGAACCTCCTCCCAGTTCTGCAGATGCTCGACTGTGTCCCGACCTGTTACCAAGATGTCGCCCTGGAAGACCACGGTGCGCGGGACCGACTTCAGTAAGCCTTCCATGTTTCTCTGGAATATCGCCGCCGCTGATCGAATTCCAAACGGGCACCTGTTATAAATGAAAAGACCTTTGTGCGTGTTGATGCAGGTGAGGCCCTTCGATGATTCCTCCAGTTCCTGCGTCATGTAGGCTGAAGTCAATTCCAGCTTCGTGAATGTCTTTCCTCCCGCCAGCGTTACAAAGAAGTCGTCTGCCTTTGGTAGTGGGTATTGGTCCTGCAGGGAGAAACGATTGATAGTTACTTTGTAATCTACACAGATTCTGATGGTGCCATCTCCCTTCAGGACAGGAACGATCGGGCTGGCTCACTTGTTGAACTCAATCAATGAAATTATGCCCTCTCGTGCAACTGGTCTAGCTCGATCTCTACCCTTTCTCTCATCATGTACTGTACTGCTCTAGCCTTGTGATGGATGGGTTGCACCCCCGGAATTAGGTGGATCTGCACTTTTGTTCCTTGGAATTTCCTGATGCCTTGTTCGAACAGCGAAGGGAACTTGTTTAAGACCTGGGCACACGAAGTGTCGTCAGCGAGCGATAGCGCTCGGACATCGTCCCAGTTCCAGTGTATCTTTCCCAGCCAACTCCTGCCGAGCAGCGTGGGACCATCGCCCGGTACCACCCAGAGTGGTAGCTTGTGCACCGCTCCATCGTAGGAGACTTTTACGGTAGCACTGCCGATTACAGGAATCAGTTCTTTTGTGTAAGTTCGTACGATTTGGAGTTAAGACTGACCTTGAGGCCTTGCTGCACCACAATCTTTCGAAAGTCTTTTAGCCCATGATGGACTGGCTCACGCCCGTGTCCTGCTCTATTGACACCGGGAGTCCATTTAGTTCAACGTTCAGCATTATCAGGGGACAATTTGTGGTGAATGTGTGCACCCCATGTACCTCTGCCTCCTCGGTCTGAGGCTCTGGTTCGTCGTGATCCTCCGTGGATCTGTCCTCCTCTGCAACATGGTGGTTTGTAGGATTAACAGGATTTGCAGCTCGCCTGCACATATGTTGGAGGTGTCCCATTGTTCCACAGCCCTTGCAAACGTACCCATGAATCGACATGAATGGAAACGATGATCACCCCCGCAGCACCAACAAGGTGTTAATGGCCTAGCATTCATCACCCTTGATGGTGGACTCTGAGACATCTGCGGACGTGCAACTGCCGGCATGTGTGACCTGCCCTGTACGTTGCGATTTGAAAACAACATCACTTTGTTCACAGTACTTGTAGCAGCACTTGTGTGCTGAGAGATTTGCTCAGTATTGTCACCGGTGGCAATGAACGCCTAGGCTATTGCTGTGGCCTTACTCAAGGTTGGGGTCTCTACAGTCAAAAGTTTGCGAAGTATGATTTCGTGGCCAATGCCAAGTACGAAAAAGTCTCTGAGCATGTGCTCCAAATGTCCTTCAAATTCGCAATGTCCTACAAGGGCGTCTTAGCTCGGCGACATAACTCGCCACTTCCTGGCCTTCAGACCTTTTGTAGATGTAGAACCGGTACCTCGCCATCAGAACGCTTTCCTTCGGATTCAATAGCTCTCGGACCAGTGTGCACAAATCATCGTATGATTTCTCCGTGGGTTTCGCTGGAGTCAGCAGATTCTTCATGAGGCCATACGTTGGTGCCCCACAGACTGTGAGGAGGATCACCCTTCATTTGGCAGCGCTCTCTTCCCCATCTAGTTTGTTGGCCACAAAGTATTGGTCGAGTCGCTCCACAAAAGTTTCCCAATCATCTCCCTCCGAGAATTTCTTCAGGATGCATCTTTGGGTTCGCTATCTGTATCTCATCGCCAGTTATGTATGGAGAAAGAGTCAGACTGAACACTGTGAGCTCAAAGTAAAGTGTGACCGTAGTCTTTTATTGCAGGTCTCCAGAGTGCCTCTCCGACCTGTGAGGCCTCCTTAAATACCTGTGCTCCCAAGGGATTATGGGATCCCTTGGGACTTTTGGGGATGAGCCCTCTGGTGGCTGTACGGAGTATATACAAGTTTACATATATAACAATGGTGACATAGAGTAGCAAGTCAATGCTGCAATCCCACCTTCCCCATTCAACCAAACCGGTCAATGATGAGCTGCCGACGTAAGACTCTTAGTGCGGCCACATCTTCATGCTGCCTCCCCTGTGGTTGTGGTGGATGTGCAATGGGTTCCTCACGAGGCTCCTCTTCCTCTTCCTCTTCCTCCTCCTCCTCTTGAGGTGGTTCTGCAATCCCCACTAGCAATGCCTATCCCCTCATGATGGCTAAGTTGTGTAGCATGCAGCATACGACAATTAACTTGAAGACCTGTTGTGGGGAGTATTGAAGGCTGCCTCCAGTGCGATTCAGGCATTGGAAACGTTGCTTCAGCATGCCAAGTGCCTGTTCGATGATGCTGCGGGTGGCTGCATGGCTCTCATTATAGCGCTGCTTGGCTTCTGTGGCAGAGTTCCGGAGGAGGGGTCATGAGCCAGGTGGGTCATGAGCCAGATGGCCAGGCCATATCCTTTGTCCCCAATCAGCCAGCTCTGACCTTGTCTTTGTCGCTGAAACTTTCGTGAGACACAGCTCTCACGTAAGATGAAAGCATCATGTGTGTTCCCTGGATAGTGGGCATTCACCGTGAGGATGTGCTGAGTGTGGTCGCGAGGATGTGCTGAGTGTAGTCGCAGACAAGCTGTACGTTTAGGGAGTGGTATCCCTTTCGGATTCTGAAGACCTCTGCGTTGCGTGACGGTGCTTGCAAGGCGACGTGTGTATAATCAACGGCACCTTGAACCTTGGGGAAGCCTGCAAATCATCGAAACCCTCTCATTCTGGCTGTTCTTGCTCATTGGGAATTTTATGAAGTCCATTTTGTGTGTGTACAGTGCCCTTGTAACCTGGTGAATGCAGCAATGTGCAATGTGCTGTGAGATGCTGCATATGTCCGCTGCTGCTGCCTGGAAAGAGCCGGAGGCATAGAAGGCCATCGCCACTGTCATCTTCACCTCGATGGGCAGCCCACTCCTGTTGGCACTGTTAGGCTGTAGGTCTGCCTGTATATGCTGGCACATCTCTGTCAGCACTTCTTATCGGAAGCACAGCCTTCTCACGCAGTGAGCATCAGAGATGTGGAGGTATGAGCGATGTTCCCTTTAAACCCGTGAGGGGAGTTAGGCCTCCTCTCCAAACGTCTGCAAGCTCTTCGATTCCGTGGCCCAACGTTGCCAAGAACCCTTCTTCCAGCTTGAAGCCGCCTGTCAATAGCAACCAGCATTGTTTGCTTGCGAACTAGTATTGCCTCCATTGAAATCTCTCACTGACCTTGTAAGCAATGTGTCATGGCACATAAAGGTGCCATTTGTAACTCTGAGCCTCACGCAGCGTTCTGCATGCAACCGTAGCAATCACTGACAACGGCGATATAACATCTTCCAGCCTCCATTTAAATATGCCGCCAATAGCACCTGCTGCATCCTGGGACTGTGTGGGTTTTTTTCAGTCGTTTCCTGGGGCGGTCGTTAAATGAGGTGTTCAGGCCGAAGGTTCCATCTGGGGTGGTAGCGCAGCCTTGCACGACGATTTATGTCATACTGACGAACAAAACGGAGGGCGGGGTAGCAAGTTTTTGCGCCACTGCAAAACCACTTGCGAAACTTCCGGCCGGGCGCTAAATCGTGGACGCCCCGATTCATGCCCAGAAACACCATTTACTGCCCTAACTGGGCGTGAAACAAGGTGCAAAAGAATGGAAAATCCAGCCCTTGCAATCAATATTAATGACTGAAATGAAGGGACCGAGTGTAATATAATCCAAGTATGCAGACGATACAAAGCTAGGTGGGAAAGTAAACTGAGGAGGACACAAAGAGCCTGCAGAAGGATGTGGACAGGTTAAGTGAGTGGGCAATAATGTGAGGAAATGTGAGATTATTCATTTTGGTGGGAAGAAAATGGTGAGAAACTATTAAAGGTTAGTGTTCAGAGAGATTTAGGTGTCCTCATACAGGAAACAGAGTTTGCACGCAGGTACGGCAAGCAATTAGGAAGGTAAATGGCATGTTGGCCTTTAGTGCAAGGGGTTTGGAGTACAAGAGTAAAAAGTCTTGCAATAATTGTACAGGGCTTTGTTCGACCACACCTGGAATACTGTGCTGTTTTGGTCTCCTTATCTGAGGAAGGATATATATACATGCCTTAGAGGCGACGCAACAAAGGTTCACTTGATTGATACCTGGGATGAGAGGGTTGTCCTATGAGGAGAGATTGAGCAGATTGGCCCTATACTCTCTGAAATGAAAGGTGATCTCATTGAAACATATAAGATTCTGAGCAGGATTGACAGGGTAAATGCTGAGTGGTTGTTTTCCCTGGCTGGAGAGGCTAGGGGGCCGAAATTGCCCTGTAAAGTCCTGTCCCCTCAGTACAGATTCACACGAGGCATGTAGTGAAGTCAAGGTCACTCTGGACCTGCACCTTTATTTCACAGCTCTGGAATGCTGCACTTGCCTGAGACCTGTCCTTATATACCTGTCTCTTGCAAGTGCACCCCTGGTGGTAAGGTATGCTGGTGGTTACAGGTCATATATTATTACAGTCATGTATAGCATGTTAGGATACAGTTGTATATAATAATGTAAGATACATGACATCACCCTCCCCCAAGGTCTTATTGTCTTTATAGGTTCAGTCTCTCAGGTGGTCTATGCTCTCGCGTGGAGCGTCTGAGTTGTGGTTCAGTTGTTTGCCTTGGTGTCTGTTTTTCTTTGGGTGTGGTTGCTGGTATCTTGCCTGGGCTGTCTGTTTCGATTGATATGATTGCTGTTGACTCGCCTGGGCTGTCTGTTGGGATTGCCCTTTCCTCAGGTTGTTCCCTCTGTCTGTCCACCAGGTGTGGTGCGAGTTCCACATTGTAGTCTGCCTCTGGTTCCGCAGTGTTGTTGGTAAATCTGCTTTTGACTTGGTCTACATGCCTCTGGCAGGTTTTGCCATTGTCCATTTGTACTACCAGTAGCCTGTTTCCTTCCTTGCCCATTACTGTCCCTGCAAGCCATTTGGGACCCCTGCCATAGTTTAGTACAAATTCTTTGTCCCCTATCTCATTCCATCTCCCCCTCGAATTTCTGTCATGGTACTTAGTCAGCTTACGGCGCTTTGCCTTACCGATTTTGTGCATGTCTGGGAGGATTAATGGGAGCCTTGCTTTTAAAGTCCTTTTCATCAACAGTTGCGCGGGGGGGGGGATCCCAGTCAGCGAGTGCTGACAAGATCTGTATGCCAGCAGCAGTTGCGACAGGCGACCCTGCAGCATGGGACCTTGGATTTTAAGCATGCCTTGTTTAATGATTTGCATTGCTCTCTCCACCTGGCCATTGGAGGCCGGCTTGAACGGTGATTTATGCCGTGGTCAATTATAAAGTTTTGGAATTCTGCGCTGGTGAAGCACGGACCATTGTCACTGACCAATATGTCAGGGATTCTGTGCGTTGCAAACATGGTTGCGAGGCTCTCCACAGTGGTGGAGGTTGTGCTCGAGTTTAAAATGGTGCATTCAATCCACTTTGAAAATGCATCTACAACTACAAGGAACATTTTGCCCATGAATGGGCCCGCATTGTCTACATACACCCGCGACCACGGTTTGGTAGGCCAGGGCCAGGGGCTCAGTGGAGCTTCCCTGGGGGCATTGCTGAGTTGGGCACAAATGGTGCACCTTCGGACGCAGAGCTCCAAGTCCGCGTCAATACCAGGCCACCAGACGTGGAATCTTGCTATGGCCTTCATGACAACGATCCCCGAGTGCTCGCGGTGGAGCTCCCGGACAAATGCCTCTCTGCCTCGCAGAGGCATGACTACTCGGCTGCCCCACATCAGGCAGTCTGCTTGTAGTGATAGCTCGTGCATGCGCCTGTGAAAGGGTTTTAATTCCTCGGGGCAGGCATCGCCTCTGCCCAGTCACCGGTTAGGACACATCTTTTTACTAAGGATAACGTGGGGTCGCTGGCCGTCCAGGCTCTGATTTGGCGAGCCGTCATGGGCGAACCTGTGGGCTCAAAGGCATTGATTGCCATGACTATCTCACAGTCCTGTTCGTCAGACCCTTCCGTGGTCGCCAGGGGTAGCCTGCTGAGCACGTCGGCACAGTTGTCTGTGCCTGGTCTGTGCCTTATTGTGTAGTCGTAGGACGCCAGCATGAGTGCGCACCGTTGAATTCGCGCCGAGGCATTGGCGTTTATTGCCTTGCTCTCGGATAGGAGGGACGTGAGGGGTTGTGGTCGGTTTCTAACGCGAACTTGGCCCCGAAAAGGTATTGGTGCATCTTTTTGACACCTTACACGCACGCGAGCTCCTCCTTCTCTACCATTCCGTACCCGCGCTCCGCCCGCGAAAGTGACCTGGAGGCATAAGCTATGGGTTGTAATTTGCCCGCACTATTGACATGTTGCAAAACGCACCCGACCCCATACGCTGATGCATCGCATGTGAGAACTAGCTTTTTACCTGGGTCAAAGAAAGTCAAAACACTGTTGGAACACAGAAGGTTGCGCGCCTTAATGAAGGCGCGTTCCTGGGTGTCCCCCCAAAACCAATTGCACCCCTTCCTAAGTAGCACGTAGAGAGGCTCCAGCAGCATGCTTAAGTTCTGCATAAAGTTCCCAAAGTAATTGAGTAGCCCGAGAAAGGCGCGCAGTTCTGAGACATTCCGGGGCGTGGGTACCAGGCGAATTGCTTCTGTTTTGGACTCTGTTGGGCGGATTCCATCAGCGGCAATCCTTCTGCCCAAAAATTCAACCTCGGGTGCGAGAAACAGGCACTTGGATTTCTTGACTCGTAGGCCTACCCGATCCAACCGCTTTAGTACTTCCTCCAAATTACGGAGATGGGAGTCGGTGTCCCTGCCCGTGATAAGTATGTCGTCTTGAAATACAACCGTCCCCGGGATGGACTTGAGCAGACTCTCCATGTTGCACTGGAATATGGCAGCTGCTGACCTGATGCCGAATGGGCATCGATTGTACATGAAAAGGCCTCGATGTGTGTTGATGGTGGTGAGTAGCTGGGATTCCTCGGTCAATTCTTGCGTCATATACGCAGATGTGAGGTCTAATTTTGAGAAACGTTTACCTCCAGCCAATGTGGCAAATAAGTCCTCCGCTCTGGGCAGCGGGTACTGGTCCTGTAGGGAGACTCTGTTTATGGTAGATTTGTAGTCCCCACAGATTCGTACGGATCCATCAGGCTTCATGACTGGGACAATGGGACTTGCCCAGTCGCTAAATTCCACAGGTGATATAATGCCTTCCCGCAGAAGCCTGTCTAGTTCGTGTTTAATCTTTTCCCTCATCACATAGGGTACAGCTCTGGCCTTGTGATGGGCTGGTCTAGCATCCTGTGTGAAAAGGGACTTTGGCCCCTTTGAAAGTGCCCACACCTGGCTGAAAGAAATGTTCAAATCGCTTTATAATTGTTGAGCAGGAGGTGGATTCCTCTAATGACATGGCATGGACATCATCGCATTTCCAGTTTAGTTTTGCCAGCCAGCTTCTCCCCAGCGGTGCTGGGGGGTCTCCGGGGACAATCCACAGGGGAAGTCGGTTCACTATCCCTTTGTGTGTGACAGAGAGCATGGCGCTGCCGAGGACTGGTACGATTTTTTTGGTATAGGTCCTTAGTGTGGTGTCGACCCTTGTGAGTTTTGGTCTGTCTCTTTTATGCGGCCACAGTTGTTCAAATTGTTCAGCGTCCATGAGAGATTGACTTGCTCCCGTATCCAGCTCCATGTTGACAGATATCCCGTTGAATAGGACCCTCATCATTATAGGAGGTGTCCTGTTGTAGGAGCAGCGACCATTGATCGTGTTGACCCGCTGTACATCGGTGTCCCGGGTACTGTCCCCACCGTCTTCTGGTCCACTTTCCGACCCATCCGATTTGTATACCAACCGAACTGCCATTTTTTTGCACATGCGGGCCAAATGCCCTGTATAGTCACAATTTCTGCAAACAGCCTGCTGAAATCGACATCCCCTTGACGAGTGCCCACCCCACACCTCCAGCACAGACATGTTCTATTGTTTAAAGTGTTCCCAAAGAATGAGCTGCATCTGGCTGATCTCTCTTGAGCTTCTCTCAGTTTGTAGTTGATTGCTCGCATTGTGGGTTGATGAGGTGTGAACGGCCGTTCCTGTGGCCCTTGATGGCTTCTGCCTGCTGTCGAGAGCCTGTTCTCCTGGTTTTGTCTGTGTGTGGGGGTAGCAGCTTGTTTAGTGCTGTGAACTTCTTGTTCCAATATTTAGTTAGTTGTCGTACCTGCATTGTAAATCAAACTCGTTTCTTCTTCCCCGACCAAGAATGTCTGTGCAACCAGTGCTGCTGCCTCTAAGGTCAGAGTCTTGGTCTCTATGAGCTTTCGGAATATGCCTGCGTGACCTATTCCTTCAATGAAAATGTCTCTCAGCATTTCTCTCCTCAGTTCATAGGAGAACTCACATAAACTAGCCAACCTCCGAAGTTCTGCCACGAAGTCGGGTATGTTCTGGCCCACACAGCGTCTGTAGTTATAGAACCTGTGTCTGGCCATGTGTAGGCTGCTCGCTGGCTTCAGGTGGTCTCTTACTTTCGAGCCACAGCTGGTCAAGAGATGGGCTCTTCTCTTGTCTGCCTTATCGTCGCCTAACCAGTCTTTGGTTACAAAGCTTTGCTGGAGCCTTTCTATAAAGTCCTCCCAATCGAATCCCGCATTGTACTTTTCATCTGATCTGTTGTTCGCCATTCTGTGGACTCTGTAATCCCGTAACTCGTCGCCACTGTAAAGTCCTGTCCCCTCAGTACAGATTCACACGAGGCATGTAGTGAAGTCAAGGTCACTCTGGACCTGCACCTTTAATTCACAGCTCTGGAATGCTGCACTTGCCTGAGGCCTGTCCTTATATACCTGTCTCTTGCAAGTGCACCTCTGGTGTTAAGGTATGCTGGTGGTTTCAGGTCATATCTTATTCCAGTCATGTATAGCATGTTAGGATACAGTCATATATAATAATGTAAGATACATGACAGGATATATATTCATGCCTTAGAGGCGGCGCAACAAAGGTTTATTTGATTGATACCTGGGATGAGAGGGTTGTCCTTTGAGGAGAGATTGAGCAGATTGGCTCTATACTCTCTGAAATGAAAGGTGATCTCATTGAAACATATAAGATTCTGAGCAGGATTGACAGGGTAGATGCTGAGTGGTTGTTTTCCCTGGCTGGAGAGGCTAGGGGGCCGAAATTGCCCACCGCTGGAAACGGGGCATAGCTACCCTGTTTCAGATGTTTTTATCAGTGCGGTTGATGTGGTGACCTCTTGAGCGATATTCCGCTCTTTGGCTTTTTTTTCCAGTGGCCCAGAAGTCGGTCATAATGGGGACAGAAGTGTGGTGGTGAGCGGAAGTTTGCACACTAGAGGGGCGGAAGTTGGGGCCGGGTGACTGTCCTCCGCTGTCACACACGTTATCGCGCTGGCACATCACCACATCTCTCCCCTTCACTTAAAGGGAAGAGCCGCTGCCATTATTTAAGTTAGGTCCACTGGGCCACCAGGGAGGATTTCGGCCGGATCATTGGCCTGGCACCCAAGAGCAGGTGCCAGGCTGCCTGTTGGCGGCCCGGCCGAACCTGGGGACATAATTGGCGGCCTGAAATAGTAGTCGGCACCACCATTTTAAATATACTCCAAGCACAGTGCACCGGCAGAAAAAACTATCGGTGGCACTGAGCGGCGGGTGCAAGATTTTCTTGTTGAAATTTCACGTCGGAGTGGGTAGGGGGGTAGGGGGGGCTTGGGTGGGAACATCGGCGATGACTCACAGATTGGCAGCAGCGGAGTGGTGGTGGGGGTGCGAGTCACCGCCAGGATACCGCAGGAGCCAAATTTTTAAAATGTCGGCCGTTCTACTCCGCAGTGTGGCCGGTAACAGGCCTTAAGGGAAGGGGCAATTTCAGCCCCGAGAACTAGGGGGCATAGTTGCTGATTAAGGGGTCGGCTATTTAAGACTAAGTTGAGGAGGAATTTCTTTACTGAAGGTTGTGAATATTTGGAATTCTTTACCCCAAAGTGCTGTGGATGCTGAATGTTTGAGTATATTTAAGGCTGAGATAGATTTTAGGACTCTAGAGTAATCAATGGATAAGGGGATCGGGCGAGAAAGTGGAGTTGAGGTCAAAGATCAAACATGATCTTCTTGAATAGAGGAGCAGGCTCGAGGGGCCTACTCCTGCTCATAATTCTTATGTTCTTAAGTCCTGGGTTATTCACAACCGTGGAAACAGGAAAAGCTTGTGCTTGGGCTAAAAAAGTAGATAAGGGAGGCCCAAAGCCTTTTCTTTAAAATTCATTTCTGGGATATGGGCGTCGCTGACAAGGTCGGCATTTATTGCCCATCCCTAATTGCTCTTGAGGAGCTGGTGGTGAGCTGCCATTTCAGAGAGCATTTAAGAATCAACCACATTGCTGTGGGTCTGGAGTCACATATAGGCCAGACTGGGTAAGGATGGCAGATTACTTTCCCTAAAGAACACCAAATGTGTTTTTTTACGACAATCTGGTAGTTTCATGGTCACCATTATTGATACTAGCTTTTTATTCCAGATTTATTTATTTACCTGAATTTAAATTACCCAGCTGCCATCGTGGGATTTGAACTCACGTCTCCAGATCATTAGTTCAGGCCCCTGGGTTACTAGTCCAGTAACATACCAACTATGCTAGTGTACCCTGTGCTGGCCACAGACCTTACCAGTCTCCTGATTGGGTATAACAGGGGAGAGGGAGTGGATATGGAAAATAAATGATTGGATAGATCTTTCTGTAGTTCCAATTCTTGCGGTATATCCCAGTAGGCTTGGGTCATTCTCGGTGTAGAAGGGTCAGGAAAGGCACCAATCTGGACTGGTACAGCTGCGTATGTGCGTAGAAGGAATGAGGAATGGGCCAGGCCTACTACCCAAAGAACAGTTCAGACAGTTACAGTGGGTAATATGATTCTTGATTGTAATTGTAAACTGCTGCTCAACACTGTGATGTATTAAGTCTCACTTATGCTTAAATAAAATTATAATTACCAATATGAAGTTGGCTTCGAACCTTTGAACAGACAGTCCTAAGGGACTCCCACTTTTTTCTTACAAGTCCTTTAACCTTACGTTACTCACTGTAGTCATGCTGGATGTTTGTTTTATACAGTCGTGAGTTATAGTAGAGACTATAATGGCTGAAAACAGGACATGTATAGTCACTAGCCAGGAAATTTATTGGAGCTGATCCCATTCCACTGGCGTAACTTTGTTGGAAGTGCGTCAGAAACTCCATTTACACATGTAAACCTAAAATCCTGACAAAGTTACGGTCATGGAGTGGGACTAGCTCCGAAGAAATTCCTAACCTATGTCTTTTCTGCTTCCTTTAAATATGCCCATCAATATTTTAATGGTTGCATTCAGTATTCTGCCGAATTAATGCCGGAAAATATGTTGGCTATCAAAATCAGTGGAGAACCTGTGTACCTGCCCAAATTTCCTTCACACTCACCTGAAATTGGACAATAAAACAGGAGAAAATGAAGGCTTAGGGCTAGATATTCGGTTATTGGCAAAAACGGTAGTTTTATGCCAAAATTACCGTTTTCGCTGTGCTAATGTTTTTAGACCTAAATTTTGGCATTTACGTGCATCGGTAAAGTTGGCTTTGCACGAGGATTCGCGGCGCAAACCGAGCGTTTTCGCAACTTTAGTCCGAGGCCGGTAGCGCTGCGAGAGAGGTCTTGGGAGGGAGGAAAAAAAATTGCAAAAAACATTCACAAAACATTGACAAAACCCTTACCTACTAAATTGCTGAAAAAGAATTTAAAAATAAAAACTTTAACTTACCTTTTTTGCAGGTCTTCATACTTGCCAAATTGTAATCTAAGGGTTAAATCATGGCAGGAGAGCCCAGACCCGTGTCATGCTCCTCCTGTGCTATGTGGGAAGACAGGGATGCTTCCAGTGTCCCCGATGCCTACATGTGCAGGAAGTGCATCCAGCTGCAGCTCCTGACAGACCGCATTGCAGCACTGGAGCTGCACATCGATTAACTCTGGAGCATCCGCGATGCTGAGGATGTCATGAATAGCACTTTTAGTGAGTTGGTCACACCGTAGCTAAAGGTTACTCAGCCAGATAGTGAATGGGTGACCATCAGGAAGAGCAGTGGAAGGAAAGTAATGCAGGGGTTCCCTGCAGGCATCTCCCTCCAAAACAGATACACCATCTTGGGTATTGTTGGGGGAGATGACTCATCAGGGGAAGGCAACAGCAGGGGTGGCTCTGCTGCACAGGAGGGCAAGAAAAAGAGTGAGAGAGCTGCAGTGATAGGGGATTCTATTGTAAGGGGAATAGATAGACGTTTCTGCGGCCGCAAACGAGACTCTAGGATGATATGTTGCCTCCCTGGTGCAAGGGTCAAGGATGTCTCCGAGCTGCTGCAGTGCATTCTGGAGGGTGAGGGTGAACAGCCAGCTGTCGTGGTATATATGGGTATCAATGATATAGGTAAAAAAAACTGGATAAGGTCCTACAAGCTGAGTTTAGGGAGCTAGGAGTTAAATTAAAAAGTAGGACCTCAAAGGTAGTAATCTCAGGATTGCTACCAGTGCCACGTGCTAGTCAGAGTAGGAATGGCAGGA
The DNA here is from genome assembly GCF_044704955.1 of Pristiophorus japonicus. NCBI lineage: Eukaryota > Metazoa > Chordata > Chondrichthyes > Pristiophoridae > Pristiophorus > Pristiophorus japonicus. Next base: position 150,942,044 of record NC_091979.1, on the reverse strand, counting down.
TAGCTAAGATGAATACATGGCTTGAGGAATGGTGCAGGAGGGAGGGTTTCAAATTCCTGGGACATTGGAACCGGTTCTGAGGGAGGTAGGACCAGTACAAACCGGACAGTCTGCACCTGGTCAGGACCAGAACCAATGTCCTAGGGGGAGTGTTTGCTAGTGCTGTTGGGGAGGGGTTAAACTAATATGGCAGGGGGATGGGAACCTATGCAGGGAGACAGAGGGAAGTAAAATGGGGGCAGAAGAAAAAGATAGAAAGAAGAAAAGTAAAAGTGGAGGGCAGAGAAACCCAAGGCAAAACTCAAAAAGGGCCACATTACAGCAAAATTCTAAAGGGATACAGTGTGTTAAAAAGGCAAGCCTGAAGGCTCTGTGCCTCAATGCGAGGAGTATTCATAATAAGGTGGACGAATTAACTGCGCAGGCAGCTATTAACAAAAATGATATAATTGGGATTACGGAAACAAGGCTCCAGGGTGACCAAGGCTAGGAACTCAACATCCAGGGGTATTCAACATTCAGGAAGGATAGACAGAAAGGAAAAGGAGGTTGGGTAGCGTTGTTGGTTAAAGAGGAAATTAACGCAATAGTAAGGAAGGACATTAGCATGGATGATGTGGAACCTGTATGGGTAGAGCTGCGGAATACCAAAGGGCAGAAAACGCTAATAGGAGTTGTGTACAGACCACCAAACAGTAGTAGTGAGGTTGGGGACAACATCAAACAAGAAATTAGGGATGCGTGCAATAAAGGTACAGCAGTTATCATGGGTGACTTTTATCGACATATAGATTGGGCTAACCAAACTGGTAGCAATACGGTGGAGGAGGATTTCTGGAGTGTATAAGGAATGGTTTTCTAAACCAATATGTTGAGGAACCAACTAGAGGGCTGGCCATCCTAGACTAGGTGATGTGTAATGAGAAAGGACTAATTAGCAATCTTGTTGTGCGAGACCCCTTGGGGAAGAGTGACCATAATATGGTAGAATTCCTTATTAAGATGGAGAGTGACACAGTTAATTCAGAGACTAGGGTCCTGAACTTATGGAAAGGTAAGTTCGATTGTATGAGGCGTGAATTGGCTAGAATAGACAGGCGAATAATACTTAAAGGGTTGACGGTGGATAGGCAATGGCAAACATTTAAAGATCACATGGATGAACTTCAACTGTCTGGAGTAAAAACAAAACGTGGAAGGTGGCTCAACCGTGTCGAACAAGGGAAATTCGTGATAGTGTTAAATCCAAGGAAGAGGCATATAAATTGGCCAGAAAAAGCAGCAAACCTAAGGACTGGGAGAAATTTATAATTCAGCAGAGGAAGACACAGGGTTTAATTAGGAGGGGGAAAATAGAGTATGAGAGTAAGCTTGCTGGGAACGTAAAAACTGACTGCAAAAGCTGCTATAGATATGTGAAGAGAAAAAGATTAGTGAAGACAAACGTAGGTCCCTTGCAGTCAGAATCAGGTGAATTTATAATGGGGAACAAAGAAATGGCAGACCAATTGAACAAATATTTTGGTTCTGTCTTCACGAAGGAAGACACATATAACCTTCCGGAAATACTAGGGGACCGAGGGTCGAGTGAGAAGGAGGAACTGAAGGAAATCCTTATTAGTCAGGAAATTGTGTTAGGGAAATTGATGGGATTGAAGGCCAATAAATCCCCGGCGCCTGATAGTCTGCATCCCAGAGTACTTAAGGAAGTGGTCCTAGAAATAGTGGATGCATTGGTGATCATTTTCCAATAGTCTTATCGACTCTGGATCCGTTCCTATGGACTGGAGGGTAGTTAATATAGTACCACTTTTTAAAAAAGGAGGGAGAGAGAAAACGGGTAATTATAGACCGGTTAGCCTGACATCAGTCATGGGGAAAATGTTGGAATCAATTATTAAAGATGAAATAGCAGCGCATTTGGAAAGCAGTGACAGGATCGGTCCAAGTCAGCATGGATTTATGAAAGGGAAATCATGCTTGACAAATCTTCTAGAATTTTTTGAGGATGTAACTAGTAGAGTGGACAAGGGAGAACCAGTGGATGTGGTGTATTTGGACTTTCAAAAGGCTTTTCACAAGATCCCACACAAGAGATTAGTGTGCAAAATTAAAGCACATGGTATTGGGGGTAATGTATTGACGTGGATAGAGAACTGGTTGGCAGACAGGAAGCAGAGAGTAGGGATAAACGGGTCCTTCTCAGAATGGCAGACAGTGACTAGTAGGGTGCCGCAGGGCTCAGTGCTGGGACCTCAGCTATTTACAATATACATCAATGATTTAGATGAAGGAATTGAATATAATATCTCCAAGTTTGCAGATGACACTAAGCTGGATGGCAGGGTGAGCTGTGAGGAGGATGCCAAGAGGCTGCAGAGTGACTTGGACAGGTTAGGTGAGTGGGCAAATGCATGGCAGATGCAGTATAATGTGGATAAATGTGAGGTTATCCACTTTGGTGGCAAAAACAGGAAGGCAGATTATTATCTGAATGGCGGCAGATTAGGAAAAGGAGAGGTGCAACGAGACCTGGGTGTCATGGTACATCAGTCATTGAAAGTTGGCAAGCAGATACAGCATACAGTGAAGAAGGCAAATGGCATGTTGGCCTTCATAGCGAGGGGATTTGAGTATAGGATCAGGGAGGTCTTACTGCAGTTGTACAGGGCCTTGGTGAGGCCTCACCTGGAATATTGTGTTCAGTTTTGGTCTCCTAATCTGAGGAAGGACATTCTTGCTATTGAGGGAGTGCAGCGAATGTTCACCAGACTGATTCCCGGGATGGTGGGACTGACATATGAGGAGAGACTGGATCGACTAAGCCTGCATTTACTGTAGTTGAGAAGAATGAGAAGGGATCTCATAGCAACATGTAAAATTCTGACAGGACTGGACAGGTTAGATGCAGGAAGAATGTTCCTGATGTTGGGGAAGTCCAGAACCAGGGATCACAGTCTAAGGATAAGGGGTAAACCATTTAGGACCGAGATGAGGAAAAACATCTTCACTCAGAGAGTTGTTAACCTCTGGAATTCTCTACCGCAGAGAGTTGTTGATGCCAGTTCATTCGATATATTCAAGAGGGAGTTCGATATGGCCCTGACGGCTAAAGGCATCGAGGGGTATGGAGAGAAAGCAGGAAAGGGGCATTGAGGTGATTGATCAGCCATGATCTTATTGAATGGTGGTGCGGGCTCGAAGGGCCGAATGGCCTGCTCCTGCACCTATTTTCTATGTTTCTATGTCACCGCGGCTGGCATATTTTCCTGTCGCTATTCTGGGCATGGCGGAGAGTGCCGAAAGTTCGACGGTAATGCAATCCGCATTGTTGCATGTTGTTTCACGTCTGCACCTCTCCCCGGCAATACATGGAAGCGCCGCCGCTAAAAGGTGCCCAAAGATCCCTCCGAACGGGTTTTCACCGCGGAGAGTCAAATCGCGCCGAAAACCCGGTCACAAAGTCGACAAAAATTTAGCCCTTAATGTTAACAGGTATCTGAAGCAGGGCACAAACCATTCAGTTCATTATAGCTGTAGTTTAGTACATGGAGCCTCATTTGATGGGAGGACAGATTTTGACTGGAAAATTGGAAGGCCATGGGGAAATTGGTATGGTAATCTCTGCACCTGTTTGTCTAATCTGCTGGCCTGTTGAGTGAGGCTCCACTTCAGGAGCACTAACTCATAAAACATAGTTTACTACTTATTTTAGAAATGTTTCTTGTTTGCTGAGAAGTATTTTTTTTTCTTTTCTTCTTTGTTATAGTCCAGTGTGAAGACCACCCTGAAACCAATAATCTTGGATGAAATCCTCGAGGAAAACAAAAGAAAAGTTATAGAGATTATTGCCAAAGAAAGTTTGGGACCCCAAGAGCACACCAAACTATATGATAAGTATACCATGCTTATAAATAGACAAGCTGACGTTGATGTAGAGCAATTTCTGAATGGAGAACATACATTTGAAGTGACGGCACAGGAAATTATTAAATATCTGAAACTGAAAGAGGAAATTCAATATGGGTCTCAAAAGGTACATACTAGCTCAGGTTTAAATGATAAATTATGTGAATTATGTTTTTATGTGTTATATAAGAATGAGATTTAATATAAGTATACTTTATTAGTTTTTAGAACTAACATTTATTAATTTTTAAATTTATGAAACATTTGTAATCTACTTATGATAACTGTGTACTAGAGGGTAGCATCAACATTACTGTATTAAATAGGTAGATAGCAGATTGTATAGTAAAACAATCTTTTTGCTAGCACAATTGTGTTTTTTATGTAGGTATACTAATGTACTCTCTTAAATTTTGTGTAACTGCTTTAATTTTTGTTCTAGGTTGTTCGCTTGGGTATGTTTGAGGTGCACTGTGATGAACTCATAAGGGCTCTTGTGAAACGGGCAGGAACTCTGTGTGACAAACTTCTGAATAGGATAAACAAATATCATCAGGAGGCAAATAAAGCGTGAGTACTATTCCCAAACTGCTTCAGTAAAATTATGTATTTTGCAGAAATACTTATATAATTGCATACATTTCAAGCACAATAATATTTGGAGCTGCTTAGTGTTTAACAATTTCCTTAGTTGTTCCAAACCTTCCTTATTCTGCTAACCCCCACAACACTCTTTCCTACTTCTGCTGAACCCTAGCTACTTAACACCAACCTGGTACATGGTATGAGCAACATCTCGACTGGCTTGAAAGGATATTGGAGAGGGAAGAGAGGATCCACAAAATGTCCTGTTCAGAGAGTACCAGAAGCTAGGAGCTAAATTTAAAAAAAACAGGACCTCAAGAGGTACAGGGAGAGAAATTTGCATCATTTACACCTCCCGGCTCGCCCGGGGCATTGAGCCGCTACCACCTCCTGAGAAATTCCGCGGGAGTTAGCAGAGGCTCAAACTGGCAGCGACCTGTTTTCACCCATGGCTGACTTACCGGTTGTGGCCTTGGCTTGTGGAATTCGCGGGGTCCGTGCCGCGATGTTGCAGCCCAGCACTCTGCTTATCAGCTGGGCTGCTGCCACAGCACCCTGCTGCCCAGTTGAGAAGTGGTGGCCCCTCGTCCCATTGCAGAGTTCGCAGCGGGCCCTCCCCGTTAACAGAAGGGGAGGGCCCTGTGTTCCCGCTAGCGCTATGTGGCACTTCACGTAGCGCTGGAAAATTCCCACAGTTAGCGCCCCAGTCCCGTCCCCGAGAGGAAGTGTAGTGTGCGACATTGCGCTCCAGTTCCTCTCGGGGGGCGGTAACCCCAATTTCGTTGTTGGGGCAGGGCTTCTGCACCAGCTGCAGGATACTTGCCTTGGGTACTGCCCCGGGGCGATACCGAATTTCGGCCCCATCATCTCTGGATTATGTGCTAATTGGCATAGGGATAGGCAGATTAGGGAGGTGAACACGTGGCTGCAGGAGTGATTCGGGAAAGAGGGGTTCCATTTCATGGGATACTGGTACCAGTACAGTTTGGATATTAAGGGAATCAAAGGATATGGGGATAGTGCAGGAAAGTGGAGTTGAGGTAGAAGATCAGCAATTATCTTATTGAATAGTGGAGTAGGCTCGAGGGGCCAAATGGCCTATTCCTGCTCCTAATTCTTATGTTCTTATGTACTGGGATAGGAACGAACTGAACGGTTGGGATGGGCTCCACTTGAACCGGCTTTGACCTGGGTCCTAAAGGAAAGGATGAATGGGGCGGTCACAAGGACTTTAAACTACTAAATTGGGGGAGGAAGGGAGAGCTCGGCAGGAAAAGGTAATATAAATAATAAATTCTAAAACAAGCTAAAGGCCAGAGAGTAGAGTAATAGTCAGAAATTGTGCTTTAGGCACTAAAGATAAAGGGAAAACTAAAAGATGCAAAGTAATTAAATCGGGAGAGAGAAATTAAAAATGAGTGAGAAAAAAAACATTAGAGCCGAAGGACAGGTTAGGGTGTGTGGCCCAAATAAGCATTCTTTATACAAACTCATGGATTATAAGGAACAAATTCAATGAATTGCAAGCATAAATTCAACTTAAAGGGTATGACATGTTCGCCATCACTCAGACTTGGCTGCAAAACCGTCAGGACTGAGGTTATAAGGCCTACAGGAAGGATAGGGACACATGTAGAGGTGGAGGAATAGCCTTAGTGATTAAGGATAAAATTGCTTAAATGATAAGAGCGGATATAACAAGAGGCAAGCAGGGAGTGGAGACTTTATGGATAGTGTTAAGAAATAGAAAATTATTTAAGACTGTAGTAGGAGTTGTGTATAGGATCCCGGTAGCAATTGTGAAGTGACAGAATATATAAATACAGTGATTAGACAAGTGTGTAGTAAAGGCAGAGTGATTTTAATGAGAGATTTTAACTTTCATATAGATTGGGATAACCTCCAAACCCTCCCACATCCGATTTTAACGGGGGCGGGCAGCCAACACACTATCAGGAGGCGAGATCGCAATGTAAATATAATGAGTCGGGAAGCCTCATTTTTAACGATTTTGTTTTTAACTGCATGTGGATGGGTTTTACACAACTTGTAAAATCCAGCAGTTACAGCAAGGTGGGGACTGCTGGATCCAGGGGGTAAATGCTTTTATTCCTACCTCCTGGATGCAGGGTTCCTCCGTAACCCACCTCCCGAGATCAGAGACCCTCTCACGAGGCCTCTGAATACCCCTCGAGGCTTGTCCCCTCCCCAGCAATGATGCTCAGGCCAGCCACGATCCTCTGGTGGCCGGCCATGATCTTCCCTTCACCATCCTGATCATTCTGCCTGATTCTCTCTTACCCACCCCCCCGTAACCCCCGCCCCCCCCCCCCCCCCCAATTGTCTGTTCAACTCCCCCCGATCCCCGATCCTTGACTGACCCTCGATCCTTTTAGCTGCCCGGCCCAATCCCCAATCTCTCGACGATCCCCCCACCCCCAATACCTTTAACGGCCTGGCCTGAACATGGGGTAAAGGTTGGTATATGGAGTTGGATCATAGATCAGCCATGATCTAGTTGAATGGCAGAACAGACTTCAGGGGCTAAATGGCTTACTCATTTTCCTGTGGAAAGTTCCTATAATGCTACTCATCTTTCTATGTAGCTGGTCTTCAAAATGGTAACATATCATACATATGTAAATTAATTTATAATCAAGGTCACTGATTATTAGTTTTCATGGCATTGCATAACTCTATTCCCAAAACAACAGTAAAGATGCCAGATTATGCAATAAAAGTATAATCAATGCCACAGGAAATATGCTAGCAATGTATTAATATATTAAAAGTGTTGCATATGTGTGCACTTCCTGTTAGTGTCACAAGTTACTTCCTATCACATTTCCTGTCATGTCTATTTAATTCAACTTTTTTTGTTATACTTTTTCCATCAGGCTATTTCAGTCACATTTATTGTCACAATTAAACTTATTTATTCACTTTGCTTAATTCTGACTGAATCCTCGAAAGTTTGTCTCCCAAGAGTGGTGCTGTTTACTTCCTGTGAGACCTCTGCGATGTGGTTGGTACTGCAATGCTCTTGTGCCCAGCAGAATCCATCTTGGAGCAGATAAAAAATCAGGCCTGCGGACTCCTGATGTTCATGTTTCTTTCCTGCTGACATTCCTCTGATCCTCAAATTTTTGGGTGGTCCATTTTCAGGCTTGGGGGAGGTCCAATCATGGTGGGGGAATCATCAGCAGCTCGGGCAGTTGTGGTGGGGGGAGGGAGATTATTTTAAAAAGTGTGTCGCTGTATATTTTAAGATACTCTGTTGTATTTTAAATAATATAAAATTCCCACGGCACTGTTGGGGAAACCTTTATAAGAAATTCCCCCCCCCCCCTCTCCTGTTACTGCCCACACTGCCCTGAGGACACACCCTCTCTCCCCGCTTCTGCTGCCTCTTGCCACTCCCAACCATACCTTCCTCCTTTGCTGTTCCAACCCTGAGAAAACCCTTGACACAGTGCTTTTATCAGCAGTTTCAACACTATCACAGTCAGCAACCTCTTGTAGTGTTTCTACATCCCGTCACACCCCAGAAATCCTCCTGTGCTGCCATATCTTGATACCCAATCCAACACTTACCTTCTCCTGCAACTCCCTTATGCGTACTCAGAAACATAATGGCCTATAAATTTGGGCACTAAATGGCCTCCTGAGCCTCTAGTTTGGCAGGCAGGAAATGAATAATTACGAGCCAGAATTGCACCACCCACAATATTGAGAAAGGCCAAAATATTGACATACAGTGCTCACACTTGAAACAAGCATTAGACCCTTTGCCTATGTAAATAAGGGGCCCATTGCCTGTTTGAGGTCCTCACTGCAAGATCGGTTTGTCTAGAGACAGCTTGTACTGCTGCGTGCACTCAGTCTGCATGTATGCCTGTTTTTCTAACAGGCTGTCCTTGAAGGGACCAACAAAGTAAGTTTAAAAAAAATATACTTAACTGAATGTGGAGCTAGGAGGTGTGGGAGTACTCCTCCTGACCCCATATTAAAAGAACACGGACCTCTTCCACCCCAACCTGATAACTGCCATGCCCCCCAGCCCATCCCCCCCAGCCATCACTCCGTCCCCCAGCCACTACTCCTCCCCGGTCACCGAATTCATGCAACTCTTCTTCCGCCCTCCCGCTGCCCAAGTTCTCTCCCCCTTGCTACCGATCACTCCTCCCAACCCGCACCCAGCCACTGCTTGATCGATCACCCTTCCCAACCTGATTGAACCCCCCTTCCCAACCGGGTCACCCACACCCTCAAGCTTGGTCATCCCTCTTCCCAATCTGATCGCCCCCCCCCACCATCTTCCTCACCAACCTGAATGATTTGAATTTCTATGACCTTTTCTCAGTGATCCCACATCCTATAATGCTCCTTGTGGCTTTCACAGACTTTTTTTTACATCCCCAATAATTCCATACCCCATGATGCTTTCTCTGAAAGCACATGACCACCCTCCCAACAGTACCAGCCCGTATGGTTGCCCCAACGACCCACTTCTGCTACGTGCACACCTTACAACCTACCTTCCTTCAACCTGAAACATTTTCTCCAGCATCTTTCTCTATACCCTGTGCTTTAACTGTTGGGTAGTTAGTTAATTCTGTTTTTTTTATGACAGGGTATGTCTTGAATTTGAGAAGATAGCAGAGAAAGTCCTGATGACACCTCCAAATACGCAAGCATTAATGGAATTGAAGGTATTTTTTTTATTTTGCATACAAGGTAGCAAAATAATTCAGTACAAATCAAAACAGCTACTATGAGGACAAATGACACACAACAAACTACAGTGGATTGCTGTTGTAAGGCGGTCAGATTATAATATATTTTATAGTACCCACAGTAACAGGAAACCTAAATAAAATATCTCTATTAATCCATGCCCCCTCTGTAACACACTTATGTATCTTTCGGTCTTTTCTAACCTCTTAACCTAGACTATTGCAGGTTTTTTAAATCACTGTCATGGGTGTGCCCAATCTCCCCAAACCTTCAAGAATGTCTATCCTTATATTAAGATCTAGGCAATCTTTTGGTAATGTGCCAGGGTAAAATGAATAGCGACCCCTGTATGGCAATTGCTTTTAATCCATAAGATTCCACTTCCAGTCTTCCAACTAGAGTATAGCAACAGATCCTGTTTAAAATGTAAAGTATGAAGTGCATTTATTGCATAAATAATAAATAAACAAATAATTTAGCAATGCTATACTATAATTATATATGGAGTAAAAGATCTTTTATCTATCTCTTTACAGGACAAAGTAATAAGATGAACACAACTCTAAGAATTAATCTATCCATTATAACTGCCTTTTAAAGATACTTAGCATTTATCCTTACAAGCTTTAAAATTGCTGATTCTTCTCACACCATTTCCTAGTTGTATTTATGAGGTCTTTAGACTGTTTTACTCAAGAGAATATAAGTTAACTGCCCAAATGCAAACAGAATTGTTTCTTTTATATCCCAGAAAAGAGTAAATTGGGACATCCTGGATTTTGAATATCTGACCATTTAAATTTAGAAAAGAACTGTTAGACCCATACAACCTAAACCAATCATGGGGTCTGTATATGTTTAAAAATTGTAGGGTTAATTTTAATCTAACCCGCCCGGTGAGAAACTGACGCAATCAGATTGACCACTCATTTTACCCAATGCCTGACTTTACTCTCGATTGAAGTCTGAAAACTTGGGGCTCTGTGCCTTGCTGTTTCAACCTCAGACAGCTTCTTTTTGGCATAATTCAGTTCATTTGCTCCAAGATTGGAAATCTGTGCCCTGTCCCTTTAAGCTGCTGCAACCATTTAAATGCTGCAACTGTGCAAATTTTCCCCTTCCCCAACCAGAGGGGAGTTCTCACTAGCTGATGTTTGTAGCATGGGGGCCAAACCTGTAAATTTGGCAGGGTCATGAGGGGTCATTCTGGTGGGAAGAAGTCCTGCTCCAGTGCACTTCTGGCGGACCCCACCCCCACCTGGCCGCTCAACCCCCCCCCCTCCAAATCAGAAAATTTGGTAATCAAGTTGACTGCACAAGACTTGTGCATCAGGAGTCGATGGCAGAGGAGTAATGTAAATACACCCAGAAATGTATTTGTAGAGGATAACAATGGAAAAGGATTGTTTTCCTAAAATATTCCATATTAAATTGACTTTATTGTTTATTGTATAAGGGCCAGTATAGAAGAATTCAAGGCAATTTTATGATGTCTTTTGGTTATAATCTATAGACAGCTCACTTGTTTTTTTTAAATAGGTAATAAATATTATGATCTGCTATGCAGATGTAATAGGCTTGCTAAAGTTGGTGCTATTGTTGAAATGCTGCCTATTGGAGATAGCTACAGCTATGGAACTGTTGAAATCACTGCTAAAAATACATTGTATGCACAGTATTTAAGTGAAATGTTATGCTATTTGTGGATTCTAATTCAAATGCAAAAATGCTATTGTACACTTTAGAGGTCTAACTGACAGTTTTTTTTAAATCAGTGTCTTTTTCGGCAGGCCTACGTGCAACAGGTTGAAGTGAAGGACATGGCTCAACTTGAGCTGAAACTGATTGAAGCCAAAAACCGTCTGAGTTTTCTTGTAGATTATGTTATGTTATCCCCAAGTGACATGCGACTGAACAACAGTACATTTCACTGGAGTGGACGAATGGCAGAGATTTTTGAGGAGCACAAGAAGATGGTTGCAGAGAAAGAAGAACAGTACCAACAAGGACTCAGGGTGAGACATCCACAAGCTTCACTATTGATAAGGTTTTTCTTCAATTTGCTTTCCATTAACACATTTGTAGTGTACATACAGCCTTAATCTAGAGTCAGGACCCAACCTGACACCACAGCAAAGCTTTATACCAACACTAGACGTGTAATGTAAATGCATTCTAAATTATGCATTGAAACCATGTTCTGGTATCTGCTATTTTTTAGAATGGATACATTGGCCCGGATTTTGCGATCAGCAGGGAAGAAACGGTGCTTGCCGTTCATTAAGCTGACAGCTGCCAACAGAATTTTCACAGGCTTTTGACTGGCAACTTACTGTCATCAGGGCTGTAATTTTCCCGCTGCCGGGCGTGCGGGTTTGGAGGCGGGTCATCAGTAAAAGTTGCAGTAATTGCGAGCACATCGGGAACTAGCAGTCATCCCACCCCCTCGCACCTTTGACTTGGGCGTGTTTGCCAGCGTGGCATGCATCCAAATGTCAGACATGGGCAACGTAATTAAGCTCATTAAATCCTAGTTGTGAGACCCTGAATAGGGATTTTAACCAGATCTTTTGTGTTATGTCTTGAATAAAGAGTCAGACTAGATACTACAAGCTCAAAGTAAGGTGTGACCGTAGTCCTTTATTATAGATCTCAGAGTGCCTCTCCAACCTGTGAGGCCTCCTTATATACAGGTGCTCCCAAGGGATTGTGGGTCCCCTTGGGACGCCAGGGGATAAGTCCTCTGGTGGTTAGACATGGTATTTACAGGTTTACATACATAACAACACTCCACCACACCCCCCCCTCCCCGAAAGTCAATAATATAACTATTTACAACGTTAGTCGATCTGGGGCCTTCCTTTCCCTGGTTGACCGTCTCGGTGCAAATGTGGTTTTGGTGAATCGTTTGTTAGACCCTCGCTGGGCTGCTGCGCAGCTGGCCTTGCTGGGCTGCTGGGGGTGGTGAGTCCTGCTAGGCTGCTGCGGATGATGGGTTCTGCTTCGTGGTCAACCGCTGGGTCGGTTGCCACTTGTGTGTGTGTTGGAAGGTTGAAAAAGGTGGCGTCTATTGTGGGTTGTTCTGGATAGTCCGTAAATCTGAGTTTGGTTTGGTCCAAGTGTTTCCTGCAGGTGAGTCCGTTTGAGAGTTTGACCACAAACACCCTACTCCCCTCTTTGGCCAAAACAGTGCCAGGAAGCCACTTGGGACCTTGTCCATAGTTCAACACAAATAGAGGATCATTTATCTCAATTTCGCGTGACACATTTGCGTGATCATGTTATATATTCTGTTGAAGCCGCCTGCTCTCTACCTGTTCGTGTAGATCAGGGTGTACTAACGAGAGCCTTGTCTTAATGCCCTTTTCATGAGCAGTTCAACGGGAGGGACCCCAGTGAGCGAGTGGGGTCTTGTGCGGTAACTAAGCAGGACTCGGGATAAGTGAGTCTGCTGTGAGCCTTCAGTTGCCCTTTTCAAGCTCTGCTTGATTGTTTGAACTGCCCTTTCTGCCTAACCATTGGACGCTGGTTTAAACGGGGCAGATGTGACCTGTTTAATCCCATTGCGGGTCATGAACTCCTTGAACTCGGCACTGGTAAAGCACGGCCCATTGTCACTTACAAGGACATCAAGCAGGCCGTGCTTGGCAAACATGGCCTGAAGGCTTTCAATGGTGGCAGCAGACGTGCTTGTCAACATTATCTCACATTCAATCCATTTGGATTAGGCATCTACAACCACTAAGAACATTTTTCCCAAGAATGGGCCTGCATAGTCGACATGGACCCTGGACCACGGTTTTGAGGGCCAGGACCATAAACTTAGTGACGCCTCCCTGGGTGCATTGCTTAACTGTGAACATGTATTACATTTGTGCACGCAGGACTCGGCATCGATACCGGGCCACCACACGTGGGATCTGGCTATCGCTTTCATCATTTTGATGCCTGAGTGGCTGCTGTGGAGATCACTAATGAAAGTGTCCCTGCCCTTTTTTGGCACCACTACCCGATTGCCCCATAGGAGGCAGTCTGCCTGTATAGACATTTCATCTTTGCGCTGCTGGTACGGCTTTATTTATTTTTGCATCTCGAATGGGACACTAGACCAACTCCTGTAGAGCACACAGTTTTTTACTAAGGACAGTAAGGGGTCCTGGCTCGTCCAGGTTCTAATCTGTCGGGCCGCGACAGGTGATTGCTCACTCTCGAATGCTTCCATTACCATAACTAAATCTACAGGCTGTGCCATCTCCATCTCGCTGGTGGGCAATGGCAGCCTACTGAGAGCATCGGCACAGTTTTCTGTGCCTGGCCTGTGGTGGATGGCGTAGTTGTATGCGGACAACGTGAGTGCCCATCTCTGGATGCGGGCCGATGTATTCGTATTTATCCCCTTGCTTTTAGAAAAGAGGGATATAAGCGGATATATGGTCAGTTTCCAATTCAAATTTGAGTCTGAACAGATATTGAATCATTTTCTTCACCCCGTAAACACACGCTAACGCTTTTTTTTCGATCATACTGTAGGCCCTCTCGGCCTTAGACAGACTTCTGGATACATAAGCAACCGGTTGCAATTTCCCAAATTCATTAGCTTGTTGCAATACATACCCGACCCCGTACAACGACGCATCACATGCTAGTACCAAACGCACACATGGATTGTAAAAACAAGCAACTTGTTTGAACATAACAGCTTCCTAGCTTTCTCAAAGGCATTTTCTTGGCTTTTACCCCATACCCATTCATCTCCTTTACATAGTAAAGAGTGCAGGGGTTCTAACAATGTGCTGAGACCCCGTAAGAAGTTACCAAAATAATTCAGGAGTCCTAGAAACGACTGCAGCTCCGTCACGTTCTGTAGTCTCGATGCGTTCTCGATTGCCTCCTTCTTCGAATCAGTGGGCCTGATGCCGTCCACCATGATTCTTCTCCCCAGGAACTCCACTTCAGGCACCAGGAAAACGCACTTCGAGCGTTTTAGCCTGAACCCCATATGATTAAGCCAGCTAAGAACCTCCTCCAGGTTCTGCAGTTGCTCGACAGTAACCAAGATGTCATCCTGGAAGACCACGGTGCGTGGGACCGACTTCAGCAAGCTTTCAATGTTCCTCTGGAATATTGCCGTGGCCGATCGAATCCCAAACAGGCATCTGTTGTAAATGAAGAGACCTTTGTGCGTGTTGATGCAGGTGAGGCCTTTCAATGATTCCTGCAGCTCCTGTGTCCTGTAAGCCGAGGTCAAGTCCAGATTCGTGAATGTTTTCCCTCCCGCCAGCGTCGCAAATAGGTCATCTGCCTTCGGTAGTGGGTATTGATCCTGCAGTGGGAAACAATTGATAGTTACTTTGTAATCACCACAGATTCTGATGGTGCCGTCTCCCTTAAGGACTGGAACAATCGGACTGGCCTACTCATTGAATTCGATCGGCGAAATGATGCCCTCTCGTTGCAGCCTGTTTAGCTCGATCTCCACCCTCTCTCTCATCATGTAAGGTACCACTCTCACCTTGTGATGGATGGGTCGTGCCCCCGGAATCAAATGGATCTGCACTTTTGCTCCTTGGAATTTCCCAATGCCTGGTTCGAACAGCGAGGGGAACTTGTTTAGCACCTGGGCACATGAGGTGTCGTCGACGGAAGAAAGCGCTAGGACGTCGTCCCAGTTCCAGCGTATCTTTCCCAACCAGCTCCTGCCGAACAATATGAGGCCATCACCCGGTACCACCCAGAGTGGTAACTCGTGCACCGCTCCATCGTAGGAGACCTTTATGGTGGCACTGCCGATTACGGGAATCAGTTCCTTTGTGTACGTTCTCAGTTTAGTACAAATGGGAGTCAGGACTGGCCTTGAGGCCTCGCTGCACCACAATTTATCGAATGTCTTTTTGCTCATTATGGACTGGCTTTCACCCGTGTCCAGCCCCATGGACACGGGAAGTCCATTTAATTCAACCTTCAGCATTATCGGGGAACTTTGTGGTAAATGTGTGCACACCATATACCTCTGCCCCCTCGGTCTGAGGCTTTGGTTCATCATGATCCACCATGGATCTGTCCTCCTCTGCAACATGGTGTTTGCAGGATTAGCAGGGTTTGCAGCTCGCCTGCACATACGTTGGAGGTGTCCCATTGTTCCACAGCCCTTGCAAATGTATCCTTTGAAGCAGCATGAATGAAAACGATGATCACCCCCGCAGCACCAACAAGGTGTTAATGGCTTTATATTCACCACCCTTAATGGTGGACTCTGAGTCATCTGCGGACGTGCAGGCGCAGGCGTGTAAGTCCTGCCCTGTACATTTCAATTGGAAAACAACGTTTCTTTGTTCACAGTACTTGCAGCAGCCTTCGTATGCTGAGAAATTTGTTTGCTATTGTCACTGGTGGCGATAAACGCCTGGGCTATCGCTATGGCTTTACTCAAGGTTGGGGTCTCTGCAGTCAAAAGTTTGCAAAGTATTACTTCATGGCCAATGCCAAGTATAAAAAAGTCCCAGAGCATATGCTCCAAGTGTCCTTCAAATTCGCAATGTCCTGCAAGGCGCCTTAGCTCGTCGACGTAGCTCGCCATTTCCTGGCCTTCAGACCTCTTGTATGTGCAGAACCGATACATCGCCATCAGAATGCTTTCCTTCAGGTTTAGATGCTCCCAGACCAGTGTGCACAACTCATCGTATGACTTGTCTGTGGGTTTCGCTGGAGCAAGCAGACTTTTCGTGAGGCCATACGTTGGTGCCATGCAAACGGTGAGGAGGATCGCCCTTCGTTTGGCAGCATTCGCTTCTCCTTCCAGCTCGTTGGCCATGAAGTATTGGTCGAGTCGCTCCATGAAGGTTTCCCAATCATCTCTCTCCGAAAATGTCTCCGGGATGCCCACGGTTCTCTGCATTGTTGCGGTGGGGTTCATCATTTGTATCTTGTCGCCAGTTGTTATGTCTTGAATAAAGTGTCAGACCAGATACTGCAAGCTCAAAGTATGGTGTGACCGTAGCCCTTTATTACAGATCTCAGAGTGCCTTTCCAGTCTGTGAGGCCTCCTTATATGCAGCTGCTCCCAAGGGATTTTGGGATCCCTTGGGACTCCAGGGGATAAGCCCTCTGGTGGTTAGACATGGTATTTTTCAGATTTACCTACATAACATTTTGATTTTCCCTGGATGTCCATGGGAATCAGGCAGCTCGGGAACCATGACTGGTGGAAGCTCTAGCCATTGAGCGAGGTCATTAATGCAAAGCATGGAAATCAAAATAAATACTCCCACATGACATCTCATTTATTGCCTAAGGGAAAGGCTCTTGTTGACTCCATTTTTAGCATAGATTTAGGTGTCTAGTCTTTTCTGCAACCTCGGAAGCCAGTCTCACCACATTGCTCGTAACTATCACAACATGGACAGATTGGTCCTCTGATCTCTACTTGACCTGCCATCTATTGCATCAGCATGGGTGCTACTTCTGCTATCTCACCTTGGTCCTCACAATTGGCCCAGGATGAACCCCACCACCACCAACAGCAGCAACAACACCACCAACTTTCTACTCAATGACCTGATGCTCCACTGGTCAGAGGGGGTCAGCGCAGTGCTGCTGCGCACCAGAGGAAATTCCCTCAACATAGGGTATACAGGCAGAGGATGAGCTTCTTCAACATGACTGAGCAGCAGTGCCAAAGGAGGCTCAGGCTATTGCGCCAGGTTGTCGCAGACATTTTCAGCTTCCTGAAACAAGATCTGCAGCCCAGAGGACCTGGTGGACACTCCTTACCAGTGGCTATCAAAGTCATCAGCACCCTCAACTTCTTCACCTCAGGATACTTCAAGGGATCTGCAGCAGATATTTGTGACATCACGCAGTCGGACGCCCACAGATGCATCACACAGGTCACCAATATCATGTTTAACAAGTCAGCCAATTATGTGAACTTTGCCACTCATGAAGCCAGTGTTAGTGAGCGGATGCTCAGCTTTTCCGCTCTGGCTGGCTTCCCATGGGAGCAGGCATCATCGACTGCGCACGTGGCCATCAGGGCACCTGAACATCACCCAGGAGTGTTTGTGAACTGAAAAGGCTTCCACTCCCTTAATGTGTAGCTGGTCTGCAACCATAGGAAGATCATCATGCATGTGTGTGCCAAATTCCCTGGCAGCTGTCGTCAAATCTTTCGTCCTGCGTCAGTCCACCCTCCCTCAGCTCTTTGCACCGCCAAACACACTTACCAGCTGGCTGCTTGGAGACAAGGGCTATCCACTGAAGACACGACTCATGACACCCCTGAGGAGGCCAAGCAATGAGGCTGAGGAGCATTACAATGAAAGCTACATGTCCACCAGATGTGTCATTGAGCAAAAAATAGGCATGCTAAAGATGTGCTTCCGATGCCTTGATCTGGAGGAACCCTTCAGTGCACGTATGCCAGGGTCTCCAGAATCGTCATTGTCTGCACAACATAGCGCAGCAGCGAAAATTAGAGCTGCATGGAGGAGAAAGGCGCAGAGCGCCCAGCCTCTTCAGAGGAGGAGGAAGAGCATCAGCTGGAAGATGAGGAAGAGGAACAGGAGGAACCTGGGATCCAGATGGCACCAGCACCAGAGCATATTGCTGCCAGGAATGGTCCCATCATGGCCAGATTTACTTAACTTCCTACATTGCACACATATGGTTGCATCATGCTGTGCCAAGTTCCATATGAGTGACTGCTGTATGCCACGTGGCTGCATGAGATGTCATTCTGTCACCAGGTTGCTGAGAGATCTCCCTCTCTCCGTCTCCCACTACCATCAGCTCTGTAAGTCTGGAGGCCTCCAGGGCCACCTCTTCTGTTGCAGTTAAATAGTGAAGGCTGGAGGGCCACCTCCGGCTCTCTTCCTCTCCTTGTTGTTGTACGCTCTTTTTTTCTGCAAGGAAGAAAAGAAGAGACATTTGAGTGAGAATGATGGAATGAGTATAATCTGTAGAGGGTGACTATGAGGGATTGTGGTGCCAATGCCAAATGGCAAATGGTGTTACTTGCTTTGATTGCATTAGGATGAGGCTGAGCATGAGGGGTGGGTAGTCCGATGGGGATGTGAGTATTTCGTCATCGATGTCTGTCCTCGCTGACAGAAGGCTCCCAAGGTATGGAAAGTGGTCCACGCTGTCCAAGGCCTCGTCATGGATCTTGATAATCGGGGGGGGCGGGGGGCAGTACTGTGTGCGGTGGCAGGTTGGTAGAGAACCTTTCTCTTACGGATGTTTAATGTAAGGCCCAGTCTCTCATACGCTTCAGTGAAGGTGTCAATGATGGTTTGGACTTCGGCCTCCGAGTGTGCACAGACGCAAGTGTCATTTGCATACTGTAATTCAGTGACAGAGGTTGGAAGAACCTTGGTTCTGGACTGGAGGCGACAGGGGTTGAACAATTTCCCGTTCGTCCAGTAGATTAGCTCCACTCCAGCAGGGAGCATGTGAAAGGTGAGATGAAGCATTGCAGCAAGAAAGATTGAGAAGAGTGTTGGTGCAGTGACACAGCCTTGCTTGACCTCGGTCTATACTTGTATTGGGTCTGTGGTGGATCCATTGGTAAGGACCACAGCTTGCATGTCATCGCGAAACAGGCGAAGATGGTGACAAATGTTTGAGGAAAGATGAATTTGAGAAGGATACTCCATAATCCCTCTTGGTTGACAGAGTCAAAGGCTCTTGTGAGGTCAAAGAAGGCCATGTACAGAGGTTGATGCTGCACCTTACATTTTCCTTGGATTTGTCGCGCGGTGAAGATCATGTCCTTTGTGCCTCTTAGTGGGCGAAATCTGCATTGTGACTCTGGGAGGAGGCGACTGAGGAGGATTGTTGAGATAATTTTCTCTGTGGCAGACAGCAGGGAAATTACTCTGTAATTACCACAATCGATTTGTCACCTTTCTTGAAGATGGTCACGATTATGGCGTCTCTGAAATCCCCTGGCATGCTCTCCTCTGTTATGCAAGTAATAACTCGACAGACTGAATACTGTAAACTACACAGGTACAAACCTGGCTCTGCTTTATTAGGGCCCAAAGTGATTACATTACAAGATGGCTTGCCTTTTATACCTGGGCCACACACACTTGCGTACAGCCCAATGATCTCCGACAGTCGCGCCACCTGGTGGCTAGTAACCCCAAGCATCCATGACAATATCCCCCTTTAAGATATTAGTAGCAGTCTTTTTACAAATTGAGACGCTCTGGGGCTTTCCACTCCCGAGTTGATCGTCTCAGTTCAACTCCAGCCTTGGGCGAGCGTTCTGAGTATGTTATGGCTGGGGGCTGGGTAGCCGATCTGATGGGAGTGGCAATGACCATGTCAGGGATTGAAAGTCCACATTCACTGATGACAGCGGAGTCCTCTGATGACTGAGGGTGGGTTGGTTGGTTACTGATTGTGTCTTCCTCAGACTGTTCCGGTTCATCTGTTTGTCGCAGCTTTATCTGATCAACATGTTTCCTGCATGTTTGCCCATTTTTGAACTTGACGATAAACACTCAGTTATCCTCCTTGGCCGTAACAGTACTGGCAATCCACTTGGGACCTTGACCATAATTTAGTACATACACAGGATCGTTGACAGAAATGTCACGTGACACAGCAGCGCGATCATGATACCACTGCTGACTTTGACGTCTATAATTCAATATGATCGTTCAAGTCAGGGTGGACAAGAGAGTGCTTGGTCTTGAGACCTCTCCATCAATAGTTCAGCAGGGGAGGCCCTGGTAAGTGTGTGGGGTCTTATCCTGTAACTAAGCAATATTCATGACAAGCAAGTCTGCAATGAACCTTGAGTTACATATTTCATACTCTGCTTGATAGTTTGGACAGCACGCTCTGCTTGACCATTAGATGCGGGTTTGAATGGTGCTGACCTCACATGTTTGATACCATTTGAGTTTCATGAACTCTTGAAACTCCAGATTAGTGAAACAAGATCCGTTGTCGCTTACAACAATGTCGGGCAGACCATGAGTGGCAAACATGACACGAAGGCTCTCAATGGTAGCTGTGGATGTACTGGATGACATGATTATACACTCTATCCACTTGGAATATTCATCTACCACATCTAAAAATATCTTTCCCAGGAAAGAACCTGCAAAGTTGATGTGGATCCTGGACCATGGTTTAGATGGCCGCGACCACAGACTCAGCGGCGATTCCGCTGGTGCTTTACTTAGCTGCATGCAAGTGTTGCACTGATGCACACATGAATCCAGATCAGAGTCAATTCCAGGCCACCATACATGAGACCTGGCAATGGCTTTCATCATGACAATACTGGGATGAGTACTATGTAGATCATGTACAAATTTCCCTCTGCCTTTCTTGGGCATAACAACACGATTACCCCACAGTAAACAATCTGACTGAATGGATAGTTCGTCTTTGCGACAGTTGTAAGGTTTGGTTTCATCACCCATTTGCTTGGTATGGCAGACCAATCATCACTAAGGACACAACATTTCACAACCAATAATATCGGGTCCTGGCTGATCCAGGTTTTAACTTGTTCAGCCGTGACAGGGGTTCCTTCACTTTCAAAAGCATCCATGACTAACAGTAGGTCTGCAGGTTGTGGCATCTCCATCTCCAGTGTGGGCAACGGCAGATAGCTCAGTGCATTGGCACAATTCTCGGTGCCAGGTCTATGGTGAATGACATAATTATAGGCAAATAATGTCGGCGCCCTCCTCTGGATGCGGGACGATGCATTGTTTTCTGAAAACAAAGGTATCAATACCAATTAAATGAGTGGCTTGTGTTCTGTTTCCAGTTCAAACCGAAAACCAAGCAGGTACTGATGCATCTTTTTAACCCCACACACAGGCTAATTCTTCTTTTTTTTACCATGCTGTAGGCTCTTTCCACCTTTGACAAACTTTTAGAAGTATACGCAACAGGTTGTAGTTTACCCGACTCATTAGCTTGTTGGAGCACGCAACCAACTCCATATGACGAAGCATCACAGGCCAATACTAGATGCTTGCACAGATCATAATGTACCAGCAGCTTGTTAGAGCAAAGCAGATTAGTAGCTTTCTCAAAAGTTCTATCTTGAGACGCATCCCAAACCCAGTTATTGCCTTTTCTTAGCAGCATGTGTAGTGGCTCTAATAAAGTGCTCAATCTGGGTAGGAAATTACCGAAGTGGTTGAGTGGACCAAGGAATGGATGCAGTTCCATCACATTCTGATGCTTGGGTGCATTTTTGATGGCCTTGGTTTTTGAGCCCATAGGCCTGATGCCATCAGCAACAATTTTCCTCCCTAGAAATTCGACTTCCAGTACCATGAAGATGCACTTCAAATGTTTCAGTCTGAGTCCCACTTTGTCCAGAGGATGTAGAACCTCCTCCAGGTTGTTCAGATATTCGGCGGTGTCGTGAGATGTGACCAGTATGTCATCTTGGAACACAACGGTTCTAAGGACGGACTTCAGTAGACTCTCCATGTTCCTCTGAAATATGGCTGCAGCCGAGCGAATTCCAAAAGGACACCTGTTGTAGATAAACAGTCCTTTATGAGTGTTGATGCACGTAAGTTTCTTCGACAAGCTCCTGTGTCATGTAGGCCGATATCAGATCCAGTTTAGTGAACTACTTCCACCCGGCTAGCGTTGCAAACAGGTCATCAGCCTTCGGTAATGGGTATTGATCCTGATTCGAAACTCGGTTGATCGTAACCTTGTAGTCTCCACAAATCCTGACAGTGCCATTACTTTTCAACACAGGAACAATGGGGCTGGCCCATTCATTAAATTCGACCGGTGATATGACCCCTTCACGCGGGAGTCTGTCCAGTTCGATTTCGACCTTTTCCCTCATCATGTCCAGAACCGCCCGAGCTTTATGATGGATGGGTCTTGCATCCAAGTCCACGTGGATCTGCACCTTGGCTCCTGTGAAATTGCTGATGCCTGGTTCAAACAGCGAGGGGAACTTGCTCAGCACTTGAGCACATGGAGTATCATCCTCCGACGACGCCGCTTTGATATCATTCCAATTCCATTTGATTTTTTCTAGCCAATTCTTGCTGAACAGCGTTGGACCATTGTCTGGAACAATCCCTAATGGTAAATCATGAACCGCACCATCATACGACACCTTGACTACTGCACTGCCAATCACCGTTATGAGTTGTTCAGTGTACGTATGCAACTTGGCATTGACTGGACTCAGCTTCGGCCTCACAGCCTTAGTATCGCACAGCTTCTCGAATGTTCTCTGGCTCATTATTGATTGACTCGCAACCGTGTCCAATTTCATCGGTACCGGCACACCGTTAATGATATGTCCTTACTATATATTACAAATGCACACAAGGCCCATACTAGAGAGAAGGTCACTCTGTGACCAGTAACCTTTATTTGCCAGCACTGAAGTGGAGAAGATGGGTGGAGCTTCCCCTTTTATACCTGAAAGTCCAGGTTAGGAGTGTCTCCCACAAGTTCACCGCCTAGTGGTCAGTGTTCTCACGGTGTACAACTTAGGTCAGTTTATACATGGATTACAATGACAGTAGAATCCATGACATCACCTCCCCCCGCAAAGTCTTATTGGGATCACAAGTTAAGGCTCTCTGGTGGTTTATGCTCCCTTGCAGAGCGCCTGAGTTGGGGCTCCGGTTGTTGTGTGCTGGCCTGAGTGTCTGCTGTTTGCGGTGCCTCAGGCCTGTCCGGACTGCCCACAGTGATTGGGCTCTCCTTCACTTGGTTCCAGTGTTCGGTCACCTGTGGTGGAGTGAATTCTACAACGTGTTCTTCCTCTGCTTCTTCTATGGGGTTGCTGAACCTCTTTTTTGTTTGATCCACGTGTTTGCGGCAGATTTGTCCGTTGGTAAGTTTAACTACCAGAATCCTATTCTCCTCTTTGGCAATCAAAGTGCCTGCGAGCCATTTGGGCCCTGCAGCGTAGTTGAGGACAAAGACAGGGTCATTGACATCAGTACATCGTGCCCTCACATTCTCATCATGGTAGTCATATTGTGACCGGCGCCTGCTCTCAACAATTTCTTTCACGGTGGGGTGTATAAGGGATAACCTGGTTTTAAGCGTCCTTTTCATTAACAGCTCTGCGGGTGGAACCTCTGTGAGCGAGTGTGGTTGGGATCTATTGGCCAACAGTAGGCGTGATAAGCGGCTTTGTAGGGAACCTCTTTGGATTCTGAGCATCCCCTGTTTGATTATCTGCACTGCTTGTTCCGCCTGGCCGTTTGAGGCCAGCTTGAACGGTGTCGTTCTGACATGGTTGATACCATTTTCTGCCATGAAGTCCTGGAATTCAATGCTTGTAAAGCACGGGCCATTGTCACTGACCAAGACGTCCGGTAGATCATGGGAGGCGAACATTGCCCGTCGACTTTCTACCGTGGCAGAGGATGTGCTTGAATTGAGAATGTCACACTCGATCCATTTGGAGTAGGCGTCTACGACAACCAAAAACATTTTTCCCATGAAAGGGCCTGCGTAGTCCACATGGATGCGTGACCATGGCTTGGCGGGCCAGGACCAGGGGCTAAGGGAGGCTTCCCCGGGCGCATACCCCAGCTGGGCACACGTGTTGCATCTGCGAACACAAAGTTCCAGGTCTACATCTATCCCTGGCCACCAAACGTGTGACCTGGCAATTGCCTTCATCATGACAATGCCCGGGTGCTCATTGTGGAGTTCTCGGATGAACTCCTCTCTGCCCAGCTGGGGCATGACTACTCGGTTTCCCCATAGTAGGCAATCGGCCTGAATCGATAGTTCATCCTTGCGCCTGTGAAATGGTTTAAATTCCTCAGGGCATGCCCTGTACGTGGCTGCCCAGTTCCCATTTCTTGACTAAAGACGGTAGCGGGGCTCTATTTGTCCAGACTTTGATCTGACGGGCTGTCACTGGTGAGCCTTCGCTTTCGAAAGCTTCAACAGCCATGACCATCTCAGCAGCATGCTCGGTTGCCCCCTCGGTGGTGGCGAGTGGGAGCCTGCTGAGTGCAGCGACGCAGTTTTCAGTGCCCGGTCTGTGCCGAATTGTATAGTCATAGGCGGCTAACGTGAGTGCGTACCTCTGTATGCGGACCGATGCATTTGCATTTATGGCCTTGTTGTCGGCCAAAAGGGACGTTAGGAGTTTGTGATCTGTCTCCAGCTCAAATTTCCTGCCAAACAGGTTCTGGTGCATTTTTTTAATTGCATATACACATGCAAGCGCTTCCTTTTCTACCATCCCGTAGCCCCTTTCTGCCTGGGACAGACTTCTGGAGGCATAAGCTACCGGCTGTAACTGACCCTTTGCATTAACAGGCTGCAACACACACCCGACCCCATAGGACGACGCATCGCACGTTAAAACAAGTTTCTTACATGGGTCATAAAGCATTAACAGATTGTTGGAGCATAACAAATTGCATGCTCTGTTCAAAGCCCTTTCCTTGCTGTCCCCCCAGGCCCATTTGCGACCTTTGCGTAGGAGCACTTGTAGCGGCTCTAATAGCGTGCTCAATTTTGGAATAAAGTTACCAATATAGTTCAGGAGCCCCAGGAACGAACGCAGCTCCGTCGTGTTACGGGGTCTGGGTGCTCTCTGCATCTCTTCCGTTTTGGACCCAGTAGGTCTGATCCCGTCTGCTGCTATCCTCCTCCCCAGGAATTCTACCTCTGGAGCTATGAAGACGCACTGTGCCTTTTTCAGTCGCAGGCCTACCCGGTCCAGTCTGCGTAGCACCTCCTCCAGGTTGTGGAGGTGTTCTTCAGTATCGCAACCTGTGATGAGGATGTCGTCTTGAAAAACCACCGTCCTTGGAATCGACTTAAGACTTTCCATGTTTCGTTGAAAGACCGTGGCGGCCGAGCAAATCCCGAACGGATATCTGTTGTACTCAAACAACCCCTTGTGTGTCGTGATGGTGGTCAGCTTTTTCGACTCACTTGCCAGTTCCTGGGTCATGTAAGCTGAGGTCAGGTCCAATTTTGAAAAAAGTTTGCCACCGGATAGTGTTGCAAAGAGGTCCTCCACTCTCAGTAGCGGGTACTGGTCTTGGAGTGACACCCGATTGATGGTGGCCTTGTAATCACCACATATCCTGACTGACCCAGCCACCTTGAGCACCGGCACAATCGGGCTCGCCCAGTCACTGAATTTGACTGTCGAGATGATGCCTTCCCTCAGCAGGCGGTCCATTTCGCCTTCTATTTTTTCCCGCATCGCGTACGGCACTGCTCTGGCCTTGTGGTGTACTGGCCTGGCGTCTGGGTTTATGTGAATCACTACCTTGATCCCCATGAAAGTGCCAATGCCGGGTTGAAATAATGAGTCAAATTTGTCCAGGATCTGTGAGCATGATATTCACCCCACAGAAGAAATTGCATTGACATCGCCCCATTTCCAGTTCATGACAGCAAGCCAACTCCTCCCCAGGAGTGCGGGACTGCCCCCGGGACAATCCAGAGTGGCAATCTGTTCTCCGAATCTTTGTGGGTCACGACTACCGTGGCGCTGCCTAGCACCGGAACGATCTTCTTTGTATACCTCCGTAGCTGTGCGTCAATCGGCAATAATTTTGGGCTCCTGGCCTTGGACGCCCACAACTTGTCGAACTGTTTGATACTCATCAGGCTGGCCCCCGTGTCTAGCTCCATTAATACTGGGATGCCATTGAGGAGCACTTTCATCATTATCGGTAGCATCCTGGTGTATGAACTGTATATGTACTCCACATGAACTCGCTGAACTTCAGCTTCCAGCGATTTCCCCCAGTGTCCATTTGGCCTCGTAGGGCTTACATCGTGCCCGTCCTCCTTGTACATCAACCTGGCTGCAGGCTTCCTGCACATACGCGCCAAGTGACCGCTGATGTTGCAATTTCTGCAGGTATATTGCTGATACCTGCAAGCTCTGGCTGTGTGTTTGCGTCCACACCTCCAACATGACCCGTTGTTGGAAACAAAAAGGTCCATTACCAGTCGATCGTCTCTGACTGTCTCTGTAACTGTCGTTAAGCGCACCATTGACAGGTGTTGATGGCCCCATTACTGGCCGCATTGTCCCTTGCGATGGCATGAATCGACGTTCAGCTAGGCTTTTTCTCTGTTGAATTTCCCCTTTGGGTTCGACTACATGCTCGGGCATGTCCAATTGCCCCTGTCTGCCTTGAGAACTGTGTGCCGCGTTAACAATGTTGACTCACTGTCCATTTGCTGCGCTTAAACCAAGATTTTTGTCAAACATCATTCTGGTCTCTTCCTCCCCTGAGATAAATGTCTGGACCATCAAAGCCGCTGTTTCCAGGGTCAAGTCTTTGGTCTCAATCAGTTGCCTGAAAACCCCAGCGTGCCCGATGCCCTCAATAAAAAAGTCTCGCATGCATCTGGGAACTTACATAGGCTCGCCAGTCGCCGGAGGTCTGCCACAAAGTTTGTAATGCTTTGCCCTTCTCGCCTCCGGTGCGTGTAAAACCGGTGTCTCGCCATGTGCATGCTGCTCGCCGGTTTAAAGTGTTCCCCGATCAACTTATTGAGCTCTTCAAACGTCTTGTCCGCCGACTTCCCTGGCGCTAGAAGGTCCTTCATCAGGGAGTATGTCCTGGATCCACAAACCGTCAGAAGATGAGCCCTGCGTTTGTCGGCCGAATCCTGCCCCAGCCATTCCTTAGTGACGAAACTTTGCTGTAGTCTCTCAATAAAATCGTCCCAATCATCACCAACACAGTACCTCTAGTCTGTGCTGCTAGTGGCCATGCTCGCGTGGTTTAAATCCCAGTTTCTCGTCGCCAATAATATGTCCTTACTCTACAGTACAAATGCATACGAGGTCCATAGTAGAGAGAAGGTCACTCTGTGACCAGTATCCTTTATTTGCTAGCACTGAAGTGGAGAAGATGCGTGGAGCTTCCCCTTTTATACCTGGAAGTCCAGGTTAGGAGTGTCTCCCACAAGTTCACCACCTAGTGGTCACTGTTCTCACGGTGTACAACTTAGGTCAGTTTATTAGATGGATTACAATGACAGTCGAGTACATGACAGTTAAGTTTCACATTAATCATTATTGGTTGGCTCTTTGTTAGGAACGAATACAGTCCCTACACTTCCTCCTCTGGTATCTCGGATTGCATAGCCGGATCCGCGCTATACTGGTCATCATTTTCCACGCTATACTGGTCATCATTTTCCACGCTTGCTCAGTTGTGGACACATGCGCTGGTGATGCCCCCGTCTCAAACAGCCTTTACAAATGTACTGTTTAAACCGACACTAATGAGTCCGATGATTGCCCCCACAATGCAAACACGGTGAAATCGGATTCATTCTCGTTGGTGGTCTTTGAGCAGCCACAGGTTTTACATACACAGTCAAATAGGCCCTGCATGTGCAGCTCTGCCAAACGACAATACAATCTTGTTTACAGTACTTTCCGTGTTCCGATTTTCCGATGATATCTGCTTTAAGTGTTTGTCCGTCGTCATGCATGCCTGGGCAATCATGATGGCCTTGCTCAAGTCCAGTATGTCCGCTGCCAGTAGCTTATGTGGGTGTAGTGTCTTTACACCTTACTATAGAATCACACGAGGTATGTACTGCAGACAAGGTCACTATGTGACCTGAACCGTTATTCCCAGGACCAAGAAGTGCTGACCCTGCGTGGGGCCTCCCTTTATATACCTGGATGACCAGGTGAGGAGAGTCTCCCACAAGTTCACCCCCTCTGGTCAAGGTGTGCATTACTCAGGTGTCCACAGTATACAGTGTTGTTACATAAAGGTTACAGTTATGTGAAGGTTACAAACATGACAGTAGGATCACCTCGTAGTTGATGCCGATTACAAAGAAGTCCCGCAGCATGTCTCCCAGCATGTTTTCGAACTTACACGGTCCAGCTAGACGTCTTAGGTCGGCAATGAATTCCGACATATCCTGGTCGTCTGAATGAACGTGCGTGTAGAATCGATATTGTGAGATGATAATGCCGCCTTCTGGTTTGAGATGGTCACGTACCAGAGCACACAACTCCTCATAGTCCTTGTCCGTTGGACTTGCAGGCGAGAGAAGATTATTTGAGTCCATAGATTTTCGGACTGCAAACCATGAGGAAGACCACCCTGCACCTAACTGCATCAGTAGGTTTCTCCATTTTGTTGGCCACGAAGTACTGGTCCAGGCGAGCTACAAAATCTGTCCAGTCCTCTCCCTCCACGAATCTCTCCAGAATTCCAATTGTGCTCATTTTTGCATGTGAAAGTTCTTAAGTTACCTCGTCGCCAAATGTTATATATGTAATAACTCGATAGACTGAATACTGTAAACTAGCACTTGTACAAACCTGGCTCTGCTTTATTAGGGCCCATAGTGATTACATTACAAGATGGCTTGCCTTTTATACCTGGGCTGCACACACGTGCGTACAGCCCAGTGACAGCCGACAGTCGCACCACCTGGTGGCCAGTAACCCCAAGCATACATACATGACCTCCTCCTTCCAGATAAGAGAGATGAGGTCATGGATTCGTGGTAAGAGTACTTCTCCGCCATGCTTTAGTACTTCGGCGGGGATTCCATCTGGTCCCGAGGCCTCCTTGTTTTTCAGCTGTCAGATGGCCCTTTCAACCTCAGGCCGGGCTGGTATTGTGCTGAGATAGTGGTGTGTAGCATTCTGTATAATGGAGTTGAGGACACTCGCATCAAAGACAGAGTCTCAGTTGAGGAGATCTTCGAAGTGCTCCTTCTAATGGGCGCTGACTGCCTCTCTGTCCTTGATGAGCACCTCTCCATTCTTAGCTCTCAGTGGGATAGGACCTTGAGTGCTTGGGCCGTAGGTGGTCTTGACTGCGCTAAAAAATCCATGCATGTCATGATTGTCGGCTGGTTGGAATTCCTGCGCTCTTTCCAACCACCATCTGTTCTTTACATCACAAGTTTTTTGTTGTACCTCGTGTTTTCTTTCTCTCGAGTTGTGGTGATGTTTCCAATTCAAGAATACATTGCGTTTATGGTTTATTAGTGCATGGATCTCCTGGTCGTTCTCATCGAACCAGTCTTGAGCAGTATGGTGGACTTGAGGGCAGACCAGGCACTATTGACACTCTGCGGCTCCGATTCATTGGGAATCGTCAGATTGGTTATGAGGCCTTTACTGCATATGGCTTTTATTTCAGGGTATTTGAGTGCTTCAACGTTGATTTTTCTGTGGCAGCGTTTCTGTTGCCACCACCATTTTGAGGCTACGTTGATGGAAATAACAGAGCAGATTAGGCGGTGGTCAGTCCAGCAGTTGTCCGCTCCGCTCCTGTCATGGCGTGGGTGATGCTGACCTCCTTGTGGTCACTCATCTTGGGTCTCCTTGCCATTGGACCAAGAGCTTGCTCTGTCAAGTTCTTGTGGTAGCTGGTGTGCAACAGCTACCCCACTTTAAAAGAATTCACGCACATGCATCTTCCACCCTTTACAGTGAAGTTCGGGTCCTGGAACATCAGGACCCTCATGGATAACCCCAACAGCGACAGACTGGAACATCGCATTGCTATCATTGCCTGGGAACTCGGATGCTTCGACATTGACATCGCCGCCCAGAGCGAGACATGGCGGGCAGGAGAAGGCCAGTTCAAGGAAGTAGGTGCTGGATACACTTTCTTCTGGAAAGACGAACCAGAAGAAGAACTCGCTGTCTCAATGGGGTTGGCTTTACCATAAAAAATTAGCTAGTTTGGCATCTTAGAGATTCCCCTTGCGGGATAAATGAACGCCTCATGACCCTTTGGCTCACTCTAACCCGGAACCAGTATGTCCAACCCTGGAAGCTACGGATGAGACCAAAGAGGAAT
Organism: Pristiophorus japonicus; assembly: GCF_044704955.1. Lineage (NCBI taxonomy): Eukaryota > Metazoa > Chordata > Chondrichthyes > Pristiophoridae > Pristiophorus > Pristiophorus japonicus. The sequence goes on along the minus strand of NC_091979.1, from coordinate 150,911,997 downwards.
TCTACACCAGCCTTGAACAATCCCTGTCCCGACAAGGTGGCAAGTTGATTCTCCTTGGTAACTTTATTGCCAGAGTTGGAAAGGACACAGACTTCTGGAGAAGTTTAATTGGCAGGGAACGGGCAGGGAAACCAACGACAATGCTACCCTCCTCCTGATGAAATATGAGTATGTACATAGAGAGAGAGGGATGGGTGGATGTGCCAGCTATGTTGGTGTGAGGAATGATGTGCAGGAGTAGGCTTGGAAAGGCGGTGTGATATGGATGTGTTGACATGCACTTCAAGATGAGGGTGAGTGTGGCTTTGCACTCACCTTTCATGATTTCATGAGATAATTGAGGTCCTCCTTACGACATCCTTGCTATTGATCTCCTCAACAATTTGGAGCCATGCACTTTTGGTCTCTTGGGTCGAAGAGACTGCCCCATCAGCAGGGAAGAGGACCTCCCTGCATGCTCTGACTCCCTCCACAAGAATATGTAGCAATTCATCATAAAAGAGGGGTGCAGCCCTCTGTCTTTGTGAACTAATTTTTCTATTTGTAAGTGACAACACACTCCTCACCAATACTCCCTCCACACTCCAACATGATCTTTCAAGTGCGATATTAAATATTCCCGCTGAAATTAGTCATTGATGATATCATCAGACCCACACCGTTTAGAATCATAGAACAGCTACTGCACAGAAGAAGGCCATTTGGCCTGTCGAGCCCATGCCAGTTCTTTGTAAGAGCACTTCAGCTAATCCCACTTGCTCGCCCTTTCCCGTAACCCTGCAAATTTGTTTCCTTCAGGTACTTATCCAATTCCCTTTTGAAAGCCACAATTGAGTCTGCATCAACCACCCTTTCAGGCCGTGCATTCCAGATCATAACCACTCACTGCGTAAAAACGTTTTTCCTCTGGTTGCCTTTGGTTCTTCTGCCAATCACCTTGAATCTGTGTCCTCTGGTTCTCCACCCTTCTGCCAATGGGAACTGTTTCTCTCTATCTACTCTGTCGAAACACCTTATGATTTTGAACACCTCTATCAAATCTCCTCTCAACCTTCTCTGCTTGAAGGAGAACAATCCCAGATTCTCCAGCCTATCCATATAAATGAAGTTTCTCATCCCTGGAATCAGTCTCATAAATCTTTTCTGCACCCTCTCTAAGGCCTTCACATCCTTCTTAAAGTGCGGTGCACAGAATTGGACACAGTACTTCAGCTGATGCCGAACCAGTGTATAAAAGCAGAGAAGTCCTGCTACAACTGTACAGGGTTTGGTGAGGCCACACCTAGAGTATTGCATGTAGTTTTGGTCTCCGTATTTAAGGAAGGATAGACAGGTTCGACGTCCAAAATCTGGAGTTCCAGAATCCAGAATGTTCCGGAATCGGGACACCGGGCCGATCCATGGCTGGGTCGTCTGGAAACCAGAAAATGTTCCGATATCCGGACTCCCCCTGCTTCGGCGAACCGACTTCGCCCCGGCCCGACTTCGCCCGCCGCGCCCTCGGCGAGGCCCGACCTCGCCCTGCCCCAACCTCGGCCCGCCCCTGCCTGACTTCGTGCAGCCCGACCTCGGCCTGCCCTGACCTCGCCTCGACCTGAATTTGCGCAGCAGTATTCAGCCCGCCCTGACCCCACCTCGGCCCGACTTCGCGTGGCCCGACCTCGGCCCAGCCCCCGTCCCACCCACCTACCTCGGCTGTCCGACCCCAACTACCTCAGGCCAGACAAGGAACTCCTCCATGGCGGCGGGCCCCGCCTGATTAGATCCTCTTCGGCGGGGGCCAGCGCGAACAACTTCATGGAGGCGAGGCCCCGCCCGAACACTCGAACGAGCACCCCCCTCCCCGCCCTTTCTGACGTTCCGAAATCCGGAAATACCCGAACATGGGCTCGGGTGTTTCCGGATTCGTGATGCCAGAAAGACGTTCCAAAATCCGGCAAAACGCAAAATCCGGAATGGCCTCAGTTCCGAGGGTTCAGGATTCGGGGTGCTGCACCTGTACTTGCATTGGAGGCTGTTCAGAGAATGTTCACTCGGTTGATTCCGGAGATGAGAGGTTGACTTATGAAGATAGGTTGAGTAGGTTGGGGCTATACTCATTGGAGTTCAGAAGAATGAGAGATGATCTTATCGAAACATGTAAGATAATGAGGGGGCTCGACAAAGTGGATGCAGAGACAATATTTCCACTCATAGAGGAAACTAAAACTTGGTGACATAGGGCCCAAATTTTCCCAGGAGTTGCTCTGTTTTTTTTGGAGCAACTTGTTTTTTCTGGAGTATCTTAAAAATCCTCATTCTGCATATTTAATTTGCGCCAGTGTAAGTGAGTTGGTTAGGATTTTTTTTCGTTTAGTTTTTTTTTCAAAAGGGGGCGTTACCAGCCACCTATCCCCGTTTTGGCCATTTAAGCCTGTTTGGACAGCTAATAGTTGCTCCAAACTACCTTAGGCCAGCTTATGTGGCCACTTGTGGCCGCACAGAAAACCCTTGCGGAGAGTTAAGAAATCAGCGCAGGTAGCCAGAAATGGCGGGGTGAGGGCGGGGGGGGCGGAGAGGACCTTGCAAAGCACCAAACACCTTCACAATAACATTCAAGAAGCATAAAAACTGTCAATAATAAATAAAATTAAACTCAAGTCCTACCTTCCTAACTCGGCCTGAGAATTCAGCGGGCCGACTCCGATTCCTCTCTGACTCTCTCCTACTCCGACTCCGACTCTCTTGAGGACTCTCTGAGGACTTCTCTCCGACGACTTCCAGGAGTTCTCTCCGACGACTGACTGCTCTCTCCGAGGACTCTCCAGCTGGGGGCAAGAGCTACTGTGCGTGCGCGAAACCTCCAGTGCGCACGCGTTGAGCTGCCGGCACTATTTTTCACGCAGGGCCCTAACTCCACCATCTAATGGACAGACCATGCCGCGCCAAGCCATGGGAGAGGCCACAGAGCGGCCAGAATCCGGGCAGATCTTTTCGCCGTCATTTTCACCCGAGGCAGTCGAAGTGCGCCGAGAAAATGGGTAGGCCATATTTGGGCCCATTGTCTCAGAAGAAGGGGCTGCCCATTTAAAACTGAGATGATGAATAATTTCTTCTCTGACGGTTATAAATCTATGGCATTCTCTGCTCCAGAGAGATTTGGATGCTGGGTCATTGAATATATTTAAGTTAGAGATAGACAGATTTTTGAGCGATAAGAGAATAAAGGGTTATGGGGAACGGGCAGGGAAGTGGAACTGATCTTATTAAATGGCGGAGCAGGCTCGAGAGGCCAAATGGCCTATTCCTGCTCCTATTATGTTTTATGCTTCCCAGTATCCCGTATGCTTTTGTAACCGCTTTCTCAACCTGCTCTGCCACCTTCAATGATTTGCGCATATGTACCCCCAAGTCTCTCTGTTCATGCACCCACTTTAGCATTGTATCCTTTAGTTTATGTTGCCTCTCCTTGTTCTTCCTACCAAAATCATCATTTCGCACTTTTCGGAGTTAAATTTCATCTGCCACATGTCTGCCCATTTCACCAGCCTGTCTATGTCTTCTTGAAGTCTCTCACTATCTTCCTCACTGTTGACTACACTTCCCAAGTTAAGTGTTATCTCCAAAGTTTGAAATTGTGCCCTGTACTCCCAAGTACAAGACATTAATGTATAAGAAGAAAAGTAGTGGTCCTAGTACTAACCCCTGGGGAACACCAGTCTGAGAAACAACCATTCACCACTACTCTCTGTTTCCTGTCACTTAACCAATTTCGAATTTATGCTGCCATTGTCCCTTTTATTTCATGCGCTTCAACTTTGCTGGAAAGCCTATTATGTGGCACTTTTATCAAAAGGCTTTTTGAAGTCCATATAAACGCATTGCCCTCATCTTCTGTTACCTCATCAAAAAACTCAAATCAAGTTAGTTAAACATGATTAGCCTTTAACAAATCCATGCTGACTTCCCTTAATGAATCTACACTTGTCAAATTATCGTTTCTGGTCTATAGTTGCTGGGTTTATCCTTGCACCCTTTTTTGAACAATGGCGTAACATTTGCAATTCTCCAAATTTCTACCACCACCCCAGTATCTAAGGAGGATTGGAAGATTATGGCGAGTACCTTCACGATTTCCTCCTCAACATCCTCGGATGCATCTCATCTGGTCCTGGTGACTTATCCACTTTAAGTTCAGACGGCCTTTCTAGTAACTCCTCTTTATTAAATCTTATCTCATCCAGTATCTCCACTACCTCCTCTTTCACTATGACTTTAGTAGCATCTTCTTCCTTGGTGAAGATGCACGCAAAGTACTCATTTAGTACTTCAGTCATGCCCTTTGCCTCCATGTGTCGGTCTCCTTTTTGGTCTATAATCGGCCCCACCCCTCCTCTTACTACCATTTATTATTTATATGCCTATAGAAGACTTTTGAATTCCCTTTTATGTTAGCTGCTAATCTATTTTCATACGCTTTCTTTGACTCTCTTATTTTCTTTTTCACTTCCGCTCCGAACTTTCTATATTCAGCCTGATTCTCACGTATTCTCAACCTGATATCTGTCATATGTGCTCTTTTTCTGCTTCATTTTACTCTCTATCTCTTTCGTCATCCAGGGCACTCTGGCTTTAGTTGCCCTGTAGTAGTGTAATGGCACTCTATTATTTCATAACTCTAATGGAATAGATTCTGTCCTGACAACTCCACGACATAATTCTCTCTCCAACACATTAACATTCTCCTTTACCAATATTGCTACCTCACCTCCTTTCTTTCCTTTCCTATCTTTCCTGAACACATTGTATCCAGGAATATTTAAAACCCAATCCTGCCCTTTTTTGAGCCAGGTCTGCGGTATTGCTACAGAATCATATTCCCATGTGGCTATTTGCGCTTGAAGCTCACCAATCTTATTTACCATGCGTTGTGCATTTACACACATACACTGTAAACCTATCTTAGGCCATCTTGTATTCTCTCTTAATCTGACCCCACCTAATACCTTACTATTTCTTACTCTAGTGCTATCTGTCTCTCCCTATTCTTTGTGCACTTTGTTTCTCTTTTCTAATGCTACATCCTGGTGCCCATCCCTCTGTCAAATTAGTTTAAACCCTCCCCAACAGCACTAGCAATCCCCCACCTCCTTGCTGGGAAATACGCATGTCTGCCTTAATAGGGACCATTATGCTAAAGTTGCTATGAAGAGCGGGCTGATGAATGCATCATGGTACTGACCCGTTACACGGCCCGCAAGCTCTCAAACCGACTTGGTAGGGAAAATTCCGGTCCGGGCGTCTGATCCAGTGTGACGTCCTCTACAGGGGATCTGTAGTGTGTGTGAGCATAAGTAACTCTTTAACCAATCAATTTGAAGAATTTTCACTGAGACAGATAGAGTCTAATCCAGGAAGTATAAATTAGATTTAAATCATAGAAATCTATGGCACAGACGGAAGCCATTCGGCCCATCGTGTCTGCACCGGTTAAAAAAGAGCTATCCAGCCTAATCCCACATACCAGCTCTTCGTCCGTAGTCTTGCAGTGTACAGCACTTCAAGTGCATATCCAAGTACTTGATAAATGTGATGGCGGTTTCCACCTCTACCACCCTTTCAAGGTGAGTTCCAGACCCCCACCATCTTCTGGATGAAAATAGTTCTTTCCAACTCCCCTCTAATCCATCTATAAATTATTTTAAACCTATCGCCCATAGTTATTAACTTTTCTGCTAATTGAAATAGGTGTTTCCTATCCACTCGATCTCCCCTCAGCCTCCTCTGTTCCAGAGAAAACAACCCCAGCCTATCCAGTCTTTCCTCATGGCTAAAATTCTCCAGTCCTGGCAACATCCTTATAAATCTCCTCTGCACCCTCTTGAATGCAATCACATCTTTCCTGTAATGTGGTGACCAGAACTGTATGCAGTACTCTAGCTGTGGCCTAACTGGTATTGTATACAGATCTAGCATAACCTCTCTGCTCTTATATTCTTTGCCTCAACTAATAAAGGAATGTCTCCTGTATGCCTTCTTAAATCATGTTCAGAAAGCAAAATAAAGAGAGGGAAAGAATTATGGGATTGAGAGAGAGAGATAAGAGACAAAAAAGAAAAGTTAAAAAAAGTAGTTGAATTAAAAAAAAATCTAATTAAATTCTGAAGGAACGAGACTGCACACAATTTAAATTTTCAGGGCCAGTGAGGTTGTTTGGCAGTAATTATGAATTCACTCACACCTGACTGCACCAGCCCTAACATTTTCTGCCATGTTTAGTGGGTAAGTACAGCAACTTCACACCCTTGCATGGATTTTAATTCCAAGTCTATCAGTGAGGTGCTGTTATAGCATAGCCTGTGGAGGAACAGGGTAATTCGGACAGCATCTTCCAGATTTATGCGTTTAAGTACGCATGAGGGACTCCAGAAGTTGCTATCCAATGCACTCCATAATAACGGTGAGAGCTGATAGCTTCACCATTATTCTCAACTCAAAATCCGGGCCATTGTTTTAATTTCATACTCCGTTCTGGGTACATTTCTTTGCTGGTGGTGGCTGTCAACTTGATGTTTGACCCCATGTCATTAATATGTGATGGTGTTCACTTGGGAGGCTTTACAATTCTGATATTATTGTATGTTTACCAAGATATTTGCAATCAATTATTAGGAAATGTATGATCAGTATATATTGTGTTTCAAAGATGAAATAAAATATTTTTACAGAACACACTAAAAGCATTGGAGCTGAAATTCCAGTTGGTCCATTCTACCAGCACAATCGGCCAAAGCCCGAGACCCAATCTTGAATTGTGGGAATTTGTCATCTGCATAGTCAGTGTGGACACACTGGTGCCTTGGTGTATGAGTGGCACCCACGTTGATCCATCAGCAGACACTGGAGTAGAGTTGCTAATTCTGGTTGGACATCTTCCTGAAGGTTTCATCAAGTGACCTCCCATCCAGTCAAACCCTTTTTTCCCATTTCCAATATTTTTATAACTAATAAACAAAAGTGTTCAAAGATAATTAAAAACAATGTTTTTGTTGAATGTCCCCTATGATCTTTCTCCCCGGTTGCTCACAGCAATGTCCAGAAGATTAATCTTTAATTCCTGGAGACTCCAGGACAATCCTGGAAGGTTGGCAACCCTAGTAGAGTGGCCAAAAGCTGCTCCTCCAGTGTGTCAAGGCCCTCCGAACGGCTGAGAATTAAATATATTTAAAACCTTTCAGCTCTTAAGAGCTAAAAAAAAAATTAAGCAAATTATTCGTCTCTAAGATCAAATACCCTTCCTTGGTAAAGGTTTGGGGCCTTTAAAGGTCTCAGTTGGACTCATGCCAATTCTCAGCTGGTGTGAGTTCCACTTAGGCTTTTTAAAGGCATACATGGCAGCTCAGAAATTTCCCAACATGCCTCCTTGATGGGGGAAAGCAGGCAGGAAATCTGCCATGTCCCCCTCAATACTTGAAGCTAAAAAAAAAAACAAGAAAGAATCCCAGCAGAACCAGGTTCCACCCCACAATTCAACTGCAGGTTGGAGATCTACCTGCTCTCTGCCCTTGGGCTTAACCGGAATTTCGGGCATGTTTTTTTACTATTAATGGAAAATGAGATTAAATCTATTATTCATAACATTAACAAAAAAATCTAGACTATATCTGTCCAAATTTAATATAGGTGTCTCTTTCATGATTTATTTAACATTTAGCTTCGTACTGAGAGATTTGTCGAGGAACTGGAAAGCTATGCTAAGCAAGTGGAAGAATTCCACAGTTTTGGAGAACTGACAGACGTCAGTCGGTACTTACGAAAAGCTCAAACATTAAATGCGAAGCTGAATCAAGCAATGGAGAAGGTACTGGGTTATGTATAGGACAAAATAGTAATGAATTTAAAATATATTATTCATGGGTGTGAAAAAAATAAGCTGGTGTTTTATATTTTATGAAGCCAGTTAATGTTTTATATTTTATAAAAGACAGCTAATATTTTATGAGAATTATACTACATACGTATGATGTCACAGCAATATAAAAAGTGTAGATAATTTATGGATCTGACATTCATATCAGGTGAAGCCATGCCTGAACATGGTTGTGATACTCCCGCAGTCAAATAGCTAACAGACACTCAAAACTTAAAAGTGATTAATGGCCTCTGGAGTGAGGTACTACAGTACTCAAGGAACCATCCCTCAGGACAGGAGGGGAGGAAATTAATAAAAACAAAACATGAATGACTAAATTCATTACTTTTAAGTGAGAAATGCTATAGAAAAACAATATCTTAATACAAAATACTAACTACTGAGTAAAATATTTGACCTTATGTAAAGATGGATAACTAGCCCGAGTGCAAAATGCACACTGGAGAAAATTTGAAACTCTGGCTATTTTAACTCTGGGCTTTATTAACATGCTGCCATAGGTGGGAAGTGGGAAGGAAGCATTTGCTGGCCTCTAAGTAAATTGGCCGGTTCACCAGCATGAATGTATGTGTGGGGAAGAGGGTTCCTAGAGGGACAAGGGAGAGTCTTGGGCAGGTGAAGCCGCGACTTTCCTTGCGGAACCTGACCCCACAAAGAAAAAGAAAATTACTTGACCTGTTGAAGGACCCCACTGCCATCTAGGTGGGTGGCTTAGCTGCCTGACTAGAAGTATGAGTAAAAATTGCGGTCATCGAGAGCCAGACAATTTTCCGGCAGGTAAGTAACTCAGGGTATTTTAACTGCCTGGTTTCTGCAGAGTGAGTTAGGTTAAAATTGTCTCCTTGGGCCAAAAAACTTTAAGTTGTGAGAGACGTGACTCCAGGATGGTATGTTGCCTCACTGGGGCCAGGGTCAAGGATGTCACTGAGAGGCTGCAGGGCATTCTGGGGGTAGAGGGTGAACAGCCAGAGGTCGTGGTCCATATCGGTACCAATGACATAGGTAGGAAGAGGGATGAGGTCCTGCAGACAGAGTTTAGGGAGCTAGGAGAGAGATTAAAAAGCAGAACCTCAAAGGTAGTAATCTCAGGATTACTCCCGGTGCCACGTGCCAGTGAGTACAGAAATAGGAGGATAGAGCAGATGAATACGTAGCTGGAGAGATGGTGCAGGTGGGAGGGCTTTAGTTTCCTGAGGCATTGGGACTGCTTCTAGGGGAGGTGGGACCTGTACAAGCCGGACGCGTTGCACCTCAGTAGAGCAGGACTAATATCCTCGCGGGGGGGTTTGCTAGTGCTGTTGGGGAGGGTTTAAACTAGCTTGGCAGAGGGATGGAAACCTGAAAAAAGATTCAGTAGGGAGGGGAGTAAAGCTGGAATTAGAAAGCAAAAATAAAGAAAGTGAGTTTGAAGGAGAGAGGAAACAAGCAGGAAAAAAGGGTAAAAAAAATCAAACTTAAAGGCACTTTGTCTAAATGCACGTGGCATTTGTAACAAAATAGATGAGTTGACGGCATAAATTGAGACAAATCTGATATCCATTACAGAGACGTGGTTGCAAGGTGATCAGGACTGGGAATTATATATTCAGAGGTACTTGACAATCCGGAAGGACAGAGAGAAAGGAAAAGGAGGTGGGGTAGCTCTATTGATAAAGGATGGAATCACTGCAATAGTGAGAAACAATATTGGCTCAAATGATAAGGATGTTGAAACAGTTTGGGTGGAGATAAGGAATAATAAGGGGAAAATGCCACTGGTGGGCATAGTCTATAGGCCCCCTAACAGTAACAACTCTGTTGGTCGAAGCATAAACCAGGAAATAGTGGGGGCTTGTAAAAAGGGAACAGCAATAATCATGAGATTTTAACCTCCATATTGATTGGACAAATCAAATTGGTCAGGGTAGCCTTGAGTAGGAGTTTATAGAGTGCATAAGGGACAGGTTACTTGAGCAGTATGCAACAGAACCAACCAGGGGGCAGGCTATCTTAGATCTGGTCCTGTGTAATGAGACAGGATTAATAAACAATCTCCTAGTAAAGGATCTCCTTGGAATGAGTGATCATAGCATGATTGAATTTCAAATTCAGATGGAGGGTGAGAAAGTTGGATCTCTAACCAGAGTACTCAGCTTAAATAAAGGAGACTATGAAGGTATGAGGGCAGAGTTGGCTAAAGTGGACTGGGAAAATAGATTAAAATGTAGGACGGTTGATGAACAGTGGTGTATATTTAAGGAGATATTTCACAACTCTCAAGAAATATATATTCCAGTGAGGAGGAAAGGGTGTAAGAGAAAAGATAGCCATCCATGGCTACCGAAAGAAATAAAGGACAGTATCCAATTAAAAACAAGGGCATACAAAGTGGCCCAAACTAGTGGGAGGACAGAAGACTGGGAAGCTTTTAAAAGCCAGCAAAGATAGACTATGAAAGTAAACTAGCACAAAGTATAAAAACAAATAGCAAGAGTTTCTATAGGTATATAAAAAGGAAAAGAATGGCTAAAGTAAATGTTGGTCCCTTAGAGGACGAGACCGGAGAATTAGTAATGGGGAACATGAGGGCAAGTTTCGGCCTGAGTTGCTCCTGTTTTTTTGGAGCAACTGGTTTAGAATGGAGTATCTTAGAAATTGCAATTCTCGGCATTTAGTTTGCTCCAGTTCTAGTCAGTTAGAACAGGTTCAGTTTGGAACAGATTTTTTTTTAAAGGGGGCGTGTCCGGCCACTTACGCCCGTTTTGAAAGTTTAGGCAGTGAAAACTTACTCCAAAGTAACTTAGAATGGAGTAAGTGTAGATTTTTGTACGCTCAGAAAAACCTTGTCTACACTTAGAAAATCAGGCGTAGGTTACAAATCAGGCGTAGGGAATGGGGGTGGGGGGGTGTTTAAAGGGAAGTTTACAAACATTAAACACTTCAGTTTTACAAATAAAGAGCCATCATCAATAATAAATGATAAATACATCAATAAATCAACCAATAAATCAATCAAAAAAATTTATAAAAAATCATTAAAAAAAAATCAATAAATAAACATTTTCTACTTACTGACTGCAGCACCGGGAGTCCTCCAACAGCATGCTGGGACGACCCCCCCCCCCCCCTGTGTCCCTATCTCTCTGTCTGTCTGTGTGTGTCTCTCTCACTCTCTGTCTGTCAGTGTCTGTGTTTCTGACAGCGAGGGGTGGGGGGGAAGAGAGAGAGAGAGAGAGAGAGAGAGAGAGAGGCTGAACGGGCCGGGCCCAAGACTTCGAGCTTAGACTTACCAGATTGACAGGTAGGTGGCGTCGGGTCCGGGGGGGGTCGTGAGCGCGGGTAGGGGTGAGCGCGGGTCGGTCGGTCGTTCTTGGGGAGGGGGTGGGGGGTGCGGAGGTCGGTCGGTCGGGGGCGGGGGGAGGTCATGTCTGCAGCGGAGGTCGATCGGGGGAGGTCGGTCGGGGGGGGGTGCGGGGGAGGTCGGGAGCGGGGGAAGCGGAGGTCGGGTCGAGAGGGGGGTGGGGGGCGATCCGATGGAGTGGGGGGGAGCTGGAGTCAAGTCGGGTCGGGTCCCAGTAAAGGAGGAAGCAGGAGCTGGGCGTGGGAGGCAGCCTTATTCACGCAGCCCCAGTGAGGCCATTCGGCCAGGGCTAGGGGCTGCGTGCTTCGGGCCTCTCCCACACAGTTTTGGGCGCCTGGAGCTACTGCACATGCGCGCCCACTGTAGCGCGCCTGTGCAGAGGTCCCGGCACTGTTTTCAGCGCAGGGACCTGGCTCTGCCCCCCACAGCTTGTGCTGCGCCGCGCCCAGCTCCAGAGGGCCTGCAGGGAGCCAGAGAATAGGTAAGTTTTTTTTAGGTGCACTTTGTGGCGTGAAAAACGGGCGTCCAGGTCGGGGCTGCGCCGTTCTAGGCGCGGCCCGAAACTTGGGCCCATGGAGATGGCAGAAACTCTGAACAAATATTTTGTATCAGTCTTTATGGTAGAGGACACTAACAATATTCCAACAGTGGATAGTCAAGGGGCTATAGCGGGGGAAGAACTGAACAGAATCACAATCACTAAGGAGGTGGTACTCAGTAAGATAATGGGACTACAGGCAGATAAATCCCCTGGACCTGATAGCTTGCATCCTAGGGTCTTGAGAGAAGTAACGGCAGGGATTGTGGATGCATTGGTTGTAATTTACCAAAATTCCCTGGATTCTGGGGCGGTCCCAGCATATTGGAAAACTGCAAATATAACGCCCCTATTTAAAAAAGGAGGCAGACAAAAAGCAGGAAACTATAGACCAGTTAGCCTAACATCTGTGGTTGGGAAAATGTTGGAGTCCATTATTAAAGAAACAGTAACCGGACATTTGGAAAAGCAAAATTCAGTCAGGCAGAGTCAGCATGGATTTATGAAGGGGAAGTCATGTTTGACAAATTTGCTGGAATTTTTTGAGGATGTAACTAACAGGGTGGATGAAGGGGAACCAGTGGATGTGGTGTATTTGGACTTCCAGAAGGCATTTGACAAGGTGCCACATAAAAGGTTACTGCACAAGATAAAAGTTCACGGGGTTGGGGGTAATATATTAGCATGGATAGAGGATTGACTAACGAACAGAAAACAGAGAGTTGGGATAAATGGTTCATTCTCTGGTTAGCAACCAGTAACTAGTGGGGTGTTGCAGGGATCAGTGCTGGGACCCTAACTATTTACAGTCTATATTAACGACTTGGAAGAAGGGACTGAGTGTAACGTAACCAAGTTTGCTGATGATATAAAGATGGGAGGAAAAGCAATGTGTGAGGAGGACACAAAAAATCTGCAAAAGGACATAGACAGGCTAAGTGACTGGGCACAAATTTGGCAGATGGAGTATAATGTTGGAAAGTGTGAGGTCATGCACTTTGGCAGAAAAAAATCAAAGAGCAAGTTATTATTTAAATGGAGAAAGATTGCAAAGTGCTGCAGTACAGAGGGAACTGGGGGTACTTGTGAATGAAACACAAAAGGATAGTATGCAGGTACAGCAAGTGATCAGGAAGGCCAATGGAATCTTGGCCTTTATGGCAAAGGGGATGGAGTATAAAAGTAGGGAAATCTTGCTACAGTTATACAGGGTATTGGTGAGGCCACACCTGGAATACTGCGTGCAGTTTTGGTGTCCATATTTACAAAAGGATATACTTGCTTTGGAGGCAGTTCAGAGAAAGTTCATTAGGTTGATTCCGGAGATGAGGGGGTTGACTTATGAGGAAAGGTTGAGTAGGTTGGGCCTCTACTCATTGGAATTCAGAAGAATGAGAGGTGATCTAATCGAAACGTATAAGATTATGAGGGGGCTTGACAAGGTGGATGCAGAGAAGATGTTTCCATTGATGGGGAAAACTAGAACCAGAGGGCACGATCTTAGAATAAGAGGACATCCATTTAAAACTGAGATGAGGAGAAATTTCTTCTGAGGGTTATAAATCTATTGAATTTTCTGCCTCAGAGAGCTGTGGAAGCTGGGACATTGAATAAATTTAAGACAGAAATAGATATTTCTTAAACGATAAAGGAGGGGATAAGGGGTTATGAGGAGCGGACAGGAAAGTGGAGCTGAGTTCATGATCAGATCAGCCATGATCTTATTGAATGGCGGAGCAGGCTCGAGGGACCGTATGGCCCACTCCAGTTCCTTTTTCTTTTATTCTTATGTTTTTATATGATGTGCCATAGGATGAACAAAGAATCCTTCTGCCATTAGGTTATGTACTGGAAATAGGAAGCTGCATCCACCAATTCCTCCAAATCAGCAGAAAGGAACATACTGACAAACCATAAAGCCCAAAGCTATAAACTGCAATCAAAGTTATTTTAATAAATAAAAGAATACAGAAATAAAAATGAATCACCAGAATATATCACAATTAACTTTCATCAGTATATTGATTAGCTTTATGACTCCAACATAAATGGTTATTAAGATCCTAAGTCCTTTTTCAGGTTCCTTATACCTGTAACTGCAATCATGGGTGTTTCACGCTCCATGGTGTTCTGTCTTGTTATAGTAACTTGTATGTGTGATACAAGCAAATTCATAGAACACAGAACGAGTGACCGCTTTTCACGGCCCAGAAATCCCTGTTTCTTCTTCCCACGGGCGTTCATAGAAACAAACATAGAAAATAGGTGCAGGAGCAGGCCATTCAGCCCTTCTAGCCTGCACCGCCATTCAATGAGTTCATGGCTGAACATGAAACTTCAGTACCCCCTTCCTGCTTTCTCGCCATAACCCTTGATCACCCGAGTAGTAAGGACTTCATCTAACTCCCTTTTGAATATATTTAGTGAATTGGCCTCAACTACTTTCTGTGGTAGAGAATTCCACAGGTTCACCACTCTCTGGGTGAAGAAGTTTCTCCTCATCTCAGTCCTAAATGGCTTACCCCTTATCCTCAGACTGTGACCCCTGGTTCTGGACTTCCCCAACATTGGGAACATTCTTCCTGCATCTAACCTGTCTAAACCCGTCAGAATTTTAAACGTTTCCATGAGGTCCCCTCTCATTCTTCTGAACTCTGTGAATACAAGCCCAGTTGATCCAGTCTTTCTTGAAAGGTCAGTCCCACCATCCCGGGAATCAGTCTGGTGAATCTTCGCTGCACTCCCTCAATAGCAAGAATGTCCTTCCTCAAGTTAGGAGACCAAAACTGTACACAATACTCCAGGTGTCGCCTCACCAAGGCCCTGTACAACTGTAGCAACACCTCCCTGCCCATGTACTCAAATCCCCTCGCTATGAAGGCCAACATGCCATTTGCTTTCTTAACCGCCTGCTGTACCTGCATGCCAACCTTCAATGACTGATGTACCATGACACCCAGGTCTCGTTGCACCTTCCCTTTTCCTAATATGTCACCATTCAGATAATAGTCTGTCTCTCTGTTTTTACCACCAAAGTGGATAACCTCACATTTATCTACATTATACTTCATCTGCCATGCATTTGCCCACTCACCTAACCTATCCAAGTCACTCTGCAGCCTAATAGCATCCTCCTCGCAGCTCACACTGCCACCCAACTTAGTGTCATCCGCAAATTTGGAGATACTACATTTAATCCCCTCGTCTAAATCATTAATGTACAATGTAAACAGCTGGGGCCCCAGCACAGAACCTTGCGGCACCCCACTAGTCACTGCCTTCCATTCTGAAAAGTACCCGTTTACTCCTTTCTTTGCTTCCTGTCTGACAACCAGTTCTCAATCCACGTCAGCACACTACCCCCAATCCCATGTGCTTTAACTTTGCACATTAATCTCTTGTGTGGGACCTTGTCGAAAGCCTTCTGAAAGTCCAAATATACCACATCAACTGGTTCTCCTTTGTCCACTTTACTGGAAACATCCTCAAAAAATACCAGAAGATTTGTCAAGCATGATTTCCCTTTCACAAATCCATGCTGACTTGGACCTATCATGTCACCATTTTCCAAATGCGCTGCTATGACATCCTTAATAATTGATTCCATCATTTTACCCATTATTGAGGTCAGGCTGACCGGTCTATAATTCCCTGTTTGCTCTCTCCCTCCTTTTTTAAAAAGTGGGGTTACATTGGCTACCCTCCACTCGATAGGAACTGATCCAGAGTCAATGGAATGTTGGAAAATGACTGTCAATGCATCCACTATTTCCAAGGCCACCTCCTTAAGTACTCTGGGATGCAATCCCATCAATTTCCCCAACACAATTTCCCGACTAATAAAGATTTCCCTCAGTTCCCCCTCCTTACTAGACCCTCTGACCCCTTTTATATCTGGAAGGTTGTTTGTGTCCTCCTTAGTGAATACCGAACCAAAGTACTTGTTCAATTGGTCTGCCATTTCTTTGTTCCCCGTTATGACTTCCCCTGATTCTGACTGCAGGGGACCTACGTTTGTCTTTACTAACCTTTTTCTCTTTACATACCTATAGAAACTTTTGCAATCCACCTTAATGTTCCCTGCAAGCTTCTTCTCGTACTCCATTTTCCCTGCCCTAATCAAACCCTTTGTCCTCCTCTGCTGAGTTCTAAATTTCTCCCAGTCCCCGGGTTCGCTGCTATTTCTGGCCAATTTGTATGCCACTTCCTTGGCTTTAATACTATCCCTGATTTCCCTAGATAGCCACGGTTGAGCCACCTTCCCTTTTTTATTTTTACGCCAGACAGGAATGTACAATTGTTGTAATTCATCCATGCGGTCTCTAAATGTCTGCCATTGTCCATCCACAGTCAACCCCCTTAGTATTATTCGCCAATCTATCCTAGCCAATTCACGCCTCATACCTTCAAAGTTACCCTTCTTTAAGTTCTGGACCATGGTCTCTGAATTAACTGTTTCATTCTCCATCCTAATGCAGAATTCCACCATATTATGGTCACTCTTCCCCAAGGGGCCTCGCACAATGAGATTGCTAATTAATCCTCTCTCATTACACAACACCCAGTCTAAGATGGCCTCCCCCCTAGTTGGTTCCTCGACATATTGGTCTCGAAAACCATCCCTTATGCACTCTAGGAAATCCTCTTCCACCGTATTGCTTCCAGTTTGGCTAGCCCAATCTATGTGCATATTAAAGTCACCCATTATAACTGCTACACCTTTATTGCATGCACCCCTAATTTCCTGTTTGATGCCCTCCCCAACATCCCTACTACTGTTTGGAGGTCTGTACACAACTCCTACTAACGTTTTTTGCCCTTTGGTGTTCTGCAACTCGACCCATATAGATTCCACATCATCCAAGCTAATGTCTTTCCTAACTATTGCATTAATCTCCTCTTTAACCAGCAATGCTACCCCACCTCCTTTTCCTTTTATTCTATCCTTCCTGAATGTTGAATACCCCTGGATGTTGAGTTCCCAGCCCTGATCATCCTGGAGCCACGTCTCCGTAATCCCAATCACATCATATTTGTTAACATCTATTTGCACAGTTAATTCATTCACCTTATTGCGGATACTCCTTGCATTAAGACACAAAGCCTTTTCAACTAAAAGTAAGAAAAAAGATGCGCACCCACCTTTTGGTCGAATGCCCGCCAGAGATCCCAGACTCGAGGCCTCTTCTTGCGCAATGGAGTGCGTTCACATAAGGACGTCCACAGGAGTCATGTGGGCCTGGACACCCAATCACGGGTAAGTATTTTCTCATTCATAGTAATAGGAGTTTCGTAAATCCGAAACTCCTATTACTATGAATGAGTAACACCCCCAAACACCCAAACACTACATAAAACATTTTTTAAAAACCTCACATAAATACACTATAGCAATTAAAGTTGATAGAAAGGTTTTTTAAAGAATAAAAATTTGCCGATTTAAAATAAAAATTTTAATTATGGTTAAAAATAAATGTAATGTAATGGGCAGGGTTTTTTTAAATTTAATTTATATTTTTCCATGTTTTTAAACTCTTATGCCTGTAAAAGTAGACTATGAAGAGTTTTGAGGACATTTGCTGGGCAAGATATGTTTAAATACCGCAATCTTGCCCTGGCAAATGTCCTCGCTCCCGAGATATGGAGGATCTGTCAAGCCAGAAGATTGACAGATCGGAAAAGCCGGTTTTCAGCACATGCGCATTGCGTGCTAAAAATTGGCTTTTGCGATGCCTTCCCGGGTCCCTAGAAACTTCGTACAGCCCCGGGGGGTCCATGATTTCTGGGCCCATATTTATACTTGCATTCAGGCAACTTGAGAACTGTTGATCATAATCACAACAAAAATACTTTGCATACCATATTAATGAGCTGTGATACCCCGTGTTGGCCAAATCCAGGAAATTCTAATGCTGATACAATATTCACTTGCCATGTCATACAAGCAATTACCAAATCAAACAATGCAAACTGCTTTTTTCGATCCCATTTTAAACCTGCACCCATTCTCAGTTGGTGATCTTAAGAGAAAAGGCAGTGTTCATTTTAAATATTCTAGTGCCTCGGCCAAGTTACAAATTAAATATACAAAAGTAAGGCTTTCTTATAACATTGGGTCCTAGGATCTATCACCGTGAATTACTAGTTTCTTCATACTTTGAAACAATCATATATTTTATACCAAGGCATTTACCATCTCCTAAATATAATTAGTTCAACTGAGCTTTAAGTTTAATAAATCAAGGCTAACACCAAATGATATTAGGCTCATGTCTCAGAGCGCCAAATGGTGATAAGTGACATAAGACGAGTTTACAAGTAGTTTGTGTTTTGGCAAGGCATCACTCTTCCATTTATCTATCTTACTTATATTCATCAACAAGTTTATTGCTTTTATTATGTGGAAACATACCTTTGTGGAAGGTTGCTCTGTGCTCTAACCTATGCAATTGCTGTATAGAGATATGATCAAATTTATGACCTTGGTGTTATATAGTTGTTGAGCTGGAGTGTATTCTGGAGATGCAGAATTACTACACACTAATCTCAAAAATGTGTAGAATGTGATCCTAGTAATAATGCAGGGATCATACGAGCTGCTTCTCTCCAGTGCCAATTCCCTTGGGGTTTGTGGGGTCAGTGGGTCAACACCTCATTTGCAGGCTGGTGGGTGCCTGTGCTCCATGCTGCCTGAAACTCTGACACCTGGCGGAAGGTGTCCAGGACCTCCATGGAAGTCCCATGCAGCTCCGACTGGCTCACTGTTTAAGAGGGTCATTCTTAAAAAAGCAATCAAAAAGATTTCCATGGAAGAATTCGACCCCACTATATTGTCCATTATTTGATAATTTTAACAAAACGTAGGTAAGTAATAGGTGGTGCAATATCAGTTGAAAACCTTAATGTGTTATTTTTCTATGTTTAGTGATTATTTGAGATTTTATATTTGTCCAAAAATTGATTAATACTATTTAGCAAAAATTTCAGAAAAATGCCCATTTTTGCTTGTAAAGGCTTAATAAAAGTTATTAATGAGGATTTGTGCAACATTCCTCAGCTGCAACATTCCTCAGCTGCTTAATCAAATCAGGAAGTGAGATCTGGGGTTAGTAGCTTAGCAAAGGAAAAGATTTTGAAGAATCTCCACAATGGTGAGAGAAGTGTTTTATACTCGGTAAAGCTCTCAAAACACCCATGGGGAGGGAGGAATCCTTGGAAATTAGTCTCCATTTAAGCAAAAATCCTCCTAAACAAAACTGTTGCTGTAAAGCAAAAGAGCCAATGAGTGGGAAAGAGGTAGATTGCAGACAGAACAACGGCTACCGTGGCAGAGCAGAATGGAGAGGCGAGTCAGTGATGGAGTGATTCCCACCTGAGGATGTATGGCTTCTTCTTAAGAATGTTTCATAGTGAGCTGCAAGCTGATGCACTGCTAAACAATAAAGAGGGAGGGAAAATAATATACCAAATGGCCAATTATAACGTAATAGACCAAAAGTAGGAACACCAACAAATAATGTAATACAGGCAACTCTCAATTATCCGGGGCCCTCGGGGATCGGGCTATTCCAGGTAAACGATTTTGCCGCTAGGGCGAGTGCACATACTTGCCGAGAATGTTTGGGTCCTGGAGGTCGAATGAGACTCGGCTTTACTTACCCCCGAGACCGGGCGGCACCCTCAGTGATACTCCAGACTGTACAAGAGCACATTCACCAAGATTTATCCCAATTTCTTTGTTTGGAGAGGAGTTCCTAAGTGACAGTCTGCTGATCTGATTGCCTATGAATAGAGTTGCAGAGGTGTCAGAAAACGGAAAGACGGCAGGGAAGGGAGGAAGAGTTGGATAAATCTTTTGCCCCTCTTAACTTGCTTCCAGTGTGATGATCTGGACAGTGCCTTAAAAGAGCGGGGTTGGGAGCAATGCCTTCGATCTGATAACGTGAGGATGGGTCGCAGTATGAGCGGGCTGACTGTCCAGGCCCAAGTTAATTTGATTGACGAGTTTGAATGGAAGTTTTATAAATATATAAATCGGAATTAAGAAGGGACCCGTGTGCATAGACTTGACTCCCGAACTGCGTACAGAATAAGTGCAAATGTTGCTTTACAAGTATGGTGTCCCTGCATCTTGCTATTGAATCACATGAGGCATGTACTGCAGACACGGTCACTGCGTGACCTTTCTTTATTCCCAGGACCCTGCGTGGGACCTCCCTTTAAATACCTGAGTGCCCAGGTGAGGAGTGTCTCCCACAAGTTCACCCCCTGTGGTCAAGGTGTGCCTTTCCAGGACATATATACTGTGTACAGTGTGGTTGCATGAAGGTTACAGTTACATGAAGGTTACAGTTGTATGAAGGTTGCATACATGACATCACCTCCCCCCTCACGCCTTTTTGTGTCAAAGGTCAAGTCTTTCAGGTGGTCGACGCACTCTCATGGAGTGCCGCAGTTGTGGCTCTGGTGGCTGAGCCTTGGCACGCATCTCTGTCACCTGAGGTGATTCCGGCCTGCCCGGGCTGGCCGCAGGGACTGTGCATGTTGGTGAATGTCCTTGTTGCTTGTCCACTGGCAGTGGTGTGGGTAACATCTCATGCTCTTCCTCAGGTTCCTCAGTGTCTATGCAGAACCTTTTCTTTACTTGGTCCAAGTGTTTGTGGCATATCTGCCCATTGTTGAGTCTGACCACTATGACCCTATTCTCCTCTTTGCCAATTACGGTGCCCTCAAGCCACTTGGGTCCCAAAGCATGGTTAAGAATAAATACTGGGTCATCAATTTCTATACACCCTCCCTCTTGCGTTTCGATCATGGCACTCTGTTTCGGACTGGCGCTTGCCCTCAACAATGTCTGCCAGGGCTGGATGAATGAGGGACAACTGCGTTTTAAGCGTGCATTTCATGAGTAGTTCTGCTGGCGGGACTCCCGTGAGCAAGTGCGGGCGGGACCTGTAGGCCAGCAGGAGGCGCGATAGGCGGTACTGAAGAAAGGGTCCTTGGATACGGAGCATGCCCCGTTTTATGACTTGGACCGCCCGTTCCACCTGGCCATTGGAAGCTGGCTTGAACGACACTGTCCGGACGAGTTTGATGCCATTACCCGACATAAACTGGAATTCATGGCTGGTGAAGCACGGGCCATTGTCGCTGACCAGAATGTCTGGCAAGCCATGGGTCGCGAAAACCGTACGCAGACTCTCCACTGTGATGGATGTCGTGCACAAGTTTAATATGATGCACTCGAATCCGTTTTGCATCGACAACGATCAGGAACATTTTCCCCATGAACGGGCCCGCGTAGTCTACATGAACACGTGACCATGGCCTGGTGGGGCCTCCCTCGGGGCATTGCCCAGCTGGGCACACGTCGTGCACCTGCGAACCCAGTGTTCCAGTCTGAGTCAATTCCCAGCCACCATACATGTGACCGGGCAATGGCCTTCATTAGCAAGATGCCAGGGTGCTCGCTGTGGAGTTCCCTGATGAATGCTTCCCTTCCTTTCTGGGGCATGACTACCCAGCTGCCCCATAGTAGGCAGTCGGCTTGGATGGAGAGCTCATCCATCTGTCTGTGAAACGGTCTGACCTCCTCGGGGCACGCCCCGTATGCGGGCGCCCAATCCCCAGTCTGAACACATTTCGTTATCATGGATAGGCGGGGGTCTCTGTTTGTCCAGATTTTGATCTGGCGGGCTGTGATCGGGGAGCCTGCGGTGTCAAAAGCCTCAATGGCCATAACCATCTCAGTGCTTTGCTCCGACGCCCCCTCACCGGTGGCCAGTGGGAGCCTGCTGAGCGCGTCAGCTCAATTCTCGGTGCCTGGCCGGTGCCGTATGGTGTAGTCATACGCAGCCAGCGTGAGGGCCCATCGCTGTATGCGAGCTGACACATTGGCATTGACAGCCTTGCTGTCGGACAACAGGGATGTTAACGGCTTGTGGTCCGTTACTAGCTTGAACCGCCTACCGAAAAGGTACTGGTGCATCTTTTTCACACCGTAAACACAAGCGAGTGCTTCCTTTTCGACCATGCCGTATCCACGCTCTGCCTGGGAGAGTGACCTGGAGGCATTAGCCACCGGTTGGAGTCGGCCGTCATCATTACTCTGCTGCAACACGCACCGAACCCCATAGGATGATGCATCACACGTTAAAACCAGTTTTTTTTTACAGGGGTCGTACAAGGTCAACAGCTTGTTAGAACAAAGCAGGTTTGAAAGCCCGTTCTTGACCGTCCCCCCAAAACCATTCACAACCTTTACGCAAGAGCACGTATAACGGCTCCAACAATGTGCTTAAGTTCGGCAGAAAGTTCCCAAAATAGTTCAAATGTCCCAGGAATGATCGCAACTCCAATGTGTTTCCGTGCCTGGGCGCCCGGCGGATCGCCTCCATTTTAGAGAACAAGAACGATGGGGCTTGCCCAGTCACTGAATTCAACGGCCGAAATTATGCTCTCTCTGAGCAGCCTGTCCAATTCACTTTCAATTTTCTCACGCATCACATACGACACCGCTCTGGCTTTGTGGTGCACTGGTCTGGCGTCTGGGGTGATGCGTATCACTACTTTGGTGCACTTGAAAGTCTCGACACCAAGTTGAAACAGTGCCCCGAATTTCTGTAGGACCTGTGAGCATGAGCTTCGCTCTACAGATGAAATGGCATGCACATCCCCCCATTTCCAGTTCATCTCGGCTAGTCAGCTCCTCCCCAAAAGTGCGGGGCCATTTCCCGGGACAATCCAGAGTGGCAGCCGATTCTCTGATCCATTATGTGTTACCGCCAAGTTTGCACTGCCTACCACTGGGATGATCTCTTTGGTGTACGTCCGTAGCTGCGTGTCAATGCGTTCCAGTTTTGGCCTGCTAGCTCTGTGTGACCATAGTCTCTCAAACTGTTGGCCGCTCATAAGGGACTGGCTGGCTCCTGTGTCCAGCTCCATGCACACCGAGATGCCATTCAATAAAACTTTCATCATCATTGGTGGCGTTTTGGTATATGAGCTGTGGACGTCAGCCACATGAACCCGCTGAACTTTAGCATCCATGTCTTTGCCCCAAGCATCATTCTGCATTGCAGACCCCTCGTCTGGTTCCTCGGTTTCGAAATGCCCTTGCCTTCCTGCGGGGTCCTGAGCTGTGTTCACAATGTTAACTCCCTGGTCCAGAGCTGCGCGTATAAATTAGCTTGGTCTCCTCTTCCCCTGTCATGAAGGTCTGAGCTATCAACACCGTCCTTTCTAACGTCAAGTCCTTGGTCTCTATGAGCTTCCTGAAAATCCTGGCATGACTAATGCCCTCAGTGAAGAAATCCCTTAACATCTCCCCCCTGCAGGTGTCTGTGAACTTACAGAAGCTGGCCAAGCCGCCGCAGGTCCACAACGAAGTCCGAGATGTTTTGTCCCTCCCGACGCTGGTGTGTGTGTAGAACCGGTGCCGGGCCATGTATATGCTACTCGCCGGTTTGAGATGCTCACTGATCAGCTGGCTGAGCTCTTCGAAGGACTTGTCTACCGGCTTCTCAGGTACGAGCAGGTCTTTCATCAGCGCATACGTCTTTGGTCCGCAGCTGGTCAGTAGATGCGCCCTTCGCTTGTCGCTGTCGCTCCCAGCCAGTCCTTCATGACGAAACTCTGCTAAAGTCTCTCAACGAAGTCGCCCCAGTCCTCACCCACACAGTAACGTTCCTCTGTGCTACCGGTGGCCATCCTCATGGTTCGGTGATTCCCGTTTCTCATTGCCAAACGTGGTGTCCCTGCATCTTGCTACTGAATCACAAGAGGCATGTATTGCAGACACGGTCATTGCGAGACCTTTCTTTATTCCCAGGACCAAGAAGTGATGACCCTGCGTGGGACCTCCCTTTAAATACCTGAGTGCCCAGGTGAAGAGTGTCTCCCACAAGTTCACCCCCTGTGGTCAAGGTGTGCATTTCCAGGACATATATACAGTGTACAGTGTGGTTGCATGAAGATTACAGTTACATGAAGGTTACAGTTGTATGAAGGTTGCATACTTGACGATAAGGATTCCTTTAAGGTCGAGACAGCATTAAACTTTGTTATAAAATAAAGCCTTTCCTCTGTGTGCAGTGATAATGCTGTGCGTCAGCGCAGGATTATGTGAGGGGTGGGTTTAATGGTCGTGTGCAGCTGTACACGGGACAGAATCACAGTTTTTAAAAGTACAGTTGCAGCGGATTCTCTGTTAGATCCATGTACGGATAATCGAGAGTTGCCTGGAGATAGCATAGAGGGAGAGATCATCATAGGCAGTCCCTCGAACCGAGGATGACTTGCTTCCACGTCAAAAAGTTCACAGGTGTTTCAATGATGGACCTAATATTCCAGGTCCGAACTAAATCTTGAAGGATGGAAGATGCCTGTGCTTGGATTTCTTTAACGTTTGGTGACCGTTGCATACCAGCCACCACACGGGCTTGACAGGGCTAGGCTTTGGTCCAGTAGCAAGGATTAACCAAGACATCTGGAGATCTGCTCTGGTGCACGGACCTAGTGCGCACACACATCGCAGTGTGGGCTGGCCCGTGCTTCCCCTGGGCCCTCGCCTCTTCTGGGCCCTGAACTCATGCCTCTCCTGGGCCCCGATCATGTCCCTCTACAATCTCTCGCCGCTCCTTCGCCCCAATCTCGCCGCTCCTGATGTACCTGCCCATGGTCCGATCACCGACCTGGATCTTGGTGACGTCCCTTTTCACTGTCGTTGCTCTCCTGCTCCAGCACCTGCTGCTCCCCGGAATGGTATGCTGCCACGCTGCTCCTTCCGCTCCCCGGCCTGCTCCGATGGTGCTCGCAGGCCGGGGGCCGCTCAGCCTGCAGGGCTAGTCTAGGCTCAAACAATATATGTATGGTACATATAGCATTCTTTAAAAAGTTTGACTATTCTTTACATTTAGATATGTCCTGCACTAATACTCTACAGTAATATTTGGACACTACTCCAGCTGAAGCCTAATCAGTGATACTTTTGTGCTGTTACTTCATGTAGCTTGTTTCAGAGCTCTAGAGTTGCTGGCATTGTTTTAGCTGTTTCCATCATATAGTGCAATGCTTGCTTCGTCATCTGCAGAGTGAGGGCAAGTATATCCTTCTTTAGGTAAGGAGACCAAAATTGTACACAGTACTTAAGGTGTAATCTCCACCAAAACCCTATATAATTGCAGTAAGACTTTCTGGGGTCGAAATTCAGGCTCTGGCTGAGGCTCGTTACCGCCGTTTTTCGGCGGAATCCAATGGCCACCGATTTCTGGTCGAATGGCGGCCGCAAGCTAAATTAAGCAGGGTTTTTTTTCTGGCAGTCCCCACTTCCACCCCACCACTGCTGAACGGTTGTAAGTACGTCCTCAGTGCACGCACCAGTGGAACCCCCTACATCTGTCCATATTCAGCCCGAAAAATCGAATCCCTGCCGAGCAGTGTCTCTGACAGCTTGCTTTGTTGGTACACCTCCGATTCTGACTACGAGCCCTGGCTGTGCGGCAGCCATTAAAGGCAAGGGCCCACTGCCACGGCCGACATTTTATTTTTTTTGCTAGCCAACTTCCATGTCGCTGGACTATTGTGCCCTGAGTTCAGCCGGGCTGCCAACAGGCAGCCAGGCACCCCCTCTTGGGATACCTTGGGACTCCAGGGGATGAGCCTTCTGGTGGCTGTACAGAGTAAATACATATATAACAACACCCCCCCCCCTCCCCCCCCAAAGTCAATAATATAACTATTTACAATGTGAGTTGATCTGGGGCCCTTCTTGCCCTGGTTGATCATCTCGGTGTGAAAGCTGGTGTTGTTGAATCATTTGTTGGGCCCTCGCTGGGCTGCTGTGCAGCTGGCCTTGCTGGGCTGCCTGGTGTGTTGGGGGCTGCTGTGGATGATGGGTTCTGCTTTGTGGTCAACCGTGGTGCCAGTTGCCACTTGTGTATATGTTGGGGAATCAAAAAAGGTAGGGTCCAAGATGGGTTGCTCAGGATAGTCCGTGAATCTGAGTTTGATTTGGTCCAAGTGTTTCTGATGAATGATTGCATTTGCAAGTTTGACCCGAAACATCCTGCTCCCCTCTTTAGCCACGACAGTGCCGGGAAGCTACTTGGGACCTTGTCCATAATTTATTACAAATACAGGATCATTGATTTCAATCTCGCATGACACATTTGCACTATCATGGTATGCACTTTGTTGAAGCCGCCTGCTCTCTACCTGTTCATGTAGATCAGGGTGAACTAACGAGAGCCTTATCTTAAGTGCTCTTTTGATGAGCAGTTCGGCAGGTAGGATCCCTGTGAGTGAATGGGGTCTCATGCGGTAGCTAAACAGGACTCGGGATAGGCGAGTCTGCAGTGAGCCTTCAGTTACCTTCTTTAAGCCTTGCTTGATGGTTTGCACTGCTCTCTCTGCCTGACCATTGGACGCTGGTTTAAACGGAGCAGATCTGACATGTTTGATCTTGTTATGGGTCATGAACATAGTCCGTTGTCGCTCACCAGGACATCGGGTAGTCCGTGTGTGGAAAACATGGCCCGCAGGCTTTCAGTAGTGGTAGCGGACGTGCTAGCCGTCATTATCTCACATTCAATCCACTTGGAATACACGTCTACAACCACAAGGAACATTTTACCCAAGAACGGGCCTGCATAGTCGCCGTGTACTATAGACCACGGTTTGGAGGACCAAGACCATAAACTTAGCGGCGCCTCCCTCGGTACTTGCTTAACTGCGAGCATGTATTTACATCTGTGCACACAGGACTCTAAGTCCACATCGATACCGGGCCACCACACGTGGGATCTGGCTATCGCTTTCATCATTACAATGCCTGGGTGGGTACTGTGAAGGTCATTGATGAAGGTGTCTCTGCCCTTCTTGGGGACCACTACTCGATTGCCCCACAGAAGGAAGTCTGCCTCTATAGACATTTCATCTTTGCGCCGCTGGAATGGCTTTATCTCTTCCTGCATTTCCACTGGGACACTGGACCAGCTCCCGTGAAACACACAGCTTTTGACTTGAGATAATAAGGGGTCCTGGCTTGTCCAGGTTTTGATCTGCCGGGCAGTGACAGGTGATTGCTCACTCTCAAATGCTTCCATAACCATGGCTAGATCTGTGGGCTGCGCCATTTCCACCCCCGTGGTGGGCAATGGCAGCCTACTGAGAGCATCGGCGCAGTTTTCTGTGCCTGGCCTGTGGCGGATGGCATAGTTGTATGCAGACAACGTGAGCGCCCATCTCAGGATGCGAGCCGATGCGTTGGTATTTATCCCTTTACTCTTGGAGAACAGGGATATAAATGGCTTATGGTCAGTTTCCAATTCGAATTTTAGCCTAAACAGTTATTGATGCATTTTCTTTACCCCATAGACACACGCGCTTCTTGCTCAATCATGCTGTAGGCTCTCAGCCTTAGACAGACTCCTGGATGCATAAGCAACTAATTGCAGATTCCCGAAATTATTAGCTTGTTGCAATACACACCCGACGCCATATGACGACGCATCACATGCTGGGTACCAAACACTTACATGGATCATACAACACAAGCAATTTGTTTGAGCATAACAAGCTTCTCGTTGTTACAAAGGCATTTTCTTGGCTTTTGCCCCAAACCCATTCATCCCCTTTTCGTCATAAGACATGCAGTGGTTCTTACATTGTAGACCCGGTAAGGGAAGTTAACAAAGTAGTTCAGGAGTCCCAAAAACGACCGCAGCTCCATCACATTCTGTGGCCTCGGTGCGTGCTCAATTGCCTCCGTCTTCGCATTGGTGGGCCTGATGCTGTCCGCCGCAATCCTCCTTCCGAGGAACTCCACTTCAGGCGCCAGGAAAACGCACTTCGAGCATTTTAACCTGAACCCCATGCAGTTGAGTTGACTAAGAACCTCCTCCAGGTTCTGCAGATGCTCGACTGCATTCCGACCTGTGACAAGATGTTGTCCTGGAAGACTACGGTGCGTGGGACCGACTTCAGTAAGCTTTCCATGTTTCTCTGGAATATTGCCGCCGTCGATCGGATTCCAAACGAGCATCTGTTATAAACAAAAAGACCTTTGTGCGTGTTGATGCAGGTGAGGGCCTTCGATGATTCCTCCAGTTCCTGCGTCATGTAGGCTGAAGTCAGATCCAGCTTCATGAACGTCTTTCCTCCCGCCAGCGTTGCAAAGAGATCGTCGGCCTTTGGTACTGGATATTGGACCTGCAGGGAGAAACGATTGATAGTTAATTTGTAATCGCCACAGATTCTGATGGTGCCGTCTCCCTTGAGGACTGGGACAATAGGACTGGCCCGCTCGTTGAACTCAATTGGCGAAATGATGCCCTCTCTTTGCATCCGGTCTAGCTCGATCTCTATCCTTTCTCTCATCGTGTACGGTACTACTCTCACCTTGTGATGGATGGGTCGCACTCCCGGAATTAGGTGGATCTGCACTTTTGCTCCTTGGAATTTCCCGATGCCTGGTTTGAACAGCGAAGGAGATTTGTTTAAGACCTGGGCACACGAAGTGTCATCAGCGGGCGATAGCGCTCGGACATCGTCCCAGTTCCAGCGTATCTTTCCCAGCCAGCTCCTGCCGAGCAGCATGGGACCATCACCTGGTATCACCCAGAGTGGTAGCTTGTGCACCGCTCCATCGTAGGAGACCTTTACGGTAGCACTGCCGATTACAGAAATCAATTCTTTTGTGTAAGTTCTTAGTTTTGTGCGAACTGGAGTTAAGACTGGCCTTGAGGCCTTGTTGCACCTCAACCTTCGATAAGGTGCCACACAAAAGGTTACTGCAGAAGATAGAGGTACGCGGAGTCAGAGGAAATGTATTAGCACGGATAGAGAATTGGCTGGCGAACAGAAAGCAGAGAGTCAGGATAAATGGGTCCTTTTCAGGTTGGAAATCGGTGGTTAGTGGTGTGCCACAGGGATCGGTGCTGGGACCACAACTGTTTACAATATACATAGATGACCTGGAAGAGGGGACCGAGTGTAGTGTAACAAAATTTGCAGATGACACTAAGATTATTGGGAAAGCGGGTTGTGTAGAGGACACAGAGAGATTTGGATAGGTTAAGCGAATGGGCTAAGGCTTGGCAGATGGAATACAATGTTGGAAAGTGTGAGGTCATCCACCTTGGGAAGAAAAACAGTAAAAGGGAATATTATTTGAATGGGGAGAAATTACAACAAGCTGAGGTGCAGAGGGACCTGGGGGTCCTTGTGCATGAAACTCTTTTTGGAGTTTATCTGAAAAACATAAAACATTAAACCGTGCCACCCGACCTGGATGACACACCAGACATTTACAAGGCCCTTTTTTTCTTTTTGGTGGTTTTTTTCTTTTCTTTTTTTTTGTGGTTTTTTTTGGTGCACTAAAATCACATTTTTTCCAGTGCCCCCTATAAAAGGGGAGGGGGACACTAAAAGCACCGGCAATTAAAACAAATTAAACTTTAAAACACAAAATCAAATTAAAATTTGGTTGCCGGGCGTGACGATGCACTCCAGTCCCTCCGGTGCCCACCTCTCGCGGAAGGCCGCGAGCGTATCGGTGGACACCGCGTGCTCCATCTCCAAGGACACCCTGGCGCGGATGTACGCGCGGAAGAGAGGCAGGCAGTCAGGTTGAACGACCCCCTCGACTGCCCGCTGCCTGGACCGGCTGATGGCACCCTTGGCCGTGCCCAGGAGCAGTCCTACGAGGAGGCCCTCGGACCTACCTGCTCCCCTCCGCACAGGGTGCCCAAAGATCAGGAGAGTAGGACTGAAGTGCAGCCAGAATTTCAGGAGCAGCCCCTTTAAATAATAAAACAGGGGCTGCAACCTCGTGCATTCCATAAAAACATGGAACACGGACTCTTCCAGACCGCAGAAATTGCCGGTGGCCTGGGAGTCCGTGAACCGGCTTAAAAATTTGTTGCATGGCACTGCTCCGTGCACCACCCTCCAGGCCAAGTCCCCGATGAATAGTGGGAGGACTCCCGCATAGAGTGCCCTCCATCGGGGACCCCCGCCTCCTCCGGACGGCAAGATGGTACGCCATGGCGTGTCCGGATGGCCGGCAAGGATGGCAAAGTTGAGAGTGTGCAGGAGCGGCCCGTACAGGAAACCCCTCCGCGCGGAACTGAAAGGCACGGAGGTGGCTCAAGTTGTGAGGCGCCGGCTCCCGAGGGAGGTTCCGGGGTTTGGCGCCGATGAGGAATTCCGTCCGGACGGGGGTCAGTTCGGACGGGATCTCCCCACATGCTTGAGCCTCCTCGATGCACCTAACAGAGTCAGGGCCCAAAGCTGTTTTTAGTGACTCGATGGCTTCGGCCGCGCGGCAGACGTTGGCTGAATTTAGGCGCCGCGCCAGCGTGCCTGGCGCCATCCAGCCCGCTCCTCCGCCATCGAGCAGGTCCCTGACCCTGGTCACCTCACCAGCCACAGCCCTCTCTTCCGACCGCCACATAAAACCTCGGTCGTGGAGGTACGGATTCCCGAGCAGCGGCTCCTGCAGGACAGCCGCCACTCCAGCCGGCGGAGAGCTGCACTTGGTGGAGACTTTGTTCCAGACCCTGATGAGTTCCTTGTAAAAGACAGGCAGCTCCTGGAGGGCGGTCCTGACACCCCCCAAGTTCACAAACAGGAGCTGCGTGTCGTAATTGAGGTCGCGCTGCTGGTGGAAGAAATACGTCGCCAGAGCACACCACCTAGGAGGGGGCTCGACGTAAAGGTATCTCTGCAGGGTCTGAAGATGGAAAGTCGCGAGCTGGGCGCTGACGCACACCAACGACTGACCGCCTTCCTCAAGCGGGAGACTCAAGACCGCGGCAGAGACCCAATGCTTCCTGTTGTTCCAGAAGAAGTCCACCAGCTTCTTCTGTATCTTGGCGACAAACGCAGGGGGAGGGGTCAAAGTGACCAGCCGGTACCACAACATTGCGGCCACCAGCTGGTTTATGACTAGCGCTCGACCCCTGTAGGACAGCACTTGGAGCAGTCCTGTCCAGCGCCCTAGGCGAGCGGCGACCTTGGCCTCCAGCTCCTGCCAGTTCGCCGGCCAGGCTTCCTCGTCGGGGCTAAGGCAGACTCCCAGATAGAGGAGATGGGTCGTGCTCCAGGCAAAAGGCCTGAGCTCCTCCGGCAGGGAGTCCACCCGCCACTGACCCACCAGGAGTCCGGAACATTTTTCCCAGTTGATTCTGGCGGAGGATGCGGCCGAGTAAATCTCCTGGCACTCACGCATCCTCCGCAGGTCAGCGGGATCCTCTACCGCGAGGAGCACGTCATCGGCGTAAGCCGAGAGGACGACCTCCACGCCCGGCCCTTGCAGAGCCAGTCCCGTCAACCTCGTCCGCAGGAGGCGCAGGAAAGGCTCCACGCAGATGGCGTATAACTGGTCGGACATGGGGCATCCCTGGCGCACCCCTCTCCTAAAGCGAAGGGGCGCCGTCAAGGACCCGTTAACCTTGATCAGACACTCCGCGGCGGCGTACAAAAGTCGGATCCGGGCGACGAAATGCGTCCCGAACCCGAAAGCGCGCAGAGTTCCGAGCAGATAGTCGTGATCCACCCTGTCGAACGCCTTCTCTTGGTCGAGAGATAGGAAGGCGACCGACAGAGCAGCCTCCTGGGAATGATGGATGAGGTCCCGGACCAGATGAATGTTGTCGTGGATTGTCCAGCCAGGGACCGTGTAGGACTGGTCGGGGTGGATCATGTGGTCCAGCACGGTGCCAAGGCGAGCAGACATCGCCCTGGCGAAGATTTTATAGTTCGTGCTGAGGAGGGAGACTGGGCGCCAGTTCTTAAGGAGGCGGAGATCGCCCTTCTTAGGCAGCAGGACGATGACTGCCCTGCGCCAAGAGAGGGGCATCTCCCCGGTCGCCAGACTTTCCCCCAGGACCCGTGCGTAGTCGCTCTCCAGGACGTCCCAGAACGTCCTGTGGAACTCCACGGTCAGCCCGTCCAGTCCCGGGGATTTTCCCCTCGAGAGCCGGTCGAGGTTCCTTGTGCATGAATCCCAAAAAGTTAGTTTGCAGGTGCAGCAGGTAATCAGGAAGGTGAATGGAATATTGGCCTTCATTGCGAGAGGGATGGAGTACAAAAGCAGGGAGGTCCTGCTGCAACTGTATAGGGTATTGGTAAGGCCGCACCTGGAGTACTGCGTGCAGTTTGGTCACCTTACTTAAGGAAGGATATACTGGCTTTGGAAGGGGTACAGAGACAATTCACTCGGTTGATTCCGGAGATGAGGGGGTTACCCTATGATGATAGGTTGAGTAGACTGGGTCTTTACTTGTTGGAGTTCAGAAGGATGAAGGGTGATCTTATACAAACTTTTAAAATCATGAAAGGGATAGATAGGATAGAGGCAGAGAGGTTGTTTCCACTGGTAGGGGAGACTAGAACTAGGGGGCACAGCCTCAAAATACGGGGGAGCCAATTTAAAACTGAGTTGAGAAGGAATTTCTTCTCCCAGAGGGTTGTAAATCTGTGGAATTCTCTGCCCAAGGAATCAGTTGAGGCTAGCTCATTGAATGTATTCAAATCACAGATAGATTTTTAACCAATAAGGAAATTAAGGGTTACGGGGAGAGGGCGGGTAAATGGAGCTGAGTCCACGGCCAGGTCAGCCATGATCTTATTGAATGGCGGAGCAGGCTCGAGGGGCTAGATGGCCTACTCCTGTTCCTAATTCTTATGTTTTTATGTTCTTATGTAACCTTTCGAAAGTCTTTTTGCCTATGATGGACTGGCTCGCTCCGTGTCCAGCTCCATTGACACCAGGAGTCCATTTACTTCAACATTCAGCATTATCGGGGGACAATTCGTGGTGAATGTGTGCACTCCATGTACTTCTGCCCCCTCGATCTGAGGCTCTGGTTCGTCGTGATCCTCCGCGGATCTATCCTCCTCTACAACATGGTGTTTTGCGGGTTTAACAGGCTTTGCAGCTCGCCTGCACACTCGTTGGAGGTGTCCTATTGTTCCACAGCCCTTGCAAAATGTACTCTTTGAATCGGCATGAATGGAAACGATGATCACCCCTGCAGCGCCAACAAGGTGTTAATGGCCTTGCATTCATCACCCTTGATGGTGGACTCAGACATCTGCGGACGTGTAGCTGCAGGTATGTGTGACCTGCCCTGTACGTTATGATTTGAAAACAACAGCACTTAGTCACAGTCCTTGTAGCAGCACTTGTGTGCTGAGAGATTTGCTTCATATTGGCACTGGTAGCAATGAACACCTGGGCTATTGCTGTGGCCTTACTCAAGGTTGGGGTCTCTACAGCCAAAAGTTTGCGAAGTATGGTTTCGTGGCCAATGCCAAGTACGAAAAAGTCTCTGAGCATGTGCTCCAAATGTCCTTCAAATTCACAATGTCCTGCAAGGCGTCTTAGCTCGGTGACATAGCTCGCTACTTCCTGGCCTTCAGACCTTTTGTACGGTACCTCGCCATCAGAACGCTTTCTTTCGGGTTCAAGTGCTCTCAGAGCAGTGTGCACAAATCGTACGATTTCTCTGTGGGTTTCGCTGGAGTGAGCAGATTCTTCATGAGGCCATATGTTGGTGCCCCACAGTCGGTGAGGAGGATCGCCCTTCGTTTGACAGCGCTCTCTTCCCCATCTAGCTCGTTGGCTACGAAGTATTGGTCCAGTCGCTTCACAAAAGTTTCCCAATCATCCCCCACCGAGAATTTCTCCAGAATGGCCACTATTCTCTGCATCTTTGGGTTCGCTATCTGTATCTCGTCGCTAGTTGTTGTGTATGGAGAAAGAGTCAGACTGAACACTGTGAGCTCAAAGTAAAGTGTGACTTTAGTCTTTTATTGCAGGTCTCCAGAGTGCCTCTCCAACCAGTGAAGCCTCCTTAAAAACCTGTGCTCCCAAGGGATTATGGGATCCCTTGAGACTCCAGGGAATGAGCCCTCTGGTGGCTATGCAGATCAAAACAAGTATACATATATAACAGTAACTTTCTGTGATTCGTGTACGAGGACTCCCAAATCCCTCTGCATATCAATATTTACTAGTCTCTCGCCGTTTAAAAAATATTCTGATTTTCCATTCTTCCTACCAAAGTGGATCCCTTTACAATTCTTCACATTGCACTCCATCTGCCACCTTCTTGCCCAGTCACTTCACCGGTTTATATTCTTTTGCAGTCTCTTTCTGTCCTCCTCAGAGCTTATGTTTCCTCCTAGCTTTGTATCATAAGCAAACTTGGTTACATTCCGCTCGGTTCCCTAATCACAGTCACTGATATAGATTGTAAATAGCTGAGGCCCAAGCACTGATCCTTGTGGCAGTCCACTTGTTACACTAAATGACCTGTTTATTCCTACTCTCTGTTTTCTGTCCGTTAATCAATCCCCTATCCATGCTAATATATTACTCCAATCCCATCAGCCCTAATCTTGCGTAACAACCTCATGTGGCACCTTATCGAATGCTTTCTGAAAATCCAAATATACTACATCTACTGGTTCTCCGTTATCTACCCTGCGAGTTACACCCTCACAAAACTAAAATTGATTTGTCAAACACGATTTACTTTTCATAAAACCATGTTGACTCTGCCTAAAAGAAATAGGAGCAGGAGTAGGCCATTTGGCCCCTTGAGCCTGCTCCACCATTTAATAAGATCATGGCTAATCTGATCTTGGATTCAGCTCCACTTCCTTGCCCGCTCCCCATAACCCTTCACTCCCTTATCGTTCAAAAATCAATCTCCACCTTAAATATATTCAATGACCCAGCCTCCACAGCTCCCTGAGGCAGAGAATTCCACAGACTTACGACCCTCAGAGCAGAAATTCCTCCTCATCTCCGTTCTAAATGGTCAACCCTTTATTCTTAAACTATGCCCCCTAATTCTAGATTCTCCCATGAGTGGAAACATCCTCTCTGCATCTAGCTTGTCGAACCCCCTGATTATCTTATATGTTTCAATAAGGTCACCTCTCATTCTTCGAAACTTCAATGAGTACAGGCCCAACCTACTCAACCTTTCTTCAGTCAACCCCTTAATCTCAGGAATCAACCTCGTGAACCTTCCCTGAACTGCCTCCAAAGCAAGCATATCCCTCCTTAAATAAGGAGACCAAAACTGTACACAGTACTCGAGGTGTGGTCTCACCAATACCCTATACAGTTGTAGCAGGAGTTCCCTGCTTTTATACTCCTTCCCCCTTGCAATAAAGGCCAACATTCCATTTGCCTTCCTGATTACTTGCTGTACCTGAATACTAACTTTTTGTGTTTCATGCACAAGGACCGTCAGGTCCTTCTGAACTGCAACATTTTGTAATCCCTCTCCATTGAAATAATAATTTGCATTTTTATTTTTTCTGCCAAAGTGTATAACCTCATACTTTCCCACATTATATTTCATCTGCAAATATTTGCCCACTCACTTAGCCTGTCTATATCTCTTTGCAGATTCTTTGTGGTCCTCCTCACAATTTGCTTTCCCACCCATCTTTGTATCAGCAAACTTGGCTACATTACACTCGGCCCCTTTATCCAAGTCATTAATATAGATTGTAAAGAGTTGAGGCCCCACCTGTGGCGCCCCACTAATTACCATTTGCCAACTGGAAAATGAATCATTTATCCTTACTCTCTGTTTTCTGTTAGCCAATCCGCTATCCATACTAATATATTATCTCAACCCCGTGAGCTCTTATCTTGTGCAGCAACCTTTTATGTGGTACCTTATTGAATGACTTCTAGAAATCCGAATACACCACATCCACTGGTTCCCCCTTATCCACCATGCTCGTTACATCCTCAAAGAACTCCAGCACATTTGTCAAACATGATTTCCCTTTCATAAAACTATGCTGACTCTGCTTGACTGCATTATGCTTTTCCAAATGTCCTGCTACTGCTTCCTTAATAATGGACTCCAGCATTTTCCCAATGACAGATGTTAGGCTAATTGGTCTATAGTTTCCTGCTTTCTGTCTCCCTCCTTTTTTAAATGGAGGAGGACGCTCCATTTTCCCTTGCAGTTTATAGTGTCAAAGGCCTTTGTAAGGTCAAAGAAGGCCATGTACAAGGATTGGTGCTGTTCCCTACATTTTTATTGCAGCTGTCACGCTGTAAAAATCATGTCCGTTGCACCCCGTAGGGACAAAATCCGCACTGTGACTCCGGGAGGAGCTCCTTAGCCACAGAGAGAAGACAGTTGAGGAGAATTCTAGTGACAACTAGTTGATAACAGGGAGATTCCTCTGTAGTTGCCGCACTCGGACTTGTCCCCTTTTTTAAAGATGGTCACGATCACTGCATCTCAGATCTCCCGGCATGCTCTCATCCTTCCAGATGAGAGAGATGAATTCATGCATTCGTGCCAATAGTGCCTCTCCGCCATACTTTAATGCCTCAACGGGGATTCCATCCGCTCCCGTAGCCCTACTGTCCACAGATCCCTGACAGTAGCAGGCCAGATAGATAAGGTGGTTAAGAAAGCATACAGAATACTTGCCTTTATTAGCCGAGGCATAGAATACAAGATCAGGGAGGTTATGTTTGAACTGTATAAAACATCATCATCATCATAGGCGGTCCCTCGAACGAGGATGACTTGCTTCCACATGAGTTCACAGATGTTTCAATGAAGGACCCGATGTTCCAGTCCTGAACTCCAGTTGAAGGGGTGGAAGATGCCTGTGTGTGGATTTTTTTTAACGTGTGGTGACCGTTGCACATCAGCCACCACATGGGCTTGACAGAGCTAGGCCTTTATCCAATGGCAAGGGTAAAGCAGGATGACTGGAGACATGCTCTGCTGCACAGACCTAGTGCACACACATATGCAGTGTGGGCTGGCCCGTGCTGGCCCTGGGCCCTGGGCTCTTCTGGGCCCCGTACCCTCATTTGCCGCACCTCTTCCGTGATCTCCCGCCGCTCCTCCGCCACAAAATACTCACCGCACCTTCGCCATGATCTCCCGCCATACCACCGCGCCAAACATTCTCCAGACCTCCGCCATGACTCTCCTCACTCATCACTCCTCCGCCTCGATCACTCGCCGCACCTCCTTCCCGCTCCTCTGCTGTGCCTGGGCCACGCCTATGCTCCTGCCCACACTCCAAACGGTGACCTGGGTCCTGATAATGCCATCCAGTCGCCCACCTAGAAGCTGTCACACACTTGGAGTAGCTTGAGCTGGAAGTTGTAGTTGTATGCCGCTCCAGCTCTTATACTTCCTGACCTACGGAGGTGTTCTCTCGCAGGTTGGGGGGCCACGAATCTACAGGGCCTGCCACTCCAGCTCTTATACTTTCCGACCTGCGGAGGTATTCTCTCGCTAAAACACTAGTTAGGCCTCAGCTAGAGTACTGCGTGCAGTTCTGGTCACCACATTACAGGAAAGATGTGATTGCACTAGAGAGGGTACAGATGAGATTTATGAGGATGTTGCCTGGACTGGAGAATTTTAGCTATGAGGAAATATAAGAATATAAGAAATAGGAGCAGGAGTGGGCCATTTGGCCCCTTGAGCCTGCTCCGCTATTTAATAAGATCATGGCTGATCTGTTCATGGACTCAGTTCCACTTCCCTGCCCGCTCCTCATAACCTTTTATTTCCTTAATCGCTCAAAAATCTGTCTATCTCTGCCTTAAATATATTCAGTGACCCAGCCTCTACAGCTCTCTGGGGCAGAGGATTCCACAGATTTACAACCCTCTGAGAGAAGAAATTCCTCCTTATCTCAGTTTTAAATGGGAGGCTCCTTATTCTGAGACTATGTCCCCTAGTTTTAGTTTCCCCTATGAGTGGAAACATCCTCTCTGCATCTACCTTGTCGAACCCCCTCATTATTTTATATATTTCGATAAGATCACCTCTCATTCTTCTGAACTCCAATGAGTACAGGCCCAACCTACTCATCCTATCTTCATAAGTCAACCCCCTTATCTAGTGATCCTTCGCTGAACTGTTTCCAATGCAAGTATATCCTTCCTTAAATACGGAAACCAGCACTGATTGGATCGGCTGGAGTTATTTTCTTTGGAGCCTGAGGGGAGACCTTATTGAGGTGTATAAAATTATGAGGGGCCAAGATAGAGTGGATGGGAAGGACTTATTTCCCTTAGCAGAGAGGTCAACAACCAGGGGGCATAGATTTAAAATAATTGGTAGAAGATTTAGAGGGGATTTGAGGGGAAATTTCTTCACCCAGAGGGTGGTGGGGGATCTGTAACTCACTGCCTCAAAGGGTGGTAGAGGCAGAAACTTTACCACATTTAAAATGTACTTGGATGTACACATGAAGTGCTGTAACCTGCAGGGCTACGGACCAAGAACTGGAAAGTGCGGTTAGACTGGATAGCTCTTTGTTGGCCGGCGCGGACATGATGGGCCGAAATGGCCTCCTTCCGAGTTGTAAATTTCTATGATTCTATGATTAGGTGTAACTGGGGTTTTAACAGAGAATTGACTGCTAAACAAAGGTTATAGTCCTGAAAAACAAATTTTAATTTTTTCTAATGTTAAATTTATCCATTTGAATAAAAATTATTTTTTTTACGAAACTTTAGAAACTTTTTTTGTTTGTTCATTTTTATTTCAGGTTTTCCTTTTCCCCATATGAGAGCCCCAATCTCTAACTTTTTCAAAAAGTTACAATTTTAATAGCTTACCCACTTCCTGGTTCGCTCTCTGAGACAGCTTGTTGACGTCACAGCAGCTCACACTGTGTGTTTGCCACTATTTTACGTTGATTTGAATTACGCATCAGAAAAGCCAAATTTCTTGACAGAGAGATCAGGAGATCTTTGTGCAAAGCTTACTTTGAGGCCTTCGGCGACAGCCTTGCTTCACTGCTGACCGCAAATTCTGGGCCTTTATTTCAATGTGGACAAATTGTTGGGTTCAAAAATAATCCATTGTAAATAGACCATTTCATCTGAATCCACACATGCAGTGTGCAAAAGTAGATTAAATATATGTTTGGACCAAAATTATACAATGTTTTGAAATACTCAAAGTTGAAAATATGATTGTATAACATTTACCCAACATATTAATGTAACATTTTGTCAGTAATAATTCTTTTAAAAGTTATTGAAATAGTATTCACTTTTTCATTATGCCAGATTGATCAGATTAATGTAGAAGAGCAAGCATTTGGATTGACTGAATCTCAGTATCCTCAGCGTAAACAGACCAACGATATTCTTCAACCTTACCTGAAGCTGTATGACATGGCAGTAGACTTCAATGCCAAGTATAAAAGTTGGATGGAGGGACCATTTTCTGATGTCAACCCAGATCAACTAGAAGCAGATGTAGGAAACTACTGGCGTGGTCTATACAAGTTGGAACGGACTTTAATAGACTCACCAAATGCATTAAAAATGGCCAGTACTGTTCGGAAAAATGTTGAAGAATTCAAACAGCACATTCCCCTTGTTCAGGTCATGTGCAATCCTGGTTTACGTGATCGGCACTGGGATGCCTTATCTGATATTGTGGGATTCCCACTCAAGCCTTCTGAAGAGTCAACTGTTTCCAAGTTTCTCACTATGAATCTTGAACCTTTCTTGGATCAGTTTGATGTTATTAGTGAGACTGCTAGCAAAGAATACTCACTGGACAAAGCCATGGTAAAAATGATGAGCGAGTGGGAAACAATGGAATTCATTCTTATTCCATATCGAGAAACAGGAACTCACGTACTTTCAGCTGTTGATGATATCCAGATGTTGCTAGATGATCACATTGTAAAGACCCAGACAATGCGTGGATCTCCTTTTATACAGCCATTTGAGAAAGAAATCAGGTAGTTTAGTTTTTAGTTCTCTCTATGGAATTTAAAAAAATGTTTAACAATTTTAAGCAAACACGTACAACAATGAATTTAATAATTATGGTTGGGGAGATAAACTGAAGTCTCTTAATTTATTAGTCTCTATTTGTAGTTAATTTAAAGTAAACCACACAACTGGGAAGTCACATGGATGTAAATCTCGAGATTTTTTAAGTGAGTATAATGCAAATTCCTACCTAGCACACAATTCTGCTTAACATGGCCATCTCAAGCTTTTTCTTCTGTTACATCACAAAGTTGGAATTGGATTGATGTATAAGGCCAGCTCAGACCATATTTCATCTCATTCTTCCTGGAAGGATTTAAATTTGTATCTTTCTACATCCTAATGAACCAAAAATCTGTCCATTTCCTTTATGAATGCTTCAGTAGAATTCATATTCAGTACCACCAGGTAGCAGTCTATTCCCTACATTAAGAACTAGGGCCCCTATTTTCGCCATCATTGGGCATCGATTTTTTGGCGCCCAGCAATTTTTTGGGTGTAATGGGTCAGTTTAAATTTTCGCCAAAGTTTTAGCGCCAGCGCCGACTCAGCGCCAGAGTTTTTGGCGGCAGATATTTTGATGCTGGTCTAGGTAGAAAAGTGATGCTGCGCCGATTCTGGCATTTAGGCCATTTTCCACATCACCGATTTAAAAAAAAACGATGCACAGAGACCTTAGAGCCCATTTTTAAAAAGCCTACCTTAAGTTAATGAAATCGGCGCTGGCCCGCTTCTATCCCCGGCCGAAGGTCCTCCACGCCAGACTGAACAAAAAACTCCAATTAAAAATAACCAGGCAAAAAGAAACTTACAGAAGAGCCTTTTCCATCAAAGAACAAACTCCAGGCACATTGCAACATCCAGAAGAGCCTTTTCCATGCACACGACCCGATCCGCTGCCATCCCTGGCCGAAGGTCCTCCATGCAGTGAGTGATTTATTATTATTTTTTTTTACAGTACATGCGCAGTGACTTTTCGGCGCACACTATAAGCTCCGCCCCCCCGAAATGGACTCAAGTAGCACGGCGCTAAAAATAACTTTTAGTTCGTGGAAAGTGTTGTTTTTTGTTGTTGCCGCTAACGGGGGGCGGTGGGGGTGGGGGGGAACGTACGTTAACGTACGTGGGCACCAGAAATCTTAATTGTGGAAAATAAGGGCCTTGGGGCCGCAATTCACCAACAGTGGCAGAACCGGTGTGGCTGGCATTGGTGGCATGTGGAGAACGTGCTTCCAGCTCCATCCCGCCCTCTCAACACAATCTTCTGTTGATAGGGCTTGTTAAGCCCGTCCTGCGAGGTTCCCAGCCAATTAATAGGAAGCGGGTCTGATGACGTCACCTGATGATGCGTCATCAGACGATTTTCTTAAAGGGACCATGGCCAACTTTTTTTTGACCGTTGTTCTGAGGTGCTGCAAACACTGACAAGCATTGCACAAAGATGCACGGCTGCACCCAAGCTCTCCCATGACTCCCTCCAGATGCTTATGGATGGAGTCACAACATGCAGGAAGGTTCTCTTCCCTTCCAATGGATGGAAGAGACCTCCTCAGGACACCAACGCAGCTTGGTTACACATTGCACAGAAGGGCACAAGCAGGGATGTTGTCAGGAGGACCTGGCTGCAGTGGCGCAAATCTTTCAATGATCTCATTAGATCACAAAACGTTATTGCAAAGCCACACATCCTCATCCTGGTGTGCCACTCATCACATCCCCATCACTCTGCATTCCCTATCCTACTCCTGCACATCTTTACTCACACCAACTGACTTTGCACCTCCACCCATCCCTCTCTCTATCTACATTATCACTTCCCCATTTCACCAGCTACCCCTTACACTCAACCTCATCCTAGTTCAATCATATTAACTAACAACACACAAGAGTAGGCACTTAGGTGTTTTAGCCAATTTCGTGTAGAGTTTCTGAAAATGTGTCGTCAAACATTGAAATCTTTATTTTGAACACTTTGTGTTCTTGAACAGATTTGTGTGCACTTTTGGAAGTGGCTTAGTGAGTTGCAGTGAATGGTCAGACATAAGGGCACCCTGCACAATGGTGATGAGTGTGAAAGGAATGGCTTGGACATTGCAGGGATGCTTTATGGTGCTGGTGTGAGGTGGTGCCAACCTGGCACATCATGTGGCAGCCAGTGTGCACAGCGTCAACTGACATAAATGTCGCCATGGTGAGGCCATCCTGGCTTCCCGGGCAGCAATGTGGTCAGGTGTTGATGTCCTGCGTAGCATCAGGTGATTGTGGAGAAGGTTGGTGTTGTTGTTGGTGATGCTGGTGTGTTTAGTGATGTTGGTGTTGGGTTTGATCATAGTGGGATTCTGAGGACCAAGGTGAGATTTTTTTCAAGTGCACCGATGCTGATGGAATAGATGGCAACTGAAGTTGAGATGACAGAAGCAATCTGTCAGTGGTGAGAGATGTTGCTCCAAGGAGATGACAGAGAATAGAGAGTTCACTGCAAACACTTCCAAACTGCATACAGCTCAAAAGTTTCTTCCAAATCCTGAAGGCTTCAGCTTCTGAGATTGGAAAGAGAACAGCTATGAAATGGTAGCTTTTATACCACTTTTGCAGCTGTGAACTAGCCAAAGCAATGGAGAGTCACTGATAACCCGATACACTTACCTGGTGTGAAATCCGAGGGAGGGCAAGCCTATTGAAAACTTGGTAAAATGTTAAGTGCCTAGGTAAAATCTTTTTAAGTACCATTAAATGACCTCTTAAGCATCTTAACATAGAAACATAGAAAATAGGTTCAGGAGTAGGCCATTCGGCCCTTCGAGCCTGCACCACCACTCAATAAGATCATGGCTGATCATTCACCTCAGTACCCCTTACCTGCTTTCTCGCCAAACCCCTTGATACCTTTAGCTGTAAGGGCCATATCTAACTCCCTCTTGAATATAACCAACGAACTGGCATCAACAACTCTCTGCGGTAGAGAATTCCACAGGTGGACAACTCTCTGAGTGAAGAAGTTTCTCCTCATCTCGGTCCTAAATGGTTTACCCCTTATCCTTAGACTGTGACCCCTGGTTCTGGACTTCCCCAACATCGGGACCATTCTTCCTGCATCTAACCTATCCAGTCCCGTCAGAATTTTATATGTTTCTATGAGATCCCCTCTCATTCTTCTTAACTCCAGTGAATATAGGCCCAGTCGATCCAGTCTCTCCTCATATGTCAGTCCTGCCTCCCGGAAATCAGTCTGGTGAACCTTCGCTGCACTCCCTCAATAGCAAGAACGTCCTTTCTCAGATTAGGAGACCAAAATTGAACACACTATTCCGGTGAGGCCTCACCAAGGCCCTGTATAACTACAATAAGACCTCCCTGCTCCTATATTCAAATCCCCTAGCTATGAAGGCCAACATGCCATTTGCCTTCTTCACCACCTGCTGTACCTGCATGCCAACTTTCAATGACTGATGTACCATGACACCCAGGTCTCGTTGCACCTCCCCTTTTTCTAATCTGCCGCCATTCAGATAATATTCTGCCTTCATGTTTTTGCCACCAAAGTGGATAACCTCACATTTATCCACATTATACTGCATCTGCCATGCATTTGCCCACTCACCTAACCTGTCCATGTCACCCTGCAGCCTCTTAGCATCCCCCTCACAGCCACACCACCACTCAACTTAGTGTCACCTGCAAACTTGGAGATATTACACTCAATTCCTTCATCTAAATCATTGATGTATATTGTAAATAGTTGGGGTCCCAGCACTGAGCCCTGTGGCACCCACTAGTCACTGCCTGCCATTCTGAAAAGGACCTGTTTATCCTGACTCTCTGCTTCCTGTCTGCCAACCAGTTCTCTATCCATGTGAATACATTACCCCCAATACCATGTGCTTTAATTTTGCACACCAATTTCTTGTGTGGGACCTTGTCAAAAGCCTTTTGAAAGTCCAAATACACCACATCCACTGGTTTTCTCTTGTCCACTCTACTAGTTACATCCTCAAAAAATTCCAGAAGATTTGTCCAGCATGATTTCCCTTTCATAAATCCATGCTGACTTGGACCGATCCTGTCACTGCTTTCCAAATGCGCTGCTATTTCATCTTTAATAATTGATTCCAACATTTTCGCCACTGCTGATGTCAGGCTAACTAGTCTATAATTCCCTGTTTTCTCTCTCCCTCCTATTTTAAAAAGTGGTGTTACATTAGCTACCCTCCAGTCCATAGGAACTGATCCAGAGTCGATAGACTGTTGGAAAATGATCACCAATGCATCCACTATTTCTAAGGCCATTTCCTTAAGTACTCTGAGATGCAGACTATCAGGCCCTGGGGATTTATCGGCCTTCAATCCCATCAATTTCCCTAACACAATTTCCTGACTAATAAGGATTTCCTTCAGTTCCTCCCTCTCACTAGACCCTCGGTCCCCTAGTATTTCCGGAAGGTTATTTGTGTCTTCCTTCGACAGAACTAAAGTATTTGTTCAATTGGTCTGCCATTTCTTTGTTCCCCATTATAAATTCACCTGATTCTGACTGCAAGGGATCTACGTTTGTCTTCACTAATCTTTTTCTCTTCACATATCTATAGAAGATTTTGCAGTCAGTTTTTATGTTCCCGGCAAGCTTCCTCTCATACTCTGGCCCGCTGCTTGGTGTCGGGTCTGCGATCCACACGCAGAACCGACAGTTGAGAAACTGACACGGAGGCGGGTT
This sequence comes from Pristiophorus japonicus, assembly GCF_044704955.1. Taxonomy (NCBI): domain Eukaryota; kingdom Metazoa; phylum Chordata; class Chondrichthyes; family Pristiophoridae; genus Pristiophorus; species Pristiophorus japonicus. The sequence continues at coordinate 150,867,676 of NC_091979.1, read as the reverse complement.
CAGAACGGACTTTCATCCCGCTGTCAATCAGGGCCATTTTGACAGCGGGCCCACCTCCTAACCCACACTCACAGGCCTGGGAAGATTCCGGCCCTCGTGAGAGATAAATATGCACTCAAATTACATTCAGCTCAAAGTTTCCTTAGTTTGTAGGCTTAGTTCTCTGATCCTAGTTCAGTTAAAAAAAAAATGTCTATATGAACACCTACTGTTCTCTTCATGATTGAAAAAAAATCCGACGACCTCTTGTTTATTTTGGGGGAAGAACGACTCTGGTTACTGGAGCACAAAATCTAAGCTGGATAGAGGAGTGCTGCCCTGTTGGAGATGCCACCTTTTGGATGAGATGAGAAACTGAATGTCTGCCCTCTCAGGTGGATGTAAAAGATCCCATGACACTATTCGACGAAGAGGAGGGAAGTTATCCCTGGCATCCTAGCCAATATTTATCCCTCAACAAATATCACTAAAACAGAATATCTGGTCATTATCATTGTGTCTGTTTGTGGGACCTTGCTGTGCGAAAATTGGCTGCCGTGTGTCGTACATTCCAACAGTGACTGCATTTTAAAAGTACTTCTTCGGCTGCAAAACATTTGGGGATATCCTGAGGTTGTGAAAGTTTTTTTTTCTGTCCAGCAATATCATAATCACGTTCATAAAACTTTCTTCTGGCTAATATTTCTAGTAAAATAGTGAACACATTGGCCACAAAATTCAGCTCTGTCGTGCCTATTGTTTGAGCATTACGGGTGCTGTTTTGGTTCCAAAATGGTGTCCGTTGTATGTATGCACACTTCTAGTGCGGGCACGCCGGACGCCATCTTGGACAGGGCATTAGCGCGGGCACAGAGAGCATGCATAGTAGGCAAATTGTGACATCAATCAGTGTGTAATGCTGATTTGACTCCCAGCATGGCCATTTTGGAGGTCAGTGCTCCAGCTCTTAAGCTCGAACAGCTGAACATTCATTCAGCAGCAGGAAGGACTTCCCACAAGTGCTATTTAAAGGAGTCACCAACACCTTGGAGGTTAGTTCTGATTGATTTCTACTGGCTATTGCTGAGTTTGCAGAAGTGTTTGGTGGTTTGTACAGTTATTTAAAGTTGCTAAAGTCTACATGGAATGGTGTGGCAGGTGCTGAAGGACTTAGTCTCGACTTCAAGGATTCTGCACAGGCCACTTGCTCTGAAGACATTGGTGCAGCAATTGGCATTCCACTTGACCTGCAGCATGATATGGAGAATGAGCAGAGACAACACAGTGTAGGATAAACTGCAAGAAGAGGGAGGAGGAGGAGGGGGCAAAGCGCTCAGCAGGAGGCCATATCTGTCCAGGGTGTTCAATACTTCTACCTGAACCTCAGCGAGAGGCAGTGTGGCAGATGACTGCGTTTCACCAAGGATGACCACACTGAAATCTATCACCTGCTGCAGCCACAACTGCAACATCAGAGCTGGGTGAAGACTGCATTGCCAGTAATTGTGAAGGTCACAGTGGCCATGAACCTTTATGCATCGGGCTCCTTCCAGGCTAGAGCAGGTGATATTTGCAACATTTCCCAGTTTGCCGTGCACTGTTGCATAAGGGAGGTAACTGAGGCGCTTTATAACTAGAGAACTGAATACATTTCCTTCTCCCTAGCCAGAGAGCAGCAGGCAGAGCGAGCACATGGCTTCATGAGGATTGAAGGCTTCCCCATGGATCAGGGTGCCATTGACCGCACGCACATTGCTTTTCGGGCACTGTATGTAAACTTTGAGATGTACTGCAACCAAAAGGGTTTCCACTCCTCAGTGCTCAGCTGGTGTGCGACCATAGTCAGCGAATTATTCAGGTGAATGCCCAGTATCCTGGCAGCAGTCATGATGGCCTCATTATGTGGCAGTCCGCTGTGCCATCTGCATTTGAGCCAGCACGATTAACCAGAGGGTGGCTACTGGACGATAAGGTTTATGCGCACACGTGGGCAGCATTCATACATTGAAAGCTATGCTGCCACATAAAATATCATCGAGCAGACCATTGATGTACTGAAGCAATGCTTCTGCTGCCTGGACTGTTCTGGAGGAACCCTGCAGTACTCAGCAGAGCAGGTGTCGAGATTCGTGGAGGCTGCGCAACCTCGCCATAATGAGGGCACAGCCCTTGCCACCAGCCATGCGGCGATCAGCTGACAAGCAGGAGGAAGAGGAGGAGACAACCCAAACAGCCCCTTTCTGGCCGGTCAGGCCGTAACCGACTTATCTGGTTGCAATACCAGTAAATGCGACCCCAATTTCACATTCACCAACAGTCCCACACCTTGCCTTCCCTCTGTTACTGTCCATCACAGCATCCTTAAAATTAATTCTGGACACCATGAGGTTTCGTGGCATCAGATCAAACCTCCTGCTGATTACCACCTACCGCCCTCCCTCAGCTGATGAATTAGTACTCCTTCATGCTAAGCATGACTTAGACGAACCTCATCATCAAAGGCAGTCCCTCGAAATCGAGGAAGACTAGCTTCCACTCTTAGAATGAGTCCTTAGGTGGCTGAACAGTCCAATACGAGAACCGCAGTCCCTGCCACAAGTGGGGCAGACAGCCGTTGAGGGTAAGGGAGTGTGGGACAGGTTTGCCGCACATTCTTTCCACTGCCTGTGCTTGTCTTCTGCATGCAGTCGGCGATGAGACTCGAGGCGCTCAGCGCCTTCCGGGATCCATTCCTCCACTTAGGGCAGTCTTTGGCCAGGGACTCCAAGGTGTCGGTGGGGATGTTGCACTTTATCAGGGAAGCTTTGAGGGTGTCCTTATAATGTTTCCTCTGTCCACCTTTGGCTCGCTTGCCATGAAGCAGTTCCGAATAGAGCACTTGTTTGGGGAGTCTTGTGTCTGGCATGCGCACAATGTGGCCTGCCTAGGAGAGCTGATCAAGTGTGGTCAGTGCTTCAATGCAGGGGATGTTGGCCTGGACAAGGACACTGATGTTGGTGTGTCTGTCCTCCCAGGGGATTTGTAGGATCTTGCAGAGGCATCGTTGGTGGTATTTCTCCAGTGACATGAGGTGTCTACTGTACATGGTCCATGTCTCTGAACCATACAGGAGGGCGGGTATTACTACATGCCTGTAAACCATGAGCTTGGTGGTAGATTTGAGGGCATGGTCCTCAGACGGCCGAAGGCTGTGCTGGCGCACTGGAGGCGGTGTTGAATCTCCTCATCAATGTCTGTTTTAGAAACATAGAAACATAGAAACTAGGTGCAGGAGTAGGCCATTCGGCCTTCTAGCCTGCACCGCCATTCAATGAGTTCATGGCTGAACATGCAACTTCAGTACCCCATTCCTGCTTTCTCACCATACCCCTTGATTCCCCTAGTAGTAAGGACTTCATCTAACTCCTTTTTGAATATATTTAGTGAATTGGCCTCAACAACTTTCTGTGGTAGAGAATTCCACAGGTTCACCACTCTCTGGCTGAAGAAATTCCTCCTCATCTCGGTCCTAAATGGCTTCCCCCTTATCCTTAGACTGTGTCCCCTGGTTCTGGACTTCCCCAACATTGGGAACATTCTTCCTGCATCTAACCTGTCTAACCCCGTCAGAATTTTAAACGTTTCTATGAAGTCCCCTCTCATTCTTCTGAACTCCAGTGAATACAAGCCCAGTTGATCCAGTCTTTCTTGATAGGTCAGTCCCGCCATCCCGGGAATCAGTCTGGTGAACCTTCGCTGCATTCCCTCAATAGCAAGAATGTCCTTCCTCAGGTTAGGAGACCAAAACTGTACACAATACTCCAGGTGTGGCCTCACCAAGGCCCTGTACAATTGTAGCAACACCTCCCTGCCCCTGTACTCAAATCCCCTCGCTATGAAGGCCAACATGCCATTTGCTTTCTTAACCGCCTGCTGCACCTGCATGCCAACCTTCAATGACTGATGTACCATGACACCCAGGTCTCTTTGCACCTCCCCTTTTCCTAATCTGTCACCATTAAGATAATAGTCTGTCTCTCTGTTTTTACCACCAAAGTGGATAACCTCACATTTATCCACATTATACTTCATCTGCCATGCATTTGCCCACTCACCTAACCTATCCAAGTCGCTCTGCAGCCTCATAGCATCCTCCTCGCAGCTCACACTGCCACCCAACTTAGTGTCATCCGCAAATTTGGAGATACTACATTTAATCCCCTCGTCTAAATCATTAATGTACAGTGTAAACAGCTGGGGCCCCAGCACAGAACCTTGCGGTACCCCACTAGTCACTGCCTGCCACTCTGAAAAGTCCCCATTTACTCCTACTCTTTGCTTCCTGTCTGACAACCAGTTCTCAATCCATGTCAGCACACTACCCCCAATCCCATGTGCTTTAACTTTGCACATTAATCTCTTGTGTGGGACCTTGTCGAAAGCCTTCTGAAAGTCCAAATATACCACATCAACTGGTTCTCCCTTGTCCACTCTACTGGAAACATCCTCAAAAAATTCCAGAAGATTTGTCAAGCATGATTTCCCTTTCACAAATCCATGCTGACTTGGACCTATCATATTACCTCTTTCCAAATGCACTGCTATGACATCCTTAATGACTGATTCCATCATTTTACCCACTACCGATGTCAGGCTGACCGGTCTATAATTCCCTGTTTTCTCTCTCCCTCCTTTTTTAAAAAGTGGGGTTACATTGGCTACCCTCCACTCCATAGGAACTGATCCAGAGTCAATGGAATGTTGGAAAATGACTGTCAATGCATCCACTATTTCCAAGGCCACCTCCTTAAGTACTCTGGGATGCAGTCCATCAGGCCCTGGGGATTTATCGGCCTTCAATCCCATCAATTTCCCCAACACAATTTCCCGACTAATAAGGATTTCCCTCAGTTCCTCCTCCTTACTAGACCCTCTGACCCCTTTTATATCCAGAAGGTTGTTTGTGTCCTCCTCAGTGAATACCGAACCAAAGTACTTGTTCAATTGGTCCGCCATTTCTTTGTTCCCCGTTATGACTTCCCCTGATTCTGACTGCAGGGGACCTACGTTTGTCTTCACTAACCTTTTTCTCTTTACATATCTATAGAAACTTTTGCAATCCGTCTTAATGTTCCCTGCAAGCTTCCTCTCGTACTCTATTTTCCCTGCCCTAATCAAACCCTTTGTCCTCCTCTGCTGAGTTCTTAATTTCTCCCAGTCCCCGGGTTCGCTGCTATTTCTGGCCAATTTGTATGCCACTTCCTTGGCTTTAATGCTATCCCTGATTTCCCTTGATAGCCACGGTTGAGCCACCTTCCCTTTTTTATTTTTACGCCAGACAGGAATGTGCAATTGTTGTAGTTCATCCATGCGGTCTCTAAATGTCTGCTATTGTCCACCCACAGTCAACCCCTTCAGTATCATTCGCCAATCTATCCTAGCCAATTGACGCCTCATACCTTCAAAGTTACCCTTCTTTAAGTTCTGGACCATGGTCTCTGAATTAACTGTTTCATTCTCCATCCTAATGCAGAATTCCACCATATTATGGTCACTCTTCCCCAAGGGGCCTCACACAACGAGATTGCTAATTAATCCTCTCTCATTACACAACACCCAGTCTAAGATGGCCTCCCCCCTAGTTGGTTCCTCGACATATTGGTCTAAAAAACCATCCCTTATGCACTCCAGGAAATCCTCCTCCACCGTATTGCTTCCAGTTTGGTTAACCCAATCTATGTGCATATTAAAGTCATCCATTATAACTGCTGCACCTTTATTGCACGCACCCCTAATTTCATGGTTGATGCCCTCCCCAACATCACTACTACTGTTTGGAGGTCTGTACACAACTCCCACTAACGTTTTTTGCCCTTTGGTATTCTGCAGCTCTACCCATATAGATTCCACATCATCCAAGCTAATGTCCTTCCGAACTATTGCCTTAATTTGCTCCTTAACCAGCAATGCTACCCCACCTCCTTTTCCTTTTATTCTATCTTTCCTGAATGTTGAATACCCCTGGATGTTGAGTTCCCAGCCCTGATCATCCTGGAGCCACGTCTCCGTAATCCCAATCACATCATATTTGTTAACATCTATTTGCACAGTTAATTCATCCACCTTATTGCGGATACTCCTTGCATTAAGACACAAAGCCTTCAGGCTTTGTCCTTTTAGAATTTTGCTGTACAGTGGCCCTTTATGTTCTTTGCCTTGGTTTTCTCTGCCCTCCACTTTTCCTCATCTCCTTTCTATCTTTTGCTTTTGCCTCCTTTTTGTTTCCCTCTGTCTCCCTGCATTGGTTCCCATCCCCCTGCCATATTAGTTTACATCCTTCCCAACAGCACTAGCAAACACTCCCCCTAGGACATTGGTTCCGGTCCTGCCCAGGTGCAGACCGTCCGGTTTGTACTGGTCCCACCTCCCCCAGAACCGGTTCCAATGCCCCAGGAATTTGAATCCCTCCCTGCTGCACCACTGCTCAAGCCACGTATTCATCTGCGCTATCCTGCGATTCCTACTCTGACTATCACGTGGCACTGGTAGCAATCCCGAGATTACTACTTTTGAGGTCCTACTTTTTAATTTAGCTCCTAGCTCCTTAAATTCGTTTCGTAGGACCTCATCCCTTTTTTTACCTATGTCGTTGGTACCAATGTGCACCACGACAACTGGCTGTTCTCCCTCCCTTTTTAGAATGTCCTGCACCCGCTCCGAGACATCCTTGACCCTTGCACCAGGGAGGCAACATACCATCCTGGAGTCTCGGTTGCGGCCGCAGAAACGCCTATCTATTCCCCTCACCATTGAATCCCCAATCACTATTGCTCTCCCACTCTTTTTCCTGCCCTCCTGTGCAGCAGAGCCAGCCATGGTGCCATGAACTTGGCTGCTGCTGCCCTCCCCTGATGAGTCATCCCCCTCAACAGTACCCAAAGCAGTGTATCTGTTTTGCAGGGGGATGACCACATGGGACTCCTGCACTACCTTCCTTGCACTGCTCTTCCTGTTGGTCTTCCATTCCCTATCTGGCTGTGGACCCTTTCCCTGCGGTACGACCAACTCGCTACACGTGATACTCACGTCATTCTCAGCATCGTGGATGCTCCAGAGTGAATCCACCCTCAGCTCCAACTCCGCAACGCGGACCATCAAGAGCTTGAGGTGGACACACATCCTGCAGATATAGTCGTCAGGGACACTGGTGTCGTCCCTGAGTTCCCACATGGTACAGGAGGAGCATAACACCCGACCGAGCTCTCCTGCCATGACTTAACCCTTAGATACACTTAAATTGGCAACAACAATGTTAAAAGTTATTCACTGATATAGAAGAGAAAAAAAAACTACTTACCAATCACCAGCCAATCACTTACCCTCTTGGATGTGACGTCACCTTTTGATTTCTTTCTACTTCTTTTTTGCCTTCTCCCTGTAGCTGCACAAGTACGCCTTTTATAGGTCTCTCCACGCACCTCCTCGACACTGCTCCCGACTGCCGCCGACGCTGGGCCCCGGACTCCCTGCTGTGCCTTTTATAGGCCTCACCAACGGACCTCCTCGACGCTGCTCCCGACTGCCGCCGACGCTAGCCCCGGACTCCCTGCTGTGCCTTTTATAGGCCTCTCCACGCACCTCCTCGACGCTGCTCCCGACTGCCGCCGACGCTGGGCCCCGGACTCCCTTCATTGATAAAAGGCTCCCGAGGTATGGGAAATGGTCCACGTTGTCCAGGGCCGCGCCGTGGATCTTGATGACTGGGGGGCAGTGCTGTGCGGCGAGGACAGTTGGTGGAGGACCTTTGTCTTATGGATGTTTAACGTAAGGAAGAACCACTGAGAGCAGCAAGGGCACAGAATGTACTCTGGGTCAGGGACTTCAATGTCCATCAGCAAGAGTGGCTTGGTAGCACCAATACTGATGAGTTGGCCAAATCATGAAGGACAAAGCTGCCAGACTGCGACTGTAGCAGGTGGTGACAGAATCAACACGAGGGAAAAACCTACTTGACCTAGTCTTCACCAAGCTACCTGTCGCAGATGCATCTGTCCATGACAGTATTGGTAGGAGTGACCACCGCATTCGTCCTTCTAGAGACAAAGTTCCATCTTAAGACTGAGGACACTCTCCATCGTATTGTGTGGCACTACCACAGTGCTAAATGGGATTGATTCAGAATGGATCCAGCAGCTCAAAACTGGGCATCCATAAAGTGCAGTGGGCCATCAGCAGCAGCAGAATTGTATTTCAACATAATCTGTAACTTCATGGCCTGGCATATCCCTCACTCTAACATTACCATCAAGCCAGGGGACTCACCCTGGTTCTGTTATGTATAGAAGAACTCCACGAGGTTGAGTACTGTGAGCTAAACTTAGTGTGACCTTAGTCTTCTTTATTGCAACTCCAGAATGCCTAAACAACATGACAGCCAACCTTTTATACTGGTCCTGCATGTGTGTGAAGGTGACCATTAGGACTGCAACAGTTGCGCCCTCTCGTGGCAAGTATTACATAGTTACATACATGACATCACTCCCCCCCGCTAGTCTTCGGTACAAGTTATTTACAAGTTGAGGCGATCTGCAGCCCTTTGCTCCCTGGTTGATCATCTAAGTTCAAACCCTGGCGTGTGAGAGTTGGTCGAACCATTGCTGCACTGCACCGTGGCTGGTCTGACCAGACTGTCAAGAATGGTGGGCTCATCCTCGTGATTGACAGCGAGCTCGATTGCTGGTTGGGTGTGTGTTGGTGGATCGTCGATGGTGATGTCCTCTTCAAGTCGTTCCTGGTTGTCAGTAAATCGCAATTTGGTCTGATCTAAATGCTTTCTGCACGTTTGGCCATTTAACAGTTTGATTATAAACACCCTATTCCCTTCCTTGGCCAAAACAGTGCCAGCAACCTACTTGGGACCATGACCGTAAGTCAGGACAAACACAGGTTCGTTAACATCAATGTCACGTGAAACAGTGGCGTGATTGTGTACATGTTCTGCCAGTGTCGCCGGGTTTCCACGTGATCATTGAGATCCGGGTGGACTAGGGAGAGCCTAGTTTTGAGGGCTCTCTTCATTAACAATTCTTCCGGGGGAACCCCGGTGAGCGAGTAGGGTTGCGTCCGGTAACTCAGCAGAATGCGAGACAAGCGGGTCTGCAGGGAGCTGTCCATCATGCGTTTCATGCTCTGCTGGATTGTTTGGACTGCCCGCTCCGCTTGACCATTAGACATGGGCTTAAACGGAGCAGACCTGACATGTTTGATGCAATTGCGGGTCATAAACTTGTTGAATTCCGAGCGGATGAAACACGGTCCATTGTCGCTAACAAGGATGTCGGGCAAGCCATGGGTGGTGATCATGGCCCGGAGGCTTTCAATGGTGGCTGTGGACGTGCTGGATAACATGATTACGCATTCAATCCATTTGGAGTAAGCATCCACTACTATTAAAAACATCTTTCCTAGAAAGAAGCTGGCAAAATCTACGTGGATCCTGGACCACGGTTTGGAGGGCCATGACCACAGACTCAGTGGCGCCTCCCTTGGTGCATTGCTCAGTTGCGAGCAAGTGTTGCACTGATGCACGCATGACTCTAAGTCTGAGTCAATGCCGGGCCACCAAATGTGCGACTTGGCAATTGCCTTCATCATGACAATGCCTGGGTGGGTACTGTCGCGTATAAACGTTTCCCTGTCTTTTTTTGGCAAAACCACATGATTACCCCATAAGAGACAATCTGACTGGATGGACATTTCATCTTTGTGTCGGTGAAACGGCTTAATTTCATCTTGCATTTTCCTGGGAACGGCCGACCAGTTCCCATTTAGGAAACAACTCTTTACTAATGATGGCACAGGACCCTGGCTGGTCCAGGTCCTGATCTGGTGAGCCGTGACGGGTGACCCCTCGCTCTCAAAAGCATCCATGACCAGTAGCAAGTCTGTGGGCTGCGCCATTTCAACCCCGATGGTGGGTCATGGTAGCTGGCTGAGAGCATCTGCACAGTTTTCAGTGCCTGGTCTGTGGCAGATAACATAGTCATAAGCGGATAATGTTAGTGCCCATCTTTTGATGCGGGACAAAGCATTGGTGATTATACATTTGCTCTCTGAAAACAGCAAAATTAGCACCTTGTGGTCAGTTTCAAACTCAAACTGAAGTCCAAAATAGGTATTGGTGCATTTTCTTAACCCCATATACACATGCTAATGCCTCTTTCTCGACCATACTATAGGCTCTCTCAGCCTTAAACAGACTTCTAGATGTATATGCAATTGGTTGGAGGTTGCCCGTTACATTGGCTTGCTGTAACATACAGCCGACCCAGTACGATGAGGCGTCACAAGCTAGCACCAAACATTTACATGGCTCATATGTACAAGTAATTTATTTGAACATAGCAGGTTCCTGGCCTTCTCAAAGGCTGTGTCTTGAGATTTGCCCCAAACCCAGTCGTCACTCTTACGTAGCAACATGTGCAAAGGCTCTAACAATGTGTTCAAACTGGGTAGAAAGTTGCCAAAATAATTGAGGAGTCCCAAGAACGAAAGCAGCTCCGTTACATTCTGTGGTCTGGGTGCACTCTTGATGGCCTTTGTCTTTGAGTCCGTGGGCCTGATGCCATTTGCTGCAATCTTTCTCCCCAAAAATTCGACTTCTGGTGCCAGGAAAACACACTCAGCCTGAGTCCCACTCTGTCTAGGCGACTTAGAACCTCTTCTAGGATGTGTAGGTGTTCGATGGTGTCACGACCGATGATCAGGATGTCGTCTTGAAACACAACGGTGTGCGGAACAGATTTCAGCAAACTCTCCATGTTTCCCTGGAAAATGGCTGCAGCCGAACGAATCCCAAAAGGGTACCTGTGGAATATAAACAGTCCTTTGTGTGTGTTGATGCACGTCAGTCTTTTTGAAGATTCAGCCAGCTCCTGTGTCATGTCGGTGGAAGTTAGGTCCAACTAGGCTTATATTCACTGGAATTTAGAAGAATGAGAGGGGATCTCATAGAAACATATAAAATTCTGACGGGATTGTACAGATTAGATGCAGGAAGAATTTTCCCGATGTTGGGGAAGTCCAGAACCAGAGGTCACAGTCTAAGGATAAGGGGTAAGCCATTTAGGTCTGAGATAAGGAGAAACTTCTTCATTCAGAGAGTTGTGAACCTATGGAATTCTCTACCACGGAAAGTTGTTGAGGCCAGTTCATTAGATATATTCAAAAGGGAGTTAGATGTGGCCTGAACGGCTAAAGGGATCAAGGGGTATGGAGAGAAAGCAGGAATGGGGTACTGAAGTTGCATGATCAGCCATGATCATATTGAATGGTGGTGCAGGCTCGAAGGGCCGAATGGCCTACTCCTGCACCTATTTTTTATGTTTCTATGTAACTTGGTGAACAACTTCCCCCCCACTAACGTTGCGAACAGGTCATCTGCCTTGGGCAGCGGGTACTGGTCCTGTAGTGAGACTCGGTTAATCGTTATCTTGTGGTCTCCGCAGATTCTGACCGTGCCATCGCTTTTCAACACTGGAACAATTGGACTGGCCCACTAGTTGAACTGGACTGGTGATATAATTCCTTCGCATTGGAGTCTGTCCAGTTCGATCTCGACTTTCTCCCTCATCATGTACAGAACCGCCTGAGCCTTGTGATGGACGGGCCGTGCATCAGGGCCTAGATGGATCTGTACCTTGGCGCCTGTTAAGTTCCCGATGCCTGGTTCGAATAGTGAGGGAAACTTGCTCAGCACTTGAGCACATGAGGTGTCATCCACTGAAGATAGTGCTTTGATGTCATTCCAATTCCATCTAATCTTTTCTAGCCAGCTTCTGCCGATCAGCATTGGGCCATTGCCTGGAACAATCCACAATGATAGGTCATGCACAGCTCCATCATACGATAACTTCACTGCCGCACTTCCAATGACTGATATGAGCTCTTTGGTGTAGGTACGCAGCTTTGCATTAATCGGGCTCAGTTTGGGTCTTTGTGTCTTATTGACCTACAGTTTCTCGAAAGCCTTCTGGCTCGTTATTGACTGACTCGCACCCCTCTCCGACTCCATGGATACTGGAACTCAATTTAATTTGACTTTCAGCATTATAGGAGGGCTCTTGGTGGTGAAGGTACGTACCCCATACACTTCTTCCTCGGGTTGAGTTGCCTGTGCTGCGTGATCCACGCCAGATCGATCATCCTCTGCCACGTGGTGTGTCGCAGCATGTTTGCACATTCGCTGGAGGTGCCCCATTGTTGCGCAGCCTTTGCACACGTAGTGCTTGAATCGACATTGATGGGCCCGATGATTACCCCCGCAGCACCAACATGGTGCTAATGGATTCACATTCACCCCTGATGGCGGACTCTGAGTCATCACAGGTCTTGCAGCTGCAGACATATAGATCCTGCCATATGCAGTTCGGCCTGCTAGCGACGTCATTTTATGCAAGGTACTTGCCAGTGAGCTTCGACGTTGAGAAGATTTCTGTTGGGTGTTATCGTCTGTGACAATGCATGCCTGGGCGATCGCGATGGCCCTGCTCAGGTCTAGGGTTTCGCAGCCAGCAGCTTTCGAAGAATGACCTCGTGGCTGATGCCAAGCACGAAAAAGTCCTGCAGCATTTCCCCCAACGCAGCTCCAAAATTGCAAGGTCCCACGAGGCATCTCAGGTCGGCGACGTAATCTGCCACATCCTGGCCCCCGGAGTGATGGTGCGTGTCATAACGATACCTGGCCATGAAGATACTCTCCTTTGGCTTGAGGTGGACCCGAACCAGCGTGCACAACTCTGTATAGTCCTTCCCCGTTGGTTTTGTCAGTGTGCGCAGACTCTTGATGAGGCCGTATATTTTAGGCCCACAGATGGTGAGAAGAACCGGCCTGTGCTTGACCGCGGAAGTGTCTCCTTCCAGCTCGTTGGCCACGAAGTACTGGTCAAGACGCTCGATAAAGGCTTCCCAATCATCACCCTTTACAAATCTCCCTAATATTCCAACGGCAGCTATGGTTACGTGAAGGTTCGTATTTTGTTACTCGTCGCCAATTGTTATGTATAAAAGAACTCCACGAGGCTGAGTACTGTGAGCTAAACTTAGTGTGACCTTAGTCATCTTTATGACAACAACATGGCAGCCAACCTTTTATACTGGCCCTGCACGTGTGTGCAGGTGACCATTAGGACTCCAACAGTGGTGGCAAGTATTACATAGTTACACGATGAATGTTGAAGAGCATGCCAGGAGCAGCAGCAGGTGTACCTAAAAATGAGGTGCAAACTTGCTGAAGTGTCGTCGTCGCCGTCGTCGTCGTCGCCATCATCATCATATGCAGTCCCTCGAACAAGGATGACTTGCTTCCACATGAGTTTACAGATGTTTTAATGAAGGACCCGATGTTCCAGTCCTGAATTACAATTGAGGGGGTGGGAGATGCCTGTGCGTGGATTTTTTTAACATGTGGTGACCGTTGCACATCAGCCACCACGCGGCTTAACAGAGCTAGGCCTTTATCCAGTGGCAAGGGTTAAGCAGGACGACTGGAGACCTGCTCTGCTGCACGGAGGTAACTAAGTACTACATGCATGCTAAACAGTGGAAGCAGCATGCTATAGACAAAGCTAAACAATCACAAACAATGGATCAGATTAAAAGCTCAGCAATGCTGCCACATCTGGTCGTGAATGTTGGTGGACAATTAAACAACTAACTGGAGGAGGAGGCTCCATGAACATTCCCATCCTTAATGATGGCAGAGCTCAACAGGTGAGTGCAAAAGTCAAAGCTGAAACGTTTTCCCTACCACCTTCAGTCAGAAGTGCCGAGTGGATGATCCATCTTGGCCTCCTCCTGAGGTCCCCACCATCACAGAAGCCAGTCTTCAACCAATTCGATTCATCCCATGTGATAGCAAGAAATGGCTGAGCACACTGGATACGGCAAAGGCTATGGGCCCCGACAACATCCCGGCTGTCGTGCTGAAAACTTGTGCTCCAGAACTAGCCGCGCTTCTAGCCGAGCTGTTCGAATATAGTTACAATACAGGCATCTACCCAACAAAGTGGAAAATTACTCAGGTATGTCTGTCCACAAAAGGCAGAACAAATCCAATCCGGCCAATTATCGCCCTATCATTCTACTTTCAATCATCAGCAAAGTGATGGACGGTGTCGTCGAAAGTTACTTTCAAATAGCACATTTATCAATAATCTGTTCACCGATGCTCAGTTTGGGTCCGCCAGGACCACTCGGCTCCAGACCTCATTACAGCTTTGGTCCAAACATGGACAAAAGAGCTGAATTCCAAAGGTAAGGTGCGAGTGACTGCCTTTGATCTCAAGGCAGCATTTATCCGAGTGTGGCAGTAAGGAGCCCTAGATAAATTGAAGACAGTGGGAATCGGGGAAAACTCTCCATTGGCTGGAGTCATACCTAGCTCAAAGGAAGATGGTTGTGGTTGTTGAAGCCCAAACATCTTAGCCCCAGGACATCGTTGCAGGAATTCCTCAGGGCAGTGTCCTAGCCACAACCATCTTCAGCTGCTTCATCAATGACCTTCCCTCTATCATGAGATCAGAAGTGGGAATGTTTGCTGTTGACTACACAGGCATTCCATTCCAAGTTCAGTTCCATTCACATCTCCTCAGCTCATGAAGCAGTCCATGCCCGCATGCAGTAAGACCTGGACAACATTCAGGATTGGGCTGATAAGTTGCAAGTAACGTTTGTGCTACACAAGTGCTAGGCAATGACTATCTCGAACAAGAAAAAGTCTAACCACCTCCTCATGACATTCAGTGGCATTACGATTGCCGAATCCCCCACCATCAACATCCTGGGGAGTCACCATTGACCAGAAACTTAACTGGGCCAGCGACATAGAAACACTGTGGCTACAAGAGCAGGTCAGAAGCTGGGTATTCTGTGGCGAGTGACTCACCACATGTCTACAAAGCAGAAGTCAGGAGTGTGACGGAATACTTTCCAGTTGCTTGGATGAGTACGGCTCCAACAACACTCAAGAAGCTTGACACTATCCAGGATAAAGCAGCCTGATTGGCACCTGATCCACCACCTTAAACACTGTGTACAATCTACAAGATGCACTGCAGCAATTTGTCAAGGCTTCTTCAACAGCAGCTCCCAAACCCGTGACCTCTACCACCTAGAAGGACGAAGGCAGCAGGCGCATGGGGTCTGGACAGAGCAGATAGAGAGAAACTGTTCCCATTGGCAGAAGGGTCAAGAACCAGAGGATACGGATTTATTCCCCTCCAAGTAACACACCATCCTGACTTGGAAATATATAACCGTTCCTTCATCGTCGCTGGATCAAAATCCTGGAACTCACTCCATAACAGCACTGTGGGAGTACCTTCCCTACATGGACTGCTGCGATTCAAGAAGGTGGCTCGCCACCACCTTCTCGGGCAATTAGGGATGGGCAATAAATGCTGGCCTTGCCAGCGACACCCACATCCAGTGAATTAATAAAAAAAGTGACCACCTAGCTTTTGTTTTTGTATTGTGGCCAACACAAAATAAACATTCTAAACCAAATGTATAAGTCAAACCATGCTATCTTGCATACAATGGTCAACTAATCACCCTTTTGCATTCCCTTAGTACATGTCTTTCATCTGCCTTTGCTTGTCCTAGTGCTCCTATGCAATGCTATCCCAATGGATTCAGCATGGCTTGATTAAGGCTGCTGACTTTCATTGGGGAGACTGCACATGGTCTTGGAGGAGAACCTCGAGCTACTCTGGGCCTAGAAGGCCTAGCTTCGGATTGTACCATCTCGGCATGGGTGGCAGCAGTCTGAGTTGGCTGGATAACGGGCAACAGCAAGAGCATTGGCAGAGTTGCAGAGGTGGGAGGATGAATGTTGCCACTCCCCTAGAGCTGTAAGGGGTGGTGTTCCGGGGGTCAGCTTTCCCTTCTGACCTTATATGAGCGGTTCTGAATCGCTCCCACACCCTTGGTTCTAGACACTGGAATTATGAAAGGACTGTGACAGACTTGGACAGACAATCGGTTTCAAGGTAGGAAGCAGATATGGCTTTATTATGTTTAAAAAGAAGTAAAAGGCACACCTTTAATAACATACACAGAACAGCAATACCAATACACACTGAGGGGTACAACACATTGAATAAAATGTCAAATTACAGCCTGTGGGGAAAAGAATACAGCTTAAACACTAATTTGGGTTAAAGAAGAGAATGCAGATACATTTACACAAGTTATCCCAGCCTCCCCCTCCCAATTCCCCTAACTAACTAAGTTATAGCTCTGGGGGGACGCGTTCAGGGGCTATGCTCACCAATCCCTTTAGACAGTTGCCGGTGAATCACGGTTTCGGGGTTCGCTGCACTTGGCCTTCTAGGCAAGCCGTACCCCGGACGGGAGGAAAGGACTTCGGACTGCGTAGTTTTCAGTTGGGGTGCGTCCGTTGATGCGGTAAGTTGCATTTTGGATGTGTGGGGTAAGTACCCACTTTCTTTGGTTAGGAATAGTTTTAGTTAGTCTTTTTTGGTAATTTCTCACCCGTTGGGTCGTTCAGAAGTAGATTGTAGAGTGGTTATAAATTTGGTTGCTGACAACCTTCCATTTCGTGGGCCTCGTGCTCGGTCAGTTCTTGATGAGTTCTGGTAGTTTCCTTCATGACTCCATTTCTTCACTCCAACTGCTTGAGTCTGTGTCTGTGTTCCAGTCTGTGTCCTTGTTCGAGTCTGTGTGAGTTCGAGTCTGTGTTCTGTTAGTTTTTCCTTGTAAAACTGGGGGATAGATATATCCAAAAAAAGCTTTCTTATCTCCCCCCCTGCCCCTCCGAATCTTGCCCAGCTCTTTGTTTCGATTGTCCAGCCCAGCGAACTGAAACTTGATTAAGTGATTTTAATCTGGCGTTAATAGGCTTTTCGAAGTTGATCAGCTCTTGTCCATTGTGCTAGTCTGGCCTGAGCTAGATATTTCTATGCCTGTTGAAAAGGTGTTGGAATGTGTATGTGACATTTGGATCCTCTGGGTGGGGTGATACTGTTTCTTCCATTGTTTGAATGCTAATGTTTTCTATGGGCAAATTTTTGAAAGTAAACCGTTCCCTGACAATTTGATTAGCTCCAATGTCCAAACTGGCTCTTTAGAGATGGACCCCACCCCTTTTCTTGCCGACCCAACATCCATCTTTTAAAAATCCCAAATTTGATTAAAGTTCGTAGTTTCTTCCATGTGCACTTTAGGATTTCAAACTTTCTGGTAGATAGTTCCAAATTAAATTCCCTTTCCTATGAGTCCA
The DNA here is from genome assembly GCF_044704955.1 of Pristiophorus japonicus. Classification (NCBI taxonomy): domain Eukaryota; kingdom Metazoa; phylum Chordata; class Chondrichthyes; family Pristiophoridae; genus Pristiophorus; species Pristiophorus japonicus. The sequence goes on along the minus strand of NC_091979.1, from coordinate 150,850,416 downwards.
AACACTGGGGGGGGGGGGGGGTCTCCATGAATGCATTTTAAAAGTCCAGAAAGGGGTTCTTCTCCTCTGCAGGGGAAAGGTACCAGGAATCTTTGCGAAATATTGGTAAATTCTACATTCCCCCCTGTGATACCATATCACTTATGGTATCATCTTCCAGGTGAGCAAAGTTCCTGACTCCCAAGAGATAACCTTCCCCATAAATTAACTAAACTAATACCCAAAATATACATTACACTTATGCAACATCACCACAGATACGCACTTTTCCCTTTACAGGTACAAACATTTTACATTTACATCCTCTCAGCTTGGAGGGGGTTCCATCACTACAATTGCATTTCAGCACAGTTACATTTCATTTCAATTACATTATATTCACCAGCATGTAGGCAACGTACAACCACATTACAGAAGGAAGAACATAGATTAAAATTAAACAACATCAATTGGTCTCCTGAGGTTTGTCCATCACTCGGTGATGTCTGGATCCTGTCCTTGAGATCTGTTCTCAGGCTGGCTGACACAAAAGACAAACTCAAAACAATCACCTAAACATTACTGCAACATTACCCTCAATTCTAAACTAAACCTTAAAATGTAAGATGGCGCAGTCAGCTGCCTTAAACTAAAAATTTGAGCTATGTACAACCGCCACCCATCTCTGGGTGGCCTGGTTAGTCCCTGTCAGGCCCATGCCTTGTGCGGCCTGATAGCCGCCTGGATGCTAGGGTTTCCCCGCAGCCGGTGAGCTGGAGACCCTTGTCTCTGGGACAGCTCGTTGCTACTGCTCCTGTGAGACCCTCACCGCTGGAGGCAGCTGGCTGGGGGTCCCTACTCTTACTTCTGACCTTTGGTCTTCCCTGTCGGGCTGCCCTTCTCCAAGGGTAGAATCGCTGAGGCTCAGATGCCGGTGACCACGGTATCTTTGGCCGTGGTGTACGGAGGGTCCTTCTCAGGGCTTGGGTTACTGGGGGTGCGTCCAAATCCCAAACGATGGGTGGGATAGCCCCTCCAGTACTGCAATTCACCACCCCTATAGGCATGGTTTCTGAGCCTGCCACATTCCCTGTGGGCCCTCCACCGTCAGGGGCGGCCAACGGAGGGTCCCTGCCCTGAGGACGGTTCACCCCTCCCGGCTTCCCTCTGTGCTTGGCTGACCCTGGGTTGTACAGCTTGCACTGGTTGATGTGGAACCACTTAGTACGGCGGGGCAGCTTTATGGCATAGACCATCGGGCTTGCCTTGTCCACAATGCTATATGGCCCCATATATAATGCTTCAAAAACCCCTACCCGAGCATAGTTCCTCACCATGACCTGGTCCCCTATCTCCCATTCATGGTGAGTGCTGGGTTCCAGCAGCAATTGGTTACTCTGATGCTATCTGCCCATGTTACTAGCAGCCTGCCAGTGAATCTGTTTGAGGTGTTCAAACAGGCTCCTGACAAACCGGTCCCGGTTCACCTCTCTGAGCTGACCTTCTGTGAGCACCGGGGCTAGGACATGGGTGGGGGTCTGCATGATCCGGCCAGTCATGAGCTTGTATGGGGAATGCCCCGTGCTCTTTGACTGGCTGGCTCGGATCTCCATTAGGACCAATGGTAAGACCCCAACCCACTTTTGGGGCGAGTCTCCCGTTTCCTTCCACAGCCTTTCTTTAATAGTGCGGTTTAAACGCTTCACAATACCCGATGACTGTGGGTTGTGGGCAACGTGCCATTTCCCCTCAATGCCGAGCACCTTAAGGGTTGCCTGCATTACCTGCCCGGTGAAATGGCTCCCCTGGTCCGACTCCACATACTGTGGGAGTCCCCACCGGGAGAACACTTCCCTCACTAGAATCTTAGCTGTCCCTAGTGCGGTGGCTGTTCGGCAAGGGAAGGCTTCAACCCATTTTGAGAACACGTCCACCAGGACTAGGCAGTATTTGTAGCCTCCCTGGGTGATGGGTAGGGGCCCAATGTAGTCAATTTGGATTGACTGCCATGGTCCCTCTCCCCTCCTGACGTCCGAGGGACACCAACCTTTTCTGGGGGTCAGGGTTGTTCGCAGCACACACCAGGCAGTTCGCACAGAACTCGCGGACGTCCTCCCTGAGTCCCGGCCACCATCCTGCCTGTTCCACCCGTTGCCAGGTGGTCTCAGGCCCGGGGTGTCCTGCTCCTGGACCTTAATGGGCCAGATTTAGGAATTCCCTTTGGTGCTGCTGTGGCACGACCCATTGTCCCTCTTTAAACAGCATGCCTTCCTTAACAGTAATGGCTGCTGTGCCGTACAGACCTTCTACTCTCTCTCCTCTAGCTAGCGTGTTCAGGACAGCTTTCAGGACCGGGTCCTATACCTGAACTGTTTTTAAGTCCGGGGCCAAAGTTATCCCTGTACTCTCTGCTGCCCGTTCTTCTTCTTGACCGCTGCTATGCGGCCGGTGTCATAGGGGTCCCAGAACTTTCCAATGTGGGCACCTTCTTTAGCTAGTTTGTCAGCCTGTTGGTTTCCCTCTGCACGGGGTTCGGTTTTTGAATGGGCCTTCACCTTATGTATGTAGACCTTTCCCTCTTCCCCCACCGCTGTCATGATTTTCTCCAGCAGGGGCTTAATTGCCAGGGGTCTCCCGTCAGCGGATGTGTATCCGTGACGGGACCAGATAGCCAGGTACTCCGTACATGAATTGCAGGTGAACATACTGTCCAAGCAAACGTGTACGGGGTAGGGAATTCCTCGGGGTGGGTCACCACGTACATTACGGCGGACAGTTCAGCATGCTCGCCGCTCATGGTGCTGGGGAGCTTGATTGCCAGGGCAATACCTGCCCTTGGGTCATAGACTCTGCACCCAGTGAGTCACTCGCCAGCAGATACTGTGCTGGACCCGTCCATGTAGATGTCCCGGATCTGTAGGGTGTAACCCAGCCCGAAGGCCAATGTTCACCTCCCATACCCATTCTATGGAGCACCTGTGGGCTTTCCCTGGGCAGATTAGGTTGGCTGCGAGCCTTGGCTCGCGGGGGCCTTCTACTCTGAGGTCCATCTGGGAGAGGAGCAGGGTCCAGCGAGCAATGCGGGCACTGCTCACCGTCCCGTCCTTAATCCTCCCATCTAGGAGCATCTGAGTAGGTGTGTGGTGGGTTAGGAGTGTTAGAGGAGACCCTCCCGTGAAGATCAAGGATCTTTTCACTGCCCAATGTGTGGCTAGGAGGTGTCTCTCACAGTTGGAGTACCCCTTCTCCACATCTGTGAGGATCCTGGAGGAGAAAACCACCGGTCTCAGCTGACCGTGCTGCTCTTGAAGCAGCACTGAGCTCAAACTGTCCCCGCTGGCTGCCACCTCCAGGAAAAACTCCTTTCCTACATCTATCACTCTGAAAGCTGGTGCGGTCTGCAAGTCCTTCTTGAGCTGATTAAATGCTGCCTCGCAACCCTCATCCCAGTCCCACTCTATGCCCCTGTGTAGGAGCCTGAGCAGAGGGGCTGCAGTGGCTGCATAATCCTCAATAAAGTCTCTGCAGTACCCGGTGAGTCCTAGACAGGATCTTACCCCTGTCACTGTGTTGGGGGCTGGTAACTCCTGTACTGCCTCCCTTCTAGCCTTGTCTGTGGCCCTTTCCCCAGCGCGCACAGTCAGCCCCAGGAATTTGACTTCCTTCTGGCCGATCTGTGCCATCTTGGGGCTTACTTTAAACCCTTCTTTTAGCAGCTCCAACAGCTCGGCCAGCAGTGGGCCATGTTCCTCCCCCTGATCGATAAACAGGAGCAGGTCATCCACATACTGCACCAACTGCTGGGGTCTGCTAAAGCCCTTTAAACAGTTCGCCATGCATTGGTGAAAAATGCTGGGACTGTTATGAAAGCCTTGGGGAAGACAGTTCCACGTGTATTGTTGGCCCTTGAAGGTAAAGGCGAACTTGTACTGGTCCTCCCGTTTTAAAGGAATGGACCAGAACCCATTTGAAATATCCAGCACCGTGAAAGTGGTCACGGATGCTGGAATACTCCCTATGAGGTCCGCTACAGCTGCTACCGTGGGTGCACAGGCAGGGATATTCTTCTTTAGTATTCGATAGTCCACGGTGGCCCTCCATGAGTTGTCCGGTTTCTTAACCGGCCACAGTGGAGAGTTCACATGGGTAGCTGTCGGTCTTAACACCCCTTGCTCTACCAGTGCCCCAGCGCCGTTGTCAGGTCTGCCTCTGCCTCCCTGGGAAGTTATATTTCTTTTGTGGTCGGGTCATGGGGTCCCCTCTTATACCAACTTCCACCCCCGTTAACCTACCACAGTCATGTTTGTGGGTGGCGAATGCTGGAAGGTGTGCCCGTACATATGCCTGGTACTCCACTGGGGTGTTACTGACCAGTAATTCCAAGTCGTAACCCTCCTTTGGCTTCACGGTACACAATGTTCCCTTGGCCCCTTTTTCTGGGATCACCACCAATTCACCTTCCCCGTTAGTCCCTATGGCTCCCCATAGACAGTGGTTCCTGAGATCCACTAGGATCTGGTGGCTAATGATAAAATCAGCTCCCAGGATCCCTTTTCCCTTCTGTTCCCATTTCATCAGGACACACTTCCATTTGGTTTTGAGTGTCCCTAACTGAATGGTGAGCGGGATGGAAAACGAACCAGTTTGCTCATTGCCTGTGAACCCCACTAGACTGTACGGGACCCCGTTCGATAGACGTGAGTTGGCTGGGTTATCTGCATATACAAGGGTGCTGGAAGCACCAGTATCTAGCAGGTAGGTCCCTTTCACTTTCTCCACCTCCATCGTAACACACGGTCTCTTCCAGGCATCGTACTCTAGGGAACACAGGTACACAGGCTGCGCTGGCTCGAGTCATGCATTTGGGTGGGTTGCAGCAGAGGGTTTTACCGTACCGGCTACTGCACCAGTTGCGATAGCTACTGCTCTCTGTCCGTTTATGAGTGTCTGTAGGGCGGCTACGAGTGTCTCATATGAGTCGGGTGTTCCTGCCCCGGCCTTACGGGCTGGGGCTGGAGTGGCCTTTCCCTTAGTCTCTTTCCAGAGGTTCCTACAGTCCTTCCTCCAGTGCCCACTTTTCCCACACCCAAAACACTCGCCCCCTTTGTGGGGAGGGTTCCCACCTTCCTGATGCCACTCTCTCTTGCCTTGGCTGGGTTTAATCTCATGGACCCTCCCTTTAGAGGAGGGCTCCTCTGTCCCTCTACTGTTCCGGTAAGCCAGGGTCAACTGTCTGACCACTGTCTGCTCAGTGGTCCTGGGATCTCTTGGAGCGAACCAGACCTCGGCTTTTGCCTTCACTCCAGGTAAGCTGTTTGCCATCAGGCTGCGGAGCCAGTGAGCCAGCTCGTTAGGTTTCAGCTGGGCCCGGTCAAGAACCCCACTACAGGCCCTTTCGAGGACCGGCCACAACCTGTCGGCGAAAGCCTGTGGAGTCTCCCCACAGAGCTGCACTGTTTTCTCCACTCGGGAGAAAGGACTCCCGTCATTCATACCCATGGCCTCTAGAACCTCCTCCTTAACCGTAGCATGCCTGTTTCGACCCCTTCTGCTGTCTGCAGAGAGGGAATGGCATAGCTTGGTGTCTAGCGAGAAGAGCAACAGCTTAGCCTGTTCCGAATCATCGCACCCGTTAATATCCCCTGTGTGTTCCACTTCCAGGAAGTGTACCGAGGGATCCCCCTGTTGGGTGAGCTTACTTAGGTGGCCTATCATAGCCCTCAGTTTTTGGATGTCGTGGGGGACTACAAAGTTGCTTTCTAGGGGTCCTGCTGCCCCATTGGCATCAGGCGGGCCAAACTTCTGCTGCCAGACCGGGTGCATTGGCCCTGGTTCCGGCCCTTCTTGTATTGGCTTCCCCCTGCTGCCAAGCCGAGTTAAAACTCGGGGCTGCCGGTGTTGGTAGTTCGCAATCCTTGCTACCCCTCACTCTGGCTGACAACCCTGCTGCTCCAGGCTGTTCCCGGGAGCTGCAGGCGGAGACGATGGGGTTTCTCCTTGCTCTACCAGGTGTTCCTGGGCTAAACCCGGGTTTATCAGGTACACCATGTCTTTAGCCCGGGATAGTGCAAGGTTCAAGCTTTGGATCTGCTGCTGGCAGGGGTTGTCGTCTCCTGCCTCAAATTCCCTGGTACTGGCTATCTTATAGGCTACCTGAATGTCTCTCATCCTCTCCCCGTACTCTTTAACTTGCTTGGCGAGGCAGGAATTCTCTTCCCGCAACGCCCGTTCGCTTTTCTTGGGTTCAACAATCTGACACTGTCAAAGGTCCAGTTGGGTTTTGTGCCTTTATTTAATGAGCTCTCTACTTTCCTTTACCTGTCCCACCTCTGTCCACAGCCTTTCCCTGACTGTGGCCCTTGCACTGGACCTCTCTTCTCCCTGCCTCAATACTTCCTTTAATTTCTCATTCTCCTCATCTAGAAGCCGGATCTGTTGCTGAAGGCAAATTAGCCAAATGGCCTTCTCTATTGACTTTTTATGGTCCTTGCTCTCGGTCCATTGAGCTGCAGCATCTTCTGGATGCTCAGCATACAACAGATCGAGTACCCACTCCTTAGCCACATTTACTCTCTTAAACACATACGAGGCAATCCCCTCTTCCATTTTGCTTCTTTTCCTGAAATCAGTCTCTCTCTTATCACGTCCCTTGCACCAGTGTCCCATCTGGGTCACCATTATGTAAGGGGTGGTTTTCCGGGGGTCAGCTTTCCCTTCTGACCTTATATGAGCGGTTCCGAATCGCTCCCACACCCTTGGTTCTAGACACTGGAATTATGAAAGGACTGTGACAGACTTGGACAGACAATCAGTTTCAAGGTAGGAAGCAGATATGGCTTTATTGTGTTTAAAAGGAAGTAAAAGGCACGCCTTTAATAACACACACAGAACAGTAATACCAATACACACTGAGGGGTACAACACATTGAATAAAATGTCAAATTACAGCCTGTGGGGAAAGGAATACAGCTTAAACTCTAAATGGGGTAAAGAAGAGAATGCAGATACATTTACACAAGTTATCCCAGCCTCCCCCTCCCAATTCCCCTAACTAACTAAGTTATAGCTCTGGGGGTTCAGGGGCTATGCTCACCAATCCCTTTAGACAGTTGCCGGTGAATCACGGTTTCGGGGTTCGCTGCACTTGGCCTTCTAGGCGAGCCGTACCCCGGACGGGAGGAAAGGACTGCGGACTGCGTAGTCTTCAGTTGGGGTGCGTCCATTGATGCGGTAAGTTGTGTTTTGGATGTATGGGGTAAGTACCCACTTTCTTTGGTTAGGAATAGTTTTAGTTAGTCTTTTTTGGTAATTTCTCACCCGTTGGGTTGTTCAGAAGTAGATTGTAGATTGGTTGTCAATTTGGTTGCTGACAACCTTCCGTTTCGTGGGCCTCGTGCTCGGTCAGTTCTTGATGAGTTCTGGTAGTTTCCTTCACGACTCCATTTCTTCACTCCGGCTGCTTGTGTCTGTGTCTGTGTTCCAGTCTGTGTCCTTGTTCGAGTCTGTGTGAGTTCGAGTCTGTGTTCTGTTAGTTTTTCCTTGTAAAACTGGGGGATAGATATATCCCAAAAAGGCTTTTTTATCTCCTCCCCCCCCCCGCCCCTCCGAATCTTGCCCAGCTCTTTTGTTTCGATTGTCCAGCCCAGCGAACTGAAACTTGATTAAGTGATTTTAATCTGGCGTTAATAGGCTTTTCGAAGTTGATCAGCTCTCGTCCATTGTGCTAGTCTGGTCTGAGCTAGATATTTCTATGCCTGTTGAAAAGGTGTTGGAATATGTATGTGACATTTGGATCCTCTGGGTGGGGTGATACTGTTTCTTCCATTGTTTGAATGCTAATGTTTTCTAGGGGCAAGTTTTCGAGAGTAAACAGTTCCCAGACAATTTGTTTAGCTCCAATGTCCAAACTGGCCCTTTCGAGATGGACCCCACCCGTTTTCTTGCCGACCCAACATCCATCTTTTAAAAAGTCCCAAATTTGATTAAAGTTCGTAGTTCCTTCCATGTGCACTTTAGGATTTCAAACTTTCTGGTAGATAGTTCCAAATTAAATTCCCTTTCCTATGAGTCCAAACACTGGGGCTGTCGGTGGGGGGGATCTCCATGAATGCATTTTAAAAGTCCAGAAAGGGGTTCTTCTCCTCTGCAGGGGAAAGGTACCAGGAATCTTTGCGAAATATTGGTACATTCTACAGGGTGGCGCCTCAGCAATCCTAGCACTCTATTGGAGGATAGATTGCTGAACTGCTATGACACCCTACAAGCCCCTTTGAACACTGGTATCTGCAGTCTTGATGGCAGCAGTCTGCGCTTGCATGGCAGTAAGCTGAGATTGCATGCGAGCAGTCTGAGCTTGCATCTCATCCAGCTGACCTTGAATGACAGAAGTCTGAGCTTCCGCTTCAGCACCAGATGTTAGATAGCTTCTGCTTGTTCAGCAGTGGAAGCTGAAACGTTAGCTATCAGGGGCTGCATCATGGTTGGATCCATGTGTGCTAATGGAGTTGGTCATCACTTCCACACTGGAAAGGATGGTCTCCAAGCTTTGCACAAAGCTCTGCGCCACATTGATGCCAAGCTCCTCCAATGCTCTTTTACATTGCACGCAGGCTTTCTGGCAGGCCTGCCAATGCACCAAGCATTTTATTGTCCATCTGCCTTCTTCTGTAGCCTACCCCCATGGAAGTGGTCATCTGAGTCTCCTGCAGCAGAACTCGTGTGTGACCTTGCCCTCTGGGAAGCTGGCACCTGCATTACCCTTGCCCCCTGCTCTGGCTGCAGGCCACTCATGCCCAATGTCTCACCACATGCAGATCCTGTGTCTAAACTATCCTCTAAATTACTCAGAGTGTTAGTAGTCAGTATCTGAGCTGGTGGTTGTGAGTGTGAAATTGAGTAACACTGCTATGTCTTTATCATCACTGCTTTCTTCCTCTTCTATCTGTTGCTCTGCCACCATTGCCTTGCAGTTCTTGAGTATCTGAAAGATGAAAGGCACAAGGGTAGCATTGCGGTGCGAGGTGGTGGGAAAGTAAGAGATGCATGCTTACACCACTTACAGCTTTGAAATCAAAAGACGATATGGGATGAGAGGGAACTGAGATGTGAGAAGGAGTATTATGAATGTGGATTCCGTCATCTTCGGTGGTTTCAGCCCCACCGCTGGCCACAGGCTCAGCGATGGTCACTCCAATGATGGCGACCACCGTCTCCTCCATCGGGGTAAGGTGATCCAGGTGCGCCTCTCCCCTGCCGATTAGCTCTTGCTGCCTCCGGATATGCGCTAACTTGTCCTGCAAGAGAGAGGGAAGTGTGTCAGTGAGTGTGGTGCAATGTATTTGGGTGATGTGGCTGTCGTGGTTCAATGGCTGGTAGTGTGAGATTTGTGTATGAGGCATGCAGCAGTGGTAAGTGTGTGAGGGTGAAGTGAAGAAATGACCATGAGATATGAGTCCTGTTTGATAATGATTGTTGGTAGGTGAGGTGATGGGGAGTGTGGTGCATTGAGCAGTGTGTGAGGCTAGTGGTGCAGTTAGTGGGATATGACTTTTGAAGATGAATTGACTGACCGTGACCACTCGTGTAAGGTCATTGGACTTTGTGCAGCACTGCATCCAGGTCCTTGGGGCTTGACTTCGGGCATTGATTTTCTCCCACTGCCTTCTGAGAATTTGTCTGGAGGGCCTCCTGGCCCCCTGTGGATAGATGATCTATTTCCTTCACAAAGGCCTCCAGTGCAGTGTCAGAGAACTTTGAAGCATGCTCTCTCCCTTGTTGAGTCATTTTTTAGTCTTCTTGCAGGACAAACTCTTTTCTCCAGCCACTTCCAGCATCTGCTCCAGCCAGAATGCACCTCTCCTTTTAGAGATGCAGGCTGGCATTAAGTAGTGCAGGCTAACTTTAAGTGGTGCTAGCTTCGCAAGAACGTGGGCTCCCTGCTGAGGCGTGCAGCCGCACAACAGTGTGTTTAGCGCGAGGCTGCACGCTGCAGTCATTTAAATTAGCAGGCAACATGAAGTTTGCCCGTTGTCTGCATCGGAAGCAATGGAAGCGGGATAATCGCGCATTGAGAGCCCCAGCGCCTGTTTTCCGGGGCTATGGAATTTAGCATATTTACAATTGCAGTAAAAATGTGAACCAAAAGATTTTGCTTTAATCAATGTATTAAAATGTTGCTAGCTGCAGGAACCAGAGTACTTTTTTCTTTTTCTTGGTAAGGATAATTTTTTCTTCTTTATCCTTGCCATAACTCATAAATTTAAGACCTGCTATCATTATTATTGTGTTTCTCGGAAGCCAGTACAGTACCACAGAGTGACTGAGTACATGTTGCCACGCCCAGCCACACTGTTAGACAGTGACAGCTGCTCTGAGGGAAGACCAGGTGCTTTCCAAAAATGTTGGGGAAAAAAAGTTAGATAGAGATATTTTACAAGCCTGCTGCCTTATACCTCCTATCTGTTGGTTGAAGAGTGGCTCGGGTGGAGGCCTGGAGCAGGGCATTACAACAACAACTTATATTTATAATTGCGCCTTTAATGTAATTAAATTACATGGAATATACAGCACAGGAACAGGCCATTTGGCCCAACCAGTTCATACCGGTGTTTATGCTCCACTCGAGCCCCCTCCCATCTTTTCTTATGTAACACTATCAGCATAACCCTCTATGCTCTTCATCCTCATATGCTTTTTTAGCCTCCCCTTAAATGTATCTATACTATTCGCCTGAACCACTCTTTGTGGTATTGAGTTCCACATTCTTACCATTTTCTGGGTAAAGAGGTTTCTTCTGAATTCCCTTTTTGATTTCTTGATGACTATCTTATCTTGATGGCCTCTAGTTTTTCTGTTCCCCACAAGTGAAAAAAAACTCTCGTGACTACTCTATCAAAACCTTTCATAATTTTAACGATCTATTAGGTCACATAAGAACATAAGAACATAAGAATTAGGAACAGGAGTAGGCCATCTAGCCCCTCGAGCCTGCTCCGCCATTTAAAAAGATCATGGCTGATCTGGCCGTGGACTCAGCTCCACTTACCCGCCCGCTCCCCGTAACCCTTAATTCCCTTATTGGTTAAAAATCTATCTATAAGTGATTTGAATACATTCAATGAGCTCGCCTCAACTGCTTCATTGGGCAGAGAATTCCACAGATTCACAACCCTCTGGGAGAAGAAATTCCTTCTCAACTCGGTTTTAAATTGGCTCTCCCGTATTTTGAGGCTGTGCCCCCTATTTCTAGTCTCCCCGACCAGTGGAAACAACCTTTCTGCCTCTATCTTGTCTATCCCTTTCATTATTTTAAATGTTTCTATAAGATCCCCCCTCATCCTTCTGAACTCCAACGAGTAAAGACCCAGTATACTCAATCTATCATCATAAGGTAACCCCCTCATCTCCGGAATCAGCCTAGTGAATCGTCTCTGTAGCCCCTCCAAAGCTAGTATATCCTTCCTTAAGTAAGATGACCAAAACTGCACACAGTACTCCAGGTGCGGCCTCACCAATACCCTACACAGTTGCAGCAGGACCTCCCTGCTTTTGTATTCCATCCCTATCGCACCTTTTAGCCTTCTCTTTTAAAGAGGAAAGAGACCCAGCCTGTTCATCCATTTCTAATAGGTATAACCTCGCATTTCTTGTAAATCTTTTTTGCACCCTCTCCAGTACCTCTATATCCTTTTTATAATATGACAACCAGAACTGTACACAGTACTCCAAGTATGGTCTAACCAAATGTTCGATATAGGTTTAGCATACCTTCTCTACTTTTCAATTCGATCTTTCTAGTGTTAAAACCCTAGTGCTTGGTTTGCATTTTTATGGCCTTCTAAGCTGCGTCACTACTTTTAGTGATTTGCATACTTGTATTCCCACTCTGCTCTTCTACCCCATTTAGATTCTTATTTTCCAAATAATATGTGACCTCCTTGTTTTTCTTACCAAAATGTAATACTTCACACTTATCTGTGCTGAAATTCATTTGCCAATTATATGCCCATTCTGCAAGTTCATGTCTTCCTGTAATATGTTGCAGTCCTCAGTATTGACTATCCCCCCAATTTGGTGTCAGCCGCAAATTTAGAAATTGTGTTTTTGATTTGAACGTCTAAATCATTAATATAAATATCAGCTGCCAAGACTCTAATCTCTGGAATTTCCTGCCTTAACCTCTGCACCTCTCTACCTCTCTTTCCTCCTTTAAAACTCCTTAAAACCTACCTCTTTACCAAGCTTTTGGTCATCTGTGCTAACATCTCCTTATGTGACTTGGTGTCAAAATTTGTTTTATAAAGCTCTTGTAAAGCACCTTGGGACATTTTAATACATTAAAGGCATTATATAAATTCAGGTTGTTGTTATTGTTGTAATTTGTGAATAACATTGGTCCTTGTGAGATCGCCTTTCCACTTTCTGCCACTATGAATAGCTACCCTTGACCCCACTCTGCTTTCTGTCTTGCCGCGTACTTGTTCCCTGAGTCCACATGCTCTGACCTTATTCATTAATTTATTATGTTGCACCTTATCGAGGTGTTTTGGAAATCTAGATTAGTTATATCTACTGCATTACCCTTGTCTACTCTCCCTGTTACCTATTCAAAGAATTCAATGAGATTGGTCAAGCAAGGCTTTCCCTTTTGAAATCCATGCTGATTATTCATTATATTATTTTGGGTTTCTAGATGTTTTTCTATTTTCTCCTTTAGTAGGGATTCCATTATTTTCCCTACAACCGAGGTTAATCTGACTCGTTTATAGTTCCCTGGACATGTTCTATCTCCAATGTTCTTGCTAAGCTCTGCACATGCATGCAGTCATCTGCAAGGTCCCGCGCAGGCCGCTCACCGGCTTTCACATTGTAGATACTGCGCATGCGCAAAAATTTGAATTGGGGAGGCAGGAGGCAGTGCAGATTACGGGGGACATTGTCTATCTCCCTTCTTAAATATAGGTATAATGTTTGCTATCCACCAATCCTCTGGTACTACGCCTTTTTCTAAAGAATTATTAAATATGTGTAATAGTGCCTCTGCTATCTCTTCTCTAGATTCTTTTAAAATGCGCAGATGCAATCCGTCCGGACCAGGGGTCTTATTCTCGTATTTTGATTAGTTTATTTAATATTTATTTTTTTATTTTAAATATGGTTATATCATTTCTAATCTCATCTTCTGATGTAATGTCCGTCTGATCTGTTTCTCTAGTAAATACTGAAGCAAAGTAATTATTTAATATTTCTGCCATTTCGCTATCGCTGCCTGTGATTTTATCCTGTTCATCCCTTAGTGATCCTATTCCCATCCTGACTTTCCTTTTTTCATTTATGTGCCTGCAGAATATTTTACTATTTATTTTATGTTCCTACCTGACATGGAGTTCGTGCTGTACAAAAATCAGAAAGCAAGAAAAATAGGATTGCAGGTGGAAAGTCACGTACCCCCAAAATAATGCAAGTCCAAATGTCTGTTTTGTGTAACACAGGATATGGGAAAGTAAACTATTGCTGCTGCAGGAGATCATGGATGAATGCTTAAAAGTACAGGCAACCTGGCTATACCTGGAACCTATTTTCAGCTCCCCTGACATCATGGCCCAGATGCCTGAAGAGGGAAGACGGTTTACTGCTGTAGATAAGACTTGGAAAGAACTTATGAAACAAGTTACAATGGTAAGTTAAATAATAATTGAATGTTAGTAATAATATTACCACCCAGGTAAATGATAACTAACTGCAGCAAAAGCGAAGACAAAGTCTGCGTTTATTGGCCTCCATCATATGACGTATTTTAATTTACATTCAAAAAATCATTGGTATGCTACAAATGCTCTTGATACAAATGACCTTATTGAGCTACTCAAAACTGCAAAACTTGTGAAGGATTCTTTACAATTATTTAATCCAATACCACCAATATAATGTCCTTATATATTTTCTTAGCATTTTTTTCTCACCAATTTTCACTCCTCCCATCCTCACCTGAGGATGTTGAACCCTTGTTAGGAAAAGCCTCTACAGGCATCAATCATTCTTTGGCACCTTGCCGAAGCATGCCATTATTTACATTTGAGCCTCATAATGACTGCTGTTCAAACTCAGTACTATCACAATTGAGCTTGAACTTCTCCTTGTCTGATACCCACACACGTGAATTTCCAGTGGGTTGATGGATAGCAATCAAGAGTGGGGATGCTGCCCAATTTCCTTACTTTAATCCAGTACTGCTGAAGCCAGTTGTAGCATTCCTAATACTGCCCTAACTGAGATTAGCTAACTCAGCACAGATCAGGTATCATGTACTGGGTCAGATATTCACTGTATAATCTCCCTGCGCCATTGGGGAGCAATTGTATTTTTATTAAGTCATTATTGTGTGAAATCTTTTCTTTTAAAGTGCTTATCTTTTTCGTAGTGAACCACCTGGTCTTAAAATAATATTGTATTTGTGATGCACAGTAAATGATTGAGGCCATAAGATGATCTTTCCTTGCAGTATAATTTTTACTGCAGGTTAGTTGATAATTTATGCACATTGAATAAGGGAAACAAATTCATAAATTAAATCAAGTCCAGAAAAAATGTGCATCTTGCATTACTTTACACATTACAAATGCTAATATTTGTGTTGATTCCCATTTGTCTGCAACATTCAGTACTTAAGCACCTGGATATCTCTAAGTAATGATATATCCTACATTTGTTGTGCAAATATGTAGTGCTGTTATGATTTGTGTGTGCATTTTATAGATATTGGCCCTGAATTTGCAGTTAGTATGATGGTATACTCTGAGTATGCCATCATACCGCTTTTGAAACTGACCGCAAGTTCAAGTGCATACGCAAAATCCTAAACTTGAGATCTGTCAAGTTCCGACTACACTGAGGCTTCGCTGCATCTTTCACCTCCTCATACAAACCAACATGCTGCCGAAAAGTTGGCTTAATTGTCCACCTGCTACAAGGTAATTACGCTGAAAGTTTTTGGCCTAGAACTTGTCTCCTTAGTGCCTCCTGTTATCGCCTCCGGTGGGGCGGGGGGGTGGGGGCGATAACATGGCGCTAACCACTTACCCAGCAGGCGCGGCGAGTTGAACGACTCCCAATAAGTTCGACGGGAGGTTTGGGACGGCGGTAGAGCATTGCATCCCGATCTCCTTCGCCCGGAGATCGTGACGTCATCGCCGTGTGGATCGCCCGGGTAGTGGCCTGGACAGAACTTCAGTTCCGTCCCCTGCAGCATCGCCAGTCAAAAACACTGGCAGCTGCTGGAGACGTTGATCTGGAGGCCTGGTACTTCGGGGATGAAACTTAAAGGGGAGATGGCCAAGGTAAGCATCTTCTCCTCATCTAAAGTTGCTGTACCATTTACCCATAAATAACAGCAAGCACCATTAGCCTTGCTGTTAGTTTGACAGCAAATTCTGGCTCATTATAAGTACCTGGAGTACCTATTACTCCTGTAAGTGACACTGTGATATGTATTTTCAATATTAAAAGTATGACACACAATAGCTTTCATTTTATTGTATATTACCCTGAGATTGTGCAATATGACCCCTGGGCTCCCATAAATCTCACAAAGCTTTTTGAACATTGTGTTCAGCTCCAATTTTCTGAGTAATTGGGATTTCTAATATCCAAAATAAGGGTATAAAAAAGTAAAAAAAACATATTTCACAATTACATGATAAAATGTATCCATTGGATGTATCTTGTCTTTTAATGGCTTCATCAAAGTTTTTATTTGAAGGCCTCAGCCTCTCCAAAAACTATGCCTTGGATGATATTTTTTTTCCCAGGACTGTGATGCTGTGAATTGAATTTGGATGTGCGATGTACCTAATTTCCCAGGAAACATTTGTACCATTCAGTCAGTTGTACTGATAGGATATTTGAATTTGTATCGTAGCACTGTCTGCCCAGTAATTTATTTTTCAAGTAACTTTTGAAAAACGAGAGGGCACATTTCAAAAGCTTTATTACAGTAAAATTTACATTGATCTTTTTTTTAAAGAAGCTTCGTGTGTGTAAAAGGGATAAACAATAGTGTTCTCATTATATACCTATTGTAGCTTTCGTTTTGTGTTCTATGCACTTTAAAAATTTACTAAAATAAAGGAGGGAGGGAAAATCAAGTCAGGGAGAAGGGGTGAGGGAAAGCGACTGGGCTCAGAGGTAATGTTCTCTGTAAGTTGTGCTTTGTTCTGCACGGGTTGTTTCTTTTAGTGTGTGGTCCCTTTATATTTCTGCACATGCCCGTTTTTTACTATGGAGAAGCTAGTTAGCAGCCTATGCGGGACCTTTCCCATTAAACATTGCTCAGAGGAAAGAAAGAGAGAGATGCGGGAAGAGTTTTCTTCATTGAATTCAACATCAATTTTCAAAATAAAACACCAGTTGAATTTTGAAGCCAGTTAATTACTTTATCTGTCTTTCATTGATAGAAACGGTCAATGCCAATGGCTTACACCTATGAGACTAATAAAGATTCTAATTTCTAACATCTATAAAACATTTATAAAAGAAAGAGGGAGAGAGTGTGGCACGAGGGAAAGGCTGTCGGGCAGTTTAATTTCCTCATTCTAATTTGATGACTATTAAAGTTGATTTTTGAAAGCAAACAAATTGTCTGAGTGAAAAGATAAGGAAAGCTAGGAGTCAGTGCAGAGGAGAGCAACTGGTTCCAGGTAAGTGGACCTCTGGCATGCCAATATTTGGGATGAGGATGGAAGATTATGGGTGAAGTGAGTGACAGCAGAGTAAGGGGCAAGGTAAGATACCAGGAATTAAGTGGGTAGTTCAATGGGAAATGTGTTGTGATAGTAGTAAAGGGTTGGTAGGAAGGGGATTGTGTAGTGAGTGGGAAAGTGAAGAGGTAGGGATATATGATAGGAGTGAGAGGGTGAGAGAAAATGAGTAATGGAGAAGGGGACAAGTAGGAGCCACTGATGACCAGATGCAGCCTGCAGCTGTTGGTGATTCCTTTCCCCACCACACCATACCATACCATACTTCAACCACCTTCCAACCAAAAGGAAAGAAGAAAAAAATTTAAAAAAAGAAACAAAAAGAAGAGTTAAGTGGAGAGAAGCAGCAGAGAAGGAAAAAAAAGAAACCGAAGAGAACAGCAACATGAAGACATCAGAGACAGGTAAAAGAAGGACCAAATTCTGCAACTACATTTGTCTATTTTGGATATATGTTGTCCATTAATGGTGATATATTACTCAGACATTTTGGGGTAAATAGATCAAAGTTTTTTTTACTGGGTAGGAGTTGTTCTAACTAAACTTTTTTTTTACTGCACATCATTTGGCTAATAGTTTAAGGAACAGAATGATTAATAAAACTTAATTTTATCTGCTTCTCCATAGCAAAAAAATAACTATTGAGGCGTCTTCCTGTAGAACTTAATGGATATGCTGTACCCTTAATGTATTAGCACGTGGGCCGCCCCGACCTGTGTGAGAACACCCCCGCAGGTCGGGGCTATAAATAGAGCTGGAGCGCCGGGCCCTGGAACATCGTGGGCGAAGGTGCAACGAATGAGGGTACGGGGCCCAGAAGAGCCGAGGGCTCAGGGGCAGTACGGGCCCGTCCACACTGTGATATGTGTGTGCACTAGGTCTGTGCAGCAGAACAGGTCTCCAGTCATCCTGGTTAATTCTTGCCACTGGATAAAGGCCGAGCTCTGTCAAGCCCGTGTGGTGGCTGATGTGCAACGGTCACCACAGCTAAAAAAAATTCACACACAAGCATCTTCCACCCCCTCAACTGCAGTTCAGAACTGGAACATCAGGTCCTTCATTGAAACATCTGTGAACTCTCGTGGAAGCAAGTCATCTGCGTTCGAGGGACCGCCTATGATAATATAAATATTACTCTGAACATTATTTTCATTTTTAACCTCAAACATTTCAGTTTGTATGTATTATTCTAAAACCTATCTTGAATGCTGAGGATGAATGAGCTAGTTAAAATTCAAAGTTTTAGTTTGGGTTGTCTAAAATGCAAAAACCCCAAAATTCAACTGAGCTTTTTCAATGCCCCCCTGCTTCCCAACCGACTGCTACCACTACCTCTCAGGTGCACAAAATAGCTCCCATTTTAGTAGGGTGAACCTGCCTTATCCGGAACCACCCCTTGTCCGGAACCATTCCTGGCCACCAGGTGGCGCATGTGCAGAACTCCAACATGAACAAATTGAAGTCTTTCCTCGCTGCTGATTCCCGCAATCGCTGGCCTGACCCCGTGATCCACCGCCACTCCCCCCACCATGATCTCTCTGCCACACTCCCAGCCCTGAGCCAGCCAGCCCCGATATCCCCTTGCTCAGTACTTGTACCATCCAATTTAATGTGACCACCCCTCGTCCGGAAAAATCCCTTATCCGGAGCAGGCCAGGTCCCGAGGGTTCCGGATAAGGAATGTTCATCCTGTACTTGGGTCTGTCCTGGGAGACCTTGCCTGTTGGGACTCCCAAAGTTGCTGTCCAAGTTCAATTAATATTTCTAATGTAACAAATGTCAACACTTAAAAAAAACACAATTACTTTGTAACAAAATTACATTCCTAGTGTAATTCCACAAATAAATAAAGTGAAGCATTGTTTCACTATTTTCAGTATGCAAGAGTAGAATACTGAGTGACAAAAGCAGTCTAATTCAAATCTTTTTAAACATTTTTAAAATTTCTCTTTGCGATATTCCTGCATTACACATTGGCCCAGATTTTGCAGATGGAATAACGGTGAGGCTGTTGGTGCTCACCGTTGATATGGAGTAAATTGGACAGCAACTTCCGGCGTCCACACATGTGCATTTAAACGCAGAAATCAGAACGTTGATGTTTGATTTGCTCTGCTGCTCCACAAGCATCTCGCTGAGAGATTCGGCAGTAAAATACATGAAGGGCATGATGTTGCTGTAATTATCCACTAGTTACCCACGAAACACACCAGAAACAGTTTGGGCTGGGGCATTCAGGTGTAAGTGTGCCAAATTACTGCCAAACAACCTCTCTAGCCCTGAAAATGTAATTTTAAAAGTGTGGAGTCTCATTCCTTCAGAATTTAATTATTGTTGGAGATTTAACGTTTTCCTTCTGTCTCTATTATCTTTCTTTCTCTTCATCCTATCTTTCCTTCCCGCACTTTATTTTGCTTTCTATATATGATTTTACAATGAATGAAATATTCTAAATTATATTTGCGATGGGCTGGAAGCGGGAGGTGCCCAATAGCATGCCGGAAACCCGAAAGTAAGTGCAGGGGTCTCTTGTCAGTGACTTTTTAACTCAACTACCTCTATCATTTTATTTCTGGGTCTCCCCTCTAATCAGCAGCTGTGGACATGACACAATTTCAACTCCAGTATTTAAAAAGGACAATCCAAACATGTTTAAGGAGTTGGAGTTGATTGTCAGAGAATTGGATGTGTCAGAATGGAGTCCAGATGGGAAAAGACTGTTCACAGACGTGTCCCCAGCCTGTGAGGAGTAGGAGAGAGATACTCTTCACTCGCAACGGGAGGACTAAGCCTGCAGCTGAGACCAAGAAGGTGCAGTTGGAGGTTGCAGAGGAGGTCAGCAGCAGGAGCATGCTGCCACACTCCAGGATTCAATGCAGAAAGCGGTTTAATATCCTAAGCAGGTTAGGAAACATAAGTCCAGTGGCACATTCACTTACTTCCTGCTGTGTGCATCACCGTACCCTCTCACTCTGCCTTCGCAAGCCTACTCCAGCATATTACCTTGCTGGTGCAACCATCCTCTTTCTATGCACTTCCTCACATCCCTATCTATCCATCCACTTCTTCCACCCACCTTCATCCTTATGCAATGTCATGCCTCTCCCTCATAGTCACCCTTACCAAATGCACGCCATCCATTGGATGTGCACATGCCTTTTCACTCATTCATAGGTCTGTTCTATCCCTCCTTGGAGGAGAAGAGAGCACAGAACACAAGGGAGATGCATAGAACTGGAGAGAGGCTTCTGATCATGCCGCTCACAACTGCAGAGAAGCAGGTGCTGTAAATAAGTGGAGTTATGTGTACCTGGCTGTCGGAGATGGGGAGATGGCGAAATCCCAGCTACCTGGTGATACAATTAAATAAAAGCCACCCACATGTCATATGGCACTCAGTCATGTTGACTTGGTTTCAACAGTGAGTGAAATATGATCACCTTTAAATTGATAACTTGCAACATTCTTAACTCACCTCACCTAATTCATGTCTTTTATCTCCCACAGGGCCTTCACGGATGCAGCAGTAGTCGGTGGACATGGCGGACAACGATTTCTCAGAGGAGCTGAGTCCTTCTGAGGGTGCACCATCACAGGACTCATTCAGACCATGCACCAGATCAGATACTTACACTTAAGTGGGACCAGTAAGACAGGTAGTTGGGTTTTCACCTGGTGACTCACACTTCACAATTGTGCAAGAGTAGATGGTGGAGACAGGGACAGCAGTGGACAGTCCGCGTTAAAGGATGCATCCCTTCCCAAGCTTTGCTTAGCTGGACACAGATGCGTTACTTCGGGTGCTGTCAATGAAGGGGAGAATCATTGAGTAGCAGCAGACAATGTGCGATGCACTGACAGGCCTTCAAAGTGGAATCACCATGATTACTGAGAGATTGGAGGAACCCACCTCAAGCATGAGGGGGGTGAAGTCGCAGGCCACTGAAATGATGTCTTCTTTCATGGGTAGAGTGGCCAGCGCCATGGACTGTCATACGCACCAATCAAATGAGTCCATGCACGCCTTCAACACCACCATGCACACTCTGGATGCCAACATGTCTGCCATATTAATTAGGTTGGCAGATACCTTAGCCTTATCCTTACAGGGCCACACTAATCTTCACCAAAGTGTTCTCCAGCACAGTGGTATCAGTGAAGTGCGGCTGGGCCACGAGAGGGATGATAGCGAGAGGGTCATGGAAGTGGGGACTCCGCTCAAGGCACTTGCATGTCTCACCCACAGCCCACCTCTCAGTCAGTTGTACACATGTTGCCTCATCTCCCGATGGCTGAGTCCGCCCTGCACAGGTGCAGATAGAGCAGTCTTTGCCGAGGCCCCCACAGGCTCCAAAACTCAGAGGACGTTGGCCAAGAGTATCATGGCAGTCAGAGCAGGGATTTGAGTAGCCTACCTCAAATTCTGCTGAAGCCACAGGAGTTGCACCGCGTAGGAGTAGCAGAAAAAGGAAGAGTAAAACTTTGTAGTTGCACAAGGGTATGCACATGGATGTCTGAGAAAATTTTGTTTTATAAGTTTTTGTTCTTTATTTAGCTCACATAAATGTTAATCTTTTTTACCACCTTCCTATCTTGTCCATTCTTGGGTGCTAAGTGGCCTTCTAACTTGTTTGATCATAGAATCGTAGAACCATAGAAAGATTATGACACAGAAGAAGGCCATTCAGCCCATCGTGTCCATGCCGGTTGAAAAATAGCTACCCAGGCTAATCCCACCTTCCAGCACTAGGTCCGTGGCCCTGTAGGTCTTTAAGTGTACTTCCAAGTACTTTTTAAATGTGATGATGGTTTCTGCATCTACCACCCTTTCAGACAGTGTGTTCCAGAAAAGCAAATTATAATTTAAATGGAGAAAAATTGCAAAGTGCTGCAGTACAGAGGGACCTGGGGGTCCTTGTGCATGAAACACAAAAAGTGAGTATGCAGGTACAGCAAGTAATCAGGAAGGTAAATGAAATGTTGGCCTTTATTGCAAGGGGAATAGAGTATAAAAGCAGAGATATCCCGCTACAACTGTACAAGGTATTGGTGAGGCCACACCTGGAGTACTGCGTACAGTTTTGGTCTCCGTATTCAGAGAAGGTTCACTGGGTTGATTCCGGAGTTGGTGATCATTTTCCAATAGTCTATCGACTCTGGATCAGTTCCAATGGACTGGAGGGTAGCTAATGTAACACCACTTTTTAAGAAAGGAGGGAGAGAGAAAACCGGTAATTATAGACCGATTAGCCTGACATCACCATTAGTGGGAAAAATGTTGGAATCAATTATTAAAGATGAAATAGCAGCGCATTTGGAAAGCAGTGATGGGATCGGTTCAAGTCAGCATGGATTTATGAAAGGGAAATCCTGCTTGACAAAAATAATTTTTTGAGGATGTAACTGGTAGAGTGGACTAGGGAGAACTAGTGAATGTGGTGTATTTGGACTTTCAAAAGGCTTTCGACAAGGTCCCACAGAAGAGATTGGTGTGCAAAATTAAAGCACATCGTATTGGGGGTAATGTACTGCTGTGAATAGAGAACTGGTTGGCAGACAGGAAGCAGAGAGTCGGGATAAACGGGTCCTTTTAAGAATGGTAGGCAGTGACTAGTGGGGTGCCGCAGGGCTCAGTGCTGGGACCCCAGCTATTTAAAATATACATTAATGATTTAGATGAAGGAATTGAGTGCAATATCTCCAAGTTTGCAGATGACACTAAGCTGGATGGTGGTGTGAGCTGTGAGGAGGACGCTAAGAGGCTGCAGGTTGACTTGGGACAGGTTAGATGAATGGACAAACTCATGGCGGATGCAGTATAATGTGGATAAATGTGAGGTTATCCACTTTGGGGGCAAAAACACGAAGGCAGAATATTATCTGAATGGCGGCAGATTAGGAAAAGGGGAGGTGCAACGAGACCTGGGTGTCATTGAAAGTTGGCATGCAGGTACAGCAGGCGGTGAAGAAGGCAAATGGTATGTTGGCCTTCATAGCTAGGGAATTTGAGTATAGGAGTAGGGAGGTCTTACTGCAGTTGTACAGGGCCTTAGTGAGGCCTGACCTGGAATATTGTGTTCAGTTTTGGTCTCCTAATCTGAGGAAGGACGTTCTTGCTATTGAGGGAGTGCAGCAAAGGTTCACCAGACTGATTCCCGGGATGGCAGGACTGACACATGAGGAGAGACTGGATCGACTGGGCCTGTATTCACTGGAGTTTAGAAGGATGAGAGGGGATCTCCTAGAAACATATAAGATTCTGATGGGACTGGACAGGTTAGATGCAGGAAGAATATTCCCGATGTTGGGGAAGTCCAGAACCAGGGGACATAGTCCAAGGATAAGGGGCAGGCCATTTAGAACTGAGATGAGAAGAAACTTCTTCACTCAGAGAGTTGTTAACCTGTAGAATTCCCTACCGCAGAGAGTTGTTGATGCCCAGTTCATTGGATATATTCAAGAGGGAGTTAGATATGGCCCTTATGGCTAAAGGGATCAAGGTGTATGGAGAGAAAGCAGGAAAGGGGAACTGAGGTGAATGATCAGCCATGATCTTATTGAATGGTAGTGCAGGTTCGAAGGGCCGAATGGCCTACTCCTGCATCTATTTTCTATGTTTCTATGTCTATGTTTCTATGCGGGGGTTGACTTATGAAGATAGGTTGAGTAAGTTGGGCCTATACTCATTGAGGTCAGAAGAATGAGACGTTATCTTATCGATACATGTAAGATAATTAGGAGGCTCAACAAGGTGGATGCAGAAAGGATATTTCCACTCCTAGGGGACATAGTCTCAGAATAAGGGGCTGTCCATTTAAAACTGAGATGAGGAGGAATTTTTTCTCAGAGGGTTGTAAATCTATGTAATTCTCTGCCCCAGAGAGCTGTGGAGGCTGGGTCATTGAATATATTTAAGGCGGAGAGAGATAGATTTTTGAGCGATAAGGAAATTGAGGGTTATGGGGAGAGGGTAGGGAAGTGGAGCTGAGTCCATGATCAGATCAGCCATGATCTTATTAAATGGTAGAGCAGGCTCGAGGGGCCAGGTGGCCTACTCCTACTCCAATTTCTTAGGTTCTTATGTTATTATGTTCAGACTGCCACCACCCTCTGGGTGAAAAAGATTTTCCTCCCCTTGCTTCTTATCCTTCTATGCCCCCTGTTTATTGATCCCTCTGCTAAGGGAAATAAGTCCTTCCTACTAACTCTATCTAGGCCCCTCATAATTTTGTACATCTCAATTAAATCTCCCCTCAGTCTCCTCTATTCCAAAGAAATCAACCTCAGCCTATGCAAGTTTTCCTCACAGTTAAAATTTTCCAGTCCTGGCAACATCCTCGTAAATCTCCTCTCCAGTGCAATCACATCCTTCCTGTAATGTGGTGACCAAAACTGTACGCAGTACTCAAACTGTGCCCTAACTAGTTTTGTATACAGTTCTAACATAAGTTCCCTGCTCTTATATTCTGTGCCTTGGCTAATAATGGAAAGCATTCCGTATGCCTTTATAACTACCTTATCGACCTGTCCTGCTACCTTTAAGGATCTGTGGACATACACTCCAAGGTCTCTCTGTTCCTCCACACCTCTCAGTATCCTTCCATTTATTGGCCTAGAAATCCTGGCCTCCCCGGGTCCGTACTGAATATGTACAGACCCGTGAAGGCATCACAAAAGCCGGTTTTCAGCACACAAGCTGGAGCTTGACAGATCCTCTATATCTCGGCAGCTAGGACATTCGCAAGGTCAAGATTGCATATTTACCCATATCTTGCCCAGTGGATGTTCTGAAAACTCTTGTGCCTGATAAAAGCAGGCGCATAGCCAACTTTTACAGGCGTAAGAGTTTTAAAACATACAAAAACATAAGAAAATAAATTTGATAAAAAACACATTTTATTGTTAAAACCCTGCCCACTACGGTAAGTTTATTTCAAACCATAATTAAAAAAACTTTGTTTAAAAAATCGGAAAAATATATTTTTTTCTAAAACATTTATTAACTTTAATTTCAATTAATTTTAATTATGTGAGGTGTGTTTTTCATTTTTTATTATGGTGTTTAGTGTGTTTGTTTTTTTCCTCATTAATAGCAATGAGAACTCGTAGATATGGAGTTCTCATTGCTATTAATGAGAATGCTGTGGAATACTGTACCTGATTGGTTGTGCAGTCACACGTGACTGCATCTTCTGCATCCGAATCTCGAGGATGGGAGCGTGCTTCGTAGCAGGGGATGAGAAGACCTCCCCAGCGGAATCCTTAAAGAAAGGTAACTTCGATGGTATGAGACGTGAATTGGCTAGACTGAGCCAAAGGTGGGCAGCGGAAACGCTACAAGGACACCCTCAAAGCCTCCCTGATAAAGTGTAAAATCCCCACTGACACCTGGCAGTCCTTGGCCCAAGACCGCCCTGGGTGGAGGATGTGCATCCGGGGGGGGTGCTGAGCACCTTGAGTCCCAACGCCGAGAGCATGCAGAAATCAAGCAGACAGCGGAAAGAGCGTGCGGCAAACCAGTCATAATCCACCCTTCCCTCAATGACTATCTGTCCCACCTGTGCCAGAGTCTGTGGCTCTCGTATTGAACTGTTCAGCCACCAAAGAACTCACTTCAGGAGTGGAAGCAAGTCTTCCTCGATTCCGAGGGACTGCCTATGATGATGATGAGGATAGACTGGCGAATGATGCTTAAAGGGTTGACGGTGGATAGGCAATGGCAGACATTTAAAGATCACATGGATGAACTTCAACAATTGTACATCCCTGTCTGGCGTAAAAATAAAACGGGGAAGGTGGCTCAGCCGTGGCAAACAAGGGAAATTAGGGATAGTGTTAAATCCAAGGAAGAAGCATATAAATTGGCCAGAAAAAGCAGCAAATCTGAGGAGTGGGAGAAATTTAGAATTCAGCAGAGGAGGACAAAGGGTTTAATTGGAGGGGGAAAATAGAGTATGAGAGTAAGCTTGCATAAAAACGGACTGCAAAAGCTTCTATAGATATGTGAAGAGAAAAAGATTAGTGAAGACAAAATGTAGGTTCCTTGCAGTCAGAATAAGGTGAATTTATAATGGGAACAAAGAAATGGAAGTTGAACAAATACTTTGGTCCTGTCTTCACTAAGGAAGACACAAATAACCTTCCGGAAATACTAGGGGACCGAGGGTCTAGCGAGAAGGAGGAACTGAAGGAAATCCTATTCGTCAGGAAATTGTGTTCGGGAAATTGATGGGATTGAAGGCCGATACATCCCCAGGGCCTGATAGTCTACATCCCAGAGTACTTAAGGAAGTGGCCCTAGAAATAGTGGATGCATTGGTGATCATTTTTCAACATTCTATAGACTCTGGATCAGTTCCTATGGATTGGAGGGTAGCTAATGTAACCCTACTTTTTTAAAAAAGGAGGGAGAGAGAAAACAGGGAATTATAGACCGGTTAGCCTGACATCGGTAGTGGGGAAAATGTTGGAATCAATTATTAAAGATGTAATAGCAGCGCATTTGGAAAGCAGTGACAGGATCGGTCCAAGTCAGCATGGATTTATGAAAGGGAAATCATGCTTGACAAATCTTCTGGAATTTCTTGAGGATGGAACAAGTAGAGTGGACAAATGAGAACCAGTGGATGTGGTATATCTGGACTTTCAAAAGGCTTTTGACAAGGTCCCACACAAGAGATTGGTGTACAAAATTAAAGCACATGGTATTGGGGGTAATATATTGACGTGGATAGAGAACTGGTTGGCAGACAGGAAGCAAAGAGAAGGAATAAGTTCAGAAAGGCAGGCAGTGACTAGTGAGGTACTGCAACGTTCAATGCTGGGACCCAGCTATTTACCATATACATTAATAATTTAGACGAAGGAATTGAATGTACTATCTCCAAGTTTGCAGATAACACTAAGCTGGGTGGCAGTGTGAGCTGCGAGGAGGATGCTAAGAGGCTGCAGGGTGACGTGGACAGGTTAGATGAGTGGGCAAATGCATGGCAGATGCAGTATAATGTAGATAAATGTGAAGTTATCCACTTTGCTGGCAACAACAGGAAGGCAGAATATTATCTGAATGATGACAGATTAGGAAAAGGAGAGGTGCGATGAGACCTGGGTGTCATGGTACATCAGTCATTGAAAGTTGGCATGCAGGTACAGCAGGCGGTGAAGAAGGCAAATGGCATGTTGGCCTTCATAGCGAGAGGATTTGAGTATTGGAGCATGGAGGTCTTACTGCAGTTGTATAGGGCCTTGGTGAGGCCACACCTGGAATATTGTGTACAGTTTTGTTCTCATAATCTGAGGAAGGACATTCTTGCTATTGAGGGAGTGCAATGAAGGTTCACCAGACTGATTCCCATGAGGCAGGACTGACATATGAAGAAAGACTGGATCGACTAGGCTTATATTCACTGGACTTTAGAAGAATGAGAGGGGATCTCATAGAAACATATAAAATTCTGATGGGATTGGACAGGTTAGATGCAGGAAGAATGTTCTCGATGTTGGGGAAGTCCAGAACCAGGGGTCACAGTCTTAAGGATAAGGGGTAAAACATTTAGGACCGAGATGAGGAGAAATGTCTTCACTCAGAGAATTGTGAACCTATGGAATTATCTACCACAGAAAGTTGTTGAGGCCAGTTCAGTAGATATATTCAAAAGGGAGTTAGATGTGGTCCTTATGGCTAAAGGGATCAAGGGGTATGGAGAGAAAGCAGGAATGGGGTACTGAAGTTGCATGATCAGCCATGATCATATTGAATGGTGGTGCAGGCTCGGAGGACCAAATGGCCTACTCCTGCACCTATTTTCTATGTTTCTATCCCAGGCGCCTCTGGGACCACCAGGTAAATTTGTAAAAATTCTCTGGTCGGTGGCATACTTTCGAAAGAAGCCTCCGACTGGAATTTCAGGGCAAATTTGTATTCCTTTGCCTTGTTGCACCTCCCCAAATGCATTACCTGACACTTCTCCGATTGAATTCCATTTTCCACTTTTCTGCCCAACTAATCTGTCCATCAATATCTTCCTGCAGTCTAAAGCCTTCCTCCTCCCTGTCAACCACAAACTTCTTTATCATGCCCCCTATATACACACAAGTCTAAATCACTGGAAACAGCCTTCCCATCGCATTACCTTCTGCTTCCTGCCACTGAGCCAATTTTGGATCATCGGTGGCAAACTTGACATAATTGCTGGCCGTGGCAAACAAGCCTTCCGTGACCTGTTGGAAGAACTGTGACATACAGACTAGATTCCTTATAGAGGACCACACAGTACAACCTGAAGGACCAAACCTTCTTCGCAAACAATGGACAATCATCAACCGTCTCAGAACTGGTTATGGTAGATACTTTTTCCATAGGTGGAAGATTAAACCCTCCCTGTCATGCGACTGTGGAGCTCTTAATCAGACCCTGGAACACATAATTGAGCACTGCGCTCAGAGGAAATTTGCAGGCAGCCTACAAGATATTCATGCTGTTACACCAGAAGCTTTGGCTTGGATATCCAACTTAGATATTTGACATTTGATTTGCTTTGCTCTTACCATATGAAAGAAGAAGAAGAAGAAGTGATCTGTCCAATGCATTTGTGGATGGCCGGCTGAAAGATCCTGGACATGTCTGTTGCAGAGCCCTGTAAGGATCCAGAGTCAATAAAGTTGAGAGTGGTGGTGACTTTGACAGCCACTGGTAACACGTGATCACCAGGTCCAGCAGGCAGCAGGTCTTCTTCCAAAAGGCTGCAGATGTCTGACATGAAATCCTGAGCTACAGCAGTGTGAGTGACACCCATCTTGATAAGAAACAGGAGCAGGAGGAGACCATTTGGCCCCTCGAGCCTGCTCCGCCATTCAATAAGATCATGGCTGATCTGATCATGGACTCAGCTCCACTTTCCTGCCTGCTCCCCATAACCCTTTACTCCCTTATTGCTCAAAAATATCTCTATCTCTGCCTTAAATATATTCAATGACCCAGCCTCCACAGCTCTCTGGGGCAGAGAATTTCATAGATTTACGACCCTCAGAGAACAAATTCCTCCTCATCTCAGTTTTAAATGGGCGGCTCCTTATTTTGTCCCCTAGCTTTAGTTTCCCCCATGAGTGGAAATATCCTCGCTGCATCCATCTTGTCGTGCCCCCTCATTATCTTATATGTTTCAATAAGATCACCTCTCATTCTTCTGAGCTCAAATGTGTATAGGCCCAACCTACTCAACCTATCTTCATAAGTCAACCCCCTCAGCTCAGCAAACAACCTAATGAACCTTCTCTGAATAGCCTCCAATGCAAGTATATCCTTCCTTAAATTCGGAGACCAAAACTGTACGCAATACTCCAGATGTGGCCTCACCAATACCCTTTATAGTTGTAGCAGCACTTCTCTATCCCCCTTGCAATAAAGGCCAACATTTCATTTGCCTTCCTAATTACTTGCTGTACCTGCATGCTAACTTTTTGTGTTTCATGCACAAGGACCCCCAGGTCCCTCTGTACTGCAGCACTTTGCAATTTTTCTCCATTTAATTTATAATTTGCTTTTCTATTATTTCTGCCAAAGTGAATAACCTCACATTTTCCCACATTATACACCATCTGCCAAATGTTTGCCCACTCACTTAGTCTGTCTATATCCCTTTGCAGAATTTTTGTTTCCTCCTCACAATTTGCTTTCGCACGCATCATTGTATCAGCAGCAAACTTGGCTACATTACACTCGGTCCCTTCATCCAAGTCATTAATCTAGATTGTAAATAGTTGAGGTCCCAGCACCAATCCCTGCGGCACCCCACTATTCACTGTTTGCCAACCTGAAAATGATCCATTTATCCCGACTCTCTGTTTTCTGTTAGTGAGCCAATCCTCTATCCATGCTAATATTACCCCCAACCCCATGAGCTTTTATCTTGTGCTGTAATCTTTTACATGGCACCTTATCGAATGCCTTCTGGAAATCCAAATACAACACATCCACTGGTTCCCACCATGCTCGTTACATCCTCAAAGTACTTCAGCAAATTTGTCAAACATGATTTGCCTTTCATAAAACCATGCTGACCCTGCTTGATTGAATCATGCTTTTCCAAATGTCCCACTACTGCTTCCTTAATAATAGACTCCAGCATTTTCCAAACGACAGATGTTAGGCTAACTGGTCTATAGTTTCCTGCTTTTTGTCTGCCTCCTTTTTTAAATAGGGGCGTTACATTTGCGGTTTTCCAATCTGCTGGGACCACCCCAGAATCCAGAGAATTTTGGGAGATTACAACATTGATGTGATAGATTAAACCTCCAAAGTGTAGAAAGTAACTTCTCTGAAAAAGTACTGTGAACAAGCCCTTTACCACTCGCAGGTAAGAAAGCAGCAATACTGAGTATTGGCATATTTCCCGGAGTTTGATTGAGCCCCTCCATTGCTGTTGTGTACTCGCCTTGCTTTCACTGTGAGTTTCAGAAAGCCCGGGAAACCTGTGGATCTGAAGTTAAACTCAAAAGTATGTTAAACTATCGCCCTAATTGAGTGATGTACATGTGAAAATTCACAACCCGACTCTCCCATGTTGGTTCTGCGCAGGCAGTCTAATGCATTCGAGTGAAATGCAGTAGTCTGTGGATTGGAGCCGGCTTCCCGGTGCTTGATCAATTTGCCGGTTTTAACCCTCCACCCACACCCAATTCATGTGCTCCTCCAGATTAAAATTCAGTCCTGTGTGTCTCAGTGAGGATTCCTCAGTCAGATTGGTTGAAGAGACCTGTTGTTATTTAACCTGCTCACACATGCCAGAGATCCTCTGTAGAGAGAGCCTTGCTGAAAATTATCTCTAGTAACTGTATGTTGCCGCTCAAAAACCCACAAAAGGTCTGTAACTGTAATGAATGGTGAGCGCCATTTCTTCGCCACTGACCGCAAAACCTGGGACATAAGTTGCTAACCAAGAAAATTATAGTTAACCTTCTCTTGAGGCATCCACCAACACTGTTTTGTAATCGGTCACTAGAAGATATTCTTGACTCATGATTTCCTTCCTATTTACAGGCAAGTACTTAGCCTATGCTTGGCCCCTCATCCTGATGTCTAGCCCGATATTGGAAATACATGATGGGGGAAGATGTGGCTAAAAATCCACATTCTACTGCATCCAAATGTTATGCATAAACAAAAGGACATAGGGACAGGGGTAGGCTATTTATCACTTCGAGCCTGTTGCACCATTCATTGAGATCATGGCTGATTTATCACCATATACCCGCCTTTTCTCATTATCCCTTTAATACCTTTGGTTAACAGAAATCAATCAATCTCAGGTTTAAAATTAACAATTGACCCGGCATCAACTGCCATTTGCAGCAAATTAATTCCAAACATCTACCACCCTTCCTAACTTCACTCATAATGTTGTGTATCTGTAAAGCATGCACTCCCATGTTCCGCCACCAGGGAGCGCATCCCCTGAAGTCCCAAGGGATCCCAGCATCCCTTGGGAGCACTGTATATAAGCCGGCCCCTAAGGCCTGTTCCTCACTCTAGAGTGTCTTAATAAAGACTGAGGTCACTGTTACTTTCACCTCCCTGTGTGCAGTCTCATCTGTGTTAGGAACACAACAACTGGTGACGAGTATACAAATCCAATGCAAAGATGCAGCAAACTGTGGGCATCCTGGAGAAGCTCTTGGAGGGTGAAGACTGGGAAGCCTATGTCGAAAGGCGAGACCAGTACTTTGTAGCCAACGAGCTGGACGGAGAAGGAAGCGCTGCAAAAAGGAGAGCGGTCCTCCTCAAGGTCTGCGGGGCACCGACCTACAGCCTCATGAAGAATCTTCTGGCTCCGGTGAAACCCACAGATAAGTCATATGAGGAGCTGTGTACACTGGTTCGGGAGCATCTTAACCCGAGGGAGAGCGTGCTGATGGCGAGGTATCGGTTCTACACGTGCCAGTGATCTGAAGGTCAGGAAGTGGCGAGCAACGTCGTGAGCTAAGACGACTTGCAGGACAATGTGAGTTTGATGGCTACCTGGAGAAAATGCTCAGAGACTTTTTTGTACTGGGCATGGTCCACGAGACCATCCTTCGAAAACTTTTGACTGTCGAGACACCAACCCTCAGTAAGGCCATTGCGATAGCACAGGTGTTTATGTCCACCAGTGATAACACCAAACAAATCTCTCAGCACATAAGTGCTAGCATAAATTAACTGGAACTGTGTTTGCGAGCAGAAATGTACGGGGCAGAAACCACGAGTCTGCAACTGCCAGCAGGACTCAGGTGACCCAGATGACTCAGAGTCCCCAACAAAGGATGAATGCAAGGCAATTCACGCCTTGTTGGCGTTGTGGAGGCTTCCATTCAGCCTATTCATGCCGCTTCAAAGGTATGTTTGCAAGAGCTGTGGAACAATGGGGCACCTCCAACGAGCTTGCAGATGAGCTGCAAGCTCGGCAAAACCTGCTAATCATCATGTGGCAGAGGAAGATTGGTCCATGGTGGATCAAAGCAATTTTGAGCCTCAGAGAGTGGAGGCAGATGCTGAAGTACACGGGGTGCACACATTTTCGACGAAATGTCCATCTATAATGCTAAATGTAAAATTGAATGGCTTACCTGTAGCCATGGAACTGGACACTGGCGCTAGCCAATCCATCATGAGTAAAAAGATGTTTGAGACTGTGGTGCAATAAGGCACTCAGACCAGCCTTGAGCCCCATCCACACGAAATTGAGAACGTACACCAAAGAGCTTATCACTGTCCTGGGCAGCGCCATGGTCAAGGTAACCTACGAGGGCACGGTGCATGAACTGCCACTCTGGATTGTCCCGGGCGATGGCCCCACACTGCTTGGAAGGATCTGGCTGGGCAAAATCCACTGGAACTGGGATGACATCCGAGCGCTATCACATGTCGATGAGGCCTCATGTACCCAGGTTCTTAACAAATTTCCTTCCCTTTTTGAGCCAGGCATTGGAAACTTTTCCGGGGTGAAGGTGCGGAACCATTTGGTCCCAGAGGCACGACCCATTCACCACAAGGCGCGAGCGCTACCTCACTTAATGCGGGAGAGAGTAGAAATCGAGCTGGACAGGCTGCAATGCGAGGGCATCATCTCCCCAGTGGAATTCAGTGAGTGGGCCAGCCCGATTGTTGCAGTACTCAAAAGTGATGGCACGGAGAGGATTTGCGGCGATTATAAAGTAACTATTAATCGTTTCTTGCTACAGGACCAATACCCGCTACCTAATGCAGATGACCTATTTGCGACACTGGCAGGAGGCAAGACGTTCACCAAGCTCGACCTGACTTCGGCCTACATGACGCAGGAGCTGGAGGAGTCTTTGAAGGGCCTCACCTGCATCAACACGCACAAGGGACTGTTCATCTAAAACAATGCCCATTTGGAATTCGGTCGGCTGCAGCGATCTTCCAGAGAAAGATGGAGAGCCTACTCAAGTCGGTACCACGCACGGTGGTTTTTCAGGACGACATATTGGTCACGGGTCAGGACATTGCCGAGCATCTACAAAACCTGGAGGAGGTCCTCCAGCGACTGGATTGCGAAGGGCTGCGGCTGAAGAGGTCGAAATGCGTCTTCGTGGCAACACAAGTGGAGTTTTTGGGGAGAAAGTTCGCGGCGGATGGCATTCGGCCCACAGACACCAAGACAGAGGCTATCAGGAACATGTCCAGGCCTCAGAACATCACGGAGCTGCAGTCATTCCTGATACTCCTCAACTATTTTGGTAACTTCCTACCAGGGTTAAGCACCCTCTTAGAGCCCCTACATGTGTTATTGTGTAAAGGTGAAAACTGGGTATGGGGAAAAAAGCAAGTAATTGGTCTTGAGAAAGGCAGAAACATTTTATGCTCCAACATGCTGCTTGTATTGTGTAACGCGTGTAAAAGACTCGTGCTAGCATGTGATGCGTGGTCGTACGGAGTCGGGTGTGTATTACAGGAAGCTAACGTTGCGGGGAAGTTGCAACCTGTCGCCTATGCTTCCAGGAGGCCGACAGCATGATTGAGAAAGAGGCATTAGCGTGTCTGTTCAGGGTAAAGAAAATGCATCAGTACCTGTTTGGCCTCAAATTTGAGCTGGAAACTGATCACAAGCCCCTCATATCCCTGTTCGCTGAAAACAAAGGGGTAAATACTAATGCCTCAAAGGTGGGCACTCGCGCTATCAGCGTATAATTGTACCATCCGCCACAGGCCAGGCACCGAGAACTGTGCGGATGCTCTCAGTCAGCTACCATTGTCCACTACGGGGATGGAAATGGCACAGCCTGCAAACTTGTTGATGGTGGCGCAGCCCGCAGATTTGTTGATGGTCATGGAAGCGTTTGAAAATGATAAATCACCTGTCACAGCCCGCCAGATTAGGACTTGGACCAGCCAAGATCCTCTACTGTCCCTCGTAAAAAACTGTGTACTGCATGGGAGCTGGGCCAGCACCCCGGTTGAAATGTAAGAGCTAATCAAGCCCTTCCAGCGGTGATAGGACGAGCTGTCCATTCAGGCAGACTGCCTGCTGTGGAGTAACCGCGTAGTGCTACCCAAAAAGGGCAGGGATTCGTTCATCTCGGATCGCCACAGCACACACCCGAATATAGTAATGATGAAAGCGATAGCCAGACCCCACGTGTGGTGGCCCGGTATCGACTCTGACTTAGAGTCCTGTGTACTGCAATGCAGCGTGTGTGCTCAGTTGAGGAACGCACCCAGAGAGGCACCACTAAGTTTGTGGTCTTAGCCCTCCAGACCATGGTCAAGGATCCATGTCAACTATGCGGGCCTGTTTCTCGGTAAAATGTTCCTGGTGGTGGTGGATGCTTTTTCAAAATGAATTGAATGTGAAATAATGTCGGGAAGCACCGCCACCGCCACCATTGACAGCCTGAGGGCCATGTTTGCCACCCACGGCCTGCCTGACAAACGGGTCAGTGACAACGGGCCATGTTTCACCAGAGCCGAATTTAAAGAATTCATGACCCGCAATGGGATCAAACATGTCACCTCGGCCCCATTTAAACCAGCCTCCAATGGGCAGACAGAGTGGGCAGTACAAACAATCAAACAGAGCCTTAAATGAGTCACAGAAGGCCCACTCCAAACCCGCCTGTCCTAAGTACTGCTGAGCCACCGCACGAGACCCCACTCGCTCACAGGGGTGCCCCCGGCTGAGCTACTCATGAAAAGGACACTTAAACCAGACTCTCGCTGGTTCACCCCAACCTGTATGATCAGGTAGGGAGCAGGCGGCAGCAACAAAATGTAAATGATGGTCACGCCACTGTGTCACGGGAAATTGATCTGAATGATCCTGTGTATGTGCTAAACTATGGACATGGTCCCAATGGATCACGGGCACGATGATAGCTAAAGAAGGGAATAGGGTGTTTGTGGTCAAACTCGACAATGGACAAATTTGCAGAAAGCACCTGTACCAAATGAGGCTGCAGTTCACAGACTGCCCTGAACAACCCACAGCAGACACCATCTTTTTCGAGCCCACAACACACACCCAAAGGATCAACGACACCACCCCGGACCAGGAAATCGAACCCATCACGCCCAACAGCCCAGCAAGGCCAGGCTCACCCAGCAGCCCTGCAGGGCCAACAACACGCCAGCCCAGTGAGGGCACAGCCAACACACCAGAACAGACATTTGTACCGAGGCGGTCCACCAGGGAAAGAAAGGCTCCCGACCGCCTCACCTTGTAAATAGTTTTCACTTTGACTTTGGGGGGGGAGTGATGGTGTGTATCTGTAAAGCATGCACTCCCATGTTCCGTCGCCAGGGAGCGCATCCCCTGAAGTCCCAAGGAATCCCAGCATCCCTTGGGAGCACTGTATATAAGCCGGCCCCTGAGGCCTGTTCCACATTCTGGAGTGTCTTAATAAAGACTGAGGTCACTGTTACTTTAACCTCCCTGTGTGCAGTCTCATCTGTGTTCGGAACGCAATACATAAGAACATAAGAACATAAGAAATAGGAACAGGAGTAGGCCATGTGGCCCCCTGAGCCTAATCCGCCATTCAATAAGATCGTGGCCACTCCTGAGAGACCTGGCTCTAATTTTTAGGCTATGTCCCCTCATCCTAGATTCCCCAACCAGCGGAAATAGTTTTTCGCTATCTACCCTATCAGTTCCCCTTAATATCTTGAAAACTTTGATCAAATCACCGCTTAATCTTTGAAATTCCAGGGTATACCACCCTGTTTGTGTAATCTCACCTCGTAATTTAATTGAATTCCCTTGGAGTTCAGGTATCATTCAAGTAAACCTACGTTTCACTCCCTCCAAAGCTAATGTATCCTCCTGTGTTACCCAGAACTGAACACAATACTCCAGGTGTGGTCCAACCAGGGCTTTGTATCGCTGCAGCATGATTTCTAACCCCTTGTATTCTAGTCCTCTAGATATAAAGATCAGCATTCCATCAGCCTTTTTGATTATCTTTTATACCTGTCCATGACATTTTAATGATCTATGTACATGGACCCCTTAGACTCTTTGAACCTCCACTGCTTCTAGCTTTTTACCATTTAGAAAGTACTCTGATCTATCCTTTTTTGGCTCAAAGTGAATGACCTCACACTTACATATAGTAAAATTCATTTGCCACAATTTTGCCCATTCACTTAATCTATTAATATATCTTTGTAATTTTATGCTTCAATCCACACTGCTTACAATGTCACCTATCTGTGGGTCACCACTCGTCACACCCTGCCAATTGGAGTACCTTCCCAATATCTCTACTCTCTGTCTCCTGCCGCTCAACCAATCTTCTAACCAGGTGAATTAATTGCTCCCAATTCCATGAGCTTCAACTTTAGCTAACAGTTCCATTGTCTGAATTTTGAGTTGGTTCTATATTCTGACTTAATCTTGCAAAAAAAATTGTTAACAAATTTGAAAACCTTTTTACCTAATGGAATATTAATGTTGTGATTTACCAAGGCAATAACCCTGTAATAAGAAATGTACTTACATTTTAATTGGCTTTTCTCTGAGAATTTAATTGTCTTCATTTCATGAAGAGCATTATTAAACTGTCTGCTGGTATTAGTTGAGGTCACAGTGAATATGCTGGAAGATGGCAAGACTGCTTCTTTTAAAAGCTTTCTTCTTGACCTGTGTCTAACATGGGCATTCAACTAACAGCACCAGTATGAGTTCAAAGATGATAGGCATTGAAAATTGCCTGCCAAAGACAGATAAAATGGTAACATGCACGCAGAAATACATCAATGTTTTATTTCCCAAAAGGATCTGCTAGAATTGTAGATCAAGTCAATTTTTTTTAATGTATTGACCTTTTGCAGTTGTATATTTGTTTATTGGTATATTGTAACATATCTTCTTAAAGGAGGAGAGTATAGTAAGGAATATGTTCAATACAAATCTGAGTATTTAGTACTGAATTTTCCAACTTCAGATGATTCTTGATACATCTAATATTGGAGCAGGTACTGATTGAGGGTTTTCCAGTGGAGATTCATGCTGATGGGTTTTGTTGAGATCTGCAGACTGAACAGGAAGATCCAAAATAAGGATCTCCATGGAGGAAGCAAGTTAAGATTAGAAATATTTTCTCAAATTGTTTTTTTTAAAACTTTTTTTCACATGCAGAGTTATTGTTTCGTATTAAAATGTTGTCCGGGAAATTTGACACTTTACAGCCGGCTGTTAAGGCCGGATTTGGCATAAAAGTGGCAGCTGCTTTGCTTCTGGAACGCAATGGCCACCATTTTGGGAAGGTCAACAGTGCCTGCATTCTGCAGAAAATGCTAATCAGTCAGATTGTGACATCAATCAGTACGCAACGCTGATTTGCTGCACAACCTGCCATTTTGGATGTCGCCACTCCATTCAGCGCCCTCTCCAAAACAATGCACGAAGGAACTCCCACCAGTGGTACTTAAAAGGATCATCAACAACTTGCAGGTGACCTGATTTTTGATTTCTACTGGCTCTGTGTAAATTTGTGCAACCGCATGGAGCTTTCTACAGTTATTTAAAGTTAGTGAAGTAACAGAGATTGATGCTGCAAGTGGAGAAGGTCTTGCTTCTGAATTCAAGGGTTCTGCTCAGACCACTTGCTCACAGTCATGCGGGCTCTACTAGCAGTGCCCCTTGTGCTGGAGCATGATGGGGATGTGGAACATGGGCAGCAAAAAGGAGGACAAGTTGCTCGCAGAGGAAGGGCAGGTGGGTTCTCAGCAAGGCCCTACTCACTTGGGATCTTCCAAGAGCACAAGTTAGGAGCAGTGTATTCAGAGGCTTTGCTTCACCAAGAAGATGGTCACAGAACTCTGCCACCTCCTGGAACCAGATCTACAGATTCAGAGCAGGGTGACGATGGCACTGCCAGAGGCGCTCATGGTCACCGTGGCCCTCAATTGTTTCACCACTGGATTCTTCCAGTCTGGAGCTGGAGACATAGCTAACATCTCCCAGTTTGCCATCCATCGCTGCAACCGGGAAGTTATAGAGGCTCTGTACTCCAAGAGAAAGGACTTCATTGTCTTCTTTCTGAACAGAGAGAAAGAGGAGGAGCACATATGTGGCTTTGCCAGGATATCGGTTTCCTCTTGGTTCAGAGTGCCATCAACTGTGCACATTTGGCTTTGTGGGTGCCGCATATCAATCTTGAGATGTACTGCTACCGCAAAGGCTGCCACTCATTTAATGTGCAGTTCGTGTGCGACAACGCCGAGTACATCATGATGGTGAATGCCCGGTATCCTGGCAGCAGTCATGATGTCTTCATCCTGCGCCAATCCGGTGTGCCAGCAATCTTCCAGCCACCAGGTCGAACCCAAGGGTGGCTGCTCAGAGCCTAGGGCTATCCATTCTACACGTGGCTGATATTTCCCCTCCGCAACCCCACCACTCGTGGCCAGCATTCATATATTGAGTGTCATGCTGCCACGAGGAAACTCATTGAGCAGACCATCAGGGCGCTAACACTCTGGTTCCGCTGCCTTGATCACTCGGGAGGAGCCCTCTCGGATACGCCTTAGCATAACTTGGCCATCATGAGGCCGCAGCTCTTGCCACCATGGGTTCTGTGGCCACCTTTAGAAGGAGGAATAGGAGGAAGGGAAGAAGTAGGCAGCAGATCCCCATTCCGGACAGGCTGTCTGTTAGCACCTTATCAGATTCCGGTTCCCCTGAATAAAACCATAGATCCCACCTTACCATCCCACTGTCATGGAATATCACGCGTCCTCTTGGGCACAAAGCTGAAATTAGAGCCACCACAAAACAAACATAGAGGCCGATTTTGATCAAGGCTTCCGTCCACCCAAGTACTGCCCAAAGTGCCACCGATGGCCACCGAGGTACTGGACGGTACTTTGGGCGGGATATTCATCGCCAAAGTTCCTCGAAGTTTGGCGGGCGGCAAATAGACGACGTACGCCGCCAATCTGAGCAGTAGCGGGCAGGATGTCTTATTCTTGGCGAAGAGGCGCTTGCCACCCAAGTGCCACCGAGGATGGAGTTGGGCACACAGAGGGTCGAACAGCTGAAAAAAAAAATCATTAGTAAAAAATAAAAAAACTATTGGAAGACCTTCAGGGGACCCCGTCCAGCTAAGTCACTGTTCACTATATAAAATGTTCACTAACCTTTTTTTCAGGTTCTTCATACTTACCGTCAGGGACAGACCAGCCTCCTCGCAGCGGTCCACCCCCATTCTGGCGCCGACTCCCGCTGACATCAATCTGGGAGCTCGGCGGGTGGGAGGTCAGTTGCGCCACTCGGCTGTCTGCTGACGTCAGCAGGTGGTACCCAGTTGCTCTCCCCTCCCGCTCGCTCCAGGCCACGTCGAAACTGGATTTTCCAGAGGAATGTCGGCGGCGAGTTGATGAATTTCAGCCCCATAATTTATAAATTAATCAATCCAAAACGACATAACAAAGTTAAATCACCCTTGTGCGTTCCCTTAATGTCTGTCGTTCGTGTGTCTTTGCCTACGCAGTACTATCCCAGTAACTGCAGCATGGCTGGTGGAAGGCTGCTGACCTTCCATGGGGAAGACTGCGGATGGCTTTGCAGGACGACCTCAAAGCAGTTCTGGGCCTAGAAAGGCCCAGCTGGTAGACTATAACACCTCGGCATAGGCAACAGCCTGGGCTGGCTGGCTGACAGGCAGCAGCAAGGGCAATGAAGGAGTGGCAGGGGTTGGCATACAAATGCTGTCAACCTTAGAGAGGACAGTAGGTTCTTGCTCCACCTAGCCACTGCCACTCAGTCAGGGCAGCGTCTCAGCATTCCTAGCCATCTGTTGCAGGACAAATTGCTGGACTGTTGTGACACCGTGGAAGTCCTTTTGAACAGAGGTATCCAGAGCCATGATGGAAACAGTCTGAGCATCCACTGCAGCATTTAAACCTTGGATGGCTGCTGATTGTGCCCCAATGGGAGATAAGGCATCGGCCATCAGATGCTGCATCATGCTTGGGTCCACAAGTGTTCAAATGGAATTGCCCATCATTTCCATCCTGGAAATCATGGGCTCCAAGCTCTGCGCAAAACCTTATGCAATGTTGGAGTCCTCCTTGCTCCTTGACACTGACAAAAAGCTCTCTGATAGGCCTGTATTTGCAACAAGAATTTCTGTGTGCCTGCCCATCACGCTTCTTCTGAAGGCTGTCCCATCAAAGTCATCATCTGAGTCCTGTGCAGCAGAACTGATGAGTGAACTCGTCCTCTGGGGAGCTGGCATCCGAGCTACGGTTTAATCCCTGGCCTGGCTGCAGCCGACTTGTGCCTGGTGACTCACCATGTGTAGATCTCGCCTTTATACTACCCTCTAAAGTCAGCGCATTGCCATTTTCTGAGCTGGTGCCTGGGAGTGATGGTGCTTCTTCTTCTCCTTCACTCTACTCCGTTGGGGACAGGTTGGGCTGCTGGCATTTCTTGGCCATCTGCAAGAAAAAGGCACAAGAGTTGGGTTGTGGTGAGGGCAGGGGGATGGTGGGGGGGTGGCCATCAGCAGCTTGTAAGTGAGAAGAGGCCATGAGGAGGAAGTGGGAGGTGAGCAGAAGGATTGGTATGAGTATATCATCATCAGTAATTTGCCGCTCTCCATGGCTTCAGTAACGGCCCCTCCAATTATTTCCAGCTACGTCTCCTCCAGCTTAGTGAGGTTCTGAAGATGTGCTTTCCCTCCTGTCTGTTGCTGCTCTTGTCTGTTATGCAGCACCTTGGCCTGCAAGAGAAATGGAAGTGTGTCAGTGAGTGTGGTGCAACTTGTTTGGATGATGTGCCTGTTATGGCTGAATAGTTGGCAGTGTGTGCAAGGTGTAAGATGTGGGTTTGAGGCTTGCAGTAGTGGTAAGTGTGTGAGGGTGAGGTGAAGCTATGATTGTGAGGTATGAGTCGTGATTGCTCGAGATTGTTGGTAGGTGAGTGATGGGGTATGGAGCATTGAGTAGTGTGTGAGGTACAGTTGATGGGATTTGATATTTTAAAATGCATTCGCGCACCTTGACCACTCGTGTGATTTTAAATTCTTAAGGTACTGGATCCAGGGCCTGGGAGCAACACCCATGGCACTGACGGTTTCTGCTATCTTCTCCCAGTGCCTTCTGGCGTGCTGCCTGGAAGACCTCTTGCCTCCCTGCGGGTAAAGAACCTGCTTTCTGAGCAACCCCAGGACCATAGTCTCTAGTGCTGCATGAAAGAATCTCCTTGCCCTCTCTCTTCCCTGTTGAGCCATAGCTGCATGACAATGAGGTGTTTCTGCAACAAAGCACCTCCCCTTTAGGAAGTGCAGAGAGCCTGGGCAGAAATTTATTGGCCCATAAATTGCACCCGATATTGGTCCCCCTCTTGAGCGCTAAGCCAACAAGCAGTGTGTTTAGCGCTGAGCTTAGCGCTCCATCATTATAATGAGCAGACAGCACAAATTTTGTGTGCTGCCTGCACCACTTTGAATGTGTACGCCCAGTTTCGGGCCTAATCGAATTTCACCCCTGTTGTCTCTACACTCTACCCCTGTAAACAGTACATTTTAATTCAAGAATGCAAAATTAGTTGTGAAGAATTTAGATTAATAATTTTTTAATCAAAGTAATTGTTTGATTATTTAATGGATTTAATTTGTTTTCATTCTTAAATTTGAATGTTGCTCTGGAGGTTTGCTTGATTCACCTTTGGAAGGCAGCTAAAAGTACCCATAAAAATAGCAGACTCCATTGGTATCCACATCACTTTCTCTATTAAATGAGCTACAAAGCTCTCTGATGCCCCAGTGGACAAAGGTGCTGCCTGTCATGGCACTAAGCTACATGTAATGTATTTGCTTCATGGGTTCTTTGCTTAAGAATTCATAGCAACACCTCGCTATTAAGAACCAGTTGGTTTATTAACAAAAGTTCAACAATCACACTACACATTACACATTCACTCGGCTCACAACTGCATACCTCGTCATGGATGACCTAGACTCAACAGACTAGGGTTTTATTGAGTCTTGTGAACATCACCTGACTGGCTAAGCCACTCACAATGCAACAGCTCTACAATTTTTTTAGTTGTGCACTTTAATCAAGTGCCCACTCCAAATACTTTTCAAGTGCCCCCTTGTTTTGTTTTGAGGGCGCAAAAACACAAATTATACGTGCCCCCTGGCTAAAAGCGGGGTGGGGGGGGGGGGGGGCACTAAAATCGACAAACATAGACAAATTAAACTTTACACACTAACAGATCAAATCAAAATTTGGTTGCCGGAGGTGATGATGCACTCCAGTCTCTCCTGCGCCCACCTCTCGCGGAAGGCTGTGATTGTACCGGTGGACACTGCATGCTCCATCTCCAGGGACACCCTGGCTCGGATGTAACCGTAGAAGAGAGACAGGCAGTCGGGCTGAACGACGCCCTGGACCGCCCGCTGCCTGGACTGGCTGATGGCCCCCTTGGCCGTGCCCAGGAGCAGTCCTACGAGAAGGCCCTTGGACCTACCCGCTCCCCTCCGCACAGGGTGCCCAAAGATCAGGAGTGTGGGACTGAAGTGCAACCAGAATTTGCGGAGCAGCCCCTTCAAATAGTGGAATGGGGCTGCAACCTAGCACACTCCATAAAAACATGGAACACGG
This sequence comes from Pristiophorus japonicus, assembly GCF_044704955.1. NCBI lineage: Eukaryota > Metazoa > Chordata > Chondrichthyes > Pristiophoridae > Pristiophorus > Pristiophorus japonicus. Next base: position 150,807,570 of record NC_091979.1, on the reverse strand, counting down.
ACTCCTCCAGACCGCAGAAATTGCAGGCGGCCTGGGAGCCCGTGAACCGACTTAAAAATTTATTGCACGGGACTGCTCCGTGCACCACCCTCCAGGCCAAGTCCCCAATAAATACGCGGGAGTCCTCCCACTAGAGTGCACTCCATCGGGGACCACCACCTCCTCCGGACGGCAAGATGGTGCGCCATGGCGTGTCCGGACAGCAGGCGAGGATGGCAACGTGGAGGGTGTGCAGGAGCAGCCCGTACAGGGAACCCCTCCGTGCAGAACTGAAAGGCACAGAGGGGATTTCCTGGAGGAGGCCCAAGTTGTGAGCCGTCGGCTCCCGACGGAGGTTTCGGGGCTTGGCGCCAATGAGGAATTCCATCCGGACGGGTCAGTTCGGACGGGATCTCCCCACATGCGTGGGCCTCCTCGACACGCCTAACGGAGTCAGGGTCCAGTGCTGTTTTTAGCGACTCGATGGCATTGGCCGCATGCCGGATGTCGGCCCAGGATAGGCGCGTGCCAGCTCGTCTGGCGCCATCCAGCCCGCTCCTCCGCCATCGCAACAGCTCTACAACTCTTTTGGTTGGAAACAAAATTAACTATTTAAATCAAGTGCCCCTGATCTGGGGGACACGCCAAACACTTATCAAGGGCCTTTTTTGTTTTTTTGGGGTTTTTTTTTGTGGGGTTTTTTGTGCGGTTTTTTTGGGCACTAACACCATACATTATACAAATACTCCCTATAAAAGGGGAGGAGGACACTAAACCCCAGCAATAAAACAAATTAAACTTTAAAACATATAAAATCAAATTAAAATTTGGTTGCCAGGGGTAATGATGCACACCAGTCCCTCCGGCGCCCACCTCTCGCGGAAGGCCACGAGCGTACCAGTGAACACCGTGTGCTCCATCCCAAAGGACACCCTGGTGAGGATGTACACGCGGAAGAGAGGCAAGCAGTCGGGCTGAATGACCCCTTCGACCGCCCGCTGCCTGGACCGGCTGCTGGCACCCTTGGCCGTGCCCAGGAGCAGTCCTATGAGGAGGCCCTCGGACCTACCCGCTCCCCTCCACACAGGGTGCCCAAAGATCAGGAGTGTGGGACTTAAGTGCAACCAGAAATTGAGGAGCAGCCCCTTTAAATAATGGAACAGGGGCTGCAACCTTGCACACTCCATAAAAACGTGGAACACGGACTCTTCCAGACCGCAGAAATTGCAGGCGGCCTGGGAGCCCGTGAACTGACTTAAAAATTTATTGCACGGGACTGCTCCGTGCACCACCCTCCAGGCCAAGTCCCCAATAAATACGCGGGAGTCCTCCCACTAGAGTGCACTCCATCGGGGACCCCACCTCCTCCGGACGGCAAGATGGTGTGCCATGGCGTGTCCGAACAGCAGGCGAGGATGGCAAGGTGGCGGGTGTGCAGGAGCAGCCCGTACAGGGAGGCCCACACACGTATCAAATCAAATTAAAATTTGGTTGCCGGGGGTGATGATGCACTCCAGTCCCTCCAGCGCCCACATCTCACGGAAGGCCGCAAGCGTACCGGTGGACACCGCGTGCTCCATCTCCAGGGACACCCTGGCTCGGATGTACGCGCATAAGAGAGGCAGGCAGTCAGGCTGAACGACCCCCTCGACCACCCGCTGCCTGGACCGGCTGATGGCACTCTTGGCCGTGCCCAGGAGCAGTCCCACGAGGAGGCCCTCGGACCTACCCGCTCCCCTCCGCACAGGATGCCCAAAGATCAGGAGTGTGGGACTGAAGTGCAGCCAGAATTTCAGAATTTCCCTTTAAATAGTGAAATAGGGGCTGCAACCTTGCACACTCCATAAAAATATGGAACACGGACTCCTCCAGACCGCAGAAATTGCAAGCGGCCTAGAGCCCGTGAACCGGCTTAAAAATTTGTTGCACGGGACTACTCCGTGCACCACCCTCCAGGCCAAGTCCCCAATAAATACGCGGGAGTCCTCCCACTAGAGTGCACTCCATCGGGGACCCCCATCTCCTCCGGACGGCAAGATGGTGCGCCATGGCGTGTCCGGACAGCAGGCGAGGATGGCAAGGTGGAGGGTGTGCAGGAGCAACCCGTACAGGGAACCCCTCCGTGCAGAATTGAAAGGCACAGAGGGGATTTCCTGGAGGAGGCTCAAGTTGTGAGGCGCCGGCTCCTGACGGAGGTTTCGGGGCTTGGCGCCAATGAGGAATTCCATCCGGACAGGGGTCAGATCGGACGGGATCTCCCTACGTGTGTGGGCCTCCTCGACACACCTAACGGAGTCAGGGTCCAGTTCTGTTTTTAGCGACTCGATGGCATTGGCTGCGTGTCGGACGTCGGCCTAGGATAGGTGCATGCTAGCTCGTCTGGCGCCATCCAGCCCGCTCCTCCACCATCGCAACAGCTCTACAAACCTGTGAGCATACTCACAGGTGCCTACGTTACACTACTTCCCCTTTTTTTAGAAGCAAGTTATTTATACAATATTTCAAAAGATTACTGATTATGATTACATATTCACCAATTTTGACCAGGTACTACTTGGTGCCACATACCCAAATAATTGTACCAATGTCCCATTTGCGTGGACTTGCCCTTTTTGATGGACTGAGAACTCTGACCTGATCACTTATCTGAAAGCACCACTCTTTAATACCGGAATGATAATGATGTTTCTGTACCAATTGTGCCTTCGCTAACTTATCAGACAAGTTCGGTTGCAATAAACTGAGACGCGTCCTCAGCCTATGCTTCATTAATAACTCAGCAGGTCTGTACCCTGTTGCAGAATGGGGCGTAGTTCTGTATTTGAAAAGAAAATTCGCTAATCTATGCTACCTTCTCACCGATGATCCAGCCTATAGAACTTGTTTCCTCAAAGCCTCATTGACTGACTGACCTTTCAGCTGCGTGATTCAAAGCAGGATGATGTGGAGCTACCAACATGTGTTCGATACTGTTGTGTCTGGCAAAATTCGCAAATTGCGTGGACTGAAATTGCACCCCATTATCTGACACCATTTCTTCGGACAGGCCATGGCATGCAAAAATATTCCGTAATTCATCCAATGTACGTTCTGTAGTTGTAGATGTCTCCATATGCTGTACTTCCAGCCATTTCGAATTATTGATTAGAACCAGTAAATTATCACTGCCCCTCACAAAAATCAATATGTATTCTTTGAAATGGTCTCATTGGCCAAGTCCATGTTTGCAGCGGCGTTTTAACTGGCATGGTCCTGCAGTCTTGACAGATAGTAGACTTACCAACATACTTCTAAGTCATTATCCAACTCGGGCCAATAAACAAAACTTCAGGTTGCCGCTTTCATGCCCACGATGCCAGTATGCTCACCGTGAAGTTCCCTCAAGACTTTGGCCCATAGTGCACTGGGAATGACTACTCTTAGGCCCCATTTTAGACATCCCTGCTCACATGATAATTTGTGCCGACCATGATACAAGGGCTTTATCCGCTCGTCTAAAGACGTCTGATCTTCTGACCACCCTCGTAAGGTGTGCTCATAGGCCCACTGTAATGCGTATGTAACTGTGCGTGCTCTGCAATAACAGAGGCGGTGACTGGGAAGTCCTCAATGACATCTAGAGTAAAAATTGGCTATTCGCGGCCAATTTCAGAATCTTCATGAGGCAACCTTGAAAGGGCATCCGCCACTGCATTCTGCTTCAACGTATGATACTCTATTCTGTAATCGTACTGAGACAATAAAATAGCCCATCGTTGCATCCTGGAAGCCACTATAGATGGAACCCTTTGGCCCTAGGATAGCTGGTAATGGTTTGTGATCGGTTACTAGTGTGAATTGGCGTACCAAAAGAAACTGGTGAAACTTTTTTATACCAAATATAATTGCCAAAGCCTCTTTCTTAATCTGGGCGTAATTGTCTTCGCTTTTGTTGAGCGTACGCGATGCAAAGGCAACCGGTTTTTCCTGCCCATCATTCAAAACATGGCTGATCATTGCTCCCACACCATACGAAGAGGCATCACATGCTAGTCTTAGTTCACGAGTCAGATTATAATGGATGAGAAGAGCACTACTGCTCAAACGTTACTTGCATGTATCGTATGCATTCTGTTGCTCTTTGTCCCATATCCAAAGCACACCTTCCTTTAATAAATAATAGAGTGGAGCCATTGCTAGTTCAGGAAGGAAACGAGCATAATATTGGATTATGCCTAAAAAGGATTGTAATTCAGTAATGTTTTTCGGCTCCGGAGCTATCATGATGGCTTGCACTTTCTCCTTAACTGGTTGGAGTCCATTTTCATCTACCCGCAATTCTAGATAAACCACCTCACGCTGTATGAATGCACATTTACTCCTCTTCAGCTTCAAATTATGGTCATTGAACTGTCTGAATTCTTCTTCTAAGATTTCCAGATTTTCCTTCTCTGTGCCGGTGGCTATCATGGTAGCTTAAAATATCTTTGGTGAGGACTTGATACCAGAGGGCAACTTAGTGTATGAATATAAACCTTTGTGTGTGTTGACTGTCAGATACTGCTGACTATCCTTGTCAACGTGGAGTTGAGCATAGGTGTGGAGGGATTCAGTTTTGTGAAGACTTTGGTTCCTGCCAGTTCTGCATATAGGTCCTGTGATGTCGGTAAAGGGTACTGTTCATCATCAACTGCTCGATTCAGGGTCATTTTTTAACCCCCACAGAGCCGTACCATTTTGTCTGCTTTCAGAACTACAACTAATGGGGTGGCCCAGTCACTCCTATCACTCGTCACTAAAATTCCGTTTTTCTCCAACTTATCAAGCTCTTGCTCAACTTGCGATTTTAATGCATATGGTACCGGCCTTGGCCTACCAAAAAATAGGTTTGACATCCGACCTAATTCGAATATGTGTATTGTATCCCTTCATGCCCTTGTATGAGTCCTCAAACATGTTAGCATATTTCTCCAGCAGAGTATCTAACCGAGATTTAACCATTTCTGTACTACAGATGCTGTACCAATCCAAACAAAGAACTCTTAACCAATCTTTTCCCATAAGTGTTGGCCGATGATGTATTTCGCTATAAGAATAAGTAATCTTGCTTGTTGCCCCATGTATTGTACTATACACTCCATTTGTCCAAGCGTCTGCAGTTTTTCCCCATAATATGTTTTCAGCTTCACTGAGCTCGCCTTACTGGTATGCCCCTGAAATTCTTGAAATACACATCTTGACTCATTATTGAGCAATCAGCCACTGTATCTATTGTCATATTAATCCATTGATAATTAGTACTAATGTTCTGAAGTCCTGACATAACGAAAGCCTTGTCTTGCCCTTCACTGTATATACACCAAAACCTACACTGTTCTGATTAGTTTCCACCAGTGAAGTCTTTGATTATCGTTGGGCCTGTCCTTGGATTTACATGCAGCTGCAATGTTGGCACCGGTAGCATCTTGCCCACTTGAACTGACACTGTTGTGCAGTATGGTTGCCATTACATCTTTAGGGCTCAATTTTCTCCAGCATTTGCGCCGTTTTTTTTTGAGCAGGCTGCTTTTCCTGGCCTAACTTAAAAATCCCTAGCTTCCCCAATCAATTTGCACCAGCGTAACTCAGTTACGAATTTTTAAAGTCAGTTTTTTTTTCAGCCAAAGGGGGCGTAACCAGTCACCTACGCCACTTCTGGCCATTTAGGGAAGTTTGGCCAGCTGAGAGTTACTCCAGTTCTGGTTAGGCCAGCATATGTAGCCTGTCCTGAAAAACCTTCCCTAGAGTTAAGGAAATTGGTACAGGAAAGAAAAGCGGCACAGCAGATGCCCGGACACACTGAAAGAATTGAAAACCACATAGCAGCAACTTACCTCCAACCCAGCCCGAAGGCTGTCCGGTCTCATTCTCGGTCCCTGGTTCACACACACAGTCCAGTCCCGTCCCATGAGAGAGAGAGAGAGAGAGAGAGAGAGTCTGTCCCCAGTTCACACACACAGGAAGGCTGTCCAGTTCCATTGTCGGTTCACACACAGAGTGAGAGTGTGAGAGTGTGACCCAAACTCTTTTAATGTGTTGGGAGGTGGCTGTATGCTTCACTTTGCATTGTATCCCTGGTTACCATGGCAGCCCGATCTTTTTGGCGCAGATCAAGGCTCCACCCCCCTCGGGTTAGGCCACGCCAAAATTAAGAGATCCAATGGGGAAACTTACAACATTTTTTTGGCATATTTGGGCCACAAAGAATCGGGCGTAACTCTTCAAGCATGTCAAAAAAATGCTTTGAGGAAAATTGAGCCCATAATATCTATTCTTCTTGGTTTCATAATTCTCCCTCCGACGAGGGCTCACAACCTTCTGCTTTCTACAGCCCTGTGGCTGTGAACTGCTACCACTGCCGGTAATGGGTGAAATACCTGAATATTTTTTTCTGCCATCTCCTTGGAGGTGGCTATCTTGCACCTCACTCAGAAGAGAGATTATCCATACCTAACAATTTTGACTGGGTGTGTTCATCCATTAGTCCACATACAAATTTATCTTGAAAATTGTCTCTACACTTCAATTTTGAAGGATTCCTAAACAGGGTGTAGACAATTTTCCGATTGCAACAATGTATTCACTTATGATTTCATCAGGCCTTTGGTTCCTCATTGCAAATATAGCTCTCTGCTCTTTCTAAAGGCTGTGGATCAAAATGATTCTCAATATCTGTTGTATGTCTGAGAATGAAGCATTCTTAACCTTTCTTGGGGTTAACAAATTCACTAAGATATAATGGCCCAGAAATTGTGGCCTCCCCGGGTCTGTACAGAGTTTTTACGAACTCGGGAAGGCACCGGAAAAGTTTCTGGCTTGCCAGTTCTCCCGCATATCGGGAGCGAGGACATTCCCATGGCAGAGATTGGGCTATTTGCCCATCTCTTGGCCTGCGAATGTCCTTAAAACTCTTGCGCCTGGTGAAACAGGGTTTCATTGAGTCTTGTGAACATCACGTGAAGGGCTAAGCCACTCACAATGCAACAGCTCTACATACATACTCACAGGTGCATAGATTACACTACACAACATGAAGTTTCCAGGCTTGTGTCCTGGTCTCTGCTAGAGAGAGGAAAACATTGTTTGGTGATCATTTGCAACAATCAGTTACTCCCATTGGAAAGTGCATACATATGTGGACTTTGGATGAGAACAGGATTGGGGTCAGTTGGGCTTCCACCTCTCCCCTACTGGAATTCCCCTCCTGGAGCACTTAACTTCTGCCGGGGACCATTCACTTGGATTTTAACTGCCAAGCAGCTGCTCTCTGGCTGTTTTGGCTGAGAAGTCGGCAAGAGCTATGTTAGTGAGGCCTGGATGAGTTGACTGTTCACTTTTCCGTATTATGGCGAGAATTAAAAATGAGCCTTACGAGTCTTAATACACAAAGAAAAGCAAATATTTTGGTTCTAATGTAGATCTATAAAAAAATGGACATCAATAATTGGGATGTACAAATTCATTACCCTACAATTTCCCATTCCCACTCTCTATCAGGTATTACCTTTCTTGACTATTACTTTACGACTTAAGTGGATGTAGCCTACATTAATGTAGTTTGGTTTTGAATAACCAAGTTTCGGCCAGTAAGGCTACAGAAATCTTGAGAACAAATTTACCCAGTAGAAAACTGAAGCATTTCTATTTATTACTGCTAAAATAAGAAATGGCAGGATTATCACTTCAGTTTCTAAAAGCAGAAAACATCCCCAAATATTACTTAACTGCATATATGTTCTGACTTTGATGACTGACTTTTTAAATTAAACCAACTATATTAAGTAAAATGTTACCTTTGCAGGATAAGCATGTTCTTGCAGTGGTGTCCATAGAAAAAATGATCGAAAAACTAAAAAAATCAAGCAGCTTGCTGGATATGATCCTAAAAGGACTTAATAATTACTTGGAAAAGAAACGTCTCTACTTTCCACGATTTTTCTTCCTGTCTAATGATGAGTTGCTGGAAATCCTTTCGGAGACCAAAGACCCCACCAGGTATGATTTATTTCAATGCGTAATCTGCCTAAAACTTTATGTGGTGCTGTTATGAGGTTTTTGATAGTTACTCCTGTGTCAACACTCAAACAATTGTATGTTATATATAAGACATTTTTACTGACACCTGTTTACTGGATGAATATTTCTGTGATTGGGAGGGTTGGGTAGCAGTCACTGATGAGCGAACATAAGCAAATTGTGTAATGCTTTCTAAAAAAGTGTATATAATTTAAATAAATAGGCCCAGATATTGGGCCTCGGGTCTCTTTATCATGGAGCCTGTCAGCAAAGATGTGTGCAATATTGAGCCACTGCTGCTGTCATGGCAGCCCTCAGGTAAGTGCACCTGGGGTTTAGGGCCAGAGGCCGAGTCCGGGATCACATTGGATGTCGGGCTGGGGACTGGGGGTCAGGTTGGGCCATGGATCAGAGTCTTGTAACCACGGGATTGGGAGAAGAGGCTCGGGGTGTTGTGGGGGGGTTGGGGGGGGCGGGGGGAAGAGATGAGTGGGGGGTGGTAGATTGGGAGGAGCAGAGATCGGGGTTCCAGGCTAGGAGTGTGGAAAATCGAGAGTGGGGAATGTCAAGTGGTGGTCGTGGTTGGGAGAGGCAGCAATTTGGAGGAGCGGTGGTGATTGATTCCTTTAATGTGGGATCAGGAGAAGCATTCCTCCTCTTGGCTTTAGATTCATGTGTTACTTACCTTCTTGGTTGGCATGCGACTCCTAGGCGCTGGCTACCTCTGGGCAAACCAATCTTGGTGAGCCGGCCTCAAACAGGCATTAGGCTCCTCATTTGCATGTGCAAAGAGCCTAACACTAGCCTCAGGCATGGGCAAAGGATGTCTATTTTCTAACCTTACCCAATATGGCGGGCAGCTCACTTCCGCCATGTTGGAGGTTTAATAGGCCAGGTAACCCCGAGAAGAACGGGCGCTGTGCTGCAGTATTTATAGGTCACAGGGGCAGCATTGGTAGCGGAGAACCTTATCCATTGGCAGCCCATAAAAATATTGGATCCACTGTTTCATAGACTTTCAAAAAAAAAATTCTGCTTAATGATCCAAATAGGCAGAAACTGAAAAGTTGGATATTCTAACAGAGATCATGGAAGTTGGTAAGCTATGCACTTTAAATTTTAAAGATTTTGACCTTTGCTACAGAGTACAGCCTCACTTGAAGAAATGCTTTGAAGGCATTGCAAAAGTTGTATTTACTGATATCTTGGAAATAACCCATATGAAAAGCAGTGAAGATGAAGTGGTGGCACTTATTGACATAATTTCTACTGCAAAAGCTCGAGGTCAAGTGGAAAAGTGGCTGCTCGAACTTGAGTCAGCCATGGTGAAATCCATTCGCAAGGTAATGTGTATCTTTTTATGACTAGATGCATTAAACAATTTTGGACTAAAACTAATTATTTTCTTAGTATGGCTAGGATTGTTTTTGTTTTGTGGCTTGCTAATGAAAAATAATTCATATGACATTTGATGGATATTACACATATTTCCACCAAGTCAGTAATAATTAATATCTGACACACAAGGTGTGATTTTAACACGGGACGTGCATGCTGTTATAATTGCTTTGGAGTATGTATCCCGTCATTCCCACTGACCACCATTTTAACCACCCACTTTTTTTTAGGCGACCACCAGAAACTGGTGGGGCCCTCATGAATGTATACAACTGGAAGTCCTGCAAGCTTATTTGGACCCCATGAAATCTTAATGTGAAATCATGGTAGTCCAGCCTAGCACCCAATCGGTTAGTAAAATCTAGTAGGATTGATCACTGCGGGCCACAGGAAACACAAGTTAAAGATGCACAAAACTGCAGCCAATTGGATCATAGTCACCTGTGTGCCATTGTGCCTTTTGTACTGCTAGGAGAGATTCAAGTCCCCAGGGTGCTTCTTTGAGATTGTTTTTGCTTCACTTACGCTGATTAAGCTTACAGCTTATCATGGATGCCATTATAGCCACTTTGTTTTGGATGGAGGAAGAGGAGGAGCAACCAGCACGAGCAGTGTATTAGAAAACAGCAGGTGGGACTGCTTGTAGGATACCCTACTCAGCCCACAGCGTCTGCAGGTCAAGTCACTTTTCTGGATCTCTCTGAAGAGCAGCAACTCAGGAGGCTGTACTTCTCCAGACAGGCTGTTGTACACCTCTGCAGTCTCCTGCAGCAAGGCCTGTAACCTGCTGAACCAGGTGGCCATGTTTTGCCATCGGCTGTCAGTCACCACAGCCTTTAATTTCTTTGCCACAGGCTAATTCCAAGCTACTACAGGGACATCTCCTGCATATCCCAATCTGAAGTGCACAGCTGCATCAAGCAGGTCACCAATAGACATAATAGACTGCACCTTTGTTGCCATCAGAGTGCCAGAAGACCAGCCAGCAGCTTTCGTAGATAGGAAAGGTTACCACTCAATTAACATCTAACTTGTCTCTGATCACAGAAACCAGATCATACAAGTTTATGCAATGTTTCCAGGCAGCCGTTCATCCTGCGACAGTCAACTAACTCTCAATATTCGACCCTTCCAGGAACATGACAGGATGGCAGTTGGGGGACAAGAAATGCCTCTAACATGCATGGCTCATGAAACCCACTACAATCCCAACAAGCCTGAACAACACAGGCATGTAATCATAGCCATGGGACCACCACAACCATAATTGAGCACACTATAGGGCTCCCCAATCAAAGTTTCAGGTGTCTCGACATGTCTGTAGGCTCCCTACAATATGGCCCACAAAGAGCATTCCACGATATAATGGTGTACTGCATCCTGCACAACCTTGCCATCTAGAGGGGACTGCATTTAGAGCAATTCTCATTGGATGAGGAAGACCTGAGTGAAGATGAAGCAGCAGAAGAAGGAGATGCCAATTCAACACCTTGCTGCCAGAGATGAGTCAATAATATAGTGATTCCAGGTACCTGCTAATTCCTCGGCCCTGAAAACTTACACACAAAGCTCCTTTGCATTAACAATCTTTTTTTTACATCATTCAGCACTGCCTTAGTTCTGCATTAAAGAATGTTGAAACTATTCATCCAATTTCTATATTAGTGATGTACTGACAAGACAGACTCAGAAGCTGACATGAAACCACAGCTCAGGCCAAAGTGCCAAATATGATAAAGGTGAATAATTTAATGGAAAACATAATAATTGTCTTGAATTAATTTCTTACCCAAATTTTAACCCATGTGTCTTTCTTAAAAGAGGAAAGAGAAAAGAAACAAAAGTTAGCATGGCATTGACAAGCTGGACATTAGCATCTGACGGTCTTCAGAATGCAGCTTAAAGTTGTCAAGCTGACTTGATATGCAATTTCCTGAGGTGAATGAAGAGGTTCAAACAATAGGCAGCCACCCTGATAAGACGCAAGCCTTGCCTTCCCCAATACTCATTGCTCTGGCCAAGCAACTAATCTCCAGGTTTTCTGACTTCATTTGGGTGAAGGCCATGATGTTGGGTGTTCCTCCCTTACATTGTGTGCTGTTTTGTCCTGCAGAAAGAGAGGGTGAGAGCTAGTAAATGTCTGCTGAAAAGGAAACTGCACTTGTGTAGGGATTTTGCATCATCTGAGAACTGAAGAAGAAGCAAGATGGAATCAGGATGGGTTATTGATGAATAGAAAGACAAATGTCTGGAATGTGAAGTGAGGAAGGAATCCTGAGCAGAGTTGCTAATTCTGCAATTGTTACCATGTGAGAAGAGAGTGTTAGTGTCTGCTGTGAAGATAGCAAAGGAAGAGATGAGTGTGTTTGGAATAAAAATAAGAGATGGTATAGTGTCCTTTGTGATTGGTGGTGAAGGACGTAATGGAGGGTAGGGAATTGTTGAGAGCACTAGGGAAGCTGGTGGAAGTACTGTTGTTGGGTGTTATTGAGAGAGATGGAGAGATGAAAAGCTGCACTCACCCTTGCTGCTCTTAGGAGGTAATTGAACCTCTTCCTGCATTGAATCTAGGTCCTGAGAATTCCTAGTACTGACCCTCTCGGCCACCTCTTTCTATTCCTGCTTTATATTGGTCCTAGGTATCTTCCTGCGAGCTCTGGGAAAGAGTCATTCATTCCTTGCCCTGATATCTTCCTCCAGGACATCTAAGGATGCGTCAGAAAATCTAGGGCACCCCTCCAACTCTTCGAATGATCCTTTTTCTAGCAATGGAAGCTCAGAATCTTACAGTTGCAGATACAGCGCCAGGTTCCAGCAGCATCCAACATTCCTCACTTTCATCACTATGGGGTCGACTTTCATCGTTATCCCGCCCGTAGCCACCGAGGTTCCGCCAGAAATAGCCATTTTCTGGGCAATTCCTCTAGAACCGTCCGTCTCCTGTCGAAGATCTGCCCGGTGGAAGATTGGTGGGGAAGGGTTCCGCCCACGTTGCAGTGTCCCGTCCGCCCATGCCGGAAGTCAGATAATCGCCATTTTGAGCACTTTTGCTGCGCTCCCGCTGACCTGCCGCCCACCAGAAGGACCGCTCTGGAAAAGCAAGTCTGAGCTGGGCGGCACTGGGCCAGCAATCACACATCGGGCGGGAGACAGCACTATTACAGGCTTGAATCGGGAAGGAGGGAGGGCGGGAACAGTGTGAACAGCGTCAATTGGAAGATCGGGAAGAAGGCAGCACTATTTCGGCATCAATCGGGAGGGCAGGAGCAGTGTGAGCGGCGTCAATTAGGAGGGAGGGAGGCAAGGAGGCAGCAGTGTGAGCGGGCAGCAATCGCACATCGGCAGGGAGGGAGGGAGAGGTGGAGGCATTGGGGTAGCTCTGGCACATCGGCTGGGAGGGAGTGCTGATCACATCATGGCAGCTAGTCGGATTCTGCACTTTATCAGTGGGACTGCTGGAAAGAAGTTAAGTCAATGTTGCATTACTTTCTTGCTGATGGTGATGTTTAAATTGGATGTGATAAAATCGACTGAAATGTGTGTAAGCTAATGGAGGCTTTTTTGTTGCATCTTGTTGAAAGTCCTTCATTGAGAAGGCCAATGGCAAAGGGAAGGTTATTATGAGTGACTGACAAGTGTTCAGCATCTCACATGTTGTACATCAAAGCTAATTCATTAATTGTCTCGCACAATGTACTGCAATGTATGATGACCATGTCATCTCAGGAGTGGCACTCCTCCACCTTTGACCTCGCAAAAAGAGGGTTGAAGTGCAAGCCTTAAGGTCTACCCTGCAACTTGGTAAACTAGAGTAATTGAATGGCAGCCTTCCTGCATTCATTGTCGTCTTGCGATGGCCTGATGACAGGACCCATTATACACTGCAGTCAGATGTGGATGGGAAGACATTCCTGATGAAACAGATGACCTGAGGGACAGAAATGCATCCCAGGGTATTAAAAGAGATGGCGGAAGTTATAGCAGATGCATTTGTTATAATCTACCAAAATTCTCTGGACTCTGGGGAGGTACCAGCGGATTGGAGAGCAGCTAATGTAACGCCTCTGTTTAAAAAAGGGGGCAGGCAAAAGGCAGGGTAACTATAGGCCAGTTAGTTTAACATCTGTAGTGGGGAAAATGCTTGAAACTATCATTAAGGAAGAAATAGCGGGACATCTGGATAGGAATAGTGCAATCAAGCAGACGCAGCATGGATTCATGAAAGGGAAATCATGTTTAACTAACTTAATGGAATTCTTTGAGGATATAACGAGCATGGTGGATAGAGGTGTACCGATGAATGTGGTGTATTTAGATTTCCAAAAGGCATTCGATAAGGTGCCACACAAAAGGTTACTGCAGAAGATAAAGGTATGCGGAGTCAGAGGAAATGTATTAGCATGGATAGAGAATTGGCTGGAGAACAGAAAGCAGAGAGTCGGGATAAATGTGTCCTTTTCCGGTTGGAAATCAGTGGCTAGTGGTGTGCCACAGGGATCAGTGCTGGGACCACAACTGTTTGCAATATACATAGATGACCTAGAGGAAGGGACAGAGTGTAGTGCAACAAAATTTGTAGATGACACTAAGATTAGTGGGAAAGCGGGTTGTGTAGAGGACTCAGAGAGGCTACAAGGAGATTTGGATAGGTTAAACGAATGGGCTAAGGTTTGGCAGATGGAATACAATGTCGGAAAGTGTGAGGTCATCCACCTTGGGAAAAAAAAACAGTAAAAGGGAATATTATTTGAATGGGGAGAAATTACAACATGCTGTGGTGCAGAGGGACCTGGGGATCCTTGTGCATGAATCCCAAAGGGTTGGTTTGCAGGTGCAGCGGGTAGTCGGGAGGGCGAATGGAATGTTGGCCTTCATTGCGAAGGGGATGGAGTGCAGGGGCGGGGAGGTGTTGCTGCAGCTGTATAGGGTATTGGTAAGGCCGCACCTGGAGTACTGCGTGCAGTTTTGGTCACCTTGCTTGAGGAAGGATATACTAGCTTTGGAAGGGGTACAGAGACGATTCACTAGGCTGATTCGAGAAATGAGGGGGTTGACTTATGATGATAGATTGAGTAGACTGGGTCTTTACTCCTTGGAGTTCGGAGGGATGAGGGGTGATCTTATAGAAACATTTAAAATCATGAAAGGGATGGACAGGATAGGGGCAGAGAGGTTGTTTCCATTGGTGGGGGAGACTAGAACTAGGGGGCACAGCCTCAAAATACGGAGGAGCCAATTTAAAACCGAGTTGAGAAAGAATTTCTTCTCCCAGAGGGTTGTGAATCTGTGGAATTCTCTGCCCAAGGAAGCAGTTGAGGCTGGCTCATTGAATGTTTTCAAGTCAAAGATAGATAGATTTTTAAGCAATAAGGGAATTAAGGGTTACGGGGAGAGGGCGGTTAAGTGGAGCTGAGTCCACGACCAGATCAGCCATGATCTTATTGAATGGCGGAGCAGGCTCGAGGGGCTAGATGGCCGACTCCTGTTCCTAATTCTTATGTTCTTATGTTCTTATGACGTTAAAATGACACATGCACAAACAGAGGGTCAACAATGTGAGTGTATTTACAAGTGCACAATGACATATATATGTATACATTTAGATGAGGAAGCAACACCCACTATTGACTTTGGGAGGGAGTGATGTTATGTGTGCACCCCTATGTAACCAGTATTGTACCACTACCTGAGTGCGTACCTGTTGGAGTCCCAAGGGATCCCAGCATCCCTTCGGAGCACTGTAGATAAGCAGGTCTCCCATGCTGTACCGGCACTACCACCTCTCTTCCCCCCCTTACAGTGATGCCCATTTTCCTCTTCCTCCCCACGCCTACACGACGGAGTGGCCCTCCCCTGCCCCTCACTGCCTCTGGTTCAGGAGGTTGTGCAGGAGGGCAGTGTTATGTTCATAATAAAGTGGAATAACTGAGTACTGTAGCCGTGAGTAAGTGTGACCTTATTTCCTTTATTCTACTCGTGAGTGCCAGTACAGCTGTACGCCCTCAGGTGGCGGTACAATACTGGTTACATAGGGTTGCATACATAACATCACTCCCTCCCAAAGTCAATAGTGCACTTATTTACAGGGTGAGACGATCTGGGGCCTTTCGCTCCCCAGTCGATTGTCTCGGTACAAATGCAGGTGTAGGTGAATTGGTTGGTTCTTTGTTGGGCTGCTGTGCAGCTGGCCTTACTGGGTTGCTGGGGATGGTGAGTTCAGCTTCGTGGTCAACCGTGATGTCGGTTGCCACTTGTGTGTGTGTGTGTGTGTGTGTGTGTGTGGAAGGGTCAAAGTTGGTGGTGGCTATCTGTGAATCGCAGTTTGGTTTGATCCAAATGCTTTCTGCACGTTAGTCCATTTGTGAGTTTGACCTGAAACACACTACTCCCTTCTTTGGCTATGACAGTGCCAGCAAACCATTTGGGACCATGTCCATAGTTGAGTACAAATACAAGGTCATTGACTTCAATAGCGCGTGACAAATTTGCGTGATCATGGTACATGCTTTGTTGATGCCGTCTGTCCTCGACGTGATCATGGAGATCAGGGTGGACAAGAGAGAGCCTTGTTTTGAGCCCGCTTTTCATGAGCAGCTCGGCTGGGGGAACCCCGCTGAGCGAATGTGGTCTGGTGCGGTAGCTGACCAGGACTCGGGACAGGCGGGTCTGCAGGGAGCCTTCCAACACGCGTTTCAAGCTTTGCTTGATGGTTTGGACTGCCTGTTCTGCCTGGCCGTTGGATGCGGGTTTGAACGGGGCAGATGTGACATGCTTGATCCCATTGCGGGTCATGAATTCCTTGAATTCAGCACTGGTGAAGCACAGCCCATTGTCACTGACAAGGACATCAGGCAGGCCATGCGTGCCAAACATGGCTCGTAGGCTTTCGATGGTGGCTTACAGACATTATTACATACTCAATCCATTTTGAATAAGCATCCAAAACAACCAAAAACATTTTGCCTTGAAACGGGCCAGCAAAGTCAACGTGGATACTCGACCATGGTTTGGATGGCTGTGACCACAAACTTAGCGGTGCCTCTCTGGGTGCATTGCTCAGTTGAGAGCAAGTGTTGCACTGGCGCACGCAAGACTCCAAATCTGAGTCGATGCCGAGCCACCACACTTGGGATCTGGCTATAGCTTTCATCATTACTATGCCTGGGTGGGTACTATGTAGGTCACGTATGAACGTTTCCCTGCCTTTCTTAGGCAAAACCACGCGATTACAAAAGACAGTCCGTCTGTATGAACCTCGTCTTTGAGTCGCTGGAACGGCTTGGTCTCTTCATGCATCTCCGCTGGAATGTTGGACCAGCTCCCATGGAGGACATAGTTTTTTTACAAGGGACAGTAAGGGATCCTGGCTGGTCCAGGTCCTAATCTGATGGGCCATAACGGGTGACTTTTCGTTTTCAAATGCATCCATCACCAAGAGCAAGTCTGCAGGTTGTGCCATTTTCACCCCGGTGGTAGGCAATGGTAGCTGACTGAGAGCATCAGCGCAGTTCTCTGTGCCTGGTCTGTGGCGGATTACATAGTTGTGTGCAGACAGCGTGAGCGCCCATCTTTGGATGCGAGCAGAGGCGTTGGTATTAATCCATTTGCTCTCTGAAAATAGCGATATGAACGGCTTATGGTCAGTTTCTAACTCAAACTTAAGACCAAACAGATACTAGTGCATTTTTCTTTACCCTGCATCGCAAGCTAGCACTAAACGTTTACATGGGTTATACAGAACAAGCAGTTTTTTGGAACATAACAGACTTCTGGCTTTCTCAAAGGCAGCCTCTTGTGATTTCCCCCATACCCAGTCATCTCCTTTGTGTAACAACACATGTAGGGGTTCTAGCAAGGTGCTTAACCCGGGTCTCAATGCCGAGAGCATGCAGAAATCAAATGCAGGCAGTCCCACCCACCCCTTCCCTCAACAACTATCTGTCCCACCTGTAACAGAGTCTGTGGCTCTCGTATTGGACTGTTCAGCCACCAAAGAACTCACTTCAGGAGTGCAAGCAAGTCTTCCTCGATTCCGAGGGACTGCCTATGATAATGATGATGATGATGATGATGATAACCCGGGCAGGAACTTTCCAAAATAATTGAGGAGTCCCAGGAACGACCACAGCTCCGTCACGTTCTGTGGTCTCGGCGCGTTCTTGATGGCCTCCGTCTTGGCGTCGGTGGGTCTGATGCCGTCTGCCGCGATTCTTCTTCCCAAGAACTCGACCTCTGGTGCCAGGAAAACACACCTCGAGCGTTTCAACCTGAGTCCCGCACGATCTAGCCAATTTAGAACCTCTTCCACGTTCTTCAGGTGTCCGATGGTGTCCTGACCTGTGATCAATATGTCATCCTGGAAAACCATGGTGCGCGGAACCGACTTTAGCAGACTCTCCAGGTTCCTTTGGAAAATCGCCGTGACCGACCTTAAACAGACTTTTGTGCGCGTTGATGCAGGTGAGACCTTTTGAGGATTCCGCCAGCTTCTGCGTCATGTAGGCCGAGGTCAGGTCTGACTTGGTGAATGTCTTTCCTCCTGCCAGTGTCACAAATAGGTCATCTGCCTTGGGTAGCGGGTACTGGTCCTGCAGCGAAAAACGGTTAATTGTTACTTTATAGTCCCTACAAATTCTGACCGTACCATCGCCATTGAAAACCAGAACAATCGGACTGGCCCACTCGTTGAACTCTACCGGTGCGATGATGCCCTCTCGTTGCAGCCTGTCCAGCTTGATCTCCACTTTCTCTCGCATCATATATAGCACCGCCCATGCCTTGTAGTGGATGGGTCGTGTACCGGGAACCAAGTGGATCTGCACCTTCACCCCCGAGAAACTTCCAATGCCTGGCTCAAACAACGACGGAAACTTGCTCAGAACCTGGGTACATGAGGTGTCGTCGACGGACAAGATCGCTCGGATGTCATCCCAGTTCCAGCGGATTTTCCCAGCCAGCTTCTGCCGAACAGTGTGGGGCCATCTCCTGGTACAATCCATAGTGGGAGTTCGTGCACTGCTCCATCATAGGAGACTTTTACTACTCCGCTGCCAATTACACGGATCAGGTCTTTAGTGTAAGTTCTTAGCAAGGTGTGAATGGGGCTAAGCTTGGGCTTGTGTGCCTTGTTGCACCACAGCCTGTCGAAAGCCTTTTTGCTCATGATGGACTGACTCGCACCCATGTCCAGTTCCATGGATCCTGGAATTCCGTCCAGTTCGACTTTCAACATGATCGGTGCACTTCTGCCTCCTCGGTTCGAGTCTCTAGTTCAGTTTGATCCACCATGGATCGCTCTTCCTCTGCACCGTGGTGATTTGCAGGATTTGCAGCTCATCTGCACATTTGCTGGAGGTGTCTCATTGTTCCACAGCCTTTACACACATAGTGTTTGAAGCGGCATTGATGGGCTCGATGATCACCTCCGCAATGCCAACAATGTGTTAACTGCCTCGCACTAACATTTGATGGCGGACTCTGAGTCATCTGAGGTCGTGCAGCTGCAGGCGTGTACGTTCTGCCATATGCATTCCTGCCTGAAAACGACGTTACTTTGTGTACAGTTCTTGCCGAAGCCTCTTTATGCTGCGAAATTTGTTTGGTGTTATTGCTGGTGGACATAAATGCCTGGGCTATTGTTATGGCTTTGCTCAGGTTCGGTGTTTCAACAGGCAATAGTTTGCAAAGGATAATGGCCAATGCCAAGCACAAAAAAGTCTCTTAGCATTTGCTCCAGGAATCCATTGAATTCGTAATGTCCTGCAAGGCGCTTTAGTTCGGCGATGTAGCTCATCACTTCCTGGCCTTCAGACCGTTGACATGTATAAAATCGATACCTTGCCATCAGAACTCTCTCCTTCGGATTTAGGTGCTCCCGGACCAGCGTACACAGTTCTTCATACGATTTTGTTGTTGGTTTCACCGGAGCGAGAAGATTTTTCATGAGACCATAGGTTGTTGCCCTGCAGACAGTGAGGAGGATCGCCTTTTGTTTGGCAACGTTCTCATCCCCTTCCAGCTTGTTGGCCATGAGGTATTGGTCGAGTCGCTCCACAAAGGCCTCCCAATCGTCCCCTTCTGAGAATTTCTCCAGCATACTAACAGTTCTCTGCATTTTCGTATGATGGTTCGTTATCTCGTCGCCAGTTATTATGTTCATAATAAAGTGGTCTAACTAAGTACTGTAGACATGGGTAAGTGTGACCTTATTTCCTTTATTCTACTCCAGAGTGTCAGTAGAGCATGGGAGGCCTGCTTATATACAGTGCTCCGAAGGGATGCTGGGATCCCTTGGGACTCCAACAGGTACTCTCAGGTGGCGGTACAATACTGGTTACATAGTGTTGCATACATAACGGGCAGCACGATGTGTGTAGACGTGTGCGTCTCGGTGACAATGTAGGGCGCGGCATTGAACGCGCCGGGATCTTCTGCTCCTCCGCATCTGTGTGCCTTGAGGGCGTGGAGTCGGGGGTTGCACCACGCGTGCAGAAGCATCTCCTGCCTTATGGCCTCGACACTTTCTGATGTGCGCTCCAACACTGTGAGAAGGCACTCCATCCTTTCATCGTGCTGCTGAGTGATTGTGGCGATGCTGACAGCTATCCCAGCCATGGTCTGCTGCATCTCGCGACCTACCTCCACACTGGTGGTTGAGAGTTGAGAGTCAATAGAGCGAGCTGTCCTGCATCTGCAGGTTGTTGCTCGATGCTGCTGGGTGCTGGGACCTTGCTTCCCTTTGCGCCACGGACTCTGCGTTTGCTTGAGCTTGCTTGAGTGGAGTCTGTTGGAAACCCCAGGAAACCTGAGCCTGATGCTAAGGTTCTGTGGACACTTGGCTAACTTGGCAGGGGGCTGATGTCAGGCGCTTCCGGATCCTCCAGGTGAAGGGGCACAAATATGGGCCCTTCTCCCTTCTCTCTCTTCTCTTCTTCTGGCCCTGGGTGGCAGAGATGGGAGTGGTAGACAATGATGATGCCTGGGGGTGCAGGAATGATACGGTGTCCTCGGGTGTGGAGAACATCGGGGTGGGTGATGCTGGGATGTGACGGCTTCTATGAAGGCCAGAGGTTGATGATCTCTCTAGATCAGTGGTTTCATAGAAACATAGAAATTAGGTGCAGGAGCAGGCCATTCGGCCCTTCGAGTCTGCACCGCCATTCAATAAGATCATGGCTGATCATTTAGCCTCAGTACCCCTTTCCTACTTTCTCTCCATACCCCTTGATCCCTTTGGCCGTAAGGGCCATATCTAACTCCCTTTTGAATATATCTAACGAACTGGCCTCAACAACTCTCTGCAGTAGGGAATTCCACAGGTTAACCACTCTCTGAGTGAAGAAGTTTCTCCTCATCTCAGTCCTAAATGACTTATCCCTTATTCTTAGATTGTGACCCCTGGTTCTGGAACTTCCCAGCATCGGGAACATTCTTCCTGCCTCTAACCTGTCCAATCCCGACAGAATTTTATATGTTTCTATGAGATCCCCTCTCATTCTTCTAAACTCCAGTGGATACAAGCCCAGTTGATCCAGTCATTCCTCATATGTCAGTCCTGCCATCCCGGGAATCAGTCTGGTGAACCTTCGCTGTACTCCCTCAATAGCAAGAATGTCCTTCCTCAGATTAGGAGACCAAAACTGAACACAATATTCCAGGTGTGGCCTCACCAAGGCTCTATACAACTGCAGTAAGACCTCCCTGCTCCTATACTTAAATCCTCTGGCTATGAAGGCCAATTTGCCTGACTGATGTACCATGACACCCAGGTCTCCTCTTTTCCTAATATGTCACCATTCAGATAATATTCTGTCTTCCTGTTTTTGCCCCCAAAGTGGATAACCTCACATTTATCCACATTATACTGCATCTGCCATGCATTTGCCCACTCACCTAACCTGTCCAAGTCACCCTGCAGCCTCTTAGCGTCCCCCTCACAGCTCACACTGCCACCCAGCTTAGTGTCATCTGCAAAATTGGAGATATTACATTCAATTCCTTCATCTAAATCATTGATGTATATTGTAAATAGTTGGGGTCCCAGCACTGAACCCTGCGGCACCCCACTGGTCACTGTCTGCCATTCTGAAAAGGACCCATTTATTCCTACTTTCTGCTTCCTGTCCGGGTCAGCATCTGCAAGTAGAGGTCAACATTTCAGTTTGTTGAAGTGGGGGGGGGGGTGAAAGTGAGTTGTGAGCTGTTCCATCTTACATTATGTCAGCAAGGAGTCCCATCCCAACATGTCCACACCAATAATGGACGACATTGTCTGCATTCAGTCGCGAGTGCATTGACATTGCAAGTACTTTCATGCCATTACCGTCACTGACACCAGAGATGAGTGTAGCCTTACCCTGAGGTAGCACCGGATCTGCAGAAACATTCGTGGTTGGAATGCGGCGATGTCCCACCAATGCCAAAGCAGGCTCCTCCAGCTTGTTCAATTCCACCACATCTTGTGGGCCCCCTCCAGTCGCACTCAGGCTTGCCTGTTTGGCAGCTTGTTTTCTCTGCACAAAGAAATATTGCAGCCTTTACCACCTTTGTTCATGCCCTCCACACACACTCCCACACACACACACACATATCGCGCGTAGAACCTTTTTGGCCTTGGACAGGAGGGGGCGAATAAATTTGTGTTCACTTTAGCTGCCGCCACAAAATCGTTCCACCGTTTGCGGCATTAGTCCCCATCCCACTCCATATTACCCATTGCACTGACCATCTTACCTATGTCCATCCAAAGACGTCGGTATTGCGCTGATGTAGGCTTGCCATGCCCAACCCGGGTGAGTTTGTTGTACCTGCGTTCTGCCTCTGTCATTATCTCCTCCAACTCTTGTTCATTGAATCACGGAGCTCTGGGCCTGATTCTGCCAGTCTTCATTGATGCTTTCTGGCCATGCATCCTCTATGATGAGAGGAATGGCTGCTGAACAGTTTGGTTATAAAGTTGTCATTGCCCCCTCTGCAACTCAGACTGGCCCCTCTCCAATGCCACCTCTGCTCTCTAACCTTCACCTCTCTCCTCTCTCTCTCTCTCCTCTCTCTCTCTCCCCTCTCTCTCTCCTTTCCTCTCTCCTTCCTCTCTCTCTCTTCTCTCCTCTATATTCTCCCTCTCTCCTCTCCCCTCTATATTCTCTCTCTTTCCTCTCCTCTCTCTCTTCTCTCCTCTCCTTTATATTCTCTCTCTTCTCTCCTCTCTCTCTTCTCTCTCTTACCTCTCTCCTCTATATTCTCTCTCCTCTCCTCTTCTCTCCTCTCCCCTCTCTCCTCTAT
Source organism: Pristiophorus japonicus (assembly GCF_044704955.1). Taxonomy (NCBI): domain Eukaryota; kingdom Metazoa; phylum Chordata; class Chondrichthyes; family Pristiophoridae; genus Pristiophorus; species Pristiophorus japonicus. The sequence goes on along the minus strand of NC_091979.1, from coordinate 150,784,878 downwards.
ATTCTCTCTCCTCACCTCTCCTCTCTTATCTTCTCTTCTCTGTATCCTCTGCTCCTCTTCTCTGTCTCGTGTCTCTCTCTGCTTTCCACTCCTCTCCTTTCCCTTCACAGGTGAAATTGAGTGGTATCTATGTTTCTATGTTTCTATGTCATTTTATGGCCCTGAGCACTTACTCAATTAGCGTCCAAGGGCCACAAAAGTACTACAACAGGCTACACAGAACTACAATTTTTTTTAAATTCCTAAATCCCGCGCATGCACAGTGGAGGCCCTCCGAAAAAACTCAAGTAGAGAGGCCTCCACCTGATGCATTCTGATGATGCTTGCCGCCGACGCCCGCTCCTGCCTGCTCCCACTCGCCGACTGATATCCGCTGCCCCTCCCGCTGCCGCCCACACCAAAGTGGCTTCCAACGGGACCCGGCGGCAGCGGGCGCCAAAAACGGACCTCCCGCCCGGTGGCCGCTGAGAAATAGGCGGCCACCAAAGTCGGCCCCTATATTCATGTAACATGCAAATTTACCATCAGGGAATGCAGCCATCCTTTCAGAGGTCCATTCCTGCTTTAAATTGGCTCGGTGGCCCACCAGAAATTGTGCTGTGAAAATGGGTAGGCTGTGAAATGGATGGGCTGCCTATTTCTTAATGCTATTGGGTGGCCACCCTGCCAATAATATTAAAATGAAGTTCGGATCCCACGCTGCTGACATTGGATGTGTTTGCCACTCAGCCTGCCTGCCTGAATTACCCTCCCAGTTAAAATTCTCACTATAATGCCTATGGCTATTGTGATATCTTGAGACACAGCAAATACACACAATTGCACAACATGCTTGCCGGGTAAGAAATGTGCAACACATGGCTTTATTGTTATTACATCAGTAGCTCACTAGGTGGCTCTACAACACTTCTCCCTCAGTATTGAAGAAGTTAATCATAACAAATAATCATTGTACATGACTTGCATGGTATACACAAATCTTGGTATACATTTCTCAAATGGAACCCATTTTTTGTTTCCAAAATCTACTATAGAATTCTGTAACACAAATAAATGATATGAACTTATTTTCCATATTTACAGATTTAACTTAAGCACTTGTTTTCTGTTTTGAAGAGGTTACCTTCTTACTTGAACAGAACTTTCCGACCTTGTAGGTCTTTGACTCATTCTAGGCTGAGCCTGACGAGAGTTGTTCTCCAAGGGCTGACCTTGATCTACATTTGGACTCTCTACATTTTCAGACTGTTTGTCTGCCTGACTCGGACTTAGACTTAAATTCTGACTTTCTCTTGGTCTTGTTTCTGGTACATCTGATGCAGGATTTGCTACTGATACTCTACATGTAACAAGACTATCTGAGTCATCAGAATAAATTGAATCATCCCAACTTTTAACTTCTTCCACATCTGTAGTTAAGATATGATCAATGTGAACAAACCTAATCTGTCCATGATCAAACATCTTGACCAAATATGTGCGAGGGCCACATATCTTCACTACTCTTCCTGGTAACCACTTCAACCATTTATGGTGATGATTCTTTACTTTAACCTTTTGATTCAACTTCACACTTTTCTCTCTAACTCTACCTTTATCATGACTCTCTTTCTGCCTTGATTGTTTCTCTTCTACTGACTGTGTCAGGTTTGGCTTTAACAATGAGAAACTGTGGCTGTCATCTGAGAAACAACTCTGCTGGATTTGTACCAGTTGTGGTATGAGGAGTATTCCGATAAGTAAGCAGAAAATTTGCCAGTTTGTGGTCCAACGACAACTGCCATTTCTTTGGATTCGGATCCAACATTTGCTTGATGGGGGCATGTTTGACAATTTGTACAGTGCGCTCTGCTGCACAATTTGAAGCAGGGTGGTACGGTGGAACTATGCTATGTTTCACACCATTTCTGCTCATGAACTGTGCAAACTCCTCTGAACTTAATTGCGGTCCCATCATTAGACACTTTCTTTTGGGAGGCCATATGACGAAAACAATCTTCGCAAATTATCGAGTATTTTACTTGTTATTATAATCCACATTGGAACATCTCTACCCACTTCGAATGACTATCACTATGAACAATTGCTGTCCCTCTAGCTCAGCAAAATCTACATGTAACCTTTGCCACACCCTGGGAGGCCATTTCCATAGCTGCAATGCTACTGATTCTTGCTCACCAATTGACATGTTGTACACTGACTGATAATGTACTCTATCTCTTTATCTAAACCTGGCCACCATAAGTAACTGCATGCAAAACTTTTGGTCAAGCACATTCCCAGGTGCTGGTCATTAAGAGCTCCTAACAATTTGGACCTGAATCTATTTGGAATAACCACTCTTGCTCCCCACCTGATGCAATCTTTATCTACTGATAATTCATTCCTATGAACAAAGTATGGATGAATATCTTCCTTTGAAATTGGTTTGGCCATCCATTTGCTATGTAATCATACACCTTTGACATAACTGGGTCATGTTTGGTTGCTCTACCAATCTCTTCAGCTGTGAATGGCAGCTCATCAAAATAGAACACTTCTTCCCTATTGGGTGTAACTTGTGATGAGGATGGCAACCTGGACATAGCATCAGCATTACTGTGATCAGCTAATCATCTGTAGCTAGGAGCTAGGAGCTAAATTAAAAAGTAGGACCTCAAAAGTAGTAATCTCAGAATTGCTACCAGTGCCATGTGCTAGTCAGAGTAGGAATCGCAGGATAGCTCAGATGAATACGTGGCTTGAGGAGTGGTGCAGAAAGGAGGGATTCAAATTCCTAGGACATTGCAACAGGTTCTGGGGGAGGTGGGAGCAGTACAAACTGGACGGTCTGCACCTGGGCAGGACCGGAACTAATGTCCTAGGGGGAGTGTTTGCTAGTGCTGTTGGGGAAGGGTTAAACTAATATGGCAGGGGGATGGGAACCTATGCAGGGAGAGAGAGGGAAGTAGAAGGGGGGCAGAAGCAAAAGATAGAAAGAAGAAAAGTAAAAGTGGAGGGCAGAGAAACCCAAGGCAGAAATCAAAAAGGGCACATTACAGCAAAATTCTAAAGGGGCAAAGTGTGTTAAAAAGACAAGCCTAAAGGCTCTGTGCCTCAATGCGAGGAGTATTCGTAATAAGGTGGACGAATTAACTGCACTGATAACTGTTAACAGATATGATATAATTGGCATCACAGAGACATGGCTCCAGGATGACCAAGGCTGGGAACTCAACATCCAGGAGTATTCCACATTTAGGAAGGATAGACAGAAAGGAAAAGGAGGTGCGGGAGCGTTGCTGGTTAAAGAGGAAATTAACGCAATAGTAAGGAAGGACATTAGCTTGGTTGATGTGGAATCGGTATAGGTGGAGCTAAGAAATACCAAAGGGCATAAAATGCTAGTGGGAGTTGTGTACAGACCACCAAATAGTAGTAGTGAGGTTGGGGACAGCATCAAACAAGAAATTAGGGATGCATGCAATAAACATTCTGTTTTTTTTCCTTTTTCATATTTGAACCCCAGTTATCATGGGCGATTTTAATCTACATATTGATTGGGCAAACCAAACTGGTAGCAATGCGGTGGAGGAGGATTTCCTGGAGTGTATTAGGGATGGTTTTCTAGACCAATATGTCGAGGAACCAACTAGAGGGCTGGCCATCCAAGACTGGGTGATGTGTAATGAGAAAGGACTAATTAGCAATCTTGTTGTGTGAGGACCCTTGTGGAAGAGTGACCATAGTATGGTAGAATTCTTTATTAAGGTGGAGAGTGATGCAGTTAATTCAGAGACTAGGTCCTGAACTTAAGGAAAGGTAACTTCGATGGTATGAGACGTGAATTGGCTAGAATAGACTGGCGAGTGATACTTAAAGGGTTGACGGTGGATAGGCAATGGCAAACATTTAAAGGTCACATGGATGAACTTTAACAATTGTACACCCCTGTCTGGATAAAAATAAAATGGGAAAGGTGGCTCAACCATGGATAACAAGGGAAATTAATGATAGTGTTAAATCCAAGGAAGAGGCATATAAATTGGCCAGAAAAAGCTGCAAACCTGAGGACTGGGAGAAATTTAGAATTCAGCAGAGGAGGACAAAGGGTTTAATTAGGAGGGGGAAAATAGAGTATGAGAGGAAGCTTGCGGGAACATAAAAACTGACTACAAAAGCTTCTATAGATATGTGAAGAGAAAGAAATTAGTAAAGGCAAACATAGGGCCCTTGCAGTCAGATTCAGGTGAATTTATAATAGGGAACAAAGAAATGGCGGACCAGTTAAACAAATACTTTGGTTCTGTCTTCACGAAGGAAGACACAAATAACCTTCCGGAAATATTAGGGGACCGAGGGTCTAGTGAGAAGGAGGAACTGAAGGAAATCCTTATAAGGTGGGAAATTGTGTTGGGGAAATTGATGGGATTGAAGGACGATAAATCCCTGGGGCCTGATAGTCTGCATCCCAAAGTACTTAAGGAAGTGGCCCTAGAAATAGTGGATGCATTGGTGACTATTTTCCAATAGCAGCGCATTTGGAAATAGCAGCGCATTTAGAAAGCAGTGACAGGATCGGTCCAAGTCAGCATGGATTTATAAAATGGAAATCATGCTTGACGAATCTTCTGGAATTTTTTGAGGATGTAACTAGCAGAGTGGACAAGGGAGAACCAGTGGATGTGGTGTATTTGGACTTTCAAAAGGCTTTTGACAAGGTCCCGCACAAGAGATTGGTGTGCAAAATTAAAGCGCATGGTATTGGGGGTAATGTACAGACATGGATAGAGAACTGGTTGACAGACAGGAAGCACAGAGTCGGGATAAACGGGTCCTTTTCAGAATTGCAGGCAGTGACTAGTGGAGTGCCGCAGAGCTCAGTGCTGGGACCCCAGCTCTTTACAATATAAATCAATGATTTAGATGAAGGAATTGAGTGTAATATCTCCAAGTTTGCAGATGACACTAAACTGGGTGACGGTGTGAACTGTGAGGAAGACGCTAAGAGGCTGCAGGGTGACTTGGTCAGGTTAGGTGAGTGGGCAAATGCATGGTAGATGCAGTATAATGTGGATAAATGTGAGGTTATCCATTTTGGGGGCAAAAACACGAAGGCAGAATATTATCTAAATGGCAAAAGGGGAGGTGCAACGAGACCTGGGTGTCATGATTCATCAGTCATTCAAAGTTGGCATGCAGGTACAGCAGACGGTGAAGAAGGCAAATAGTATGTTGGCCTTCATAGGTAGGGGATTTTGAGTATAGGAGCAGGGAGGTCTTACTGCAGTTGTACAGAGCCTTAGTGAGGCCTCACCTGGAATATTGTGTTAAGTTTTGGTCTCCTAATCTTGGTATTGAGGGAGTGCAGCGAAGGTTCACCAGACTGATTCCAGGGATGGCTGGACTGTCATATGAGGAGAGATTGGATCCACTGAGCCTTTATTCACTGGAGTTTAGAAGGATGAGAGGGGATCTCATAGAAACTTATAAGATTCTAACGGGACTGGACAGGTTCGATGCGGGAAGAATGTTCCTGATGTTGGGGAAGTCCAGAACATGGGGACATAGTTTTAGGATAAGGGGTAGACCATTTAGTACTGAGATGAGGAGAAACTTATTCACTCAGAGAGTTGTTAACCTGTGGAATTCCCTGCTGCAGAGAGTTGTTGATGCCAGTTCATTGTATATATTCAACAGGGAATTAGATATAGCCCTTACGGCTAGGGGGACCAAGGGGTGTGGAGAGAAAGCAGGAAAGTGGTACTGAGGAAATGATCAGCCATGATCTTATTGAATGGCGGTGCAGGCTCGAAGGGCTGAATGGCCTACTCCTGCTATTTTCTTTGTTTCTATGTTTCTATGTAATAGTCTATCGACTGTGGATCAGTTCCTATGGACTGGAGGGTAACTAATGTAACACCACTTTTTAAGAAAGGAGGGAGATAGAAAACGGGTAATTATAGACCGGTTAGCCTGACATCAGTCGTGGAGAAAATGTTGGAATCAATTATTAAAGATGAAATAGCAGCGAATTTTGAAAGCAGTGACAGGATCAGTCCAAGTCAGCATGGATTTATGAAAGGGAAATCATGCTTGACAAATCTTCTAGAATTTTTTGAGGATGTAACTGGTAGAGTGGACAAGGGAGAGCCAGTGGATGTGGTGTATTTGGACTTTCAAAAGGCTTTTGACAAAGCCCCACACAAGAGATTGGTTTGCAAAATTAAAGCACATGGTATTGGGGGTAAGGTACAGACATGGATAGAGAACTGGTTGACAGACAGGAAGCAGAGAGTCGGGATAAACGGGTCCTTCAGAATGGCAGGCAGTGACTAGTGGACTGCCGCAGAGCTCAGTGCTGGGACCCCAGCTCTTTACAATATAAATCAATGATTTAGATGAAGGAATTGAGTGTAATATCTCCAAGTTTGCAGATGACACTAAACTAGGTGATGGTGTGAGCTGTGAGGAGGTCGCTAAGAGGCTGCAGGGTGACTTGGTCAGGTTAGGTGAGTGGGCAAATGCATGGCAGATGCAGTATAATGTGGATAAATGTGAGGTTATTCATTTTGGGGGCAAAAACACAAAGGCAGAATATTATCTGAATGGCGGCAGATTAGGAAAAGGGGATGTGCAACGAGACCTGGGTGTCATGGTACATCAGTCATTCAAAGTTGGAATGCAGGTACAGCAGGCGGTGAAGAAGGCAAATGGTATGTTGGCCTTCATAGCTAGGGGATTTGAGTATAGGAGCAAGGAGGTCTTACTGCAGTTGTACAGGGCCTTAGTGAGGCCTCACATGGAATATTGTGTTAAGTTTTGGTCTCCTAATCTGAGGAAGGACGTTCTTGGTATTGAGGGAGTGCAGTGAAGGTTCACCAGACTGATTCCCAGGATGGCAGGACTGACATATGAGGAGAGACTGGATCGACTGGGCTTGTATTCACTGGAGTTTAGAAGGATGAGAGGGGATCTCATAGAAACATATAAAATTCTGATGGGACTGGATAGGTTAGATGCAGGAAGAATGTTCCACTTGTGGGGGAAGTCCAGAACCAGGGGACATAGTCTAAGGATAAGGGGTAAGCCATTTAGGACTGAGATGAGGAGAAACCTCTTCACTCAGAGAGTTGTTAAACTGTTGAATTCCCTACCGCAGAGAGTTGTTGATGCCAGTTCATTGGATATATTCAAGAGGGAGTTAGATATGGCCCTTACGGCTAAAGGGATCAAGGGGTATGGAGAGAAAGTTGGAAAGGAGTACTGAGGTGAATGATCAGCCATGATCTTATTGAATGGTGGTGCAGGCTCGAAGGGCCGAATGGCCTACTCCTGCACCTATTTTCTATGTTTCTATGTACTCAATGTCATACGTATACGCTGTAAAAATCAAAGCCCATCTCTGCATTCGGGCTGCAGCTAATGTTGGAACTGAGAACTTTGGATGGAGGAGTGCTGTCCGGGACTTATGGTCAGTAACTGTGGTATACTTATGACCAAACAAGTATTTGTGGAACATCTTGACCCCAAAAATCAAAGCCAAAGCTTCCCTTTCGATCTGTGCATAATTCCGCTCACTGGCACCGAGAGTTCGAGAAGCAAAAGCAATTGGTTTCTCCTCGCCACTATCTGTACCTGAGAGATCACTACCCCAACTCTGTGCAGAGAGGTGTCACATGCTAGCTTGATCTCCTTAGATACGTCAGTGAACCAACATGGTATTCTCTACTAACTGGCCTTTACACTCTTTGCTGTGTTGTATTCCTCTGACCACTTCCAAGGGACCTGTTTTCTCAACAGTTCACTCAGTAGATGTAACAATGTAGCCAAATTTGGGAGGAACTTTCCACAATAATTCAAAAGACCCAAAAATGATTGAAGTTAGAGACATTTTTGGGAGTGGGTGCATTTCTGATTTCATCCAGCTTTCCTTTGGTTGGATGTAAACCATCTTTGTCTACTCTGTGCTATTAAGTACTAAGTACTCCACTGAGTTTTGAAACATCTCACACTTGTGCGCAGTCACTTGTACTCCGTGCTTCCCCAGCTTTTGAACACTTCATTCAACACACTTATCATGGATTTACCTGATTGATGCTGAAATGAGTATGTCATCTCAATAACATACTACCCCTTCGATACCTTGCAAAATTTGGTCCATCACCTGCTGGAATATGTTGGGGGTGGAAGTCTCTCCAAATGGTAACCTATTGAACTAGGCCTAGATGAATATTTATAGTCAAGCATGACTTGGACTCGTCATCTAATTGAAGTTGTGGGTAGGCATTTGTTAGATCTAACTTTGAAAAGATCTGACCACCTGTCAGTGTTGTGAATAAATCTTCCTTATTTTGGTTATGTATTGGATAAATTACCCTTTAGAACCTGGTTCACGGTTACCTTATGATCACCACACATCCTTACGCACCATCTGACTTGGGTACAACAACATGGGTGTAGACTAATTACTCGGACCTACCTATGAGATAATGGCCCTACGGGTGTGTACGTGGTGTGCACGTGCCTGTAGGTGCCCCGCAAGTTCCGGGTTTAGGCATGCGAAACGCATGCGCCTAAACCCATAACTTGCGATATATCAAGAATTCTCTTGATTGCACGTATCTGGTAGAGAGTTGGGCTATGCGTTAATGTATTTTTCAAAAAATTAAATTTTTGTTTTAAATTAATTAAATTCCATTTTGATTAATTTTAAATGTGTGATATTTAAAAAATATATACTTTAAGTGTTCGTGTGTTTTTTGGGGTATTCCCATTCATACTTATGCTCACTCATTACAAGTATGAATGGGAATACCCCTACTTTGATTGGTTGGGCCGGCCCACGTGATCCCCGGACATGTACGAAGTGCCTATGTCACTTAGCCTCGAGCACATAGGCATCTAAGCAGGCCTTCGCGTGGAGGCCCAGGACCACAAGTCTCCGAACCTCCCAGACCACCAAGTAAGTTCGTAAAAAAATTTCTGGTCGGAGGTGTTATGTCTTTAGATGCTCTGATAATGACTCCACGAGGCAATGTATTGTACTTGAAGTGTAGTGACCTTAATCCATTTAATGTAACTCCGAAGCTAGGAAGTTGCCTCTGGATCCGATTTTCTTCCTCTGGAGTCCTGCCACTGGAGCCTGGAAGATGCGTTCGAGTCATCTCAGCTGGATCATCTCCACACAGTCGTGCTGAGTGGTCTGTGCCTCAGGTGCTGTGCTGGTCTGCTCTCTGGTGCCGGATCCAACCTCAGATGAGGGCTTGCTTAGCCTCTGAGCACGGGGGACGTCGATCGCTGGAGGGGTGAAATCGTCCCAGCTCCAATGGATCTTCTTCATCCATCTTCTTCCGAGTAGTGTTGGTCCATCAACTGCAATAATCCACAGAGGTAACTTGCACACGCGCCATCATGGAGTACCTTTACATCCGCACTACCAACGACTGGGATAAGTTCATTGGTGTAGATGTGCAGCTTTGCCTGAACCGGGACCAACTTGGGTCATTCAGCTTGATTGTGCTATAGCCTCTCAAAGGCTTCTTGATTCATTACTGACTGGCTCACCCCCGTGTCCACCTCCATAAAGACTGGAACGCTGTTTATCTTGACTTCCATCCTCAACGGGGAACATTCCCTGATGCAGGTTGAGTTGCCTCTCTGACTATTGCTTCATAATCCGCGCTGGATTCATGGCCATCTGCAGACTCTTCATTAACACGGTGAATCATATTTCTTTTACACATTCGCTGGAGGTGGTCCTTTGTGCTGCAGCCTTTACACACGTAGTCCTTAAAACGGCACTAGTGAGCCCTGTGATTCCCTCCGCAACGTCAGCATGGTGCTACTCGATTAGGCATCTCTCGGTGGACTCTGAGTTAAGGGACTTGGGGCCAGTGCGCTCTCTCTACTGAGGAGATTCACATTCTAGAGTCCAGCCTCTAAAAGGCACCATTCTGTGTACAGTACTTGCTGGGTTTGTCTGCTGAGGATGAGTTATCCGCCTAGAACCGCAGGTTGAGATCATGAATGCCTGGCTCATGGTAATGGTCTTCTGCACTGTGACTGTGATATCCGCAGATAATATTCTGTGAAGAAGGCCCTCATGGCCGATTCCGATGACAAAGATAGCCCACAGCGCTTCGGTGAAATCACACGGTGCTGCCAGCCTCCTGAGGTCTGCAGCATATTTTGCGATTTCCTCGCCTTCGGGCTGTTGGTGGGTATAAAACCGGTATCTGGCTGTGAGGATGCTCAACGTTCTTGGATCAGCGTTACAAGCTCCTCGTATGTCTTGGTCGTTGCCTTCGCTGGTGCCAGCAAGTCCCTGATGAGGCCATAGACGGTGGGCCCACAACTGGTTAGCAGGGTAACTCTGCGCTTATCAGCCAGTGTGGCCGGATTATCGCCTGCCAGGTCGTTTGCTGTGAAGAAATGGTCGAGCCTCTCCACAAAGGCATCCCAATCATCACCATCGGCGAACTGCTGCAACGTACCAAGGTTAGCCATTTTCGCATGAAAATCCGTAATCTCGTCGCCAATTGTTATGTCTTTAGATGCTCTGATAATGACTCTACGAGGTAATGTATTGTACTTGAACTGTCGTGAACTTAGTCTATTTAATGTAACTCCAGAGTGAGGATCACACATGGTGGCCTGCCTTTTATACTAGGCCTGGCACATCTGTACAGGAAAGCTACAAGTCTCCCACTGCAGTGCCATCTGGTGGCACACCTTAGTGACCATACAGCTGGTGTACAAGTTTTCCATAGTAGTGCCCTCTGGTGGCACATCATGTGTAATAGTGCAGGCATTATTATGTCTAGATACATGACAGGAGGCATCTACCTTCGATAGCAATTTCTGGGCCATTGTTCTCAGTTTCAAGTCTTTTGAGTTCTTGCTCAACTTGAGTGCGTATGGTATGGGATTTTGTTTACAGTAAACTAGTCTTGTGTCCTTCTGCACTCTGACAATCATCTTGAAGTCTTGGATTGGATTGCCTGTTTCGCAGAACACCTTCAGATACTGCTTGATGACATCATCTTTCGATGCAAATTTCGCTTCCAGACAAAAAATCTCATTCCAATCCAGCTTCAGTGATCCCAACCAACTTCAACCTATCTTCTCCTCTTCTTAGGCAGTCCCTCGGAGTCGAGGATGACTTGCTTCCACACTAATATGATTTCTCCGGTGACTGATGATTCCAATGCGGGACCGACAGTCTCTGTCTTAAGTGGGTCGTTGAGGTGATGGGTGGGTGGGGTGCTTGGGGTGTCATGCGCGTTTTGTCTGTAATGCACTTATGAATGACTCCACGAGGCAATGTGTTGTACTCAAACTGCAGTGACCTTGGTCCTTTACTCATAACTCTAGAGTGAGGCAGCCTTTTATACTGGGCTGTGCACACCTATGCAGGTGACCCTCAGGTCTCCCACCACAGTGCCCTCTGGTGGACAGCCTCTGCCACAGGGGAAGGAAACCCCGGTCTCCACCAGTTGCACTCTCTAGTGATGCTAGCATACTGTACACATAGTGTAAACCTTATTGACAGTACATCAGGTAACAAATCTCCATCTTACACAGAGAGTATATCTATAGTCTGTATATATAACATTACTCTCCCCTAAGTCCTTTGTGCCGATTACCTTTGCACTATGTGCTCTAGCTTAGCTCTCCCCAGACTTAAGTGCCAATTGCCCTTGCAGCTTGGCTGTGCTTTGGCTTGGCTCTCTCCCTGTTTCCCCCAACTCCTTTTGCCACAACGTTGGATAGTGGTTACCAGTTTGGATGGTTCGATGATGCAGCGGAGGTTCCAGTGGGTTCTGGGTGTGATCCATGTGTGTTTCCATGGCTATATACATACATTTCACCGCCCCTACCACCCCCCCACAGCGAGATCATGCAGCAGGCCAGTTACATTAACATACAGGATCAGACACAGTGCAGTTACAAAGAAAGGAAGTTACAGTTTGTATCGTGACACCTTGGTTCAGTGACTTACATTCGTTACGTTTTGCGGTCATGCGCCAGGATTGGGTAGACTGAACCATGAATGCAGTCATGGTAAGTACTGAGGTAGCAGTACAAGTATGCGAGGATGCAGGGGTCCTAGTCATCAGATAGTGGCGCTGCGTCCCCTGCTAATGGGGTGGGCTTGGTTTGCCCACCTAGCCAGGACTCGGGGCCTTTGCCGTTGCCTAGTGATGGGCAGAGCCACAGATGTATGTGGCCTCACTGTCCTCGTTTGAGGGCTGCAGAATCTTCTGCCTGCTCTCTAATGGTGTTGGGAACCTGGCTGTTCCAGGTACCGTTTGGGGAACTCATTGGTTCTGACCTTTCGCTCCTGGACATGGCCGAGGTAACGACTGGGTCTGGGGTCTCCACCCAGGTGGTGGGCAACAGCGGCCGACTGCGTGTATTGGCGCCATTTTTGTTTCCAGATCCATGGCAAATCGTGCCATCGGGTGCCTGCAGCGTGGGATAGACCTGGGGCAGGGTATCAGGATCAGTGCCTTCACCCTCCTGAGGTCGCTGGCCTATAACTTGTGGGGACACCTGGGGCAGGGCATCAGAATCAGCGCCTTTACCCTTCCGAATTCGCTCGCTTGCTACTTTTGGGGACACGCTACGTAAACTCTATGTGAATTCGATCTTCCTCCCCAGGAGTCCTGCCACTGGAGCTGGGAAGGTACTTTTAGGTCATTCCAGTCAGATCATTGCCATGCAGTCGTGATGGATGGTCTATGCCTCAGGTGCTGCACTGGTCTATTCTTTGGTGCCTGGCCCAAGCGAAGGTGAGATTTTGCTCTGCCTCTGAGCATGGGGGACATCGATTGCTGGAATGAAGAGGTCTTCCCATTTCCACTGAATCTTCCCCATCCACCTTCTTCCGAGTAGCATTGGACCATCACCTGCAACATTCCACAGAGGTAACTTGTGCACCATGCCATTATGGATTACACTTACATCCGCACTACCAAGGACTGGGATCAGCTCCTTGGTGTAGGTGCACAACTTTTCCTGTACTGCAACCAGCTTGAATTATTTTTCGTTCCATGGCCTCTCAAAGGCATCCTGGCTCATCACTGACTGGCTCGCTCTCGTGTTCATTTCCATGAAGACTGGATTGCCATTTATCTCGACTTCCATCTTCACTGGAGGCAAATTGGTGGTGCAGGTATACACTCAGTACACTTCTTCTTAGGGCTGAGCTGCCTCTCTGGCCAAATCATCATACTGCCTGCTGGTTTCAAAGTCATCTACCGACTCCTCTGCTAGACGGTGAGTCATGTTTCTTTTACACATACGCTGGAGGTGGCCCTTCGTGTTGCAGGCTTTGCATACGTACTCAGCAAACCGACACTGGTGAGCCCTATGGTTTCCTCTGCAACGCCAGCATGGTGCTACTCGATTAGCACCCCTCGGCGGACTCTGAGTTCCGGAACCCTGAGGTCTGTGCTCTCTACCCTGGGCAGAGCCACGTTCTACAGTCTTGCCTGTGCAAGGCACCATTCTGTGTACAGTACTTGCCAGGTTTGAATCCACAGGATGAATAATTTGCTTGGTGCTGCAGGTCGAGGTCATGAACGCCTGACTGATGCTGATGGCCTTCTGCAGGTTGACTGTGGTGTCAGCAGATAATAGCTTATGAAGGAGGCCCTCGTGGCCAATTCCCATATCGAAGATGTCTCGCAATGCTTCTTTGAGGTGCCTGCCGAAATAACACAGTGCCACAAGTCTCCTGAGGTCGACAGCATATTTTGCAATCTCCTGGCCCTCAGGTCTGCGGTGTGTGTAGAATCTGTGCCTGGCCGTGAGGATGCTCTGTTTTGGTTTTAGTTGGTCGCGAATTAGCTCAGGTTGCTCATCGTATGTCTTATCCTTGGCCTTTGTGGGTGCCAACAAGTCCCTGACGAGGCAGTTGACCTCGGGCCCACAACTGGTCAACAGTATAGCCTTGTGCTTCTCCAGCAATGTGTCCGTCTTCCCTGCCAGGTTGTTTGCCATGAAATATTACTCGAGCCTTTTCGTGAAGGCATCCCAATTATCACCCCCTGCGAAGTCTTTTAGTGTGCCAAAGGTAGCCATAATCACGTGATCAGTTCCTATGGACTGGAAGGTAGCTAATGTAACACCACTTTTTTAAAAAGGAGGGAGAGAGAAAACGCGTAATTATAGCTTGACATCAGTAGTGGGGAAAATGTTGAAATCCATTATTAAAGATGAAATAACAGCGCATTTGGAAAGCAGTGACAGGATCGGTCTAAATCAGCATGGATTTATGAAAGGGAAATCATGCTTGACAAATCTTCTGGAATTTTTTGAGTATGTAACTAGTAGAGTTGACAAGGGAGAACCAGTGGATGTGGTGTATTTGGACTGTCAAAAGGCTTTTGACAAGGTCCCACACAAGAGATTGGTCTGCAAAATTAAAGCACATGGTATTGGAAGTAATGTACTGATGTGGATAGAGCACTGGTTGGCAGACAGGAAGCAGAGAGTCGGGATAAACGGGTCCTTTTCAGAATGGCAGGCAGTGACTAGTGGGGTGCCGCAGGGCTCAGTGCTGGGATCCCAGCTATTTAAGATATACAGGCAACTCTCGATTATCCGGGTCCCTCGGGGATTGGGCTATTCCGGGTAAATGATTTTTCCGTTAGGGCGAGTTAAAACTTTAATGATTCAATGCAATCAGCTACAAACAGTAACAAAAGATGGACATTACCAGCATGCATGTACAGGTTCTGTGCCTAGTTTTCTGGTACGCTGGTGAAGTTAGCAGTCTTCTGATTAAAGTCTGTGCCTGGAACCTGGTGCTGGCACTGCCCCCATTCCCAACATCAGCGGCGGCCATGAGAGACAGCATCTGCAGCAGCATGCACACACACACGCCAGCAAAGCAAAGGCAGAGGAGGGTGATTTTTATGGTGAGTGAGGGAGTCCCCCCGGTACAGAGTCCTTTTGGCCCGGGCTAGTGCAGAGTCCTTTCGGCCTGGGATAGAAGCGGCCAGTACGGGGTCCCTTCGGCCAGGGACAAAAGCGGCCGGTATGGGTCCCTTCGGCCAGGGACAGAAGCGGACGGTACGGGGTCAGCCAGGGAGAGAGAATGTGCGAATGTGAGAGAGAGCGCGATTGTGTGAGAGAGAGAATGAGCAAATACAAATGAGCACAGTGTTTGGAAGGTGATTTTTCCAAATTATTTGGGGCTGTCTTTTCACTTGTTAGCAACAGAATTTTAAAGCCCGTTACAATGGTTTTCCGTTGGATCCGTGTACGGATAATTGAGAGTTGCCTGTACATTAATGATTTAGATGAAGGAATTGAGTGTAATATCTCCAAGTTTGCAGATGACACTAAGCCGGGTGGCGATGTGAGCTGTGAGGAGGACGCTAAGAGGCTGCAGGGTGTCTTGGACAGGTTAGTTGAGTGGGCAAATGCATGGCACTGCAGTATACTGTGGATAAATGTGAGATTATCCACTTTGGTGGCAAAAACATGAAGGCAGAATATTATCTGAATGGCGGCAGATTAGGAAAAGGGGAGGTGCAATGAGACCTGGGTGTCATGGTACATCAGTCATTGAAAGTTGGCATGCAGGTACAGCAGGCGGTGAAGAAGGCAAATGGTATGTTGGCCTTAATAGCTAGGGGATTTGAGTATAGGAGCAGGGAGATTTTACTGCAGTTATACAGGGCCTTGGTGAGGTCTCATCTTGAATATTGTGTTCAGTTTTGGTCTCCTAATCTGAGGAAGGACGTTCTTGCTATTGCAGCGAAGGTTCACCAGACTGATTCCCGGGATGGCAGGACTGACACATGAGGAGAGACTGGATCGACTGGGCCTGTATTCACTGGAGTTTAGAAGGATGAGAGGGGATCTCATAGAAACATATAAAATTCTGATGGGACTGGACAGGTTAGATGCAGGAAGACTGTTCCCGATGTTGGGGAAGTCCAGAACCAGGGGACACAGTCTAAGGATAAGGGTAAGCCATTTAGGATTGAGATGAGGAGAAACGTCTTCACTCAGAGAGTTGTTAACCTGTGGAATTCCCTACCACAGAGAGCTGTTGATGCCAGTTCATTCGATATAGTCAAGAGGGAGTTAGATATGGCCCTTACGGCTAAGGGGATCAAGGGGTTTGGAGAGAAAGCAGGAAAGGGGTACTGAATGATCAGCCATGATCTTATTGAATGCTGGTGCAGGCTCGAAGGGCCGAATGGCCTACTCCTGCACCTATTTTCTATGTTTCTATGAAAGACCGTATTCTCGTCGCCAGTTGTTATGTCTGTAATGCACTTATGAATGACTCCACGAGGCAATGTGTTGTACTCAAACTGTAGTGACCTTGGTCCTTTATTCGTAACTCCAGAGTGAGACACAAGCATGGTGGGCAGCCTTTTATACTGGGCCCTGCACACCTATGCAGGTGACTCTCAGGTCTCCCACTGCAGTGCCCTCTGATGGACAGCCTCAGCCACAGTGGTAGAAAACCCCGGTCTCCACCAGTTGCACCCTCTAGTGGTGCTAGCATAGTATATACACAGTGTAAACCTTATTGACAGTACATCAGGTAACAAGTCTCCATCTTATGCAACTATACAGTGACTACACAGAGAGTATATCTATAGTCTGCATATATAACATCATGCTCCTTCCGCTATTTGCGCTTGGCTTGCGCTTGCACCCGGTGAAATGACTCGAGGTGTTCGGCGCCTTCCCGGATGCTGCTCCTCAATTTTGAGTGGTCTTGGGCCATGGATTCCCAGATGTCGGTGGTGATGTTACACTTTTTCAAAGAGGCTTTGAGGGTGTCCTTGAAGCATTTCCTCTGCCCACCTGGGACTCGTTTGCCGTGTCGGAGCTCTGAGTACAGCATTTGTTTTGGGAGTCAAGTATCGGGCATGCGGACGATGTGGCCCGTCCATCGGAGCTGATCGACGTGGTTAATGTTTCGATGCTCGGGATGTTGGCCGAGTGAGAACGCTGATGTTGGTGTGCCTATACTGCCAATGGATTTGGAGGATCTTGCAGAGGCAGCATTGGTGGTACTTCTCCAGTGCTTTGAGGTACCTGCAGTACATAGTCCATGTCTCTGAAGCATATAGGAAGGCGGGTCTCACGACTGCTTTGTAGACCATGAGCTGGTGCTGGGTTTAAGGTCCTGGTCTTCAAACACTCTCTTTCTCAGGTGACCGAAAGCTGCACTGACACTTTGAAGGCGTGTTGGACTTCATCATCAATGTCTGCCCTTGTTGACAGGTGACTCCCGAGGTATGGAAATGATCCATGCTATCCAAGGCATCATCATGGATTTTTACAATCGAGGGGGGGGGGCGGTACTGTGTGTGTATCGGGGGCGGGGGCAGGTTGGTAGAGAATCTTTGTCTTACAATGTTTAGTGTAAGGCCCAAGTCCCATACTCTTGTACGCTTCGGTGAAGGTGTTGACGATCGTTTAGAGTTCGACTTCCGAGTGTGCGCAGATGCAAGTGTCATCTGCATACTGTAATTCAATGACAGAGGATTGGATGACCTTGGATCTGGACTGGAGGTGATGGAGGTTGAACAATTTCCCATTTGTTCTGCAGATTAGCTCCACTCGAGTGGAGCTAATTGAAGGTGAGATGGTGTCATGTATGTACTTTTGGAATCAGTAGCCACTAGATGGCGTCATTGTTGGTGGTCATTGGGCTGCATGCATGTGTGTGCAGCCCAAGTATAAAAGGCCAGCCATTTTGTATATTAGTCACTTTGGGCCAAAATAAAGCAGAGCCAAGGTTATACCTCTTGGAATGAAACAGTACTCAGTCTAACAGTTATTACATACACAACATTTGGTGACGAGGCAACAAGAACCTTTGCATGCAAAAATGAGCACAATTGGATTGTTGGAGTGATTTGTGAAAGGAGAAGATTGGGCAGACTTTGTGAGCTGTTTGAGCCAGTTCTTCGTGGCCAACAAAATGGAGGAGGTCGGCGACGCAGATCAGCGTCTTGTGATACTCCTCACGGTTTGCGGTCCAAAAATTTGTGGTCTGATAAAGAAACAACTCCTTAAGCCAGACGATGGCATCATCATCTCGAGACACAGATTTTACACGCACATTCGCTCAGAGGGCCAGAATGTGGCAGAATTCATTGCCGACCTGAGGCGACTAGCGGGACCGTGTAATTTGGGGCTGTGTTGGCAGACATGCTGCGGGACGTTTTTGTAATTGGCATCAACCATGAGGTGAACCTGCATAAACGGTGGAGACGTTGGACTTGAACAGGGCCATCACAATCGCTCAGTCATGCATGACGATGGATAGAAGTCTAAAGCAGATATCAGTGAAAAATCGAAACTCAGCAAGTACTGTAAATATGATTGATTCGGCATTCGGCAGAGCGGCACGTGGCAGGGCCTATCCGACTGCGTACGCGAAACCTGTGGCTGCCCAAAGTCCACTAGCGGGAATGCATCCGATTTCTCCATGTTGGCGTTGTGGGGGAAATCACCGGCACCAGCATTGCCGATTTAAGCAATATAGTTGCAAAGGCTGTCTGAGAGTGGGGCATCTCCAGTGCAAGTGTCCGCAGATCAGCAAGTTTGCTGTGACACACCACATGGAGGATAATGGTCAGATTAGCGCGGATCTGGATACGCAATCCGAGATACCAGAGGAGGAAGTGTATGGACTGTACTCATTCTTAACTAAGAGCAAACCGATAATGATCAACGTGAAATTTAATGGGGTGCCGGTATCGATGGAACTGGAAACGGGGGTGAGTCAATCGATAATGAACCAAAGGGCATTCGAGAAGCTGTGGGATACTAAGGCTGTGAGGCCCAGGCTGAGTCCAATCAATGCCAAGTTGTGCACATACACCAAAGAACTCATAACGGTGATTGGCAGTGCCACAATTAAAGTGCCGTATGTCAGTGCGGTTCATGAGTTACCGCTATGTCCCAGGCAATGGCCCAATGCTGTTCGGCAGGAACTGGCTTGAAAAAATCAGATGCGATTGAAACGACATCAAGGTGTTGTCGTTGGAGAAAGATACATGTGCCCAAGTACTGAGCAAGTTCCTCTCGCTGTTCAAACCAGGCATCGGCAACTTCACAGGAGCCAAGGTGCAGATCCACGTGGACTCGGATGCAAGACCTGTCCATCATAAAGCTCGGGCAGTTCCGTATATGATGAGGGAGAAGGTCGAAATTGAACTGGACAGACTCCAGCGTGAAGGGATCATATCACCGGTTGAATTTAATGAATGGGCCAGCCCCATTGTTCCTGTGCTGAAAAGTGATGGCGCAGTCAGAATCTGCGGAGACTACAAGGCTACAATCAACAGGGTTTGAAACAGGATCAGTACCCATTACCGAAGGCTGATGACTTGTTTAAAACACTAGCGGGGGGAAATCATTCACCAAACTGGACTTGACGTCAGCCTACATGACACAGGAGCTGGTCGAGACGTCGAAGAGACTTACGTGCATTAACACGCAAAAGGACTGTTTATTTATCACAGGTGCCCTTTTGGAATTCGCTCAGCTGCAGCAACATTTCAGAGGAACATGGAGAGTCTCCTGAAGTCCGTTCCCAGAACCGTCGTGTTCCAAGATGACATCCTGATCACAGGTTGTGACTCCGAGGAACATCTGAACAACCTGGAAGAGGTTCTACATCGTCTGGACAAAGTGGGACTCAGACTGAAACGCTTGAAGTGCGTCTTCATGGCACCAGAGCTTGAATTCCTGGGGAGGAAAATTGTTGCTGACAGCATCAGATCCACGGACGCGAAAACCAAGGCCATCAAGAATGCACCCAAGCTGCAGAATGTGAAGGAGCTGCGTTTGTTCCTGGGTCTACTCAACTGCTTCAGCAACTTCCTACCTAGATTGAGCACCTTATTAGAACCACTGCACATGCTGCTAAGAAAAGGCAACAGCTGGAAAGCCACTAATCTGTTTTGCTCTAAAAAGCTGCTGGTACATTATGACCCATGTAAACGTTTAGTATTGGCCTGTGATGCTTCGTCATATGGAATTGGTTGGGTACTCCAACAAGCTAATGAGTCAGGTAAACTTCAACTAGTTGCGTATGCTTCAAAAAGTTTGTCTAAAGCGGAAAGAGCCTACAGCATGGTAGAGAAAGAAGCACTAGCCTATGTGTATGGGGTTAAAATGATGCATCAGTGCCTGTTTGGTCTTCGGTTTGAACTGGAGACAGATCACAAGCCATTTCACTGTTCTCTGAAAATAAAGGTATCAATACCAATGCTTCATCCCGCATCCAGAGGTGGGCACTGACATTATCCGCTTATGATTATGTCATTTGCCATATACCTGGCACCGAGAATTGTGCCAGTGCTTTGAGCCGTCTGCCGTTGGCTACACCGGAGGTGGAAACGCCACAACCAGCTGACCTATTGTAAGTTATGGATGCTTTTGAGAGTGAAGGAACCCCTGTCACGGCTCAACAAGTTAAGACCTGGACCAGCCAGGACCCGATTTTATCGGTGGTGAAGAGTTGCATCCTCAAAGGTGATTGGTCTGCCAAACTCAAGCAAATGTGCGAGGAGACCAAACCTTACTTTCGTCGCAAAGACGAACTGTCTCTTCAGTCAGATTGTATACTGTGGGGCAATCGTGTTGTTATGCCCAAGAAAGGGAGAGAGAAATTTGTACTTGAGCAACATAGCACACATCCCGGCATTGTAATGATGAAAGCCATCGCCAGGTCTCATGTATGGTGGCTGGGAATTAACTCTGAGCTGCAATCATGTGTGCATCAGTACAACACTTGCATGCAGCTCAGCAAAGCATCAGCGGAATCACCGCTGAGTCTGTGGTTGTGGTCGTCCAAACCATGGTCCAGGATCCACATTGACTTTGCAGGTCCCTTCCTGGGGAAGATGTTTTTAGTTGTGGTGGATGCATATTCGAAGTGGATAGAGTGTATAATCATGTCATCCAGCACATCCACAGCTATCATTGAGAATCTCAGTGTCATGTTCGCGACACATGGTCTGCCTGACATCGTTGTTAACAACAACGGATCGTGCTTCACCAGTCAGGAGTTTCAAGAGTTCATGAAACTCAATGGTATCAAACATATAAGGTCAGCACCATTCAAACCTGCATCCAATGGACAAGCAGAACGTGCTGTCCAAATCATAAAGCAGAGTATGATGCGAGTAACTCAAGGGTCATTGCAGACCCACCTGTCATGCATACTGCTGAGTTACAGGACAAGACCACACACGCTTAACGGGGTCTCGCCTGCTGAACTAATGATGAAGAGAGGTCTTAAGACCAAGCTATCTCTTTTTACACCCTGACTTGAATAATCATGTTGAATATAGAAGACAAAGTCAGCAAGGGTATCAAGATAGCACAGCTGTGTCACGTGCTATTTCTGTAAATGATCCTGTATATGTTCTGAATTATGGTCAGGGTCCCAAGTGGATCGCTGGTACTGTCATGGCCAAGGAGGGCAACAGCGTATTTATTGTCAAGCTCAAAAATGGGCAAACATGCAGGAAACATATGGATCAGACAATGCTGCGGCACACAGACGAACTGGAACAGTCAGAGGAAGAGACAATCAACGACCAACCAACCTACCCCCAGTCATCAGAGGACTCATTGGTCATCAGTGGATTGGAACTTTCAATCATTGACATATTCAATGAAAATGGACTTTCAATACCTGACATGGCCATTGCCACTCCCACCAGGTCAGCCACCCAGCCACAACAGACACTGAACACTCACCCAAGGCTGGAGTTGAACTGAGACGGTCAACCCGGGAGTGTAAAACACCAGACCATCTCAATTTGTAAAAGGCTGTGTTTATTTCTCAGAGGGGGGTATTGTCATGTGTGTACTTTTGGGATCACTAGCCACTAGATGGCGTCACTGTTGGAGGCCATTGGGCTGCACGCACGTGTGTGCAGCCCAAGTATAAAAGGCCAGCCATTTTGTCCATTAGTCACTTTGGGCCTTAATAAAGCAGAGCCAAGGCCATACCTCTTGGAGTTAAACAATACTCAGTCTAACAGTTATTGCATCCACAACAGATGGAGCATTGCAGCAAGGAAGATCGAGAAGAGCATTGGTGCGATGACACAGCCTTGGTTGACCCCGGTCTGTAAGTGAATTAGGTCTGTGGTGGATCTGTTGGTCAGGATCATGGCTTGCATGTTATCATGGAGCAGGCGGAGGATGGCGACAAATTTTTGAGTGCAGCCGAATTTGAGGAGGACACTCCATAAATCTTTACGGTTGACAGTGTCGAAGGCCTTTGTGGGGTCAAAGAAGGCCATGTACAGAGGTTGGTGCTGCTCCCTGCATTTCTCTTGAATTTGATGCGTGGTGAAGATCATGTCCATTGTGCCCCTTAGTGGGCAGAATCCACATTGCGACTCTGTTTCCAGTCCAAGACTGTGCTTTCGGCTTATTAGCTCCTGGATCTCCTGGTCATTCATGTTGAACCAGTCTTGATGTTTCCTGAGTAACCAAGCGTCTCTTCACAGGTGCTAATTATGGAGGCCTTGAGGGCAGACCAGGCGCTGTGAACACTGCGTCTCTGGATCACTGGGAGTCGTCGGGTTGGATGTGAGGCACTGGCTGAATAGGGCTTTCTTAGCAGGGTGTTTGTGATCTCCAGCATTGATTTTCATGCGGAATTATTTCTGTTGCCGCTGCTGTTTTGATGCTACATTGATGGAAGTGACGGAACGGATTAGGCGGTGGTCAGCTCCTGTTATGGCGCGGGTGATGCGGACGTCCATGCGGTTCCTTGCTCGGACAATGACGTAGTCTAGCAGATGCCAGTGGTTGGAGTGAGGGTGTTGCCATGAGGCCTTGTACTTGTCTCTCTGACGGAACAAGGTGTTGGTTTTGATAAGGCCATGTTCTAAGCATTTCGTCAGGAGGAGGGTACCGTTGGAGTTGGTTTTCCCTACTCCCTCTCTGTTTATCACACCTCCCCAGAGGGTCTGTGTCCTTTCCAACTCTGGCGTTAATGTCACCAAGGAGGATCAGCTTATCATCCGTTGGGACTCGGACAGGGATTGTTCAAGGCTGGAGTAGAATTCCTCTTTGGTCTCTTCTGTAGCTTCCAGTGTTGGGGCATAGAACACCGATGACTGTAGCGCACTGCTTCCGGGCTAGGGTGAGCTGAAGTAACATGAGGCAATCATTTATCCCACAAGGAGAGTCTCTGAGATGCCCAACTAGCTCATTTTTTATGGCAAAGCCCACCCCATGGAGGCGGTGTTGTTCTTCTGGTTTACCTTTCCAGAAGAAGGTGTTTCCACCAGCTTGTTCCTTGAACTGGCCTTCCCCTGCCCGTCTAGTCTCGCTTAGGGCGGCGATGTCTATGTCGAAACATCTGAGTTCCCAGGCAACGATAGCAGTACGGTGTTCCAGTCTGTCGCTGTTTGGGTTGTTCATGAGAGTCCTGATGTTCCAGGTCCCAAATTTCCTTTTAAAGGGTGGAAAATGCCTGTGCCTTTTATCGTGGGATGGCCGTTGCACACCAGCTACCACACGGGCTTGACAGAGCAACGGCAAGGTGATCCAAGACGATTGACCAGGCTCCGCTGCATACTCCCAAGTACACACACACACACACACACACACACACACATACATAGAAACACAGAAACATAGAAAATAGGTGCAGGAGTAGGCCATTCGGCCCTTCTAGCCTGCACCGCCATTCAGTGAGTTCATGGCTGAACATTCAACTTCAGTACCCCATTCCTGCTTTCTCGCCATACCCCTTGATCCCCCTAGTAGTAAGGACTGCATCTAACTCCTTTTTGAATATATTTAGTGAATTGGCCTCAACAACTTTCTGTGGTAGAGAATTCCACAGGTTCACCACTCTCTGGGTGAAGAAGTTCCTCCGCATCTCGGTCCTAAATGGCTTACCCCTTATCCTTAGACTGTGACCTCTGGTTCTGGACTTCCCCAACATTGGGAACATTCTTCCTGCATCTAACCTGTCTAACCCCGTCAGAATTTTAAATGTTTCTATGAGGTCCCCTCTCATTCTTCTGAACTCCAGTGAATACAAGCCCAGTTGATCCAGTCTTTCTTGATAGGTCAGTCCCGCCATCCCGGGAATCAGTCTGGTGAACCTTCGCTGCACTCCCTCAATAGCAAGAATGTCCTTCCTCAGGTTAGGAGACCAAAACTGTACACAATACTCCAGGTGTGGCCTCACCAATGCCCTGTACAACTGTAGCAACACCTCCCTGCCCCTGTACTCAAATCCCCTTGCTATGAAGGCCAACATGCCATTTGCTTTCTTAACCGCCTGCTGCACCTGCATGCCAACCTTCAATGACTGATGTACCACGACACCCAGGTCTCTTTGCACCTCCCCTTTTCCTAATCTGTCACCATTCAGATAATAGTCTGTCTCTCTGTTTTTACCACCAAAGTGGATAACCTCACATTTATCCACATTATACTTCATCTGCCATGCATTTGCCCACTCACCTAACCTATCCAAGTCGCTCTGCAGCCTCACAGCATCCTCCTCGCAGCTCACACTGCCACCCAACTTAGTGTCATCCGCAAATTTGGAGATACTACATTTAATCCCCTCATCTAAATCATTAATGTACAGTGTAAACAGCTGGGGCCCCAGCACAGAACCTTGCGGTACCCCACTAGTCACTGCCTGCCATTCTGAAAAGTACCCATTTACTCCTACTCTTTGCTTCCTGTCTGACAACCAGTTCTCAATCCATGTCAGCACACTACCCCCAATCCCATGTGCTCTAACTTTGCACATCAATCTCTTGTGTGGGACCTTGTCGAACGCCTTCTGAAAGTCCAAATATACCACATCAACTGGTTCTCCCTTGTCCACTCTACTGGAAACATCCTCAAAAAATTCCAGAAGATTTGTCAAGCATGATTTCCCTTTCACAAATCCATGCTGACTTGGACCTATCATGTCACCTCTTTCCAAATGCACTGCTATGACATCCTTAATAATTGATTCCATCATTTTACCCACAACCGATGTCAGGCTGACCGGTCTATAATTCCCTGTTTTCTCTCTCCCTCCTTTTTTAAAAAGTGGGGTTACATTGGCTACCCTCCACTCTATAGGAACTGATCCAGAGTCAATGGAAAATGACTGTCAACGCATCCACTATTTCCAAGGCCACCTCCTTAAGTACTCTGGGATGCAGTCCATCAGGCCCTGGGGATTTATCGGCCTTCAATCCCATCAATTTCCCCAACACAATTTCCCGGCTAATAAGGATTTCCCTCAGTTCCTCCTCTTTACTAGACCCCCCGATCCCTTTTATAACCGGAAGGTTGTTTGTGTCCTCCTTCGTGAATACCGAACCAAAGTACTTGTTCAATTGGTCCGCCATTTCTTTGTTCCCCGTTATGACTTCCCCTGATTCTGACTGCAGGGGACCTACGTTTGTCTTTACTAACCTTTTTCTCTTTACATATCTATCGAAAGTTTTGCAATCCGTCTTAATGTTCCCTGCAAGCTTCTTCTCATACTCCATTTTCCCTTCCCTAATCAAACCCTTTGTCCTCCTCTGCTGAGTTCTAAATTTCTCCCAGTCCCCAGGTTCGCTGCTATTTCTGGCCAATTTGTATGCCACTTCCTTGTCTTTAATACTATCCCTGATTTCCCTTGATAGCCACGGTTGAGCCACCTTCCCTTTTTTATTTTTATGCCAGACAGGAATGTACAATTGTTGTAGTTCATCCATGCGGTCTCTAAATGTCTGCCATTGCCCATCCACAGTCAACCCCTTAAGTATCATTCGCCAATCCATCCCAGCCAATTCACGCCTCATACCTTCAAAGTTAGCCTTCTTTAAGTTCTGGACCATGGTCTCTGAATTAACTGTTTCATTCTCCATCCTAATGCAGAATTCCACCATATTATGGTCACTCTTCCCCAAGGGGCCTCGCACAACGAGATTGCTAATTAATCCTCTCTCATTACATAACACCCAGTCTAAGATGGCCTCCCCCCTAGTTGGTTCCTCGACATATTGTTCTAAAAAACCATCCCTTATGCACTCCAGGAAATCCTCCTCCACCGTATTGCTTCCAGTTTGGTTAGCCCAATCTATGTGCATATTAAAGTCACCCATTATAACTGCTGCACCTTTATTGCATGCACCCCTAATTTCCTGTTTGATGCCCTCCCGAACATCACTACTACTGTTTGGAGGTCTGTACACAACTCCCACTAACGTTTTTTGCCCTTTGGTGTTCTGTAGCTCTACCCATATAGATTCCACATCATCCAAGCTAATGTCCTTCCTAACTATTGCCTTAATCTCCTCCTTAACCAGCAATGCTACCCCACCTCCTTTTCCTTTTATTCTATCCTTCCTGAATGTTGAATACCCCTGGATGTTGAGTTCCCAGCCCTGATCATCCTGGAGCCACGTCTCCGTAATCCCAATCACATCATATTTGTTAACATCTATTTGCACAGTTAATTCATCCACCTTATTGCGGATACTCCTTGCATTAAGACACAAAGCCTTTAGGCTTGTTTTTTTAACACCCTCTGTCCTTTTAGAATTTTGCTGTACAATGGTCCTTTTTGTTCTTTGCCTTGGGTTTCTCTGCCCTCCACTTTTCCTCAGCTCCTTTCTGTCTTTTGCTTTTGCCTCCTTTTTGTTTGCCTCGATCTCCCTGCATTGGTTCCCATCCCCCTGCCATATTAGTTTAACTCCTCCCCAACAGCACTAGCAAACACTCCCCCGAGGACATTGGTTCTGATTCTGCCCAGGTGCAGACCGTCCGGATTGTACTGGTCCCACCTCCCCCAGAACCGGTTCCAATGCCCCAGGAATTTGAATCCCTCCCTGCTGCACCATTGCTCAAGCCACATATTCATCTGAGCTATCCTGCGATTCCTGCTCTGACTAGCACGTGGCACTGGTAGCAATCCCGAGATTACTACTTTTGAGGTCCTACTTTTTAATTCAGCTCCTAGCTCCTTAAATTCATTTCGTAGGACCTCATCCCTTTTTTCACCTATGTCGTTGGTACCAACGTGCACCACGACAACTGGCTGTTCTCCCTCCCTTTTTAGAATGTCCTGCACCCGCTCCGAGACATCCTTGACCCTTGCACCAGGGAGGCAACATACCATCCTGGAGTCTCGGTTGCGGCCGCAGAAACGCCTATCTATTCCCCTTACAATTGAATCCCCTATCACTATCGCTCCCCCACTCTTTTTCCTGCCCTCCTTTGCAACTCCTACTATCCTCCTCCCTCCTTCCCACAGGTCCTCTTTCCCTCGGTTTCATCAGATGCAGTATAGGCCTCCCGACCTCGCTGTTGACCCGTGGTGCACCTTCCCCGGGCCCCGACCCCGCTGCTAGTTCATGCTGCGCCACTCCTGGGCCTCGATCTCTCTGCTGGGCTCGACCTCGCCCCTGAGTCTGAACCTCGCTGCACCTGTCCCGGGCCCTGCTCCTTCCGACCTTGCCCCTGGGCCTCGATCCCGTTCCTGGGTCCCGACTTCGCTCCTGGGTCCTGACTTCGCTCGTGGGTCCCAACGTCGCTCCTGAGTCCCAATCTCGCTCCTGGGCCCCGATCTTGCTCCTGGGCCCCGACCTCGCTTCTGGCTTCAGAACATTCCTGTGACCCGACCTCACTGTACTTCTGGGCCCCGTTGCTCCCAACCTCATTTCTGGGCCTCGACCTCGCTCCTGGGTTCCAACCCCAGAACTGGTCCTTGATCTCGCTCCTCCGGACCTCGCTCAACCTCGCTGCTCCTCCCGACCTCGTTCCTGGGCCTCGACCTTGCTCCTGGGTCCCGACCACACTCCAAAATACGCAGCCAATCAACTACCTGGTTTCCAGTGAAATCACACTTTGATTTTGTCCCCCTCTTCGGTCGGCTCACTCTGCCCCCTGTGGTGGCTTGCTCCTCTTCTCATCCCTGCTGTTGCTGGTGCCTCCAACCAGGTCGGTCTACTTACCAAGGCAAGCTTGTCTCCTGCCATGAGCTCCTGAGTAGCCTCGCAGCTCTATCTTCGATTTCTCTCGTCAATAATCACGCAACTTGTCGCGATATAGCAATTCCGGTACTGCACTTACAGATGCACCAGTGTCGATTTCCATGGATATCCTGGTTCCTGCGACGTCTGCTTGGATGATGAGACTTTGTGAATCGCTCTTAGATACCTTCGTGCTCCTGATGACTGAATCTCCAGATACTCCTCATCCTGCTGCTTCTCTTCAACGTTATGTAGTGTCTGGCGATTTCTTATTCTAGCAAAGTTTACTTTTCTGTCGCATGCCTTCGCAAGATGCCCAGTTTTCTTGCAGTAGAAACACTCTACCTTCACATATGGATAGCTTTGAGTGATGTGTTGTCCCAGACATGGATAGCATGACTTCAATGCACTGTTACCTTGGCCAGTTGCTGAGGCTTTGGGGCCCAGCTGCCTTTTACTTTTAGCCTGCAGCCAATTCACCTTGATTGTTTGACGACTGGAAATAGTGCAAAATTCTCGGGAGTATTTGTCGACCATATCCATCGACATAGGTGTCTGACAAGCTAAATCAAAATCATGTTAGGAGTTGTGAACAATTTACTTCTGATTCGTTCATTTTTCAACTGACAAAGTTTCCAAACTGACAATGAATGGATAGCTTTTTTAAATCGACAATGTACTCACTGATACCCTCGTCATTTAATTGATTGCGTGTTCCAAAATGATAACTTTCAGCAAGTTCCAGGGACTTAGGATTGGAATCTCCTTCAGTGGCGTGTTCTTCGGCTTGGCAGAACAAGCACATTTTTCAGGGTTTCATACACCTAGGGACCTGCTTCAGTCAAGAAAAGAGCCCGTTTCATTTCTAAAACCACCTGGTTACAGTTTACATCATCGGTGTCTTCGACAATACTATTCGTGTGAAAAACATTTCTAGCCGCTCCACATATGCTCCAAAAGTCTCTCAGTTGTTTTGGAACTCACCTGAGCACTCTATTATTCCCATATTGCGGCCATCTGGACTCTGGCAACATCGACTGTTCAGCCATGTGTGATTGAAATTTACCTTGGATTTTTAAGTTTTTCTGCAAAACGAAGAACCTCTAACAGAGTCCCTCCATTGGTTGGCAGAATTATCCTTCAACAAAAGTTTCAGTTTGGAAATCCAATATCCCATCTTCATCACCAGTTCTGTGGTATCTTGAGACACAGCTTATACACACAACTGCACAAAATGGCTTCTGGTTAAAAACTGTGTTACACATGGCTTTATTGTTATTACATCAGTAGTCCACTAGGTGGCTCTACAACAGCTATGTGTGCTGATATTCCGAGATCACTATCAGCAAGCATATAACACCGTATTATATGGTTTAGATTAGTTATGGAGAAGGACAAGGGGCAATCTAAAATAAAAATATTTCATTGGAGGAGGGCTAATTTCAGCGACAGGGATCTGGCCCGGGTAAATTGGAGTAAAGAATTTCAGGCAGAAATGGAGTGGAGCAATGGGTGGCCTTTAAAGGGGAGATGGTGTGAGTACAGTCTCAGTACATTTTCACAAGGGGGAAAGGGCGGGCAATTAAAGCCAGAGCTCCCTGGATGACGAAGGAATTAGAGAGTAGGATGAAGCAGAAAAAAGGGGCGTATGACAGATGTCAGCTTGATAATACAAAGGAGAATCAGGCTGAATATAAAATGTAGAGAGGAGAATTGTAAAAAGAAATAAGAAGAGCAAATAGACAGTTCAACGCAGAAAAGTGTGAGGTGATATATTTTGATAGGAAGAATGAAGAGAGACTCTACAATCTAAATGGTACAATTTAGAAGAGGGTGCAAGAACTGAGAGATCTAGGGGTGTTTGTGCACAAATCAGGACAGGTTAACAAAACAGTTAATAAAGCATATGGGATCCTGGACTTTATAAATAAAGGCAGAGAGAACAAAAGCCAGAAAGTTATACTAAACCCATAGAAAACATTAGTTCAGCCCAAGCTGGAGTATTGGGCCATAATTTGCAGCCCTCATAGGTGCGAACGAGATGCACGAGATGTAAGAGCTGCGCAAGTTCTGGGTTCTCGCGAATGAAGTGCATGCAGGAAAACCTGGAACTTGTGATCTGGCAAGAATTTTCTTGACAGATCCAATGCATCCCCGGGAAAAGGGCATTCGCAGGCGGAGAGTTGGGCTATTTGCCCAACGAATGCCCATGAAATTCTTGTCTGGTAAAAGCAGGCACAAAGCCTCAGTCTTCCTATCAAAAGCAGGCACAAGGCCTGCTTTTACCAGCGTAAGAGTTTGATAAAATTTTATTTTTTTGCTTTTTTTAATCATTTAAAAATTAAAAACCCTGTGCAATAAGGTAAGTTTATTTTTAGCCTCCTAAACCATGTAAATTTATTTTTCAAAAAATTAAATATTTGTTAAATGCCATTTTAATTAATTTTAAATATGTCATTTTTTATTTATTTGAAGTGTAGATGTATTTTTGGGGTATTCCCATTCATGTTTATGGGGATTCCATACATGTGGAATCCCCATAAGCATGAATGGGGAATGCCCTTCTTTTATTGGTTGGGCTGGCCCACGTGATCCCAGGGGTGCTTGTATAGTGCGTGCACCCCTGAGATACGTGGGCCTCTACCCGCGGGTACCTGGAGAGGCTCAGTACCACGAATCTCTGTACCTCCCGAACCACCAGGTACACGGGCATTTTATTTGCGGATCAGAGACATTTCCCCGGGGGAAGCCTCCAACTGCAAATTCAAGGCCATTGTGTCCAATTCTGGGCAGCACACTTTAGGAAGGACGTTAAGGCTTTGGAGAGGGTACATAAGAGATTTATTTGAATAGTTCCAGGGATGAGGGATTACAGTTACATGGATGGACTAAAGAAGCTGGGGTTGTTCTCCTGAGAGCAGAGAAGGCTAAAAGGAGATTTAGTAGAGGTATTTAAAATCATGAAGGGTTTAAATAGAGTAAATAAAGGGAAATGGTTTCCAATGGCTGAAGGGTTGATAACCAGAGGGCACAGATTTAAAATGATTGGCAACAGAAGCAGAGCAAAAAACTTTTCACATGAGTGGTTAGGATTTGGAATACACTGCCTGCTAAGGGTGGTGGATACAGATTCAATAGTAGCCCTCAAAGGGAATCTGATAAATGCTTGAAGGACAAAAAATTGCAGGAATATGGGGAAAGAGCTGTGGAGTGGGACTAACACTGAGGTTGCACAAACTCAATGTAACAAATGGCCTCCTTCTGTGCTGTACTATTCCATTATTTTATCATATTGTGTCGCAATGAAATAAAAAAGACTTGCATTTATATAGTGCCTTTCACAACCACTGGACGTCTCAAAGCGCTTTATAGCCAATTAAGTACTTTTGAAGTGTAGTCACTGTTGTAATGTAGCAAATAAGTCATTCTATATTCATATTATCTTTCAATTAATTCTACACATCATATAGAATGGTACAGGTACAACCTCCGAAATCCGAAGTTCCAAAAACCGGAATGTTCCGAAAACCGGACACCGGTATTCTAATCAGTATTCTGTAAATAATCTCCCCAACCGCACGCACAGACACACATACCAAAAAAAATTTGCAAAAAACAAATAATAAAAAATCACAAAACATTCACAAGATACTTAACTATCAAATCGCTGCAAAAGAATTAAAAAATAAAAACTGTAACTTATTTTTTTTGCAGGTCTTCATGCCTAGCACTGTTCCAAGGACTGCAACACAGGTTTTTCCCGGGCGGTTTTTTTCTTCCTAACTACAGGTGCGCTGTGGGCCAAATTTTGGGACGTCGGATTTCGTCTCCGACATCCAGAAAAACACGAAACTCGGCCCAGGGGGTTTCCGGATTCGGAAAGTTGGATTTCCATTCTGGAATGGTATTGGTCCCGAGGTTTCTAGATTTCAAAGGTTGTACCTGTATAGATTAACTCCTGATGGTAGTTCAAGGACATCGGGCTGGATTTTGGGCTTTTCTGTTTTATGAGTGAAAATTGAGGATGGGCGGGAAAGTTACCGGCCGGGAATAGGTTGCGCGCTATTAAGGAATTTTCGCCATCTGGGCCCTGCGCCAGGGTGTGCAGCACGAAGGGAGGAGTTGTACAACTTTCGAGGTGCAAAATTGGGAAACTCTCGAACTAAAGTGCTGGACTGTGTGTGCTCTGAGAGAGGCCTTGGGGGTGGGGGTGGGGGGGGGGGGGCGGGGCGGGGATGGGAGTGGGGGAGGACACCTTTAAAAAAAAAACCACAAAAACATTCCCAAAACATTGCCCACGCCACCACAACATAATTCTCTTTTAAAAAAAAAAAATTAAAAGAACAAACACCAGCACTTACCTTGACAGCACTCTACCTTCCTCACCGCCGCTGGCATGGCTGGACCGCTCTGGTTTCCCAGGCGGTCATTGCGAGGTGCGATTCCAGGCATACGAGTTGGGTTCGAGTCAAAACACGAACGGTGTTGCAACAAGGGGTGTTGCATACCCGGCCCAGCTCTTTCCAGCAGTGCTGCTAAGCGCCGCCCCAAAAATGGACTGGTAGATCCCGAAAGCTGAATGCCGCCTTTCACACCGTTCCGGGGCGAAACCCGGATGCAAAGGACCGGAAAATCCAGCTCCATGGTATATGAATGCGCAAGAAATATTTTTGTAAATTTGTTCACGGGATGTGAATGATGCTGACAATACTGCATTTATTGTACATCTGTAATTACCCTGAGCTAAATACTGCAGAAAGCCTAGAGGAGTATAGAAAGTACAACGGTGAATTTAAAAAGGAAATGACAAAATAAAGAAAGGGCATGATAAAATATTGGCAAATAAAATCAAGGAAAACGCAAAGATATTTTATAAATGCATAAAGAGCAAGAGGATAACGAAAGAAAGAGTAGGGCTAATTAGAGACCAAAAAGATAAATTGTGTGTTGAGGCAGAAGATGTGGGTATGGTTCTTAATGATACTTTGCGTCTGTCTTCCCAAAGGAGAGGGATGATGCAGACATTGTAGTTAAGGAGGAGGAGTGTGAAATATTAGATAAGATAAACATAGTGAGAGAGGTCATATTAAGCGGTTTAGCATCTTTGAAAGTAGATTCATCGCCAGACCCGGATGAAATGTATCCCAGGTTGTTAAGAGAAGCAAGGGCGTAAATAGCGTAGGCTCTGACCATCATTTTCCAATCCTCTGTGGCTATGGTGTGGTGCTGGAGAACTACTAACGTTGAATCATTGTTTAAAAAGGGAGAAAGGGATAGACAGAGTAATTACAGGTCAGTCAGTCTAACCTTGGTGGTGGGCAAATTATTGGAAAAAATTCTGAAGGACAGTATAATTCATCATGTAGAAAGGCTCGGATTAATCAAGGACATTTAGCTTGGATTTGTTAAGGGAAGGTCATGTCTGACTAACTTTACTGATTTTTTTTGAGGAGGTAACAGGGAGGGTCAATGAGGGTAGCATGTTTGATATAGTCTACATGGATTTTAGCAAGGCATTTGACAAATTCCTGCATGGCAGACTGTCAGAAAAGTAAAAGCCATGGGATCCAAGGGAGTGGCAAGTTGGATCCAAATTTGGCTCAGTGGCAGGAAACATAAGGTAATGGTTGACAGGTGCTTTTGTGACTGAAAGGCTGTTTCCAGTGGGGTTCCGCAGGGCTCAGTACTAGGTCCCTTGCTTTTTGTAGTATATATCAATAATTTAGACATCAATGTAGGGCGCAGGGTTAAGAAGTTTGCAGATGTTACAAAAATTGGCCGTGCAGTTGATAGTGAGGAAGAAAGCTGTAAACTGCTGGTCACCACATTATAGGAAGGATGTGATTGCACTAGAGAGGGTACAGTGGAGATTTACCAGGATGTTGCAAGACTGGAGAATTTTAGCTATGAGGAAGATTGAATAGACTGGAATTGTTTCCTTTGGAAAAGAGGAGGCTAAGGGGAGACTTAATTGAGATGTATAAAATTATGAGCGGCATAGATAGAGTAGATGGAAAGGAATAATTTCCCTTAGCAGTGGGGTCAATAATCAGGGGGCATCAATTTAAAGTAATTGCTAGAAAGATTAGAAGGGGATTTGAGGAGAATTTTTTCACCCAGATGGTGGTTGGGGTGTGGAACTCACTGCTGAAAGGTTGGTAGAGGCTGAAACGTTCATTGCAATTAAAAAGTACTTGGATATGCACTTGAAGTGCCAGAGCCTATATGGTTACGGATCATAAGAACATAAGAATTAGGAGCAGGAGTAGGCCATTCAGCCCCTTGAGCCTGCTTCACCATTCAATGAGATCATGGCTGATCTTTTACCTTAACTCCACTTTGCTGCTCTATCTCCATATCCCTTGATTCCCTTAATATCCAAAAAGCTATCTATCCCTGCCTTGAATATACTCAAAGACTGATCCTCCATAGCCCTGTGGGGTAGAGAATTCCAAAGATTCACCACTCTCTGAGTGAAGAAGTTTCTCCTCATCTCAGTCCTAAATGGCCGACCCCTTATTCTGAGACTGTGACCCCTGGTTCTCGACTCCCCAGTCAGAGGAAACATTTACTCTGTCAAGCCCTGTAAGAATTTTGCATGTTTTAATGAGATCACCTCTTATTCTTCTAAACTCTGGAGAATATAGGTCTAGTCTACTCAATCTCTCCTCATAGGACAATTCCCCCATCACCGAAATCAATCTGGTGAACCTTTGTTGCCCTCCTTCAATGGCAAGTATATCCTTCCTTAGGTAAGGAGTCCAAAACTGTACACAATACTCCAGGTGTAGTCTCACCAGGCCCTATATAATTGCAGTAAGACGTCTTTACTGTTATACTCAAATCCTCTTGTAATAAAGGCCAACATACCATTTGCTTTCCTAATTGCTTGCTGTACCTGCATGTTAACTTTCAGTAATTTGTGTACAAGGCCACCCAGGTCCCTCTGAACATCAACATTTCCCAATCTCTCACCATTTAAAAAATACTCCGCTTTTCTAGTTTTCCTACCAAACTGGATAACTTCATATTTTATCCACATTATATTCCATTTGCCATGTTCTTGCCCACTCACTTAGCCTATCTATATCCCCTTAAATTCTTTTTGCATCCTCCTCACAACTTACATTCCCACCTAGCTTTGTATCATCAGCAAAGTTGGATATATTTTGGATCAAGATATTTTGGCTCAAGAGTGGATTTGGCTGCATAGCTCTTTTTCAACTGGCACAGACACAATGGGCTGAATGACCTCCTTCTGTGCCATAGCTTTCTATGATTCTATGATGGTGGCTGTTGTTCTCAAATTACTCCAGTCCGCTTGGTGATGGTGCTTCCAGAATAATGTTAGATCGGGGAATTCCAGGATTTAGACACAGTGATGATGAAGGAATAGAAATATATATTCAAGTAGGAATGGTGTGTGACTTGGAGGGAAATTTGAAGGTGATGATGTTTTGTGATATTGCTATTCTGGTTGTTCTTGGTTGTAAAAGTTGCAAAACTGGGGAGGTTCTGGTGAAGCAAGCTTGGCAGGTTGCTAATGTGCAGTTAAAGTATGCCACTGTTGGAAGTAGTGGATATTGAGCACAGCGGCAGGGGTGCCAATCAGGTGGGCTGCTTGTCCTGGATGGTGTCAAGATTCTTGAGTGTTGTTGTGGCTGCACCCATTCAGATGAGTGGTGAGTTATCTACCACACTCCTGACTTGAGCATTGTAGATAGTAAAGAGGCTTTGAAGAGTCAGGAGACGAACCACTTGTTGCAGAATTCCCAGCCTCTGCCCTGGTCTTGTTGCCAGAGTGTTAATGTGGCTGATTCAGTTAAGCTTTTGGTCAATGGTGACCCCCAGGATGTTGATGGTGGGGGCCAAGGCAACTGTGGAGATTATGATGATGGGAAGGTCACCATTGGTTGGACTGCGGATATATTATAGTTCACAAAAGGAAAAACCAACACACCTGTGGCAAAATTTTAATTTCAGATATTAGGTGAGCTTCCATGTGTATGCTGATGACACTCAGCTCTACCTCTCTATCAACTCTCTCTTGCCTCTGTGTTGTTTGACATCGAATCTTGGATGAGCTGTAACTTACTTCAGCTCACCATTGGGTACTCAGAAGCCATCATCTTTTGTCACCGACACAAGCTACATATCCTCACCGCTGACTCCATTTTCCCTCTTTGGACGCTACGCCAGGGTGAACCACACTCCTAACAACCTCAATATCATGTTGAACCCTATTTTGGATCCTCTCCATCACAAACACTGCCTACTTCCACCTTTGTAACATTGTCCACCTCAATTGATTGCATTATTTCACAGTTATCATGACCTCATTTTGCTGGTGTCAGCAAACTTCATTGTTATTTCTCCTGTGTCTTTGTCTAAATTATTTATATAAATGGAAAACAAGAGTTTCCAGCATAGACGTATGGTCAAACCACGATCCACGTCTTGTCAACAGGTAAAACAGCTAAAACATCTAAACTCCTACTGTCAAGTGTCAGTTTGGCTCATTTTTGTCTCTAAGTCAGAAGTGTGTGGGTCTATGTCCCGCTCCAGGATGAGCACATGAACCAGGCTGACATTTCACTGCAGTACTGAAGGATGCTGCTTTGTCACTGGTGCTGTTTTTTGGAGGAGATGTTAAGTTGAGGTCTTGTCTACTTGTACTGGCGGATGTTAAACGATCCAATGACAGTATTCGAAGAAGAAAAGAAGAGTTTTCCTGATGTCCTGGCCAACATCCATCCTTCAATCAACATCACCAAAAAAATGAATTGCTAATTTTTGCTGTTTGTGGTAATTTGCTTTGTGCAAATTGACAGCCGAGTTTACCTACAAAAAATAACTACAGTTCAAAAAGAAAATTAATTCATTAGTTGTGAAGTATTGGGACATCTGGTGGTTGTGAAAAGTTCATATAAATGTAATGTCTTTCAATTTCCCAGTCATTCATCTATCCATGCAGTTACATTTCCTTTCATACCTTGTGCCTCAATCTTCAGAAGGATCTTGTGTGGCATTTTATTAAATATTTTCTGAAAATCATTGCATTGACTGTATTCGCTTTTCTATATGCTTTGTGATTTGTTTAATCAAGCAGCCGCCTGCCCTCTGCAATTCCATGCTGACTATTCCTAATTACCCCATTCCTTTCTAAGTGTTTACCCATTTCATTCCTTATTATGAATTCTACGGCCTAGAAGTTAGTCATGGCCCATTTCCGGGAGCATAACTAGTCATCAGCATAGGCAGTCCCTCGGAATCAAAGAAGACTTGCTTCCACTCTAAAAATGAGTCCTTAGGTGGCTGAACAGTCCAATATGAGAATCACAGTCCCTTTCACAGGTGGGACAGATAGTTGTTGAGGGAAAGGGTGGGTGGGACTGGTTTGCCGCACGCTCTTTCCGCTGCCTGCGCTTGATTTCTGCATGCTCTCGGCAATGAGACTCGAGGTGCTTAGCGCCCTTCCGGATGCACTTCCTCCACATAGGGCAGTCTTTGGCCAGGGACTCCCAGGTTTCGGTGGGGATGCTGCACTTTATCAGGGAGGCTTTGAGAGTGTCCTTGTAACATTTCCTCTGCCTACCTTTGGCTCGCTTGCCATGAAGGAGTTCCGAGTAGAGCATAACTAGTAGTGCGCAGACAACGCACGCCCCAAATGGAAGGCCCAAGGCTGGTCCAAAATTGGGCCTCATTTACATTATTTGTTGAGCTGCTGGCACCTGTCTTGTCTCCACAGGCAGCTTACCATTTTAAATCAACGGCCCTAAGGTAAGGCCTGGCCTTCCACTTATTGGAATCCAATTTGGAAAAGCGGGCCTAAAGCAGGCACTACGCCCCGCCAGAGTTGCCTGAACAAAGACCTGACACAATATTGTCAGACATTTTTGATGCATCTTTAATGCACAGGATTTTGGTCTTGAATTTGGCCCTCAATGCATTCATTTTATGCCTGCAAAATGGAGGCAATGAGGTCCAATTTCTACCCCTACAAGTTTACCACAACTGCAGTAAGACTAACTGTTCTATATTTTCCAGGCTTATCCCCTTTCTCTTTCTGAAGCAGTTCATCCAGCTGGTGTGATACAAGATGGTTAAATTGGAATGCTCTACAGCTAATACACATGCTATGGTTATTATGTTTATGATTAATGCATTAAATTAACTGCTGTATTGATTTTGCCCCTTTCTCTGTATCTAGATCAGTGGAAAAACCGAAAACTGCATTAAAATCATGACAAATGCATTTAAATGAATATTAACTGCATTAATGCTGCTTTTACAGATTTTGTTTTGTAATTAATGCAAAGGTTATTGGCGAAGCAAGTGAAGCTTATCCAAAGACTCCACGTATAGATTGGGTGACAAACTGGCCTGGTCAGACAGTGTTATGTGTCTCGCAGATGTTTTGGACACAAGAGGTTCACCATTCTATTAAACTGGGTCAACAGGTAAGTGAAGTTAGGAAAAAGAGTAGAAAAAAAATTACTTTCAAAAGTGAAATGATTTTGTGTAAATACATATGTTTTCAAACCGATACATATACTGTCATTGAAATAAATAGTTGGAACATTGTTATTTCAAAATTTTGATTTTAAAATTTCATCTGTTTTAAACTGTCTAAACTAAAGTGGAGTAAGTTTGCAAAGCATTGTCTTTGGTCTACTCTGTTCAATTAATTTAATCCTATTACAAACAGAAAGATTGCAATTATGATGAAGTATATCATGATACTTTCTGGTATTATCATTTTAACATGCTTGTGATGTACTGTAAGCAGGTGATTTAAATTGACAGAGTTAACTTAAATAGTTTAATTAGCAAGTTGAAGATTTTTTTTAAAAGACAGAGTGGTAGAGCAAAACAAGATACGATGGACTCATTTTTTTGGCTGTTCATAGTCAATGACAGAAAAATTGTTTGCTCTACAAATGGTAAATTGAGTGCATACAGTTAAATGGCCTATCCCATTTACTTCTTAGGCCCTCGAGCAATATCTGGATCAGAATAACAAGCAGATTGATGATATTGTTACCTTAGTACGTGGAAAACTATCGAAGCAGAATCGTATTACTCTTGGGGCTTTGGTTGTACTAGATGTGCATGCCAGAGATGTCTTGACAGTTCTGGTAAAGAAAAAAATCAATGATGAAAATGACTTTGAATGGTTGAGTCAGCTGAGGTACTACTGGGAGGTGAGTGAATACTTGTAATGTCCTGAGTCAGTTAACCTGTCTGTAAGAGCATTTTTAATTAGATTATTTCATAATATTAGCGATTCTATTGCTTAAGAGTTTAAATTTATGATGGATATGGGACAAAGAACCTTGCCAGCTCAAAGGACAAATAAAGCCAGCACTAGTTAGTCCACTTTTGTTTGTGAAAAATTGCTTCGGTATACAATTAAAATATTGGTATGGAAGATTTTAGCAAAGGGCTTTGCTCCTGCAGGTGCGTTATGCTTTGGAATCCAACATTCTGCTTTCACGATGCAGTCATGTTTGGCAAATGATAAAAGAATTAAAAACATGTATTCACAAAAAGCAAGATTTGAAGCTACAAGAGACAGAAGATCAATAGCTGCTAGAATGATAACCCCATAGTAAGTGGAAAAGCATCAATATCTGCTATGTGCATCATGTAGTTTGCCACAACACCATGATGCAGATATCACATTTTGAATAAGCAGGATCAAAATGTTCATGTTAGACATTATGGCCCTGATCTTGACTAAGGCAGAATTTCTGAGTGAGGGGCACGGTGAGGAATTGCTTTCATGATGTGCAGTTTTGACTCCCTTTTGGGCAGGGAATGCACCGGAGGAGGCCCCAGGCCAGGAGTATATAGGAAGCCTGCTGCTGGGATAATGATAGTGTGGGAGGTGAATCATGAGAGGGGATATCTGTTCTTGAGGGAGGTCTGATCCTGGGGGGGGTTCTGCGATCCTGGGAGGCGATGTCCGCGATACTGGGAGGGGGGACGTCGCTATCCTGGGGGGTGGGGGGGATCCACGTTGCTGAGCTGGGGAAGCAGTTTTATCTTGGTGGGCCAAGTACTCCTGCTCCTCCTGGCCCATAAGAACATAAGAACATAAGAAATAGGAGCAGGAGTAGGCCACCTGGCCCCTCGAATCTGCTCCACCATTTAATAAGATCATGGTTGAACTGATCATGGACTCAGCTCCACTTCCCTGCCCGCTCCCCATAACCTTTTACTTCTTTATCGCTCAAAAATCTGTCTATCTCCGCCTTAAATATATTCAATGACCCAGCCTCCACAGTTCTCTGGGGCAGTGAATTCCATAGATTTACAACCCACTGAAAGAAGAAATTCCTCCTCATCTCAGTTTTAAATGGGCAGCCCCTTATTCTGAGACTATGTCCCCTAGTTTTAGTTTCTCCTATGAGTGGAAATATCCTCTCTGCATCCACCTTGTCGAGCTCCCTCACTATCTTATACATTTCAATAAGATCAACTCTCATTCTTCTGAACTCCAATGTGTATAGGCCCTATCTACTCAACTTATCCTCATAAGCCAACCCCCTCATCTCCGGAATCAACCTTCTCTGAACAGCCCCCAATGCAAATAGATCCTTCCTTAAATAGGGAGACCAAAACTGTTATACATGTATACTTGTATTTACTCTGTACAGCCACCAGAGGGCTCATCCCCTGGAGTCCCAAAGGATCCCATAATCTCTTGGGAGCACAGGTATTTAAGGAGGCTTCACAGGTTGGAGAGGCACTCTGGAGACCTGCAATAAAAGACTAAGGTCACACTTTACTTTGAGCTCACAGTGTTCAGTCTCTTTCTCCATACACAACAAAAACTGTACGCAGTACTCCTGGTGTTGCCTCACCAATACCATGTACAGTTGTAGCAAGACTTCTCTGCTTTTATACTCTATCCCCCTTGCAATATAGGCCAACATTCCATTTGCCTTCCTCATTCCTTGCTGTACCTGCATACTAACTTTTTGTGTTTCATGCACAAGGACCCCCAGGTCTCTCTGTACTGCAGCACTTTGCAATTTTTCTCCATTTAAATTGTAATTTGCTTTTCTATTTTTTCTGCCAAAGTGGATAACCTCACATTTTCCCAAATTATACTCCATCTGCCAAATTTTTGCCCACTCATTTTGCCTGTCTATATCCCTTTGCAGATTTTTTGTGACCGCCTCACAATTTGCTTTCCCACCCATCTTTGTATCATCAGAAAACCTGGCTACATTACACTCGGTCCCTTCATCCAAGTCATTAATATACATTGTAAATAGTTGAGGACCCAGCACCGATCCCTGTGGCACCCCACTAGTCACTGTTTGCCAACCGGAAAATAACCCATTTATCCCGACTCTCTGTTTTCTGTTAGTTAGCTAATCCTCTATCCATGCTAATATATTACCCCCAACCCCGTGAACTTTTATCTTGTGCAGTAATCTTTTATGTGGCACCTTATTGAATGTCTTCTGGAAATCCAAATACACCACGTCCACTGGTTCCCCCTTATCCATTCTGCTCGTTACATCCACAAAGAATTCCAGCAAATTTGTCAAACATGATTTCCCTTTCATAAAACCATGCTGACTCTGCTTGATTTAATCATGCTTTTCAAAATGTCCCGCTACTGCTTCCTTAATAATGGACTCCAGCATTTTCCCAACAACAGATGTTAGGCTAACTGGTCAACAGTTTCATGTTTTTTGTCCGCCTCCTTTTTTAAATAGGGGCGTTACATTTGCAGTTTTCCAATCTGCTGGGACTGTCCCAGAATCCAGGGAATTTTGGTAGATTACAACCAATGCATCCACTATCTCTGCAGCCACTTCTTTTAAGACCCTAGGATGTAAGCCATCAGGTCCAGAAGTGCTGGAAAGGTACTTACATACAGCTCTTCCATACAAATGTCTTTGCCTCCCTTTAGCTACTGGGTTTCCTAAGACCTGTGAAACCTGGCTGAACAGGGTTAAAGTGGAAGATAAAATGTCAGGCATGCAGCCTCATTATAATATTTAAATGATGAAGGTACCTCCTGGGAGTGGGTTGGTTGCCCAC
Organism: Pristiophorus japonicus; assembly: GCF_044704955.1. Classification (NCBI taxonomy): domain Eukaryota; kingdom Metazoa; phylum Chordata; class Chondrichthyes; family Pristiophoridae; genus Pristiophorus; species Pristiophorus japonicus. The sequence continues at coordinate 150,742,825 of NC_091979.1, read as the reverse complement.
CCCTGCCCCACCTCCTTTAAAACTGGAAGTGGGTTGGTTTGAGTTTAAGATTTTTAACCTCCCTGACCCAAACCTGCCTGTTTTTGGCAGTTAAAATGCCCCTCTATTCCCCAGCCACAGGGGTGGGAAGGTGACATGCTCCAAACTGTTTCTCCAGACTCTGCAATTCTTCTGGGGTTCTCCCAGGGTCCTACTGCAACTCTGGGAAGTGGCATAAATTGCCAGAAACAATAATTTACACTGTTTCCCTGGGGCTTTTTTGGTCTCCCACCGAAGGAATGGCAGGGCACTCCTGTGAAGTTTCATGGCTCCAATTTGAGTTGGCTCCTAAAAGGTATGTAGGAATGGTTTGCAATGACTCACACTTGAAATGAATATAAATGTATGTAAATGAGGTTTACTTGCAATTCCTTAAGCAATATTTTTTTGAACAGCAAATAAATATGTAAACACAAAACAGTATCTCCAAGGAAGAACATTAAAACAAATTCTGCCAATTGCAGAGTGTTAGATGCTACTTTTAGCAGTCGAATAGAATAATCATAAGACATATTTTGGGCCATAAAATTTGCTGTAGGAGTGAATCTATTGGTGGCATTAGTTAGACTTGTCTTTGCACATTTCGGTTTTTACATTTTTACGTGGCAAGTTGCTGAAAGTGCAAACTGGCAATGGCGCAGCAAGGGAAATGGGCCACCTGGGACCTGAATGAACAGGACAAGCAGCTGTGTATCTCCTTAACCAATTAGATTGAAGAATTGGACTGAGAAAGATGTGTAAATTAGAATGGGTGAATTCAATGCTAAATCAAGTACAAAAGGTGAAATAAAGAGAAGGAAAGGATTGGATTAAGAGAGAGAAAAAAGAGACAAAGGAAAGTAAAGAAAATATATTTTATATTTTACGTTTTAAAAATCCAATAACAATTAAAACCTGAAGGAATGAGACTCCACACTTGTAATAGTTAATTTTCAGTGACGGAGAAATTGACTGGCGGCAATTAACATATCATACCATTAAAAGGATATATAGGGCTAAAAATTTGGTTGTGTAGCTCCCATTGTTTGGGCACTATAGGTGCCGAATTGGATCCAAAATGGCGTCCAAGCACCGCACGCACAGTTCTGGTGCAGGCCGTACTGGGTGCCACCTTGGTGAGGGCAGTAGGGCGGCTGCCTGGAGTGTGCATTGGAAGTATGGTAAGTAGGGAGATGGTGACGTCACTCAGCGTTCAACGCTGATTTGATGCCAGCACTGCCATTTTCATTGTAAGCGCTGGAACTAATGCCCTGTGTTAATCTCGCACACCTGGACATGTGTTCAACAGCAGGAAGGACCCCCCCCCCTCACCTGCGCTATTTAAAAGGATCATCACCAACTTTCAGGTAACTTGCGTTTTGATTTCTACTGGCTCTGTGTAAATTTGTAAATTTGTGGAAGAGTTTGCAGCTTTCTATGCAGTTAACATCTGCTGGCGCTGGTTATGTGCCACCTTTTCCTGCAAGAGAAAGGGAAGTGTGCCAGTGAGTGTGGTGCAATGTGTTTGGGTGATGTGCCTGTCATGGTTGTGTTAGGATAAAAAGAAGACTTCTCTTCTTCAAGGTGGATTCCCTGAAATAAGGAATCGACACCCGCACGTATAACGACCACGGAATCACTCAGACGAAACCTTGGTTCAACTGATCTTTATTCAAACATATGCAAGGGAAGAGTTCAGGAATGAACCTTCAAAGAACAAAGGTTCTGCACACATCTTTATACAGTTTTTCGAGGTGTGCAACCCTCCTACAAAACTTCAATGACCACCGATTGGCCTACATCTTATCAGTGGAGCTTTATTGATTCGTTGACCCTTATCAGACTGACTGCTGAGTGGTTTCCCAACCTTTCCATCTCCCATAATATGTCAGCCTTCTGGAATGTGTTGTTCTGCAGTGTTAACCTTGCCTTGGTTCTCCTGACGTGTTGTTTAACCTTGCTTCCCATGGCTTGTTGTGCACCTGGTTTCTTATTGGCCAAAATTATCCCTTTCCCATGAGCTCCAGCCAAAACTATCCCTTTCCCATGAATGCAGCTGCTACAATAGCATCATCCTATCTACGTTTCCAGACAGCTTACTCCCTACTGACCTTGGAGCTTTATTAGTAGGTGTTGTTCCCTTAAATGTACTGAATATATAAGTTTTCATTTTATGTTATACGGCCATTTTCTATCCTTTGTAAGCGAGTTTTATAAGCGAGTTTTACATGCAATCATTTATAAGCTAATTTTACATACAATTTGTCAATAGGCGATATATTACCATCCATACCTTGAGGTGGAGGAACTCCTGACTCCTCACAACCTCCTAATACTGATAAGCCCTTTTAATCTGAACCATTTTATGTGTCAGATCAATTCACTACCTTCAGTATCCACTTTAGTGACCATCTGTCTGTCTACTTCCACTTTGGTGACAATACTTTATCCTCATACAATACTTTACCCCCTTACAGTTGAAAAGCTGACAGTGTGTTCAAAGCTGTGAGTTGTATGTGTGAAGCTTGCAACAGTGGCAAATGTGTAAGGGTGCGGTAAGGCTCTGAATGTGAGGTATGAGTCCTGTTTGATAGAGATTGTTGGTAGGTGAGTGATGGGGGTGTGGTGCATTGAACAGTGTGTGAGGCTAGTACTGCAGATGGAGGGATATGGTATTTGAAGATGACGTCACTGACTTTGACCACTTGTGTGAGGTCATTGAACTGCTTCCTGCACTGAGTCCAGGTCCACTTGGCTATGCTGCTGGCATCTACCACAGTGGCTATCTGCTCCCACTGCTGCATGGTCTGTTGCCTGGAGGGTCTGCTGGCCCCCTGTGGAAAGAGGACCTCTTCCGGAGTTAACTTCCTGGACCAAGGCCTCTAGTGCTGCATCGGAGAACCTAGGTGCACACACTTTCCCCTGTTGTACCAGCATTAGAATTTCCTTCGCCACTGTCTTCCCAGACACTTCAACTACCTGTTGCAGACAGAAGACACCTCTCCTTTAAGAGGTCCAGATTGCTTTTAAGTAGTGCAGGCTTGCTTTAATTGGAGCTAGCCTTGCATGAACTTGGGGCCTCCTGCTGAGCATTACACAGCCTGCCTACTTCATTGTTCTAATGAGGCGAGCCTGTGATTTCTGGCAGGTCCTGCCCTGGTGCACTTCTGGTGGTGTAACAATACTGTTGGAATTTCTAGGCTCAGTACCTAAAGGTTCATTATGAAAAGATATAATAATCTGCAGATATTTTGTTATTGGAGAAAATTGAGGAACAGTGCCTGTGACAATTAAACTGAATAATAAAAGTGGATGGTAATTGAGATATGCCAACAAGATTTTGCTGTTAGTTCCTCGGCAAATGTGATAGCCTATTGTAGCTCCTTGTGCTCTTCATTTTACAGGACAATGAACTTCAGACAAAAATGATCAATGCAGGTTTACCCTATGGCTATGAATATCTTGGAAACACCCCCCGACTTGTTATCACTCCACTTACAGACAGATGCTACAGGTAAGCTTTTTGTAAATGATGCATGAATAACAAAATAGGATACAGTGGTGTGATATATCGCTAAATTATTAATAATGAGTAAAAATTCAGAAATACTTTAGAAGGATAAACTGTATTAATTAGTGAACTGACAAGCAAAATCAGGGAAGTAGAAAACACAGTACCTGAATCCAGTCATTCCTAAGATATAAATTAAAGTAGAATCCATAGTAACTTCCCTCTTCCCTACACATCCCTGGCCTCATGTTTTAATAATAAAGCAAGCATCTATAATAGCATGGAAGGAATCTATCAAACACTTGGCATTTCCTATATGTTGGTGGTATTCATTGATCTTTGGTTGAGGGACAGAATCCCAAACAACAGCTTGCTTGAAGGCCATTCTCACAGACTCACCACAAATCAGTTCCATGTGTTTATTTTTTAACAATGGAATAGGTTCTTAAAAAAATATATATCAACATATATCCAAAAACATCAAAGCATGAACACAAATAGTTTTTACTTAGTACTGGATGCACTTAATGGAATGTGCTTAATTATTTTTCCCAACTAGATTATCAACATTCGTTTCAAAAACTGCTTGTTTAAAATGTGTATCATGCATGTTTTCCACTGAAGTGGCATATGGGCAGACTGGAGAACTGCTTCCACAGAATTGTCCTTCAATGATGGTTTGATGGGTTCCATAACTTTCCATGCCATATGGCATCTTTTTCTGTCATCAGTCTCAATAAGAAATACCCAAGACTCGAGCATTCCCTAACAGTTGGGCACTGAATTATCGAAATTAATATGCCTCCTGATTGTAAGTAAGAACCAAAAGGATGGCATAACGACATGGAAAAATGTTGGCCTATATTGCAAGGGGGATAGAAGTCCTGCTACAAAAGTACAGGGTATTGGTGAGGCCATACCTGGAGTACTGCGTACAGTTTTGGTCTCCGTATTTAAGGAAGCATATACTTGCATTGGAGGCAGTTCAGAGAAGGTTCACTAGGTTGATTCCAGAGATGAGGGGGTTGACTTACGAAGATAGGTTGGATAGATTGGGCCTATACTCATCGGAGTTCAGAAGAATGAGAGGTAATCTTATTGAAACATAAAATAATGAGGGGGCTCGACAAGGTGGATGCAGAGAGGATATTTCCATTCATAGGGGAAACTAAAACTCGGGGACATAGGCTCAAAATAAGGGGCCGCCCATTTAAAACTGAGTTGAGGAGAAATTTTTTCTCTGAGGATTGTAAATCTATGGAATTCTCTGCCCCAGAGAGCTATGGAGGCTGGGTTATTGAATATATTTAAGGTGGAGATAGACAGATTTTTGAGTGATAAGGGAGCATAGGGTTACGGGGAGCGGGCAAGGAAGTGGAGCTGAGTCCTGAGTTCTAGACTTCCCAGCCAGGGGAAACATCCTCCCAGCATCTACCCTGTCAAGTGCCCTAAGAATTTTATATCTTTCAATGAGATCACCTTTCATTCTTCCAAATTCTCGGGAATATAGGTCTAGTCTACTCAATTTTTCTTTATACGACAATCTGCCATCCCAGGAATCAGTCTAGTGAACCTCTGTTGCACATCCTCTATGGCGGACCAGTTGAACAAATACTTTGGTTCTGTCTTCATGAAGGAAGACACAAATAACCACCTGGAAATACTAGGCGACCGAGGGTCGAGTGAGAAGGAGAAACTGAAGGAAATCCTTATTAGGCGGGAAACTGTGTTAAGGAAATTGATGGGATTGAAGGCCGATAAATCCCCGGGGCCTGATAGTCTGTATCCCAGAGTACTTAAGGAAGTGGCCCTCGAAATAGTGCATGCATTGGTGATAATTTTTCAACAGTCTATCGACTCTGGATCAGTTCCTATGGACTGCAGGGTAGCTAATGTAACACCACTTTTTAAGAAAGGAGGGAGAGAGAAAACGGGTAATTATAGACCAGTTAGCCTGACATCAGCAGTGGGGAAAATGTTGGAATCAATTATTAAAGATGAAATAACAGTGCACTTAGAAAGCAGTGACAGGATCGGTCCAAGTCAGCATGGATTTATGAAAGGGAAATCATGCTTGACAAATCTTCTAGAATTTTTTGAGGATGTTACTGGTAGAGTGGACAAGGGAGAACCAGTGGATGTGGTGTATTTGGACTTTCAAAAGGCTTTTGACAAGGTCCCACACAAGAGATTAGTGTGCAAAATTAAAGCACATGGTATTGTGGGGTACTGTACTGACGTGGATAGAGAACTGGTTGGCAGACAGATAGCAGAGAGTCGGGATAAACAGGTCCTTTTCAGAATGGCAGGCAGTGACTAGTGGGGTGCCGCAGGGCTCAGTGCTGGGACCCCAATTATTTACAATATACATTAATGATTTAGATGAAGGAATTGAATGTAATATCTCCAAGTTTGCAGATGACACTCAGCTGGGTGGCGGTGTGAGCTGTGAGGAGGACGCTAAGAGGCTGCAGGGTGACTTGGACAGGTTAGGTGAGTGGGCAAATGCATGGCAGATGCAGTATAATGTGGATAAATGTGAGGTTATCCACTTTGAGGGCAAAAACACGAAGGCAGAATATTATCTGAATGGCGGCAGATTAGGAAAAGGGTAGGTGCAACGAGACCTGGGTGTCATGGTACATCAGTCATTGAAAGTTAGCATGCAGGTACAGCAGGCGGTGAAGAAGGCAAATGGTATGTTGGCCTTCATAGCTAGGGGATTTGGGTATAGGAGCAGGGAGGTCTTGCTGCAGTTGTATAGGGCCATGGTGAGGCCTCACCTGGAATATTGTGTTCAGTTTTGGTCTCCTAATCTGAGGAAAGACGTTCTTGCTATTGAGGGAGTGCAGTGAAGGTTCACCAGACTGATTCCCGGGATGGCAGGACTGACACATGAGGAGAGACTGGATTGACTGGGCCTGTATTCACTGGAGTTTAGAAGGATGAGAGGGGATCTCATAGAAACATATAAAATTCTGACGGGACTGGACAGGTTAGATACAAGAAGAATGTTCCTGATGTTGGGGAAGTCCAGAACCAGGGGACATAGTCTAAGCATAAGGGGTATGCCATTTAGTACTGAGATGAGGAGAAACTTCTTCACTCAGAGAGTTGTTAACCTGTGGAATTCCCTACCGCAGAGAGTTGTTGATGCCAGTTCATTGGCTATATTCAAGAGGGAGTTAGACGTGGCCCTTATGGTTAATGGGATCAAGGGGTATGGAGAGAAGACAGGAAAGGGGTACTGAGGTGAATGATCAGCCATGATCTTATTGAATGGTGGTGCAGGCTTGAAGGGCCAAATGGCCTACTCCTGCATCTATTTTCTATGTTCAATGTTTCTATGTATATCCTTCCTTAGGTAAAGAGACCAAGACGGTACACGGTACACCAGGAGTTGTCTCAGCAAGCTCCTATATAATTCCAGTGCGACATCTTTACTCTTATACTCCAATCCTTTTGTAATAAAGGCTAATATACCATTTGCTTTCCTAATTGCTCATTGTACCTGCATGTTAACTTTCAGTGATTCATGTACAAGGATCCAGGTCCCTCTAAATACCAACATTTCCCAATCTCTCACCATTTAAAAAAAAATACTGTGCTTTTCTATTTTTCCTACCAAAGTGGATAACCGCACATTATTTTCCATCTGTCACATTCTTGCCCATTCACTTAACCTGTCTGTATCCCTTTGCAGGCTTTTGCATTCTCCTCACTACTTAATTTCACACCGAACTTTGTATCATCAGCAAATTTTATACATTACACTCGGTCCCCTCATCTAAGTCATTGATATAGATTGTAAATAGCTGAGGCCCAAGCACTGATTCTTATGGTACCGCACTAGCTACAAACTGCCAACCCGAAAATGACCCATTTATTCCTACTTTCTGTTTTCTGTCCGTTAACCAATCTTCAATCCATGCTAGTATATTGGTGCAGAAATTGCGGTTGGGGGCTTCCTGTGGGCGGATGCGTCAGACCTGAAAAAAATCTACGAACTGACCTGGTGGTCTGGGAGCTTCGTCGACTTGCTGTCCTGAGCCTCTATGCGTAGGCCCACGGATCTCAGTTGGAGGTGTTTCGCAAGCGCCCCTGGGATCACTGGGCCAGCTTAACCAATCAAAGTAGGGGTGTTTGCATTCATACTTGTGGTGAGTTCCGTGTGTACGGAATCACCATAAGTATGAATGGGAATACCCCCAAAAAATTATCGAACACTTAAAATATATATTTTTTAAATCACCTATTTAAAATTAATCAAAATGGAATTTAATTAATTATTTAAAACAAAAATGTAATTTTATGAAAAATATATTTACATATTTTAAAAGATCTAAAAATAAGCTTAACTTATTTCACAGATTTTAAAATGTTTCAATTATTGAAAAAATTGTATTTTTCAAAGTCCTTTAAAAGTCTTATGCTGATAAAAGCAGGCCTCATGCCTCCTTTTTATCAGGCATAAGAATTACATGAACATTCACTGGGCAGAAGTTTGGCACATAGCCCAACTTTCTGCCAGCGAATGCCTATTTACTTCAGATTCACAAGTTCCGGGTTTCGGCGCATGTGCAGTGCATGCCTAACGAAACCTGGAACTTGTGGAGCCCCTATGGGTGCGTGCGCACCTCGTACGCACCCATAGTGTCACAAATTCAACCCCAATACCCTCAATTCCATGAGCCCTAATTTTGTGTAATAACCTCTGTGTGGCACATTATTGAATGGTTTAAAAAATTCAAATACACTACATCCACTGGTTCGCCCTTATCTACTCTGCTAGTTACGACCTCAAAAAACTCTCAAAGATTTGTTAAACAAGATTACCCATTCATAAATACATGCTGACTCTGCCCAATCATAATATGATTCTTTAGGTACCCTTTTACCACATCCTTATTATTAGATTCTAACATTTTCCTACTACATGACAGGCTAACTGACTATATTTCTCTGTTTTCTCTCTCCCTCCTTTCTTGAATAGCGGGGTTAGATTTTCTACCTTCCAACCCGTGGGTACCGTTCGAGAATCCAGGGAATTTTTGAATATCAATACCAATGCATCCACTATCTCTAGCCACTTATTTTAAAACCCTAGGATGTAGGCCATCAGATCCAAAGGATCTGATACTTTTTAGTTCCATTAATTTCTCCAGTGCTATTTCTTTACTAATACTAATTTCTTTAAATTATTCATCCTCACTAGACTCTTGGTTCTTCACTATTTCCAGAATATTTTTTGTGTCTTCTTCCATGAAGACAGATAAAAAAGGGGTGAAATTCAATGCACTTGCACCTCCCGTTAGGGGGCGCTAATGGGGCGCAAATGTGTTATCGACTGGTTGCGGCGCTGGCACTGACTCCCGCCATATTGGGTGGTAGTTTAGCGATGGTGCTACGGCTTTGCACCCAGATCTACTGCGCCCGGAGATTGTGATGTCATCACCACATGCATTGCCCCGTTAGTGCCCCGGCCCCGAAATTGAGTTTCACCCCCTGCAGCAGCGCCGGGTGAAAACATTGGGCAGCCGGCTGCTACCGGGGCGATAATTAAAGGCGAGGTAAGTTTAAAAAAAATCTTACCTTAGTTTTTCGCGGTGCTGCTCCGTTTCCTTCGCAGGGTCCTGGCCGTGATCGCTCAGCCTTGAGTGCCGGGCAGATCGTGTGGCACCCCTGCTCCCTAGGTGGTCAAGGTAGGTCCTTTTTTCATTGCAGAGTCTGCAGTTTGGGCCCTTCACTTGAAGGGAGGGGTGACCCTTTAGACACGGCAGGATTGCATAGCTGCTGAGACGTGCAGCGCTGCTGAGGCATCTGCCTCATTAACGCCAAACCTCATTTTTTGAGAGGGGGGAATATTTAATGCCCAATTTTTTCACTTTGCCTATCTCTTCTAAAAGTCAAGTATTCTGGACTATGTAGTTCCTAACCTTGGTCATTCTGCAACCATGTCTAGGTAGTGGCTATTAGATCAAACCATTTGAAGCAGGGTGATACAGTGGAACTTTGGTATGTTTCACACCATTTCTGCTCAGGAACTGTGCAAATTCTTCTGAACAAAATTGTGGCCCATTATCAGACACAATTTCTTTTGGAAGGCCATATGAAGAAAACAATCTCTGCAAATTATGTAGTGTTTTACTTGTTGCAATTTTCCACATCAGAAACACCTCTACCCACTTCAAATGGCTATCAATCACAATGAACAATTGTTGTCCTTCTAGCTCAGCAAAATCTACATGTATCCTTTGCCACACCTGGGAGGCCATTTCCATGGCTGCAATGATACTGATGGTGGTTTCTTGCTTACCAATTGACATGTTGTACAGTGACTAATGATATACCCTATATCTTTATCTAGACCTAGCCACCATAAGTGACTGCATGCAAGCACATCCCCAGGTGCTGATCATGAAGATTTCCTAACAATTTTGACCTAAACTTATTTGGAATAATACTCTTGCAACCCACATGATACAATCTTTATCCATGGATAATTCATTCCTATGAATGAAGTATGGAAGAATATCTTCCTCTGGTATCTGGTTTGGCCAGCCATTTGCTACATAATCATACACCTTTGATATAACTGGGTCACGTTTGGTTGCTCTACCAATCTCTTCAGCTGTAACTGGCAGTTCGTCAATGTATTGGGTATAACTTCTGATGGGAATGGCAACCTGGACGTAGCATCAGCATTACTGTGATCAGTTGATCATCTGTATTCAATGTCAAACATATATGTTGACAAAATCAAAGCCCATCTCTCCATTCGGGCTGCAGCTAAGGTTGGAACTGGGGACTTTGGATGGAGGATTGCTGTCAGGGGCTTATGGTTAGCAATGATGATAAACTTGCAACCATACAAGTATTTGTGGAACTTCTTGACCCTAAAAATCAACGCCAAAGCTACTCTTTCGATCTGCGCATAATTACGCTAACTGGCACTGAGAGCGTGTGAAGCAAAAGCAATTGGTCCATCCTCCCCACTATGTAGTAAATGAGAGATCACTGCCCCAACGCCATATGAAGAAGCGTCACATGCTAGCTTGATCTCCTTCGATACGTCATAGTGAATTAACATGGTACTCTCTACCAGCTGGCTTTTACACTCTCTGAATGCTGTGTCGCATTCTTCTGACCACTTCCAATGGACCTGTTTTTTCAACAGCTCACATGTAACACTGTGGCTGAATTTGGTAGGAACTTCCCATAATAGTTCAAAAGATCCAAAAGTGATCAAAGTTCAGTGACATTCTTGGGAGTGGGTGCATTTCTGATTGTATCCAGCTTTGTTGTATGTAAACCATCTTTGTCTACTCTGTACCCTAAGTACTCAACTGAGTTTTGAAATAACTCACACTTGGGAGCAGTCACTCGTACTCTGTGCTTCTCTAACCGTTTGAGCACTTCATTCAATACATTACTATGGATTTGCCTGTTTGGTGCTGAAATGAGTACGTTATCTAAATAACATACTACCCATTCAAGGCCTTGCAAAATCTGGTTCATCACCCCTTGGAATATGGTGGGGGTAGAAGACATTCCAAATGGTAGCCTATGAAACTGATATAGGCCTAGATGAGTATTTATGGTCAAGCATTACTTGGATTCCTTATCTGGTTCAAGTTGTGAGATCTAACTTTGAGAAGATCTGACCACCTGTCAGCATTGTGAACAAATCTTCTACTTTGGCAACGTATTGGGTAGATTACCCTCTAGAACCTGGTTTACGGTTACTTAATAATCACCACACAACCTTACCTTACTATCGGACTTAGGTACAACAACAATGAGTGTAACCCAATTACTTAGATCTACCTTAGAGATAATGTTCTCAGTTTCTAGTCTTTTGAGTTCTTGCTCAACTTTCTCCTTGAGTGTGTATGGTATGGGATATGGCTTGCAGTAATCTGATTTTGCGTCCGTCTGTACCCTGACACTCACCTTGAAGCCTTGGATCAGACTGCTTGTTTCGCAGAACACCTTTGGATATTGCTTGATGACATCATCCTTCGATGCAAATTTTGTTGCAACATGAAAAATCTCATTCCAATCCAGCTTCAGTGATCCCAACCAATTTCTACCTATCAAGGCATTCTTGTCTCCTGCCACTACTAAGAGAGGCAAGCTATGAAACTGATGTTTGTATTTCACTAAATATCCTACCAAAAGGATTTGCTCTCCTGAGTAGCAATTTTCCTTGGATTTTTAGCTGTTCTGTAAAACAAAGAACCTCTCAAAGCTGCTTTGTCAGTGGACTGGATCATCCTTCAACAAAAATTTCAGCTAGGAAATCCAATTATCCTATCCCTGTTCGCCATCAGTTGCAGCTCTATCTTCGACTTTTCCAGTGGAAAATCACTCAACTTGTCGAGATATGGTGATTCCGCTATTATGGTCATGGATACACCAGTGTCGATTTCCATGGGTGAATTGGTTCCTGCAATGTCTACTTGGATGACGATACTTCGCGAATCGTTGTTAGGTACCCTGTGCTCCTGATGACATGAATCTCCAGAACCTCCTTGTCCTGTTGCTTCTCTTCAATGCTATGTAGTCTCTGGTGATTTCTACTTACAACATCATTGGTTTACTCTTCAGTCAGCATGCCTTTGCAAGATGCCCAGTTTTCTTGCAGAAAAAACACTCTGCTCAAAGTTGTCCATATGTGAAGGCAATGTGTTGTCCCAGGCACCGATAGCATCCCTTCAATTTACTGTTACCTTGGCCAGTTGCTGAGGCTTTGGGGCCCAACTGCCTTTTACTTTTAACCTGCAGGCGATTCACCTCAGTTGGCTGACGGCAGGAAATGGCACGAAATTCTCGGGAGTTTTGGTCAGCCATATCCATCGACATAGCAGCCTGACAAGCGAAATCAAAAGTCAAGTTAGGGATTGTGAACAACCTTCTTCTGATTGCTTCATTTTTCATCCCACAAGCAACGCAATGCTTGGTCCTAAAAAATTCCGAAATGACAGTGAATAGATAGCTTTTTTAAAGCTACAATGTATTGACTGATACCCTCATCATGTAATTGATCTCGTTTTCCAAAATGATAACTTTCAGCAATTTCCAGGGGCTCAGGATTGTAGTGTTGTTCAGAACCTCCGTCAGTGGCATGTCCTTTGGCTTGACAGGATCTCGCAAATTTTTCAGGGTTTCCACCTCGGGGTCTGCTTCTGTCAAGAAAATTTCCCGTTTTCTTTCTAAAAACCACCCGGTTACGTTTTTCATCATCCAGGATTTCGACGATACTATTCACGGTGAAAAACATGTCTAGCCACTCCGCATACACACCGAAAGTCTCTTGGTCGCGACAGAACTCACCCAAGCGCCATTTTATTCCCATAGACACGGCCATCTGGACTCACAGTTCAGCCAAGTGTGCTTGCAATTTTCCTTGGATTTTTAGCTATTCTGTAAAACAAAGAACCTCTCAAAGCTGCTTTGTCAGTGGACTGGATCATCCTTCAACAAAAATTTCAGCTAGGGAATCCAATTATCCTATCCCTGTTCGCCAATGTGACAAATTCTTTTTGACATCACAAACACACATTACACACAAGATTGCTCTACAGGAACTTGTCAGGTGACCTGGTCACATGACTCTTAATGTATTTACATGAGTAGTTGCATTACCACAGGAGTCCACTAGGTGCAGCAGTAGTCCACTAGAGGGAGCTATATATTTCAGTATTTGCAGTGTGTTCTGTCTTCTTAAAGGCATTCACTTACCATCCGAGCCCTTGCAAGTGTTCAGCAGTGCTCCCCAAACATTTAAAAACTTTTCACATATATTGCAGCAAGCCACCACTTCAATAAAATAAAAAAAAACCATGGCCAAACACCTTCCATTCAAACTTACCTGATTGATATGTATGTCACTTTAACAGCTGCAGATATCACCCCTGTAAGCGTCTGTAAGCCTGCTTGCACGCTAGGTTAACTTGGCATGCTTAGGACCTAGCGCTGAATTGAGTGATTGGGTTGAAGTTTGCTTCGGCGACTTTAAGTCGGGATTGCATGCCGCCTTTTTTTATTGCCGCTGCCAGTAAAGGGGCCCACAAGTATGGCACTGCCACAGGGACTGCCTCCAGCTGGTGCAAGAGCGGTGGCCACCATTTTGTCATGAATCGCTGACGCTAACAGGTGATGGTAAGTATATGAATTTCTCGCCCTCTGTTTTTTCCTGATGCACTCTGTTTTTTTTCCTCAAATTGCTACCCTGCTCTACAGCCTTGACATTTCTCTTAAAATTCTCTTGAAATTACCCTTTTCTGAATCCTCCCACCTTCCCCCAGCCCCCTCATTAGTATAAAGCCCTACCTACTGCCCTAGTTTTTTGATTTGTAAGGACCCTGGTCCCAGCCTGCTTTAAGTGGAGCCCATCTCAACGGAACAGAACCCTCTTTCCCTAGTACTGCTGCCGGTGCCCCATGGATCAAAACCCCTGCCTCCCTCACCACTCTTTCAGTCATACATTTAACCTTCTAATCTGTTTGTCCCTATGCTAATGTTTGTGTGGCTCAGATAACAAGCCAGAAATTATTACCTGTGAGTTTCTATGTTTTAATTTGGACCCGAGCTCCTCAAACTCTCCCAGCAGAACCTCATTCCTACGTGGACCACTCTAAGTTTTTCTCGAGCGCGCAGAGATATGCAACACAGCCTTCGGAACTCCCAGTCGCAGCTGTAGAGAACAGTATCTATCCCCTTGACTATACTGTCTCTTACTACTACAACAACATTCCTTTTCACTCCCTCCTGCCCCCCTCCCCCTGACTTAAATGGGCTCTGGTACCATGCTACCATGGTCAGTTTTCTCATTCACCCTGCAGACTTTGCACCCATCCACACAGGCAGCAAGAACCTAGTACCTGTTGGATAGAGGTAAAGGCTGATGCTCCTCCAGCACTGCTCCTTATCTGCCTGACTCACACCCTCCTGTGCTTGACCACTAACTAGATCTGTACCACTTCCTAACCTAAGGGGTGTGACTGCCTCCTGGATCAAAGTGTTCAGGTAACTCTCCCCCTCCCTAATGCCCCACAATTTCTGCACCTTGGACTCCAGCTCAAGAACTCTGAGCTGAAGTTTCTTGAGGTGCAGACACTTGCTGCAGATGTGGTTGTCCGGGATCGCGATGCTCTCCACAAACTCCTATATGCTGCAGTTGCGGCATGCCTCCTGCACTGATATCCCTATATAACCTTGTTTTATTTAATTAATTCATTAAAGTTTATGTATTTGATCAACCCAGCTTAGAGTTTTTAGTCTTTACTAAATACTTGATCTGGTTTAAGTAATAGGAGATTAAATTAAATATTTACCTGTAACACAATCCACTACAAGTAATCGAGGCAAAAAGCAGCACCTCCTTCCCCCTCTGTGCCAAATTCCACTCTCTCCAAATTCGGAACTTTTACATTCTGTTTAGCCCTATGCCTAATAAAAAGAATTGCTAACACATCGTATATTTGAAAAAATTATAATTTTTCCCTTTTTTATTTCATTCTTTCTGCAATCTTCCTGTTACTTTGATTCATGCATATATATATATATAGTGTGAACAGCCCACTCAGTTTATTCTCAGCTGTATTAAATATTGCAAACAAACTCCATTCCCTAGCGACCGATGACATTCCTCCTCCTGGCCAATGTACGAGGCTGAACCAAACCGTTTTCAACCTTGCCTTTCTATTTGAGCTGAGCATCCGACCCAATATCTCTCCATCACCAAGACCTCCTACTTCCACCTCCGTAACATCGCCCATCTCTGCCCCTACCTCAGCTCATCTGTTATTGAAACCCTCACCCATGCATTTGTTACCACTAGACATGAATATTCCAGTGCTGTCCTGGCCATCCTCCGTAAACTTGAGCTCATCTAAAACTCTGCTGCCCGTATCCTAACTCATTCCAAGTCCCATTCACCCATCACCTTCACTGGCGTACATTGATCTCCTGACCCGGCAACACTTCTATTTTAAAATTCTTATCCTTTTTATATCCCTTCATGGACTTGTTCCTCCCTATCTCTGTAACCTCCTCCAATCCTACTTCCCTCCAAGATCTTTGTGCACCTCCAATTTTAGCATCCTTGATTTTCATAGCTCAATTAGCGGCCATGCCTTCAGCTTCCTAGGCACTAAGCTCTGAAATTCTCTCCCTAAACCATTCAGCTTTTCTACCTCTATCTCCTCATTTAAGATGCACCTTAAAACCTACCTCTTTGATGAAGCTTTTGGTCATTAGCCCTAATATCTCCTTATGTGGCTCAGTGTCAATTTTTGTCTGTTTACGCTCATGTGAAGAATATTGGTACAGGCCTCAACTGGAATATTGTATTCAGTTTTGGTCTCCTAATCTGAGGAAGGACATTCTTGCTATTGAGGGAGTACAGCGAAGGTTCACCAGATTGATTCCCGGGATGGCAGGACTGACATATGAGGAGAGAGGATCAACTGGGCTTGTATCCACTGGAGTTTAGAAAAATATAAAGTTCTGATGGGATTGGACAGGTTAGAGGCAGGAAGAATGTGCCCCTTGCTGGGGAGTTCCAGAACCAGGGGTCACAGTCTAAAAATAAGAGGTAAGCCATTTAGGACCGAAATAAGGAGAAACTTCTTCACTCAGAGCGTGGTTAACCTGTGGCTTTCTCTGCCGCAGAATGTTATTGAGGCCAGTTCGTTCGATATATTCAAAAGGGAGTTAGATATGGCCCTTACGGCCAAAGGGATCAAGGGGTATGGAGAGAAAGCAGGAAAGGGGTACTGAGGTTGAATGATCAACCATGATCTTATTGAATGGTGGTGCAGGCTCGAAGGGCTGAATGGCCTGCTCATGCACCTAGTTTCTGTTTCTATGTATCGAAAGAGACATTTTGATTGACCATTGATGTGAGTGACTGATGAAGTGGAGAAGGCATTCTATTCCCCAGTCATCACATGATGGCCTCTAATGTTTTGGAGAAATTTATTGAATGTTCAGCCATTCAACTTCCAAGCTATGCTCTTTGAAAAGTTGTTGTCAATTTTGGACGTGGACTGGAGGCAAAATTATACCTGGAAATTATAACATGGAAACAGGCAATTTGGCCCAATCAGTCCATTGGTATTTATTCTCCACGCGAGCAAATAGTCTTAATCACATTTACCCACCATATTCCAATATCCCTTTCTTCCCTTTCATTTACATATCCATTTTAATCTTGAATGTTGCCGTCGTTTCTGTCTCAACCAGCATTGGAAATGAATTCCACAGCCTTACAACTCTCGGTATAAAAATGGTTGTCTTGCTCTCTGTTCTAACTTTCTTACATTTAGGGAGAGACATTCGGGTGCTTTGCGCCTCCTGTTAGCGCCCCTGAGGGGTGCTAACAGGTCGCAAATGACTTTTCGCCCGGGCATGGCGTCGTTAACAACTCCCGCTAAATTCCGTGTGAGTTTAGCGGCGGCAACCGGTAATGCCCTGCTCCGCTGCGCCGGTGGTGACAACAGCCGACCCATTTTCACCCCGGAGCAAAGATTCGGGACCGCCCCCTGAAGCTGCACCGGGCAATGCCAGCGATAGCTTCAGGGGCCGTGTACCGGGCTGTAGGCCGCTCGCAGGGCGCTACATAAAGGGAAGGTGGTACTGAAAAAAAAATCGGCTGGAACATCGGGTCCATGCTGCGATCTTGCAGCCTGGCACTCCGCTTGATGCCACGGCACCCCACTCCCTGGTGGTTCAGGTAGGGACTCGTAGAATCGGTAGCTTAGCTCTCCTCTTTAATGAAGGCATTGGTACACATCCCAACACATAGTGCTGCACTCCTTTCCTTTTTCTTCCGCCCTGCTTGCACCCCACAGAGCAAGTGGAGCACATTGGATATATTCAAGAGGGAGTTAGATATGACCCTTACGGCTAAAGGGATCAAGGGGTATGGAGAGAAAGCAGGAAAGGGGTACTGAGGTGAATGATCAGCCATGATCTTATTGAATGGCAGTATAGGTTCGAAGGGCTGAATGGCCTACTCCTGCACCTATTTTCTATGTTTCTATTATTTTGCACTCCACTTGCTCTTGGGGGCGGTAACTCCAATATCGTGAGAGGGGCGGTACTTCCGTGCCTGGCACAGGAACTCCCGCCTCGCGGCTGTTACCGCCCCCAGACGGGGCACTACGCAATTTCCCCCCCCCTTAATCTTGTATCTATTGTCCCTTAATCTACACCCCTTAACTATTGGAAACAGTCTGCTTCAATCCACATTGCCCCATGCTTTCATCAGCTTAAACATTTCTATTATATCACTCCTTGATCTGTGTTGTACGAATGAAATAGCTCCAATTTTTTAAGTCTTCGTATTTGTATTTTCTTTATAGCTGCCAGTATTCTAGTAAATCTGTGTTGTATCCTCCATTGTGTGGAGCCCGATTCTGCACATAGTACTCTTAACTGAGGTCTTATTAAGGTTTCATATAGACTCATTGTTACCTCTTAGTTCTTATATTCTGTATCTTATGATAAAACCTAGAAATCCATTAGCTTTTTTAATGACCTTATCAACTTGAGGAGCTACCTTTAATGTCCTGTGAACCTATACCCTCAGATCTCTCTGCTCTTCTGCTGTACCAAACCTACTTCCATCCAGAGTATAATTACTGCGTTTCTTTTTTAGAAAAATGCATCATCTTACACTTACTGATATTGCCATTTTTCATCCCATTCCCTCAGGTTATCAATATACTTTGTAATTTCCTTTGGTCTTCAGAAAGATTAACTATATGTTCTATTTTGGTATCCTCTACAAATTTCAGCACCACTTTAGGGATGGGCAATAAATGCTGGCCCCTGCCAGTAACGCCCACATCCCAGGAACAAATTTAAAAAAAACTCCCTTTAGGCCTATATCCAAATTATTGATATATGCAATTAACACAACTGCTTTTAACTCCTACTCTGTTTTCTTCCTTCGAACAAATTTTAATCCAGTTTTCTATCCTCCCCTAATTTCAGGCCCCTTAATGTTCTCTAAAGTACACTACATCCACTGCAATTCCCATCTATCACGTCTGTTACCTTCTTAAAGAGTTCTGTGGGGGAGAAATTCAGGAGCATCCCAAACTTGGCTCCAGGCGCTTATGTTTTTCAAGTTTCAAAAAATTTGGGGTTTGTGTTCCTGGAAGGAAGTGGAGCGCTAAAGCTCCATTTCCTTCCTAGAGTGCAACAGGTAGCAGGCGGGGCTGTAGGTGTGCAGCGCTGCACAATGGGCTGTGAAGCACTGCTGCGTTGGAAGGCTCCTTCCCTCCTTTAAAGGGAAGGGTCATTGCTGCAGGCTCTTACCTGGTCCCCGACGGCAGCCGCGATCTGGCCCGATCAGCCCGATTCACTGTGGCTGATCGATCTCTGGCGAAGATGAATGTAAAAAAAAAAGAAACAGCATTTAAAATTTTTTTTACCTACCTCAGTCACCTCGTCTTTAAGCATCGCCCCCGAAGCACCTGACCTCCTGATGAATGCCTCCTGCAGCTGCCAGTGTTTTTGCCTGGTGATGCTGTAGTTTGGGTCTGGGGCGATGCAGACGACGATGACGTCACGATCTCCAGGCGAAGGAGATCGAAGCGCAACGTCCTTCCACCGCTGCAAACCACCCGCTGAATTTCGTGGGGGTCAATCTTCTCTTCTCGTCCGATTGGTAAGTGGTTAGCACCCCGTTATCCACCCCCCGAAAGTGATAACGGGGGGCGTTAAGGAGGCCAATTTCTAGGCCTGTGAGTTTTAAAAGCACAATTATCCCTTTTGAAATCTGTACTTTCTTTTTATATAGATATGTGGTAATTCCATCCTTTGTTAAAGATTCTTAAACTTTTTGTTTCCATAGACATTAAGCTAACTGGCCTGTAATTACTTATATTTCTTTTTAAAAATGCCCTGGGATTGACATTGATACCTGCCAAAATAATGGGTGATGTGGGATGGGACTGAAGATTGCAACAGAGCCTTTTAAGTACTCCAGTTTGCCCGTGGATTGACTATATAATGAGTACTCTGTATTTAGAGGTAAAATTAGAGAAGCTCTATATTAGCTGGAATTTGAATAGAGAAATGAAGCAAATAAATCTATATCTTTTGTCAACTTGGCAATAATAATATGCTTGCCTCTCACAACATGTTTGCTTCTGTAGTCTAACTTTTATGTTAAAAACTTGTGTATGTCTCAGAAAAAAATAAAGTTACTAAAGTGTGCAGAATACAGAAACTTTACTTTTAAATATAGCTAAATTGGAATTTAAGTTATTAATATTTTCATATACATGTATTCGTGAGCTATGATGTATATCCTTTTGGTCTTGAATAAATTTCCAGAACTTTGTTTGGTGCTTTAAATCTCCACCTTGGAGGAGCACCTGAAGGACCTGCTGGCACTGGTAAGACTGAGACGACTAAAGACTTGGCAAAGGCTGTAGCCAAACAATGTGTGGTATTTAACTGCTCTGATGGACTGGACTACATTGCCTTGGGAAAATTTTTTAAGGTGTGTATGATATTAGAATACAAGTTTCTAACAACTTAATTTTAATGTAGGAAGTATGTTGAATTTTTAATTGCAAATTTGATTCTGATTTCAGGGATTGCTCTCCTGTGGTGCTTGGGCATGCTTTGATGAATTCAACAGAATCGATCTGGAAGTACTTTCTGTTGTTGCCCAGCAAATTCTAACTATTCAAAGAGGTTTGTTAATTTGGTATTTTTTAATGCATATATTACCATCAAATTTAGTCCATTCCCTTTTCTTGCATTGTAAAAGTGACGGGTCATATGTTAGGCTGCTGTCAGTTTTTGTCTATGGATAGTTGCTTTGTCACTTCAATATTTTAAACAGTATTTTGTAGGGTCCAATCTAACTTTTTTGTTTAATAGAAAGCTTAATTGATCCATAAACCTCTGATCTTCAATTTACTTGTATATTTTACAATAATTTACTTTCCAATATAGAAATTCAAACTAATTCTGTTCTCAACCCTAATTTTTAACTTTACTTCCGATAAAGCTGAATTTCTAAATGGCAATCATTCTTCTCATCTGGCAATGTAAAGAGAAATATTAAAAAATACAAAATGTTATTATTTAAATTGGCTCAGAGGCAGTAAGCAAAGGGTAATGGTTGATGGGTGTTTTTGTGACTGGAAGGCTGTTTCCAGTGGGGTTCTGCAGGGCTCAGTGCTGTGTCTCTTTATTTTTGTGGTATATATCAATGACTTGGATTTAAATGTTGGGGGCATGATTAAGAAGTTTGCAGATGACACTAAAATGAGCTGTGCGGTTGATAATGAAGAAGAGAGCTGCGGACTGCAGGAAGATATCAATGTACTGGTCAGGTGGGCAGAACAGTGGCTAATGGAATTCAATCCAAATAAGTGTGAGGTAATGCATTTGGGGAGGTCTAACAAGGCAAGGGAATACACTTTAAATGTACGACACTGAAAAGTGTAGAGGAACAAAGGGACCTTGGAGTGCAGGTCCACAGATCCCTGAAGGTAGCAGGCCAGGTAGATAAGGTGGTTAAGAAAGTAAATGGAATACTTGCCTTTATTAATCGAGGCATGGAATATAAGAACAAGGAGGTTATGCTTGAACTATATAAAACACTGATTAGGCCGCATCTGGAGTACTCTGCAGTTCTGGTCACCACGTTACAGGAAAGATGTGATTGTATTGGAAAGGGTGCAGAGGAGATTTACAAGAATGTTGCTTGAACTGCAGAATTCTGGCTATGAGTAAAGATTGGAGATGCTGGGTCTCTTTTCTTTGGAATAGAGGAGGGTAAGGGGAGACCTGACTGAGGTGTATAAAATTATGAGGGGCCTGGATAGAGTGGATAGGAAGGACCTGTTTTCCTTGGCAGAGGGGTTAACAACCAGGGGTCATAGATTTAAAGTAATTGGGGGGAGGTTTAGAAAAGATATGAGGGGAAATTCCTTTACCCAGAGGATGGTGGGGATCTGGAACTCCCTGCCTGAAAGGGTGATGGAGGCAGGAACCCTCACCACATTTAAAAGACACATGGATGTGCACTTAAAGTGCCGTAACCTACAGGGCAATGGACCAAGAGCTGGAAAGTGGGATTAGGCTGGATAGCATTTGGTCGGCCGGCGGGGACACGATGGGCCGAAATGGCTTCCTTTCATGCTGTAAATTTCTATGATTCTAAATGATAAAATGTATAAGCAGGTATATTATAGCAAGTTGTGAAAAGTAATTTATAGCTGGAAATGATAGTCAGGTAGGGGTCGAATTTCCATGGAATTCTCATCAACTACTTCAGTAACTTTGATGTAAAATTGCCAGAAACCCTGCAAAAATGGCATAGAATGAATCACTCCTGTGGAAATTCCAGGCATGCCAACTACTGCCTCTGTGAATCCTCCTTTCCATCCCCTTCCCAATTATTTTATGTTCTGATGTTTCCTATGGAAGGAGCTGACTTTTCTTGGTTCATTTTTCTCTCCAGTGCTATATGATGATCATGGTAAAGAATCATGCTTAGAATTTCCATGGTGGTTCTCCCCATCTACTATCGTAACTTTGTAGAAGATTGGTGGAGCCCTGGTGAAATGATGTAATTGGCTAAATGTGGCCGTTTCGGCTGTTTTTCCAGGAGCTTTTCTTGTCTTCTGTTGAAGATATGATAGTACATTGGGAGAACCCTGTGTAAACATAGAAACATAGAAACATAGAAAATAGGTGCAGGAGTAGGCCATTCGGCCCTTCGAGCCTGCACCGCCATTCAATGAGTTCATGGCTGAACATTCAACTTCAGTACCCCATTCCTGCTTTCTCGCCATACCCCTTGATCCCCCTAGTAGTAAGGACCTCATCTAACTCCTTTTTGAATATATTTAGTGAATTGGCCTCAACAACTTTCTGTGGTAGAGAATTCCACAGGTTCACCACCCTCTGGGTGAAGAAGTTCCTCCGCATCTCGGTCCTAAATGGCTTACCCCTTATCCTTAGACTGTGACCTCTGGTTCTGGACTTCCCCAACATTGGGAACATTCTTCCTGCATCTAACCTGTCTAACCCCGTCAGAATTTTAAATGTTTCTATGAGGTCCCCTCTCATTCTTCTGAACTCCAGTGAATACAAGCCCAGTTGATCCAGTCTTTCTTGATAGGTCAGTCCCGCCATCCCGGGAATCAGTCTGGTGAACCTTCGCTGCACTCCCTCAATAGCAAGAATGTCCTTCCTCAGGTTAGGAGACCAAAACTGTACACAATACTCCAGGTGTGGCCTCACCAATGCCCTGTACAACTGTAGCAACACCTCCCTGCCCCTGTACTAAAGCCCCTTGCTATGAAGGCCAACATGCCATTTGCTTTCTTAACCGCCTGTTGCACCTGCATGCCAACCTTCAATGACTGATGTACCATGACACCCAGGTCTCTTTGCACCTCCCCTTTTCCTAATCTGTCACCATTCAGATAATAGTCTGTCTCTCTGTTTTTACCACCAAAGTGGATAACCTCACATTTATCCACATTATACTTCATCTGCCATGCATTTGCCCACTCACCTAACCTATCCAAGTCGCTCTGCAGCCTCACAGCATCCTCCTCGCAGCTCACACTGCCACCCAACTTAGTGTCATCCGCAAATTTGGAGATACTACATCTAATCCCCTCATTTAAATCATTAATGTACAGTGTAAACAGCTGGGGCCCCAGCACAGAACCTTGCGGTACCCCACTAGTCACTGCCTGCCATTCTGAAAAGTACCCATTTACTCCTACTCTTTGCTTCCTGTCTGACAACCAGTTCTCAATCCATGTCAGTACACTACCCCCAATCCCATGTGCTCTAACTTTGCACATCGATCTCTTGTGTGGGACCTTGTCGAACGCCTTCTGAAAGTCCAAATATACCACATCAACTGGTTCTCCCTTATCCACTCTACTGGAAACATCCTCAAAAAATTCCAGAAAATTTGTCAAGCATGATTTCCCTTTCACAAATCCATGCTGACTTGGACCTATCATGTCACCTCTTTCCAAATGCACTGCTGTGACATCCTTAATAATTGATTCCATCATTTTACCCACTACCGATGTCAGGCTGACCGGTCTATAATTCCCTGTTTTCTCTCTCCCTCCTTTTTTAAAAAGTGGGGTTACATTGGCTACCCTCCACTCCATAGGAACTGATCCAGAGTCAATGGAATGTTGGAAAATGACTGTCAACGCATCCACTATTTCCAAGGCCACCTCCTTAAGTACTCTGGGATGCAGTCCATCAGGCCCTGGGGATTTATCGGCCTTCAATCCCATCAATTTCCCCAACACAATTTCCCGGCTAATAAGGATTTCCCTCAGTTCCTCCTCCTTACTAGACCCCCCGACCCCTTTTATAACCGGAAGGTTGTTCGTGTCCTCCTTCGTGAATACCGAACCAAAGTACTTGTTCAATTGGTCCGCCATTTCTTTGTTCCCCGTTATGACTTCCCCTGATTCTGACTGCAGGGGACCTACGTTTGTCTTTACTAACCTTTTTCTCTTTACATATCTATAGAAACTTTTGCAATCCGTCTTAATGTTCCCTGCAAGCTTCTTCTCATACTCCATTTTCCCTGCCCTAATCAAACCCTTTGTCCTCCTCTGCTGAGTTCTAAATTTCTCCCAGTCCCCAGGTTCGCTGCTATTTCTGGCCAATTTGTATGCCACTTCCTTGGCTTTAATACTATCCCTGATTTCCCTTGATAGCCACGGTTGAGCCACCTTCCCTTTTTTATTTTTACGCCAGACAGGAATGTACAATTGTTGTAGTTCATCCATGCGGTCTCTAAATGTCTGCCATTGCCCATCCACAGTCAACCCCTTAAGTATCATTCGACAATCCATCCCAGCCAATTCACGCCTCATACCTTCAAAGTTAGCCTTCTTTAAGTTCTGGACCATGGTCTCTGAATTAACTGTTTCATTCTCCATCCCAATGCAGAATTCCACCATATTATGGTCACTCTTCCCCAAGGGGCCTCGCACAACGAGATTGCTAATTTTCCTCTTTTCTACTGCTCCATTCTGTTCTGTTATTATTGAAAATATTGTTTAATCTTCACCAAGTATGTCCAATCATCTGCTTTCTGGACTGCAAAAATCTCTTTGGTTCTGTTGCTATTTCTCCCATCATCTGCAAGATCTATGCTGTAAACGTAACCATGTCCTGTTAACTTTTTGTCAATCATTAATTACTGCCAGTGCGCCTTTACTTCTCCTTGGAAATTTGTTCATGTTCATCCTTGAGAAATGTTATATTGGTACTGTCCAAAATTACAGAAACTGATGTTGACTCTCAAATCATTATATTGAACATTCTGGCCTAATGCATGATTTGCAGTGTTGTTTTCAGCATGCCCCTTCCACTGGGAATTTTGTTACCTGTGTTCTGTATGAGTAGAACTCTGCTCTTGAACATTTTGGGAATCATTACCTTGGACATTTACAACCTTTAATGGAGCACGTCTGAACAAATTCCTATCATATGATCTCCCACTAAAACTACATTCATGGATTTCTAGTTTCCTCTCTATCTGTAGTATAGTTGATGACATTCTCGCTCTCTTTCCCACTGTTACCCATGTCTGCCAAGGTCTTGCGTACTGCTGCCACTTCTCGGATGGCTGTGGCTCAGTGGATAGCCCTCTTGCCTCCAAGCCAGAAGGCTGTGGGTTCAAGTCCCACACCAGGAGTGCTGTCTTTCAGATAAACATAAGAACATAAGAAATAGGAGTAGGCCACTTGACCCCCTCGAGTCTGCTCCACCATTCAATAAGATCATGGCTGATCTGATCCTGGCCTGAACTCCACTTCCCTGCTTACTCCCCATAACCCTTGACTCCCTTATCTTTCAAAAATCTGTCTATCTCCACCTTAAATACACTCAATGACCCGGCCTCCACAGCTCTCTGAGGTAGAGAATTCCAAAGATTCACGCCCCTCTGAGATAAGAAATTCCTCCTCATTTCCATTCCATTTGCCTTCCTAATTACTTGCTGTACCTGAATGCTAACTTTTAGTGTTTCATGTACAAGGATGCCCAGATCTCTCTCTACCGCCACATTTTGTAATCTCTCTCCATTTAAATAATAAGTTGTTTTTTTATTTTTCCTACCAAAGTGGATAACCTCACATTTTTCCACATTATACTCTATCTGCCAAATGTTTGCCCACTCACTTAGCCTATCTATATCCCTTTGTAGATTCTTTGCATCCTCCTCACAACTTGCTTTCCCACCTATCTTTGTGTCATCAGCAAATTTGGCTACATTACACTTGGTCCCTTCATCCAAGTCATTAATATAAATTGTAAATAGTTGAGGCTCCAGCACTGATCCCTGTGGCACCCCACTAGATACAGTTTGCTAATCTGAAAATGACACATTTATCTCAACTTTCTGCTTTCTGTTAGTTAGCCAATCCTCTATCCACGCTAATATATTATCCCCAACCCCTGAGTTCTTATCTTGTGCAGTAACCTTTTATGTGGCACCTTATCGAATCTTTCTGAAAATCCAAATACACAACATCTACTGGTTCCCCTTTATCCACCCTGCTCATTACATCCTCAAAGAACTCGAGCAAATTTGTGAAACTTGATTTCCCTTTCATAAAACCATGCTGACTCTGTTTGACTGTATTATGATTTTCTAAATGTCCTGCTACTGCTTTCTTAATGATTTTCCCAATGACAGATGTTAGGCTAACTGGTCTATAGTTTCCTGCTTTCTGTCTCTCTCCTTTCTTAAATAGAGGTGTTACATTTGTGGTTTTCCAATCTGCTGGGACCTCTCCAGAATCCAGGGAATTTTGGTAGATTACAACCAATGCATCCACTATCTCTGTAGCCACTTCTTTTAAGACCCTAGGATGCAGGCCATCAGGTCCAGGGGACTTGTCTATCTTTAGTCCCATTAGTTTACCTAGTACTTTTTCTCTAGTGATTGTGATTGTTTTAAGTACCCCCCGCCCCCCCCCCCCCCAATCGAATAGCCCCTTGATTATCAATTATTGGGATGCTTTTAGTGTCTTCTACAAAATATTTGTTCAAAGAATCTGCCATTTCTCTGTTTCCCATTACTAATTCCCCAGCTTCATCCACTAAGTGTCCAACGTTTACTTTAGCTACTCGCTTCCATTTTATATACCTGGAGAAGCTCTTACTGTCTGTTTTTATATTTCTTGCTAGTTTACTCTCATAAGCTATCTTCTCTCGCTTTATAATTTTTTTAGTCATCCTTTGCTGGTTTCTAAAAATTCCCAATCTGCTGGCCTTGCACTGTTCTTCGTAACATTGTATGTCTTTGTTTTCAATTTGATGCCATCCTATACCTCCTTAGTTAGCCACAGATAGTTCATCCTTCTCTTAGAGTCTTTTTTTCTCACGTTAAACCGAGGGCCTATCTGCTTTCTCAGGTGGATGTAAAAGTTCCCATGGCACTATTTTGAAGAAGAGCAGGGGAGTTATCCCTGGTGTCCTGGTTAATATTTATCCCTCAATCAATATAACAAAAAAAACAGATTATCTGTTCATTATCACATTGCTGTTTGTGGGAGCTTGCTTGTGCGCAGATTGGCTGCTGCGTTTTATACAGTAAGTCATAGGCAGTCCCTCGAAGTCGAGGAAGACTTGCTTCAACTCTAAAAGTGAGTTCTTAGGTGACTGAACAGTCCAGTACGGGAATTCCAGTCTCTGTCACAGGTGGGACAGACAGGATGGATGGGGAGTCTGGTTTGCCGCACGCTCCTTCCACTGCCTGCGTTTGCTTTCTGCATGCTCTCGGCGATGAAACTCAAGCTGCTCAGCGCCCACTCGGATGCTCTTCCTCCACTTAGGGCGGTTTTTGGCCACGGACTCCCAGATGTCGGTGGGGATGTTGCACTTTATCAAGGAGGCTTTGAGAATGTCCTTGAAATGTTTCCTCTGACCACCTGGGGCTCCCTTGCCATGTTGGAATTCCGAGTAGAGCGCTTGCTCTGGGAGTCTTGTGTCAGGCATGCGAACAATGTGGCCCGCCCAGTGTCGTCAGTGCTTTGATGCTGGGGATGTTGGCCTGATCGAGGACACTAACATTGGTGCGTCTGTCCTCCCAGGGGATTTGCAGGATCTTGCAGCGACATCGTTGGTGGTATTTCTCCAGCGATTTAAGGTGTCGATTGTATATGGTCCACGTCTCTGAGCCATACAGGAGGGCGGATATCACTACAGCCTTGTAGACCATAAGCTTGGTGCCAGATTTGAGGGCCTGATCTTCGAACACACTCATCCTCAGGTGGCCGAAGGCTGCGCTGGCGCACTGGAGGCGGTTTTGAACCTTGACGTCGTGTCTGCTCTTGCTAATAATAGGCTCCCACGATATGGAAAGTAGTCCACGTTGTCCAGGGCACCGCCGTTGATCTTGATGACTGGGGGGCAGTGCTGTGTGGCGGTGTCAGGTTGGTGGAGGACCTTTGTCTTACGGATGTTTAGTGTAAGGCCTATGCTTTTGTATGCTTCAGTGAAGATGTTGACTATGACTTGGAGTTCAGCTTCTGAATGTGATCAGACGCAAGCATCATCTGAGTACTGTAGTTCGACGACAGAGGATGGGACGGTCTTGGATCTGGCCTGGAGATGACGAAGGTTGAACAGGTTCCCACTGGTTCTGTAGTTTAGTTCCCCTCCAGTGGGGAGCTTGTTGAGTGTGAGGTGGAGCATTGCAGCGCGGAAGATTGAGAAGAGGGTTGGCGCAATGACGCAGCCCTGCTTGACCCCGGTCTGGATGTGGATTGGGTCTGCAGTGCATTTTATACATTGCAACAATGACTACACTCCAAAAGTAATTCATTGGCTGTAAAGCACTTTGAGACGTCCGATGGTCGTGAAAGGCGCTATATAAATCTGAGGGCTGGATTTTCCGCTCTTTTGCACCCCAGAGGTGTGGTAAATGGTATAACTGGGCATAATGCCAGGCAATCAGGTTTTAACGCCCGGCCGGTAAATTATGCTCCTGATTTGCGGTGGTGCATAAACTTACCGTCCGCCCTCCAGTTTTACTGACATCATGACTTCAATCATCGTGCAATGCTGTGCTTGCGCCCCAGATGGAAAATTCAGCCCCAATGCCTCATTTAACATCCGTTCCAGGTATCGTCTGAAAAAAACGGCGGTCCCAGGGTGCAGCAGGTGGTAATGGTGGCATATTTAAATGGAGGGAGGAGGATCCTACATCGCAGGCCACATTGACTACAATGGTTGCACACAGCACACTGCGTGAAGCTCCGACTTGCAAACGGCACTTTTATCTGCCATTACAGTGTCTTTACATGGTCAGTGAAAGAATTTAATGGGGCCATTACTAATTTACCATTGTATTATGCTGGTTGCTATTGGCAAGTGGCTTCAAGCTTGAAGAAGGGCTGCTGGCCATGTCGGGCCACGGATGAGGAGAGGTCGAAAACGTCTTGAGAGGAGGCCTTACCCCCGATGGGTTTACAGGGACCAAAACACATACCTCAGCTCTCTGAAGAACAGTTTGTGAGAAGGCTGCGATTCCAAAAGGAAGTGCTGACAAAGATATGCCAGCTCCTACAGGCAGACCATCGGTCTTCCAGCGCCAACACATCTGTGCTGTCCATCGCAGTGAAGGCGACTGTGGCACTGGTCGTCTATGCCGCTGGCTCCTTCCAGGCAGCAGCAGGGTACATATGTAGCATCTCTCAATACGCTGCACATCGTTGCATTCGCCAAGTCTCGAAAGCTCTGTATGCCCGCAGAATGGACTGCATAAAGTTCCCAATGAACAGGGACGGCCAGAATGAGAGGGCATGTGGGTTTGGCAGAATTGCAGGCTTCCCGAGAATTCAAGGAGCCATTGACTGGACACATGTGGCCTTGCGTGCACCATTGGACAATGCAGAGGTATTCAGAAACCAAAAGGGATACCACTTCCTAAAGGTCCAGCTGGTGTGCAACCAAACGTAGTGCATCCTCGCAGTGAATGCCCGCTATCCAGGGAACGCACTTGATGCTTTCATCTTGCATGAGAGCCGTGCCTCACGAATGTTTGAGCAACAAAGAGAAGGGCAGGGCTGGCTGATCGGGGACAAAGCATACGGCCTAGCCATCTGGTTCATGACCCCCCCTCCACAACCCCACCACAGAAGCCGAGCAGCGCTACAATGAGAACCATGCAGCCACCCGCAACATCATCGAACAGACAGTGGGGTGCTCAAGCAGCACTTCCGATGCCTTGACCCTCAACAGATTTCCGAATTCATTGTGGTGTGCTGCACGCTACACAAATTGGCCATCATGAGGGACCAGGCATTGCTAGTGGAGATTGCAGGCCCACCTCAGGAGGAGGAGGAGGACAATGATGAGGAGCCTGGCGAGGCCCCGATTGTACAGCCACAGCATCCATGGGGAAGGCAGCATCCAGATGCTGCTGGAGCAAGAATCACATGTCGCCAGCTCATAATTGACCAGTTTGGTTGAATGGAGGAAGCTGAGGGATGTATTTAATACTGGCCATGCTATGTGCCACCATACAAGCACATCTACGGTGAGCTTTTGAATGATACAAACGACACCAACAGCAAAGGGTCCAAGTGACATTTTTATCAAAAAAATGTTACAAACAATGCACCCCCAACAAAACCAAATGAGACAATAAACCATCATAACCACATGATACAATAAACAGCATCCAGCTGCAAGTTACTTAACAACAAGTGCATTATTAAAAAACGACTATTTACCAGCATTCTCATAAAATATCAAGGTATCTGCAGAAGGCAGTCCCACCCCTTAATGGGCCTTGGCCTGAGATTTCTCCCCCCCTTCCTTTCATTCCCCTCCCAAGCCCGCTGCTCCCCCTCAATGAGGTCTCAGTGCCCACAGCGAGGTCTCAGTGCCCACAGCAAGGCTGCTTGAGGGCTGCTATGGGGCAGACACTGCAGATTGCAAATGAGGATGCCCTGGACCAGATCAGGGCCTGGAAGGCCCGGCTGCAGACTGCTGTGCCTCATAATCGGCTGAAGCAGTCACTGGTGGCTCGAGTATGTACCGTGCAGGGTTCATGGTTGGAGAGTCAGTGGTGGGAGCCGGAATGCTGTCATCCTGAGGAAGGACAGCACCTTCCATTTCCTGGGAGCCACTGAAACTCTGACAGGACTGGGCCTCAAAATCTGGAGCAAGATATGTCTCCACAACTTGCTAGCCTGCTTCGGCACTGTCACTTCTCCGTTGGACACAGAGAATGGCACCAGTCACCGACCGCATCACATCACCAAGCTGCAGCGTAGTTTGTGCCTGCGATTCAATCGATGCTGCAACGTGATCAAGTGCACGCGCCACACACTCTGGAACACCAGTGCCACTGCTTGACGCCACCTGCCACTGTGAGTGGGCAATGATGGCCTCGCTGGAGTCCTGATTTTCAGTGACAATGCGTGACGCTGCCTCCGCAACAGTCGCAGAAAGTTTGCCAATGCTTTCTGGGATCTGACCCAATGCAGCCATGAACTCACAGTGCATGCCTGTGTTTTCCCTGGACATTTCCACCAAGTCCAGTTCCATGTCTGCCAGGAGCTTCCGATGACTCAAAGCCAGGGAAATTGGGCTCATCCCCAGATGTGCTTTGTTGCGACGGGCCAACTGGTGAGCTCTGCGGCTCAGCCATTGCAGTTTACTCGCACGCCTCATCATCTCCCCAATGGCCAGATGTTGATGGCTCCCTGGATGCCTGTCGCAATTGTGGCTGCTCTTCTGCAAGCAGAAAACAACAGATGTGTGGTTAGCAGCAGGGTAGGGGGCAGGGTGATAGTAGGAAGTTGGCATTGCACATGTACATGTGAAGGCCCCACACCACTTCATAATACATCTCAATGAAGTCACATCAGTCTCGCAATCCATTTACATATCCTCACTACCCGAAGGGGACTCAGCATCGCCTCTGGCAACTGTCCGAGCTGGTGCTCCAATGAGGGCAGACACCCATTCCTCCACATCTGTTAAATCCAGGATCTAAGGCAGACCCTTGCCTGTCCGGCACTGCTCACGCCTGTTGTGTGACGGCTTCACCTGCAATGCGAAAAATAGGAAGGGTTCAGAAAGGGTACACCGCCTGTTGTGCCACATATGCCTACCATAGTTCAATAGCTGAGCCTGTGTGGATGTGCAAATGTCTTCACTTCAAAATGTGCGGATGTTGCATGAGCTTTGTGAGCGATTGGTAGGAGGTGAGAGGGATGTAACATAGAGGCTGCAGGTGATCTTTATGAAACCTATATCAGCAGTGTGAGTGTATTGTGAGGAAGGTGCTCAATGATTAGGGAACAAGAGGTGATGTGAATCCTTAATTAAGAGGCAATGGCTGGAGAAGTCAGTCTTCAGCTTTCTGATGTATTGTGAAACCCACACCACAGGCTGCAAGACTTTGAGAATGGGCAGATACATGAAAGACTTCACATAGTGTCTGACATTCTGTTGGAAGGATAGCAAGCATACATAAATGTGAAGGGTACACATCCTGATGACACTAGTTAGGACGTTGAACTTTTTGCGGTATTGGGTGCCAGTTCCGGAAACCATGTCTCCTGCAGACACCTCCTGGGCAATTTCATGCCATATCTGTTTGAAAATTTTTGGCAGTGGTCTCCCTCCCCCAACCAGATGGAGTGGTGTGGACTATGGCCTCAGCAGCTTCCGTTGAGAAACGCGTGGCACACGGCCTGGCCTCCTGCTGCTCCATCTCTGCAGAAGTGCCAGAAGTCGGGCGGGTCATCTGCGCATGCGCGGAGGAAGCCATCATGCCCTGAAATAATGTCTGCGCCCGGGTAAACAAAAACGTGACTGCACATGCGCAAAATGGCTGCCTCATTTACTGCCATGATTTTCAGCTCGGGCATACAAAGTCCGTTGTGTAATGCCTGATTTAATGGCCCGATCATGGATCCTCATTTTTTGCCAAAGTTTCCAGTCGAACTTTTTTCAGGCGGTATCGGGACCACCCCGCCGTGATTAGCATCCCCGAAATCGGGAAAGTTGAAAATCCAACCCTAAGTCTTTTCTTTCTTTCTTTCTTTCTCTTTCTCTCTTTCTTTCTCTTTTTCTCTTTCTCTCTTTCTTTCCCTCTTTCTCTCTTTCTCTCTTTCTCTCTCTCTTTCTCTCTCTCTTTCTCTCTCTCTCTTTCTCTCTCTCTCTTTCTCCCTTCCTTCCTTCCTTCCTTCCTTCCTTCCTTCCTTCCTTCATTCCTTCATTCCTTCATTCCTTCCTTTGTTCCTTCATTTCTTCATTCCTTCCTTCCTTCCTCTTTCACATTCCTGCATAGAGAGAAGAAAATTCTTGTTGTCTGACAATCTTTCTCTTGCATCTTGCCTTTAATCCTTTACTATAGAAAAGAATATGCCATCGTCCTCCACACAGATGCAATGAAAAAAATGGACACCGAGCCAAAGACGATGGCTTTGATTTTGCTTGCTTTGGTAAGCCCGGGCGGGCGACATTGCTGGCGGGTCCCAACCCCACTACTGGCTCCATCCCGCTGTCCAAAAGGACTTTCAGTTGATGAGGCTTGTTAAGCTTGCTCAGCATGTTTGCCGGTCCAATTAGCAGGTCTGGTGATGTCATTTCATGACGCATCATCAGCTGGTTTCCTTAAAGGGAACATGGCCAACTTTATGTTGACATTTGTGCTGTCAGTGTTCTACAGCATTGAAGTGCTGCAAACACAGACAATGACTGCACAGAGGTGCAGGGCTGCATTCAGGTTCTCCCATGACTCTATCCATATGCTTATGGAGGGAGTCACAGCACGCAGTCTTCCCTTCCCATGGGTGGAAAACACCTTCCCAGAAGACCAAAACAGCTTGGTTGCACATTGCACAGGAAGGCACAAACAGGGAAGTGGCCAGGAGAAACTGGGCGCAGTGGCACAACCCTTTCAATTATCTCAGAGCATGAAATGTTGGTACAAAGCCACACTCACCTTCATCCTGTTGTGCCTCTTATCACATCCCCATCACTCTGCCTTCCCTACCCTACCCTTACATCCTTACAGCCATCCCTCTATCTAAGTTATCACACCCCCATCTCACTAGCCACCCCTCACCCTCATCCTAGTGCAATCATTACAACTAACAACACACAAAGATAGCCACTTGGATGTTTTAGCCAATGTTCATGTAATGTTTCTGTTAATGTGCTGTAAAACACTGAAACCTTTATTTTCATCACTTTGCATTCTTGGACAGATTTGTGTGTACCTTTGGAAGTGGCTTAGTGAGCTTCAGAGAATGGTGAGACATAACTGTACCTCCTGCAATGGTGGTGAGTGTGAAAGGAATGGCTTGGACATTGTAGGGATGCTTTATGGTGTTGATATGGGGTGGTGCCAGTCTGGCGCATCATGTGGCAGCCAGGATGTACAAGTGAAGTAAATCTGGCCATGATGAGGCCATCCCTGACCTCCCGGACAGCAATGTGCTCGGATGCTGATGCCCTCGGTCCTTCGCAGCATCAGGTGATTGAGGAGAAGGTTGGTGTTGTTGGTGCTGCTAGTGTGCCAGGTACTGTTGATGTTGGGGCTGATCGTGGTCATATTCTGAGGACCACGGTGAGACAGTATAAAGGGCAACCAGGTGAAGTTGAGATGACAGATGCATTCTGTCAATTGTGAGAGAGTTCTTTTAATGAGGAAAGGAGAGTTGAAAGTGGAAAGCCTTCAGAATCTGTGCTGGAAATTGACTGAGAAACAGCTTGGGGATGAAACACGTGATGATGTGTCAGGTGGGAGCTTTTACTGTACATTTAAAGCTGTCAAGTAATCAACTGGAGCAATGGCCACTAAACTCCCGCCTCAGGTTGACAGCCATGGTCCCCGAACAGCATGGTCCCCGAACAGCGGCCACGAATGTGAAAAGGGAAGTTAAAAAGTCTGTTAATCATCTGTTAATGAGATTTAATGAGTTTACTTGGGTCCCTCGCCGCTGCCTTTCAGATTTTACACAGTGCTGACAGACCCGACATTGGGAAAGGTGCTTGGCAGCAGGTTCACAACGGGGTCCCGATCTTCTGTCTAAAAAAAAACACTTTCCCACCTAACCTGCCACCGATTCTGCCTGCTGACCCCTCAGAAAATTCTGGCCAAAGATAATAAGAGTGGTGCCCAAAAGCATAGTATAAGAGGAGGTTTTAAGGAGAATGTTGAAAATGGAGATGGAGGATTTAGGGAGGGAATTCCAGAGCATGGGTCTGTAAGAACATTGAGATTGAGACTCTGACAAAAATATTTATCAAGGACACAAGTTAAATCCTTAAAGCTTCACCTTGAAAAGGAAAAATATACTTGAAAAGGATAAATTTGCAGGGTTATGTTGAAAGAACAGGCGAGTGGGACTAATTGGATAGATCTTTCAAAGAGCCGGCACATTGTGCCAAATGGCCTCCTTTTTGTGTTGTATGTTTATATGATTCTACGATCTTAAAACCTCATCAAAGAACTGTTTGCTGCCCAGTTTATGCCTAGGAATTAATGATGCATGAGTTTGGATCATCGAACTGTCTTGCATTAATCAATTTGGATTATATTAGCACACCACCAACCTCCCAGGATGCACATAAGCTGCTGAGTGAATTAATGAATTCTTTCTTGCCAATTACTAAAGAAGACGTCAGACAATAAAATTATGATCTAATAATTGTTTATTAACCTTAGAATCATAGTTAGGAGCACAAAGTATACAAATAATTAGTAGATATGATTCATTGACAAAAGAAACAGAGGTTATAAAGGCAGTTCAGTTATAAGAACATAAGAAATAGGAGCAGAAGTAGACCATTTGGACCCTCCAGCCTGCTCCGCCATTCAATAAGATCATGGCTGATCTGATCTTGGACTCAACTTCACTTTCCTGCCCACTCCCTATAACCCTTTACTCCCCTATTGTTCAAAAATCTGTCTGCCTCTACCTTAAATATATTCAAAGACAAATTTGCTGGAGTTCTTTGAGGATGTAACGAACAGGGTAGATAAAGGGGAACCAGTGGATATAGTGTATTTGAACTTTCAGAAGGCATTTGACAAGGTACCACATAAAAGGTTACTGCACAAGATAAAAATTCACAGGGCTGGGGGTAATATATTAGCATGGATAGAGGATTGGCTAATGAACAGAAAACGGAGAGTCGGGATAAATGGTTCATTCTTGGATTGGCAATCAGTAACTAGTGGGGTGCCGCAGGGATCAGTGCTGGGACCCCAACTATTTGCAATCTATATTAACGACTTGGAAGAAGGGACTGAGTGTAACCTAGCCAAGTTTGCTGACGATACAAAGATGGGAGGAAAAGCAATATGTGAGGACGACACACAAAATCTGCAAAAGGACATAGACAGCCATAGTGAGTGGGCAAAAATTTGGCAGATGGAGTATAATGTTGGAAAGTGTGAGGTCATGCACTTTGGCAGAAAAAAATCAAAGAGCAAGTTATTATTTAAATGGAAAAAGATTGCAATGTGCTGCAGTACAGCGGGACCTGGGGTACTTGTGCATGAAACACAAAAGGATAGTATGCAGGTACAGTAAGTGATCAGGAAGGCCAATGGTATCTTGGCCTTTATTGCAAAGGGGTGGAGTATAAAAGCAGGGAAGTTTTGCTACATCTATACAAGGTATTGGTGAGGCCACACCTGGAATACTGCGCGCAGTTTTAGTTTCCATATTTACGAAAGGATATACTTGCTTTGGAGGCAGTTCAGAGAAGGTTCACTAGGTTGATTCCAGGGATGAGGGGGTTGACTTATGAGGAAAAGTTGAGTAGGTTGGGGCCTCGACTCATTGGAATTCAGAAGAATGAGAGGTGATCTTATCGAAACGTATAAGATTATGAGGGGGCTTGACAAGGTGGATGCAGAGAGGATGTTTCTACTGATGGGGGAGACTAGAGCAAGAGGGCATGATCTTAGAATAAGGGGCTGCCCATTTAAAACAGACGAGAAATTTATTTTCTCAGAGGGTTGTAAATCTGTGGAAGTCGCTGTGGAAGCTGCGACATTGAATAAATGTAAGACAGAAATATACAGTTTCTTAAACGATAAGGGGATAAGAGGTTATGGGGAGCAGGCGGGGAAATGGAGCTGAGTCCATGATCAGATCAGCCATGATCTTTTGAATGGTGGAGCAAGCTCGAGGGACCATATGGCCTACTGTTGTTCCTATTTCTTATGTTCTTATGACCCAGCCTCCACGGCTCTCTAGGGTAGAGAATTCCAAAGATTCACGCCCCTCTGAGAGAAGAAATTCCTCCTCAACTCAATTTTAAATGTGTGACCCCCTTACTCTGAAAACTATGCCCCCTAGTTCTAGATTCCCCACAAAGGGAAACATCCTCTTTGCATCTACTCTGTCCAGTCCCCTCAGAATCTTATAAGTTTCAATAAGATCACCTCTTATTCTTCTAAACTCCAATGAGTATAGGCCCAACCTGCTCAACCTTTTTTCATAAGATATCCCTTTCAACTCAGGAATCAACCTAGTGAACCTTCTCTGAACTGCCACCAATGCAAGTATATCCCTCTTTAAATAAGGAGACCAAAACTGTATTGAAGTACTCCAGGTGTGGCCTCATCAATACCCTGTACAGTTGTAGCAGGACTTCCCTACTTTTATACTCCATCCCCTTTGCAATAAAGGCCAACATTCCATTTGCCTTATTAATTACTTGCTGTACCTGCATGCTAACTTTTTGTGTTTCATGTACAAAGACCCCCAGATCCCTCTGTACTGCAGCATTTTGTAGTCTTTCCCCCAATTTAAATAATAATTTGCTTTTTTATTCTTCCTACCAAAGTGGATAACCTCAGATTTTCCCACATTGTACTCCATCTGCCAAATTTTTGCACACATACTTAACCCATCTCTATCCCTTTGCAGATTCTTTGTGTCCTCTTCACAACTTACTTTCCCACCTATCTTTGTATCATCAGCAAATTTGGCTACATTACACTTGGTCCCTTCATCCAATTCATGAAAAGAGATTATAAATCGTTGAGGCCCCAGCACTGAACCCTGTGGCACTCCGCTAGTTACAGTTTGCCAACCTGAAAATGATCCATTTAATCCGACTCTCTGTTTTCTGTTAGTTAACCAATCATCTATCCATGCTAATATATTACCCCCAACCCTGTGAGCTCTTACCTTGTGGAGTAACCTTTTATGTGGCACTTTATCGAATGTCTTCTGGAAATCCAAATACACTACATCTACTGGTTCCCCTTTATCCACCCTCCTTGTTACACCCTCAAAGAACTCCAGCAAATTTGTCAAACATGATTTCACTTTCATAAAACCATGCTGACTCTGCTTGATTGTATTATGATTTTCTAAATGTCCTGCTACTACATCCTTAATAATGGACTCCAGCATTTTCCCAATGACAGATATTAGGCTAACTGATCTAGAGTTTCCTGCTTTCTGTCTCCCTCCTTTCTTGCATAAGGTTTTGTGGTTTTGCAATCCGCTGGGACCTCTCTAGAATCCGGGGCGTTTTGATAGATTACAACCAATGCATCCATCTCTGCAGCCACTTCTTTTAAGACCCGAGGAAATAGGCTATCGGGTCCAGGCGACTTGTCCACCTTTAGTCCCTTTAGTTTGCGTAGTATTTTTTCTCTCGTGACATGATTGTTTTAAGTTCCCCCCTCCCTATAGCTCTTTGATTATCTCTTCTTATTCAGATGCTTTTCGTGCCTTCTACCGTGAAGACCGATACAAAATATTTATTCAACATCTCTGCCATCTTCATGTTTCCCATTATTAATTCCCCAGTCTCATCTGCTAAGGGACCAACATTTACTTTACAAAAGCAAAATACTGCAGATGCTGGAATCTGAAATAAAAACGGAAAATGCTGGAAATCTCAGCTGGTCAGGCAGCATCTGTGGAGAGAAAAATTGAGTTAATGATTCGGGTCGACGACCCTTCATCAGAACTGGCGGATGTTCGAAAAGAACACATTCTTAAGAAGCACTGAAAGGGGGAGGGGAAGAAAGAACAAAAGGGAAGGTCTGTGATAGGGTGGAAGGCAGGAGAGATTAGAGAGACAAAAGGGATGATGGGCCAAATTGAAATGGTAATGGCCGGAGTTACAAGAAGGTTAGGCTGGATAGGGTGTGAATGGCAGAATAATGACCAGCTGCCATTGGAGACAAAGAGGGAAAAAAAGCACAGGCTCAAGGGTGCGGAGGTAAGGGGGGGGTGATGGGGAGAAACCAAATGTAATGTAGGTGGGGGTGGAAAAGGAGTCAAAGATGGGCAGAGGTTATGCTCTGAAATTGTTGAACTCGATGTTGAGTCCAGAAGACTGTAAAGTGCCTAAACGAAAGATGAGGTGTTGTTCCTCGAGCTTGCATTGAGCTTCATTGGAACAGTCTGAGGATGGAAATATCAGAGTGGGAATGGAGTGGAGAATTAAAGTGACAGCCGAGTGAAAGCTCAGGGTCACACTTACGGACTGAACGGAGGTGTTCCGCAAAGAGGTCACCCAATCTGCGCTTGGACTCACCAATGTAGAAGAGACCACATCGTGAGCAGCAAATAAAATATACTAAATTGAAAGAAGGTAAATCGTTGTTTCGCCTGGAAGGAGTATTTGGGGTCCTGAATAGTGGGAAGGGTGGAGGTAAAAGGGCCGGTGTTGCATCTCCTGCGCTTGCATGGGAAGGTGCCATGGGAATGGGAGGGGGTGCTGGGGGTGACCGTGGAATTGACCAGGGTGTCTCGGAGAGAGTAGTCCCTTTGGAATGCTGAGAGGGGAGAGGAAGATGTGATTGGTTGTAGGATCACGGTGGAGATGGCGGAGGATGATCCATTGAACGTGGAGTCTGG
The DNA here is from genome assembly GCF_044704955.1 of Pristiophorus japonicus. Taxonomy (NCBI): domain Eukaryota; kingdom Metazoa; phylum Chordata; class Chondrichthyes; family Pristiophoridae; genus Pristiophorus; species Pristiophorus japonicus. Next base: position 150,703,387 of record NC_091979.1, on the reverse strand, counting down.
TGGGGTGCAAGGTGAGGACAAGGGGAACCCTGTCGTGGTTTTGAGAGGGAGGGGAAGGGGCGAGAGCAGAGGTGCAGGAAATAGAACAGACATGGTTGAGGGCCATGATAACCACGGCGGAGGGGAATCCTCAATTGAGGAAAAAGGAAGACATGTCTGGGGCACTAGTGTGAAAGGTGGCATCGTCAGAGCAGATGAAACGGGGATGGAGAAACTGGGAGAATGGAATGAGGTCCTTACAGGATGCAGGGTGGGAGGATGATTAGTCAAGATAGCTGTGGGAGTCAGTGGGCTTATCGTGGATACCAGTCGAAAGCCTATCCCCAGAAATGGAAACAGAGTAGTCAAGGAAGGGAAGGGAAGGAAAGAGTCAGAGATGGACCATGTGAAGATGAGAGAAGGGTGGAAATTGGATGCAAAGTGAATGAAATTTTCTAATTCAGGGCAAGAGCAGGAAATGGCACCGATACAGTCAGCAATGTACTGGAAAAAGAGGTGAGGAAGGGGACCCGAGTAGGACTGGAACAAAGAATGCTCCACGTATCCGACAAAAAGGCAAGCATAGGACCCATGTGGGTTCCCATAGCAATACCTTTAATTTGTTGAAAGTGATTGGAATTGAAGGAGAAGTTGTTCAAAGTGAGAACAAGTTCAGCCAGGCAGAGGAACGTGGTGCTTGATGGGGAATGGTTGGACCTCTGCTCGAGGAAGAAGCGGAGCGTCCTTAAGCCATCTTGGTGGGGGGATGGAAGTGGTGAAAAGGAGACGGTAGTGGCCCTAAACTGGAAACTGTTCATGACAGAGGGCGTCGGAGGAGTCGCGGATGTAGGTGGGAAGAGAGTGGACAAGGGGAGAAAAAATAGAGTCGAGATAGAAAGAAATAAGTTATGTTGGGCAAGAACAGGCTGAAACAATGGATCTACCGGGGCAGTCCTGTTTGTGGATCCAGGGAAACATAGAAACATAGAAAATAGGTGCAGCAGTAGGCCATTCGGCCCTTCAGCCTGCACCACCATTCAATAAGATCATGGCTGATCATTCCCTCAGTACCCCTTTCCTGCTTTCTCTCCATACCCCTTAATCCCTTTCGCCGTAAGGGCCATATCTAACTCTCTCTGGAATATATCCAATGAACTGGCATCAACAACTCTCTGCGGTAGAGAATTCCACAGGTTAACAACTCTCTGAGTGAGGAACTTTCTCCTCATCTCAGACCTAAATGGCCTACCCCTTATCCTAAGACTGTGTCCCCTGGTTCTGGACTTCCCCATCATCGGGAACATTCTTCCCGCATCTAACCTGTCCAGTCCCGTCAGAATCTTGTAAGTTTCTATGAGATCCACTCTCATCCTTCTAAACTCCAGTGTATAAAGGCCGAGTTGATTCAGTCTCTCCTCATATGTCAGTCCCGCCATTCCGGGAATCAGTCTGGTGATCCTTCGCTGCACTCCCTCAATAGCAAGAACATCCTTCCTCAGATTAGGAGACCAAAATTGAACACAATATTCCAGGTGAGGCCTCACCAAGGCCCTGCACAACTGCAGTAAGACCTCCCTGCTCCTATACTCAAATCCCTTAGCTATGAAGGCCAATATACCATTTGCCTTCTTCACCGCCTGCTGTACCTGCATTCCAACTTTCAATGACTGATGAACAATGACACCCAGGTCTCGTTGCACCTCCCCCTTTCCTAATCTGCCACCATTCAGATAATATTCTGCCGTTGTGTTTTTGCCCCCAAAGTGGATAATCTCACATTTATCCACATTATACTGCACCTGCCATGCATTTGCCCATTCACCTAACCTGACCAAGTCACCCTGCAGCCTTTTAGCGTCTTCCTCACAGCTCACACCGCCACTCTGTTTAGTGTCATCTGCAAACTTGGAGATATTACACTCAATTCCTTCATCTAAATCATTAATCTATATTGTCAAGAGCTGGTGTCCCAGCATTGAATCTTGCGGCACGCCACTAGTCACAGCCTGCCATTCTGAAAAGGACCCGTTTATCCCGACTCTCTGCTTCCTGTCTGCCAACCAATTCTCTATCTACATCAGTACATTACGCCCAATACCATGTGCTCTGATTTTGCACACCAATCTCTTGTGTAGGGCCTTGTCAAAAGCCTTTTGAAAGTCCAAATACACCACATCCACTGGTTCTCCCTTGTCCACTCGACTAGTTACATCCTCAAAAAATTCCAGAAGATTTGTCAAGCATGATTTCCCTTTCATAAAACCATGCTGACTTGGACCGATCCTGTCACTGCTTTCCAAATGCGCTGTTATTTCATCTTTAACAATTGATTCCAACATTTTCCCCACTATTGATGTCAGGCTAACCATCCTATAATTACCCGTTTTCTCTCTCCCTCTATTTTTAACAGTGGTGTTACCCCGCAGTCCATAGGAACTGATCCAGAGTCGATAGACTGTTGGAAAATGATCATAATGCATCCACTATTTCGATGGCCACTTCCTTAAGTACTCTGGGATGCAGACTATCAGGCCCCGAGGATTTATCGGCCATCAATCCCATCAATTTCCCTAACACAATTTCCCTCTTTATAAGGATATCCTTCAGTTCCTCCTTCTCATTAGACCCTCGGTCCCCTAGTATTTCCGGAAAGTTATTTGTGTCTTCCTTCGTGAAAACAGAACCAAAGTATTTGTTTAACTGGTCTGCTATTTCTTTGTTCCCCATTATAAATTCACCTGAATCTGACTGCAAGAGACCTATGTTTGTTTTCACTAGTCTTTTTCTCTTCACATATCTATAGAAGCTTTTGCAGTCAGTTTTTATGTTCCCAGCAAGCTTCCTCTCATACTCTATTTTCCCCCTCCTAATTAAACAATTTGTCCTCCTCTGCTGTATTATAAAATTCTCCCAGTCCTCAGGTTTGCTGCTTTTTCTGGCCAATTAATATGCCTCTTCCTTGGGTTTAACACTATCCTTAATTTCCCTTGTGAGCTGTGGTTGAGCCACCTTCCCCGTTTTATTTTTACTCCAGACAGGGATGTACAATTGTTGAAGTTCATCCACGTGATATTTAAATGTTTGCCATTGCCTATCCACCGTTAACCCTTTAAGTATCACTCGCCAGTCTATTCTAGCCAATTCACGTCTCATACCATCGAAGTTACCTTTCCCCAAGTTCAGGACCCTAGTCTCTGAATTAACTGTGTCACTCTCCATCTTAATAAAGAATTCTACCATATTATGGTCACTCTTCCCCAAGGGGCCTTGCACAACAAGATTGTTAATTAGTCCTTTCTCATTACACATCACCCAGTCTAGGATGGCCAGCCCTCTAATTGGTTCCTCGACATATTGGTCTAGAAAACTATCCCTCATACACTTCAGGAAATCCTCCTCCACCGCATTGCTACCAGTTTGGTTAGCCCAATCAATATGTAGATTAGAGTCGCCCATGATAACTGCTGTATCTTTATTGCACGCATCCCTAATTTCTTGTTTGATGCTGTCCTCATCCTCATTACTACTGTTTGGTGGTCTGTACACAACTCCCACTAGCGTTTTCTGCCATTTGGTATTCCGTAGCTCCACCCATGCAGATTCCACATCATCCAAGCTAGTGTCCTTCCTTACTATTGCATTCATTTGCTCTTTAACCAGCAATGCCACCCCACCTCCTTTTACTTTCTGTCTATCCTTCCTAAATGTTTAATACCCCTGGATGTTGAGTTCCCAGCCTTGGTCACTCTGGAGCCATGTCTCCGTGATGCCAATTACATCATATCCGTCAACTGCTATCTGTGCAGTTAATTCGCCCACCGTATTCCGAATACTCTTCGCATTGAGGCACAGAGCCTTCAGGCTTGTCTTTTTAACACCCTTTGCCCCTTAATGATTTTGCTGTAAAATGGCCCTTTTTGTTTTTTGCCTTGGATTTCTCTGCCCTCCACTCTTACTTTTCTTCTTTCTATCTTTTGCGACTGCCTCCATTCCACTTCCCTCTGTCTCCCTGCATAGGTTCCTGTTAGCGTGAATGTTTTCTCGGAAGAATCACTCAACACTCAGAGTCGGTTCCAACGCCAATGCGGCCTTTATTTCTCCGGCGGGGAGGAAGCCTCAGGTCTGGATCCAGGCACTTCTCTCCGCTGAACAAAGAAATTCATTGATATTTATATGTTTTACAATAGTTCATTACAGTTACTCAGCCCACTTCGGCTGGACATACTCCAATCATAATGATTATAGATTACATATAGGTTTTTTCAACCCAATAGAATTCCCCTGATACCTCAGGGCTGTATGTTCGGTTTTTGTCAGCTCGGGCTGATTAATGACCTCGTTATGTGAAGTGGGCCTCCCCCTTATCTCTGTTCCTCAGGCTCTGCTGTGTGAAGTCCTTAATCAAGGACATTCCACACCAGGTACTATAATGGTTCGTTATAGTTATCTTGTCTCAAGTGGATGAGCCAAGGCATTCCCGGTAGTGGGCCTCACAGGGTCATTGCTCGGTCATTGCTCGGTCAGCCTCAGTTCATTACTTGACTAACTGAGTTCCCATCATGCTTGGACAGCCATTTTATATGTGGCCACTTCAAACCTATATGAGTTTAGATATATTCAGCAGGTGCCTAATGCCTAGTGTTTTGATATATTCAGCAGGTGCCTAATGCCTACAACAATTCCCTCCTTTCGGTAAAGGGACTAGTCCTAGTCCCCCTTTAATCGACCGCCCTACTTTTATTAGATTTTGTGCACGGCCCGGTACTCCCTGCCTCAACGTGCTGGCCAGTCACGCGGTTTCAGGAGTCCCGGTTGCTTAAATCAAATTGACAAAGGCTAAATCCTCCTGCCCCTTTATTAGACACGCTTGTTTAGCATTTGGGGACCGGTCATGGGTCCCTCTTCGTCGTGCGTGTGCCTGCATGCCTCGCAGGCCATTATGCCCCATGTTATTGCTAAGATCGATTGTATCCCGATCAGTATGTGTGAAATTATTCAAATCCAAGGATGGATGTTCACATTTATTCCCCAGTCCCAGACCTTTCTCCACCAACTCTGACTTTGTAAGTCTACATCGATATCTTCTTCCAGTACTTTGATTTTAGTTTGCAGTTGGTGGTAGAGCTTTACGGATTGACCCACCCTGAGCCTCAATTCTCGTAATACTTCGGTTAGATGTGGGATAGGGACCTGATCTGGCTCGTCATAATCCTGCAAATGATCGTGGAGCTGATCGGTTACACTAACAACTTCGGGTTTCCGGTGCCTTACCTGGGTGATATGCACTTGCCCAATCATGACAGGTCGTAGTGGCGCAAAGCAAAATTTCGGCTGTGATATTGGGCACTGCAGGTCATTATACTGGTATAGACGCAGTATCTTCCCTTTCCTCCGTAGCCTGCCCTCGCGAAGTGTCTGTGTGCGGGCACTATTTCTAGTACACATCTGTCGGTTTGGTTAAACCCGCACTCATCTCGCTCACCTCGGCCTACCGGGTGAGGGCATACTGTGATCTCCCCCCTTTGCTTGCATTCTGTCAGGGAAATTCCGGTAAGTATGTCGTTTCGACGAATGGCGGAGGTGGTGGTCAGATAGTAACGTATGGAGACATTGTCCCGTATTACTTCGATATTCTCTAGTTGGTACAGGGGGAACAGCCCTGAGTCCAGCGTGGCTATACGGATCATCAGGACTATCCCTATCCCAGTATTCTTACCCATCTGGCAATCTGGAATTGCTGGGTAAACTCGGGTCAGTCCCTTCAGAATACAATTATCCAGTGTCCCCCTTTGGTTAGCCAACTGAGCCAAATGTGAACTGTCTATCCAATCCGGTACTTCCCCGCGTTAGATCTGGTCGAGGTTGTGGCGGATCTGTCCCACCATCCACAGACCATAAGCGTGACAGAGTTGCCCTTGTCTTTGCTTTCCGGTATCTTCTTTTTCTCTATCAATGAGGTGATTGATGGTTTTGGCGTGAGCTTCCAGGACTGAGATGCCATCTAACTGGATTTCGGCACCCTCCTTTCCTAGGTTGGCTTGGTCTTCGGTTTTGCTCCACCCTTTCTAATAACCCCTTCATCACCCCTTCATCACCCCTCTAAGCTGTTCCACCCTCTCATTTAACCCTTGTATATCTATCGAGTTTACTACGGAGGTCCCTGTATTGAAGCCGGTAGCAACATCATTAACTATTCCCCTCTTTATCCTGGGGGCTGACCCCTGTCCTCGGAATCTACTGGCACCCATTGCATCGGCAGCCTGCTGCATTACAACTTTACTTAATACATTGTACATTTTCCTTGACTGTTCTGTACAGTATTCCGGCATCTGGATGCCTGAAATATTGATCAGGACAGGCACAATTTCATGTTTAACATTATCATACAATAATTCCCCTTCGTTGTACATTACAATCCCATTTTCTGGTCCCTTAGTAGTTATGGGACAAGGCAGTTCCTCGGGCAATGTAGTGGCACTTACGGGGCGTGACGTCGGCGAAGGTGAGAAGCATACATACAGTGATATTGCAGCCGCTCCCACCTCCTCGTAGTACCCACACAGCCCCACTCCCTTTTTGCGGATGACTGATTGCTGGGACTGCCCCGGAGGCGCGCAAATTATGCCGAAGGTGCATTCATCGGGCCCTTTGGCATCCCTCCGTTTAATGCAGCTGCTCCTTATACCCGTGGAACACTGTACACATACCCGGTTCTTATTAGGATTCACTTGTAACCATGCATTAAAATAAGTCCTGTCCTTGCTCCAATCCTTAGTGGCTGGGATGCACATTCCATCCATTAAATTAAACAAGACTCCATAGTTAATGTAGTTGTTTATTTCCTGAGTGCGCTGCAATCCATTGGTATCATCCAGTGTTTGCGTGGGTCTTGAGGTTCCCAGTATCATGAGTCCCAAGAGTCGAAGTCACCACTGCGGTCCCATCTTGGTGAGTGTTTTATCTGAAAATTTTAAACCGATAGCCTGGTCGTCACCAGGTGTTAGGTTCTAGTCTACTTGTGTCGCGGTCACTCTGTGGAATCGGAGGTAAGGATTAGGTTATCCATATTCTTTATAGTCGTACCATCTCTATCACTTCATGTCCCTGTCTGGGCTGCCGTCGGTTTTGCATTTGAGTCTGCTGTGCTCGAGTCTGCATGATGACCCATCTATATATTATCCAAACTCCAATCAACACCAATGCCACCACTATTCCTCTAAACATCGCTGTCTGCTTTACTGTTAGGTTGGGTTTGTGGACTACACCTACCCACCGTGGGGTACATTGGCTCTATTGCCATAGGTGATGGTGCTATGACTGCACATTGCACTATCTGTCTGGTCTTGTTTTTTTTTTAAACATCTCTTCCAGCCTGTTTATCTTAGCTTTTAACTCTTGACCAGCTAGTTCCGTTTTATTTTTATTCTGAATATCCCACCATTTCCTCTGTCAGTCAGGTGAGTCCTCTTTATTTTAGTAAAAAATTCAAATTAGTAAGGTCCAGTGTAAAACAGCTGTCAATGGAAAGGGTTAACTCCTTTACAGGTTTGTAAGAAGGCCTGATGTCATTACGTGACTTTGCGTAATCATCCAAATCTTTGTGCCTTCAAAACTTGCTTAGAAATTAGGAATCCGTTAAAACAGCAGAAATCATTAGTAAAGTGGTCATAATAAAAATCTTCTCATCGGGAAAGACAGCATTTTAGATTAAACTCCAATTTTTTCTTAACTTCCAATTCAACTACTTGCCAAAGATTTTTTTTTTTAAATTGATTTAAAACGAGACCACACATTTTTAATAGCTATTTTGTTTACTGAAATTCAATTTTTTTAAATTTCTCTCTCAGCACAAAATCTAAACTTCTGTGCCAGTTCCATTTTTTCTTTCTGTGCTGAGTTCGCATAGCTTAGATCTTTTCCTCTCGTTATTTTCATACCTTCCAACATTTCGGTTTTTTTCAAGGTCCCGTTCACTGGGCAAATCTTGTGTTTTATTTCTCTCTCAGCACAAAATCTCAACATCCGTGCCAGTTCCATTTTCTATAAGAATTTAAAAATTCAGTAAGTTTCTCTAATTCCCAGTTTTTTCTTTCTGTGCTGAGTTCGCATAGCTTAGATCTTTTCTCCTCGTTATTTTCAAAACTCTCCTGCTTGTTTAGACTGTTCGGGACTTTTCTTGATAAACACTGTCCATTTTGGAAATCTTTTCAAACTGCAGTGAAACTTTCTCGTAATTTAAAATTATTATCAATGTAGAGTGTCTTTTACCTCCTCCAAAAAATTTTTTTTCCAATTAAACCAATATCTTTTTCACAGTCAATATCAACTAGTATTTAGTAAGTTATGTCTTTTTCCATCACAAACATCCCCTTTTTTTTTCAACACCTGGTTAGTGCGTTACGTCCTTTTTTTTTAGATCACCTTTCTTCAAAAGTTTTTTCTAAACTGCTAAAGCTTGCTGTTCCAACATTTTTCAAAGGTCCCTTTTACACCTTCGTAGATAACTCGCCACTCGCCCAGGAGTTTGATCTGATCCATGAAGATATTTCTCGATTGTTTCCAAACCTTTTAGTTTTATTTCTCCTTTTTTCTTTAAGAGATTTAGTTTAATAATTAAATAATTTAAAAAAAAATTGAATCCATCTCAGTATTTTGCTGTGCCTTCTCTTAATATCTCAAAATCCCAATTCAAATTTTGTAATTTCAATCTTTATTTAAAACTCTTTTTTTGAGTTAGAAGCTTTTTTTTAAAAAAAGGCATTCTTTATCTCTTTCCGAGACTAAATTTATGTCTTTCAACCCAATGTAATCAATGATTGCGTGTTTTCTTTCGACAAGTAAGTGAGCGTGTCAAATAAATTCTTTTTTTTTAACCACCGGGACCATGTATTTTTTATCTTTTTGCTCAACAAAGCTATCCTTTGTACATTTCCTAGCTCCGTAACTTATCATCTGAATAAATCCACACCTGCGTTTCTAACTTAAAATGTCTTAAAACTTCCCACATACAGGACAACACTACAAAGGGTTAAAAAAAAACTTTCACTCTGTTTGGAAAAGTGGGTGGAGCTAAAATAAACAGACAGCTGCACTCCTCTTCCAACCAGGCTTTCGGAAACATGAAAACATTTAAAAAATTCATTCCGCAGTCAAAAAATCACACAAGGACTCTCAACGACAGACATTCACAAAAGTCTCTCTTCATTCAACAAAGCTTATTAATTTTTTGACCGGCTCTATTCTTGGATCCATACTTCACTTAAGATATTCACTATCAAGTTTTTTTTAAATTTCTTACATATTGATTTACTTCCTCTGTTAGTTTTACGTGGGCTCGCAGTATCAAGACCACAGCCTTTTCATTTTTATCTTTCTTTTCCTTCTCCCACCATTCCCGCTGATTTGCTGGCAGGTCCTGGGGGTCCCATCCTGACTTAATCATTTTCTCAATTAGTTTCTTTTGTTTTTCCGCCAGGTGGCGGGTAAGGGACCCTTCTGGTCCCCACTCGAGGTTATTTACTTTATTGGCCATTCTTGGGTAGGACTAGAACCATTAGGAATCTATTCTGAGGTCCGCTTTCTACCTAGCGTAACTTGTAGTAGACTGTCTCCTGGCTACTGTCAGGTCACAAGTTCTGCTGTTACACAAACTTATACAATGCTTAAAACGCGTTTAAGCAATTCCCGCAGTGCTCTACGTATCCTTAACGACTACCTACCACCGCTCTGCCCGTTGATCCGACCCTGTACACAGGTTTGGATTCCGCCAGTCGCTGCACACCACTTGGTTCTACCCCGGGGTATATTTCAAATCACACTACTGGTTCCGGAAGATGTCTTTCGGTATCACGATCCCACAGTCCAAGTGTGTTCCCGGCACCTACTTAGTTCCTGGCCATCACGTGGGACTAAAGTCCTCTTAATTCAGGCTCAGGCTAGGTGTTTGAGATATTGGACCGTCTCCTCATGTCGATCAACCAGCATCCACCTTCCGCACCCGTTATAAAATTTTGTTTAAGGTATACTCATCCGGTTTCTCCAAGAACGTTCAGCGACCTCGAAATCCTGTTCGTGACGCCACTGTTAGCGTGAATGTTTTCTCGGAAGAATCACTCAACACTCAGAGTCGGTTCCAATGCCAATGCGGCCTTTATTTCTCCGGCGGGGAGGAAGCCTCAGGTCTGGATCCAGGCACTTCTCTCCGCTGAACAAAGAAATTCATCGATATTTATATGTTTCACAATAGTTCATCACAGTTACTCAGCCCACTTCAGCTGGACATACTCCAATCATAACGATTATAGATTACATATAGGTTTCTTTAACCCAATAGAATTCCCCTGATACCTCAGGGGCTGTATGTTTGGTTTTTGTCAGCTCGGGCTGATTAATGACCTCGTTATGTGAGGTGGGCCCCCCCCCTTATCTCTGTTCCTCGGGCTCTGCTGTGTGAAGTCCTTAATCAAGGACATTCCACACCAGGTACTATAATGGTTCGTTATAGTTATCTTGTCTCAAGTGGATGAGCCAAGGCATTCCCGGTAGTGGGCCTCACAGGGTCATTGCTCGGTCATTGCTCAGTCATTACTTGACTAACTGAGTTCCCATCATGCTTGGGCAGCCATTTTATATGTGGCCACTTTAAACCTATATGAGTTTAGATATATTCAGCAGGTGCCTAATGTCTACAACAGTTCCCATCCCCCTGCCATATTAGTTTAACCTCTCCCCAACAGCACTAGCAAGCACACCCCCTCGGACATTGGTTCCAGTCCTGCCCAAGTGCAGACCCCGTCTGGTTTGTACTGGTCTCCCCTCCCCCAGAACCGGCTCCAATGTCCCAGGAATTTGGATCCCTCCCTTCTGCACCACTCCTCAAGCCACGTATTCATCTGAGCTATCCTCCGATTCCAACTCTGACTAGCACGTGGCACTTGTAGCAATCCTGAGATTACTACTTTTGAGGTCCTACTTTTTAATTTAGCTCCTAGCTCCCTAAATTTGTCTTGGAGGATCTCATCCCATTGTTTACCTATATCCTTGGTACCTATATGCACCATGACAACTGGCTGTTTACCCTTCCCCTTCAAAATGTCCTGCACCCGCTCCGAGACATCCTTGACCCTTGAACCAGGGAGGCAACATACCTTCCTGGAGTCTCGGTTGCGGCCGCAGAAACATCTATCTATTCCCCTTACAATCGAATCCCCTATCACTATAGCTCTCCCACTCTTTTTCCTGCCCTCCTGTGCAGCAGAGCCACCCACGGTGCCATGGACTTGACTGCTGCTGCCCTCCCCTGATCAGTCATCCCCCTCAACACTACCCAAAGCGGTGTATCTGTTTTGCAGGGGGATGACCGCAGGGGACCCCTGCACTACCTTCCTTCCACTGCTCTTCCTGTTGGTCACCCATCCCCTATCTGGCTGTGTAACCTTTACCTGCATTAAGACCAACTCACTAAACGTGCTATTCACGTCATTCTTAGCATCGTGGATGCTCCAGAGTGAATCCACCCGCAGCTCCAGTGCCGCAATGCGGTCTGTCAGGAGCTGCAGCCGGATATACTTACCGCATATGTAGTCATCAGGGACACTGTAAGCATCGCTGACTTCCCACATAGTACAGGGGAAGGAGGTAGAAGCGGGCAGTGCGGGGTTGGGGAACTATGAGGTTGGTGGCTGTGGAGGGAAGATATCCAGAGGAGGTGAGGTCAGTGACGGTCTGGGAAATTATGGCTTTATGTTCAGTTGTGGGGTCATGGTCCAGGAGGAGACAGGAGGAGGTGCCAGAGAGTTGGCGAGCATCCTCTGTAAGGTAGAGGCTGGTTCGCCAGACAACAACAGTAGTGCCCTTGTCAGCAGGTTTAATGACAAGGTTGGGGTTGGATCTGAGCGAGTGGAGTGCTGCAAGTTCAGAGGGATGTAGGTTGGAGTAGTGAGGGGAGCAGAGAAATTGAGATGGCTGATGTCCCGTTGGCAGTTTGCAATGAAGGGGTCTAGAGAAGGTAATAGGCCAGAGGGGGAGGGGTCCAGGTACAGCGAGAATTCTGAAAACAGGAGAAAGGGTCAGCTGTGCGTGGAAGACCCCTTGCCGAAGTAATGGGCACGGAGACGAAGGCAGCGGAAAAAGAGCTCAACATCGTGCCGAATTCGAAATTCATGGAGGTGGGGGTTCAGAGTGAGTACTTTAGCCACTCTCTTCTTTTTTATATATCTGTAGAAGCTCTTACTGTCTGTTTTTATAGTTTACTCACATAATCTATCTTCTCTCTCTTTATTACTTTTTTAGTCATCCTTTGCTGATTTCTAAAAATTTTACAAACCTCTGGCCTACCACTAATCTTCACAACATTGTATGTTATAGTAATTCACAGTAATTGTAAGTGCTGATTGTAAATTTACAGCTAATATCAGTGTCTGAGATTTAGATAAATTGGTGAGATTAATTTAGGATTAGACTCCTTAGATACCTGACAAGTTAATAGTATTAGATAGACAGTCTCTTAACTAGATGAAAGTCTATGGGGTCGAAATTCTGATGAGCGTCCCGAATCCGGCAACCTCGGGACCGAGGCTGAGCCCAGGTTCGTGTTTTTCTGGACTTCGGAACATGTTTCTGATGTCCGAAATCCGGAAACACGTGAGCCCAGGTTCGGATATTTCCGGATTTCAGAACGTCAGAAAGGGCGGGGGGGTTCGGATCGCTGGCCCCGTCCAGTAGGTCGTCGGGCGGGGCCCAGCCATTGAGAAGTTGTTCAGGCAGGACCCCGCCTCTGGAGGTGTTTGGGCAGGCCCCGCCGACGTGGAGATGTTCAAGCGGGCCCCACCGCCATGGAGGTGTTCGGGCGGGCCCCGTCGAGGTTGTTGTCGGGCCGGAGGGCCCGGCCAAGGATGTCGTCGTCGAGTGGGGCCCCACCAAGGAGGTGTTTGGGCGTCCAGGCCCCGCTGAGGAGGTGTTCGGGCTGGCCGGCAAGGAGGCCCCGAGGTCGGCAGGGTCGTCTGGTCCGGATTCCGGAACATTCCTGATTCCGGAACTCTGGATTTTGCACGCTCAACCCTGTACTGCCATTTTTGTGGCGGTGTCACTGCCTGATTGCTGATTTTGCTGCCAGGTGTTAGGTGCAGGCTCAAACTGCCAAATTCAGTTTTTACGCACAAAGATGAGAGAGCAGTGCTAAAAAGTGGCTTTACACACTAATCCTCAGGCGCGAGCTCAGGAGGCCGACTGAATATCGTAACGGGAGGATGCCACCATGCTCACTGTAAAACAGGAAGAAAAGGGAAGAAAGAAAACCTCAAGTTTCCCCGACCAACACATAAACTGCCCCACTGTTACAACTAATGAAAAGAAGATGAAATAAATAAAGAAAAAAACTGACCTTGATCTCTGGCCGAACGCGCCCGAGCACTGTAATGTTCCCTCCACTTTTCCCAGGCAGTACGGACGCCTTGCCGTTCGGCGTTTGTATAAACCAAATATCGCGGGATTGGCGCCAAGAGGCCGTTGCACTCTGGATGATGTCACCACGTGGATGGCGTTACATGCGCAGCATTACCTCTTGGCGTCTCTACTAAAGAGCCTACTGAATTTTTCCCGAACCGTGGATGCCATGTAACACGGATGGTAGGCCTTTGCATCCCATTAGCTGCTTAGCACCAGTGCTAACGGGTGGCATTATAAAGGGAATTTTGACCTCTACATGCTTGTAGTTAGCAGTGCTCCCAGAACTTATACTACCTTGTGTATGGAGAAAGAATCAGACTGAACACTGTGAGCTCAAAGTAAAGTGTGACCTTAGTCTTTTATTGCAAGTCTCCAGAGTGCCTCTCCAACCTGTGAAGCCTCCTTAAATACCTGTGCTCCCAAGGGATTATGGGATCCATTGGGACTCCAGGGGATGAGCCTTCTAGTAGCTATACAGAGTAAATACAAGTCCACATATATAACAGCACTACCCCCCCCAAAGTCAATAGTGTAACTATTTACGACGTGAGTCGATCTAGGGCCTTCTTGCCCTGGTTGATCGTCTCGGCGTGAAAGCTGGTGTTGTTGAATCATTTGTTGGGCCCTCACTGGGCTGCTGTGCAGCTGGCTTTGCTGGGCTGCCTGGTGTGTTTGGCCCTGCAGGGCTGCTGTGGATGATGGGTTCTGCTTCGTGGTCAACCGTGGTGCCAGTTGCCACTGGTGTGTATGTTGTGGGATCAAAAAAGGTGGGGTCCAAGTTGGGTTGCACAGGATAGTCTGTGAATCTGAGTTTGATTTGATCCAAGTGTTTCCAGTGAATGAGTCCATTTGAAAGTTTGACCCGAAACACCCTGCTTCCCTCTTTGGTCAGACAGTGCCGGGAAGCCACTTGGGATCTTGTCCATAATTTAAAACAAATACAGGATAATTGATTTCAATCTCGCGTGACATATTTGCGCTATCATGGTATGCACTTTGTTGAAGCCACCTGCTCTCTACCTGTTCATGTAGATCAGGGTGAACTAACGAGAGCCTTGTCTTAAGTGCTCTTTTCATGAGCAGTTCAGCAGGTGGGATCCAGTGAGTGAGTGGGGTCTCGTGCGGTAGCTAAGCAGGACTCGGGATAGGCGAGTCTGCAGTGAGCCTTCAGTTAGCCTCTTCAAGCCTTGCTTGATGATTTGCACTCCTCTCTCTGCCTGACCATTGGATGCTGGTTTAAAGGGGGCAGATGTGATATGTTTGATCCCGTTAAGGGTCATGAATTCTTTGAACTCAGCACTGGTAAAACATGGCCCGTTGTCACTCACCAGGACATCGGGTAAGCCGTGTGTGGCAAACATGGCCCATAGACTTTCAGTAGTAGCAGCGGATGTGCTAGCCGACATTATCTCACATTCAATCCACTTGGAGTATGTGTCTACAACCACAAGGAACATTTTACCCAAGAACGGGCCTGCATAGTCGATGTGTACCCTAGACCATGTTTTGGAGGGCCAAGACCATAAACTTAGCGGCGCCTCCCTGAGTACATTGCTTAACTGCGAGCTTATATTACATCTGTAAATGCAGAATTCTAAGTCCGCATCGATACCGGGCCACCACATGTGGGATCTGGCTATCGCTTTCATCATTACGATGCCTGGGTGGGTACTGTGGAGGTCATTGATGAAGGTGTCACTGCCCTTTTTGAGGACCACTACTCGATTGCCCCACAGAAGGCAGTCTGCCTGTATAGACATTTCATCTTTACGCCGCTGGAACAGCTTTATCTCTTCCTGCATTTCCACTGGGACACTGGACCAGCTTCCGTGAAGCACGCAGCTTTTGACTAGCGATAATAAGAGGTCCTGGCTTGTCCAGGTTTTGATCTGCCAGGCAGTGACAGGTGATTGCTCACTCTCAAATGCTTCCATAACCATGGTTAGATCTGCGGGCTGCGCCATTTCCACCCCCGTGGTGGGCAATGGCAGCCTACTGAGAGCATCGGCGCAGTTTTCTGTGCCTGGCCTGTGGCTTATGGCATAGTTGTATGCGGACACCGTGAGCGCCCATCTCTGGATGCAGGCCGATGTGTTTGTATTTATCCCTTTAATTTCGGAAAACAGGGATTAAGTGGCTTATGGTCAGTTTCCAATTCGAATTTTAGCCTAAACAGGTATTGATGCATTTTCTTTACCCCATAGACACACGCTAACGCTTCTTTTTCAATCATGCTGTAGGCTCTTTCAGCCTTAGACAGACTCCTGGATGCATAAGCAACCAGTTGCAGTTTCCCAAAATCATTAGCTTGTTGCAATACACACGTGACGCCATATGACGACGTATCACATGCTAGTACCAAACGTTTACATGGATCATATAATACAAGCAATTTGTTTGAGCATAACAATTTTCTCGCTTTTACAAAGGCATTTCCTTGGCTTTTGCCCCAAACCCATTCACCCCCTTTTCATAGTAAGACATGTAGTGGTTCTAGCAGTGTGCCGAGACCCGGTAAGAAGTTACCATAGTAGTTCAAAAGTCCCAGAAACGACCGCATCTCCGTCACGTTCTGTGGCCTCGGTGCGTTCTCGATTGCCTCTGTCTTTGCGTTGGTGGGCCTGATGCTGTCCGCCGCAATCTTCCTAAGAACTCCACTTCAGGCGCCAGAAAAATGCACTTCGAGTGTTTTAACCTGAGCCCCACGCGGTTCAGTCGACTAAGAACCTCCTCCAGGTTCTGCAGGTGCTTTACTGTGTTCCGACCTGTGATCAAAATGTCGTCCTGGAAGACCACGGTGTGCGGGACTGACTTCAGTAAACTTTTCATGTTTCTCTGTAATATCACCGCCGCAGATCGGATTCCAAACGGGCATCTGTTATAAACAGAAAGACCCTTGTGCGTGTTGATGCAGGTGAGGGCCTTCGATGATTCCTCCAATTCCTGCGTCATGTAGGCTGAAGTCAGATCCAGCTTCGTGAACGTCTTTCCTCCCGCCAACGTTGCAAAGAGGTCGTCGGCCTTTGGTAGTGGGTATCGGTCCTGCAGGGAGAAACGATTGATAGTTACTTTGTAATCGCTACAGATTCTGACAGTGCCATCTCCCTTGAGGACTGGGACAATAGGACTGGCCCACTTGCTGAACTCGATCGGTGAAATGATGCGCTCTCATTGCAGCCGGTCTAGTTCGCATCATTTCTCTCATCATGTACGGTACTGCTCTCGCTTTGTGATGGATGGGTCGCACCCCCAGAATTAGGTGGATCTGCACTTTTGCTCCTTGGAATTTCCCGATGCCTGGTTCGAAAAGCGAAGGAAATTTGTTCAAGACCTGGGCACACAAAGTGTCGTCAGCGGGCGATAGCGCTTGGACGTCGTCCCAGTTCCAGCGTATCTTTCCCAGCCAGCTCCTGCCGAGCAGCGTGAGACCATCGCCCGGTACCACTCAGAGTGGTAGCTTGTGCATCGCTCCATCATAGGAGACCTTTACGGTAGCACTCCCAATTATTACGTGTAAGTTCTTAGTTTCGTGCGAACTGGAGTTAAGACTGACCTTGAGGCCTTATTGCACCACAACCTTTCGAAAGTCTTTTTGCCCATGATGGACTGGCTCGCGCCCGTGTCCAGCTCCATTGACACCGGGAGTCCATTTAGTTCAACATTCAGCATTATCGGGAATGTGCACACCCCATGTACCTCTGCCTCCTCGATCCGAGGCTCTGGTTCATTGTGATCCTCCGTGGATCTGTCCTCCTCTGCAACATGGTGGTTTGCAGGTTTAACAGGCTTTGCAGCTCGCCTGCACACCCATTGGAGGTGTCCCATTGTTCCACAGCCCTTGCAAACATACTCTTTGAATCGGCATAAATGGAAATGATGATCACCCCCGCAGCGCCAACAAGGTGTTAATGGCCTTGCATTCATCACCCTTGATGGTGGACTCTGAGTCATCTGCGGATGTACAGCTGCAGGTATGTGTGATCTACCCTGTGCGTTACGATTTGAAAACAACATCACTTTGTTCACAGTACTTGTAGCAGCATTTGTGTGCTGAGAAATTTGCTTCGTATTGTCACTGGTAGCAATGAACACCTGGGCTATCGCTATAGCCTTACTCAAGGTTGGGGTCTCTACAGTCAAAAGTTTGCGAAGTATAGTTTCGCGGCCAGTGCCAAGTATGAAAAATTCTCTGACCATGTACTCCAAATGTCCTTCAAATTCGCAATGTCCTACAAGGCATCTTAACTCGGCGACATAACTCGCCACTTCCTGGCCTTCAGACCTTGTGTAGGTGTAGAACCAGTACTTCGCCATCAGAACGCTTTCCTTCGGGTTCAAATGCTCTCGTACCAGTGTGCACAAATCAACTTATGATTTCTCTGTGGGGTTCGCTGGAGTGAGCAGATTCTTCATGAGGCCATATGTTGGTGCCCCGCAGACGGTGAGGAGGATCGCCCTTCGTTTGGCAGTGCTCTCTTCCACATCGAGCTTGTTGGCCACAAAGTATTGGTCGAGTCGCTCCACAAAAGTTTCCCAATCATCTCCCTCCGAAAATTTCTCCAGGATGCCCACTGTTCCCTGCATCTTTGGGTTCGCTATCTGTATCTGGTTGCCAGTTGTTGCGTATGGAGAAAGAGTCAGACTGAACACTGTGAGCTCAAAGTAAAGTGTGACCGTAGTCTTTTATTGCAGGTCTCCAGAGTGCCTCTGCAACCTGTGAAGCCTCCTTAAAAACCTGTGCTCCCAAGGGATTATGGGATCCCTTGGGACGCCAGGTGCTCCTCTGGTGGCTGAACAGAGTAAATACAAGTCCACATATATAACATAACTCATTCAAATGAGCTAGCACTGATGAACTGATTGCTTTGCCTTTCTCTGGAATGATATTATTAGTCTTCTACAGCTGTCAAAGTGGTGAACCTCCATCTTTAGAGGTGGTACCTATTCCTCCTGGATTCTCTTCTGGGTACATGCACCTTTGCGCTAATTGGCCGCAGGCTCGGCGCCGATTAGCACTCTTGATGGTAGGTGGTCCGAGGCTTGGTTGGGGCCGGCATTGGGAGGGTCAGCGGCCCACTGGGGTTCAGAGTGGGCGGTCAGCGGGGTCACAGTCATGATGCTCACCACATGCTGGAGGAGAAGTGGCCAGATCACCAGTGGAGAAGGAGAGCTTCTGTCGTCGCTGAAGGAGGAGGGGAGGCCAATCGCCATCGTAGGAGAGGAGACCCGGTCACCTGTGGGGACGGAGAGGTTGAGCCATCGTCGAGGAGGCCCAGACTCCGTCGTGGAGGAGAGGCCGGATCACCGCTGGAGGGGTGAAGGCTCGCCGCTGGAGGGGTGAAGGCCCAAACGCTGCTGGACGATCTGACATGATGGCCGCTGGGGAGGCAGCTCCCTTGTGAGCTCCCCTGCTGAACAACTCCCATCTTCTACTATCCAGCAATATTCCACCTCAGCCTCCTCCCTCCCACTGTCTAAACTTCCCCTAGCCCTAATAGACCCGAATAGATGTTTTTAAACACTTAAACCCTTACTCTAAACCAACCCTGCAAATCCTACAAGATTGGGCCTATCTCATGCTTCCCACCACACCACCCATCTGCGATGACGACCGGGCCTCCTGCAATGGCGACCTGGACCTGGTCCTCTTCCCACCTTCGGCGGCCTCCTCCTCAGCGTCGACTCACCTACCTCATCCGATCCTTGATCCACGACGACGCCCAGCGAGCAGGTGAGCCTCTGACCAGGCGACCCGGCCCCCAGCCCTCGAGCGGCGTTCGGGCCTTCACCCCTCCAGCGGCCGGCCTTTGCACTAGTAGCTGTTATTGGAATAGCTATCTAAATTCTCCCTCGATTTCTTGGAAAATTTGTCCGTCTAAATGACACATTAGGCCAGATATTGCTGTCAAAATAATGATGAGGTTAATGGTGCTTGCCGATATTTTTGCACAAATGATTCAGCAACTTCCAGTGAGGGGCAAATACGGGGTTAAACGTAGATATCCAAAAGTTATTGGAGCTGAAATTGCCCCTTTTCTTACGGCCTGTTACCCCCGAAAAGCGGCTGCAAAGCTGTGGAGTGCAGTGGCCGGCAACTTTTTGTGGAATGGCCGCTGCTAGCCCAATTGCCCTCCTGAGTTTTCCCGGCGGTGCCCCAATCTCCCCCTTCCCGCTTCGCTGCTGCCGATCGGCGGTAAGCACGTCATCGCTGTGCGCATCCCCCGATGGTGACATTCCCCTTGAAAAATCTTCAGCCCGTTCAGCGGTGCTAAAACAAGCTTTTCCCCGGTGGTCCAATGAGGCTGTGGCCTACTGCAGCAGCCTTGCAGCTCACCTTAAAGGAGAGGACCTACTGACTCTGTCGCATGTTTTTTTTTGTTGGCTGTCTGCTATGTCAGCCTGACAAATATGCCCCCGGGTTCGGCTGGGCCGCCAACAGGCAGCCTGACATGCCCTCTTGGGTGCCAGGCTGCTGGCCTGGCTGAAACCCTCCCTGGTGGCCCAGTGGGCCGAAGTTTTAAAAACACGAAGGGGAGAGCCGTGGTGATGCGGCGCTGTGATGATGCCATTGCAGCGTCCACTCCGCACCACCACCAACTTCCGCCCCTCAGTTGCCGTCACTGCCACGTTTTTGCCCCTCAGATGTTGTCACTGCCCCCCATTATAACCGACTTCCCGATTAAAACAAAAAAAAACAAAGAGCTGACTGTCGCGAAAGGGTCGACCTGAACCGCTGCTGCAGTAAAAAAACACCGAAATTGGGGCAGGGGGCAATTTGTACCCCCCTGTCTGAGTTGCACTGCTCCATTGTTACCTTCACAAAAACAGAATCTCGTTGTCTGCCTCACCATTGAAATCCATTGAATGTAGTGACATTACTATATTGCTGCAGTCGATATGAACTAATCTCAACATAGAAAGTTAAGTCTTATCACTTCAAGTGTAAGTACCATTTTAACAACGTGGTAAGTGTTAATTACTGCCAATTATCCACTGTGGCACTTAACTGGTATGTGAATAGGAAATCTGCTTCTCCTGAGGGAGCTGCGCGCAAACAGCTTAACGTTCTCCAGTTAAACTTGGAAGTCGACGGGTTGGAGCCTTCCTGACGTGCTGACATTTTTTCCGGTTTTTGCCCCCCCACTCAAACCCACACGCTACTCTAGGTTAAAATTCCCCATTTATTTCTCTTTCTGTACCTGATTTGACATTTAATTCACCCACTCTAATTTACGCTTTCTTCTCAGTTCTTGTGCTGTAGCTGTATAGACTAAACATCTGTAAACTTCTCGGCTCTGTCAGAGATGCACTTTCCTATTTTACAGAGTGCCTTTTCTACATACAGTAGACAAAGTACTACTAAAAGAACTAGAAATAAACTAAGAACTAAGGACTGAAGTCTTAAGAACTGGGACTAATTTCCAAAGAAACCTCCACATTTCTATTGACCAATTTGAGTGAAACGTGTATTAGAAGAGACTTTTTGGAACAAGTCATCTCACACAGTCCTGTTCATAACCTTGATGACCTCCAAATAAATGAAGCACTGGTACCTAGACGAGACATGCTAGGTTACCTGATACTTGCTATCTTCAGGTCTTTGCCAACAAAGGGCCCGACACAGATCCAGACAATGCAGGACCTAGTTAGGGGGGAGGGGTCAGGTGAGGGGAAATTTAAAAGTCTAAAGAGAAAAGTCAAGGCAATAGTGTAGCGATTTGGGTAAAGATAAGCAGAGTATGTCAGGAAGGGACAGAGATTTTAACAGTAATAGTGCATCAGTGAATAAGGTGAAAGCAGGGAAAAATATTGGTAAAAAGTTAAAATTAAAGGCTCTTTATTTGAATGTATGAAGCATTCATAACAAGATAGATTAATTAGTGGCACAAATAGAGATAAATGGGTTTGATCTAATAGCCATTACAGAGACATGGTTGCATGGGGACCAAGGTTGGGAACTAAATATTCTCGGGTACTTGACATTTCGAAAATACAGGCAGAATAGAAAAGGAGATTAGCCCTGATAAAAAAGGAAGACATAAGGACCGTAGTGAGAAAAGATGGTGGCTCAGAAGATCAGGAAGCAGAATCAGTGTGGGTGGAGATAACAAATAACAAGGGGAAGAAAACACTAGTGAGAATGGTTTATCATCATAGGCGGTCCCTCGAACAAGGATGACTTGCTTCCACAAGAGTTCACAGATGTTTCAATGAAGGACCCGATGTTTCAGTCCTGAACTCCAATTGAGAGGGTGGAAGATGACTGTGCGTGGATTTTTTTTAATGTGTGGTGACCGTTGCACATCAGCAACTACGCGGGCTCGACAGAGCTAGGCCTTTATCCAGTGGCAAGGATTAACCAAGATTACTGGAGACCTGCTCTGCTGCATGGACCTAGTGCACACACATATTGCAGGCCCCATAACAATACTGCTGGACAGAGTATTAATCAAGAAATAATAGAAGCTTGTAACAAACGCAATGCAATAATTATGGGGGGACTTTTATCTTCATATCGACTTGGCAAATCAAATTAGGAAAGGTAGTTCATGAAATGCAGTTGAGACAATTTCCTAGAACAATACGTAATGGAACCAACCAGACACAGAAAACATTCTGGAAATAGTGAGGAATCAAGAGCCTAGTGAGAATGCGGGACTTAAATAAATTCGTATTAGTGAAGAAATAGTACTGGAGAAATTAATGGGATTAAAGAAAGAAAGAAAGACTTGGATTTATATTGCACCTTTCATGACAACCAGATGTCTCAAAGTGTTTTACAGCCAATGAAAGCTAACAAATCCCCTTGACTTGATGGCCTACATCCCAGGGTTCTGAAAGAGGTAGCTGCAGAGATAGTGAATGCATTGGTTGTGATCTTCCAAAATTTCCTAGATTCTAGAATGGTCCCAGCAGATTGGAAGGCAGCAAATGTAATCATGCTATTCCAGAAACGAGGGAGAGAGAAAACAGGGAATGACGGGCCAGTTAGCCTGACATCAGTTGTCGAAAAACTGCTGGAATTCATTATTAAGGAATTGGGAATAGGGCATTTAGAAAATTATCATATTGTTTGGCAAAGTCGGCATGGTTTTATGAAAGGCAGATCATGTTTAACAAATTTATTAGAGTTTTTGGAAATTAATGGGATTAAAGGGGTACATAAAGGGGAACCAGTAAATGTACTATATTTGGATTTCTAAAAGGCATTCGATAACATGCAACATAAAAGGTTGTTATGCAAGATAAGGGCTCAGTCAGTTGGGAGTATTATATTAGCATGGACAGAAAACAGAGAATAGGGATAAATGGGCTATTTTCAGGTTGACAGGTTGTAACTCGTGGGATGCTGCAAGGATTTGTGCCTATTTACAATTTATATTAATGACTTAGATGAAGGAACCAAGTGTAATGTTTCCAAGTTTGCTGACGAGACAAAGCTAGGTAGGAAATTAAGCTGTGAGGCAGACACAAAGAGCCTGCAAAGAGATATAGACAGGTTAAGTGAATGGGCAATAAGGTGGCAGATGAAGTATAATGTGGGGAAATGTGAGATTATTCATTTTGGTGGGAAGAATAGAAAAACATTTTTAAATGGTGAGAAACTATTGACTGTTGGAGTTCAGAGAAATTTAGGCATCCTCGTACAGGAAACACAGAGAGATAACAAGCAAGCAATTAGGGAGGCAAATGGCATTCTGGCCTTTATTGCAAGGGAATTGGAATACAAGAATAAGGAATTCTTGCTACAACTGTACAGGGCTTTGGTGTACTACAAATTGGTCTCCTTATCTGAGGAAGGTTCACTAGATTGATCCCTGGGATGAGAGGGTTGTCTTATGATGAGAGATTGAGTAGCTTGGGCTTATATTATCTGGAGTTTAGAAGATTCTGAGGGGGATTGACAGGGTAGATGCTGAGAGATTGTTTCCACTGGCTGGAGAGTCTTGAACTCGGGGGCATAGTCTCAAGATAAGGGGTTGGCCATGTAATACTGAGATGAGGAGGAATTTCCTCACTTAGAGGGTTGTAAATCTTTAGAATTCTCTACCCCAAAGGACTCACGGGGGATCAAGGGATGTGGAGATTGGGTAGGAAAGTGGAGTTGAGGTCGAAGATGCTCTTATTGAATGACAGAACAGGCTCAGGGGGCTGAATGGCCTACTGCTGCTTCTAATTCTTATGTTCTTTATGTCCCCCTTAATGAGCCATCTCGTGGCCTGTGGCTCTGAAGATTTTTCTTCTGTCCTTGATAAGGAATTCCTGTTTTTATAAGCCTTCATCGTTAAATTAGCAGTAACCCTTTTGTTTCCTTACTTTTATTATTGCTATTATGGTCAGTAGTCGCCTGGACTTTCCACGCTTGTACCTTCTAAGCTCTAAATATACCATCCTACACACTCCTCCTCCCCAGTCCTTTTGAGCTGAATCTTTTGCCCGGTTCTGTAATTTAACTAATTATTTCATTGGTCCTCAAATAGTGTGGACCTCCTTAACTCCCTCAGTCTCTCCTTCCTCTCACAAATTTTTAAGCTTTTTAAATATCAGCTGAGTGTCATCTAATCACTTCGCATGCCTGACACAAGACTCCCAAAGCAAGCGCTCTACTCGGAACTCCTTCACGGCAATCGAGCCAGAGGGGGGCAGAGGAAACGTTACAAGGACATCCTCAAAGCCTCCCCGATAAAGTGCAACATCCCCACTGACACCTGGGAGTCCCTGACCAAAGACCGCCCTAACGGGAGGGCGCTGAGCACCTCGAGTCTCTTCGCTGAGAGCATGCAGAAATCAAGCGCAGGAAGCAGAAAGAGCGTGTGGCAAACCTGTCCCACCCATCCCTTCCCTCAACGACTATCTGTCCCACCTGTGACAAAGTCTGTGGTTCTCGTGTTGGACTGTTCAGTTATCTAAGTACTTATTCTAAGAGTGGAAAGTCTTCCTCGATCCCAGGGGACTGCCTATGATGTTGATGATGACTTCATGGTCTACATTGTCTTCCCTTTTACTCTTTTCTATCAGCCACAGTTCCTGTACTACGAGTGACTAAGGCTGAAGTTATACTCGAGTAGGTGTAGGATATGAAGCACAGTTATGTGATGAGCTGAGCTCTGCTCCTCTGGAGGGTATTTTGTTAATGCTTTCTCATAATGTTACACAGACTAAGGGGCCGATTTTCAGCAGCCCACCGCCCGCTGCTGCCGACTGCCACCCACTCCCATCGACATTCCTCCTGCAGATCCGTCCAGTGCCACTTTGGAGATGGCCTGGAGTGGGCGGGAGGGGAGAGCTGCCGGGAACTGTCCGCTGACATCAGCGGATGGCCGAGTGGCGCAACTGAGCTCCTGCTCACCGAGCTCCCAGATTCCTGTGGGCAGGACTCGGCGGCAGAACGGGGGTGGACTGCTGGCTACAGGCTGATCTGCCCCGACAGTAAATCTGAAGAACCTGAAAAAAACCTAAGTGAATATTTAAAAAACATTTTTCAACAGTGACTGACTTTCAGGGGGTCCCCTGAAGGTCTTCGGATAGTTTTTGTATTTTTTATTTGTGATTTTATTTTCAGGTCTTCGACCCTCCGTGGGCCCGACTCCATCCTCAGCGGCACTTAGGTGGCAAGCGCCTCTGCCGCCGAGAATGCGACCTCCCGCCCGCTACCGTCCAGATTGGCGGTGTATGTCTTCCATTTGCCACCCGCCAACCTTCAAGGGATCTTCTTCATGAATATCCCGCCCAAAGTACCGTCCAGTACCTCGGCAGCCATCGATGACACTTTGGGCGGCACTTGGGTAGGCGGAGGCCTTGCTGAAAATCGGCCCCTAAGTTTATATTCATCGACTGACCTGAGCACCCTTTAAATCTAGCTGCACAACTGAAGTAATTCTCCATGTAGGGTAAAGCCCAAGTTGTGTGAGATGGTCAACTGCACCTGCTGACATTAGTGCAATTGTGAGTCAGATTGGGATCTGATTCTTGAGTTATACTGTCATTTTTGTGTTGATGCGCACCTGAAACCTTTTGACATTGATGCAAAATTGTACAACTGCAGCCTTAGTTACTTGTGAATTATCAGGTCATGCAATATTTAGCAGACTAAAGGTGTTACATTTGAGATACCTATTTATAAAACACAATATGCTGAGCGTCTGTCACATTTGCCTGTCTAAATGCAAATTTCTGTGTGACATTTGCAACCGATTTCAATTTTATATTCATTAAAAAACAGAAAAATATAAAGTATGAACTCTTAAAATGTTCTGAGGTAACTATGAAAATGTGCATATTCTGGGCTCGATTTTCCCCAGTTATTTGCGCCATTTTTTTGACGGCGCCGCTTTTTTTGGCCTAAATTAAAATATCCAAGTTTCCCCAAAGATTTTGCGCCAGTGTAACTCAGTTAGTTATGATTTTTTTAGGTTAGTTTTTTTTACCTCATTGGGGGCATAACCTGCCACTTACACCAATCCTGGCCATTTAAGCAAGTCTGGCCTGCTCCGATTTACTCCAATTTTTCTTAGGACGGCGTATGTGACCGCTGTGGAAAAACCTTTTGGGCCGTTAAGAAAATTGGTGCAGGTAAGGATATCAGCACAGCAGATGCAGTTCCATGGCCCGGACAGCAGCAGAGAGGGGAAGGAGAGATGAGGGGAGGCCTTTCGTCAGGGTTAGGAGTGGCAACCGGCACCTACAGGGGAGGGAAGCCTTTCGGCCAGAGTTCGGAGCAGGTACAGGCATCGGGAGGCCCTTCGACCAGGGACAGTAGCAGGTACCAGCATTGGGAGGCCCTTCGGCCAGGGATAGTAGCGGGTACCAGGAGGGAGGAGGCCCTTCGGCCAGGAATAATAGCGGGTACCAGCACCGGCATCGGTGGGCGGAGAGGGGGAGATAGACTTTTGGCATAAACACTTTTAATAATTTAATGCTGGTAAGTTACTGCAATGTGTAAGGTGCTTGTGCAGATTGCTGTGAGCTGGCCAGAATATATTGTACGTTTTACTTTCCAGACTCAGCCCTCTGTGTGTCCCTGGTTACCCTGGCAACCTGATCTTTTTGGCGCAGATCCTAGGCTCCACCCCCAAAGCTAAAGGACAGGCTAGGCGGCACCAAAATCAACAATTCAAATGGGGAAACTTGGATTTTTTGGGGGGCGTAGTTGGGCCCCAAAAAAACAGGCGTAACTCTTCAAGTATGCCAAAAAACAGCTTTGGGGAAAATTGAGCCCTATATATCAGCTGGTGCCCATAACAACAGTTGGTAAGTACAGATACAGAGTCGTACACTTACAGGTGAGGAAAGTTCAGTGAGTGGGGAATGACTCTGAGCAGATCTTTATATTTATAATGTATTTTGAATGGTTGTAGCAGCTACAAGTGGCCCACTATTTGCTAGCTATTAAAGTGGAAGTAGTGCTGCATGAACTGGCTGCTAAAGAGGGTGACCCTGTTTGCCACTCCACAACAGCATTCCTATAGGTCAGTATTTCAACATACATTGAAGGAGGTGGAGGCAGCTTTGAAGCCACAGCTGACCAGTACTGTCACTGGCTGTGCCAATCTATGATACATGATGGTAGCAAGTGTCCTTGCAACAGATAGCAAAGTTCTACATCTGGTTCTCTGCTGACCTGAAGCCGGTAAAGACCGTTGGTCATGGTTTTTGCTACGGAGATGTGATAATACCTGCAGTTATGATTGGTGGCATCTTGGTGGGCATGGCCAATTAGACTACATTGACTGTTGATCGTTCTGGCATGCCCTCTTTCACAAAGTACCAGTAAAAGTTATTTTGGAGGGGAAGAATAGTTGTTTTACATGCCTGCCATGCAATTGCATTCATGCTTTGGAATGTGAGGTGAATGCAATTTTGAAGCACTATTTGAAGTAAATAGAAGGTTGTACACAGTGACACAATGGAGCACTGGTAACACCACATGCTGTTCTGTAAATTGTAATGTTATGTGGAATACTTTATTGGCCCAAAAATTGCCAGGGCATGCCAACGAACGGTGCTTGCTGTTAGTTACACTTGCCCGTGCCCAATTAATGTCAATTATATTTTCCCCTGCAAGTTGCTGAAAGTGCGAGATGGAAATGGCGTGGCACCCTCTCCTGAGTGAACAGGAGAAGCAACTATGTATCTCCTTAACCAATCAGATTGAAGGATTCTGAAGCTAACAGTGCAAGGACTGAAAAGGAAATGTAATTTAGAATTCAATGTCAAATCAGGTATAGAAAGCAAAATAAAGAGATGGAAAGAAAAATTGGATTGAGAGAGAGTGAAAAGCGAGACAGAGAGAAAAAGTAATAAAGTATATTTCAATGTTTTTAAATCTCCAGCAACAATTAAAAGCTGAAGGAATGAAACACTTGTAATAGTTAATTTTAAGTGCCAGAGAGGTTAATTGGCAGTAATTAACACTCAGCATGTCGTAAAAAGAGTATTTAGACTTGAAATGACAACTTAACTTTCTGTGGTGAGTTTACTTCATACCTACCATGCAAATATAGCAACCTCATGCCGCTCATTGGGCCTGAAATCCCGGTGCTGGGCTTCCCACGGGTGAAAATAGTAACAAGATCCGCACCTATCTTTTGCCTCTGCGCCCTTCAGTGATCCCGATCTGAGGCCTCCTCTTCCTGTGCATCGGAGCACGTTCACGTCTTGGAGATACGCTGGGAGAAGCTGGAGTCACGTGGCACTGGACAGCCAATCAAGATAAAGTATTCTCATTCATAATAATGGGAACTCCGTAAGTAGGAATTCTCATTATTATGAATGAGAAACAACCCACCCCAACACACAAACACAAATAAAACATTAAAACAACACCTCACATATTTAACATGAATTTAAATTAAAGTTAATAAATGTGTTAAGAATGAAACTATATTTTTCGGATTTTTAAAAAGTTTTGTAATTAGGGTTTAAAATAAACTTACCTTCGTGGGCAGGGTTTTTAATGTAAAAATGTGTATTTAAATTTTATTTTTATATGTTTTTCTATGTTTTAAAACTCTTACGCTGGTAAAAGTAGGCTATGTGCCTGCTTTTACCATGCCCAAGAGTTTTAAGGACTTTCACTGTGCAAGAGATGGCAAATAGCGCAATCTTGCCCATGCGAATGCCCTTCTCCCCAAGATGCGTTGGATCTGTCGAGCCAGAACTTGACATAGAAACATAGAAAATAGGTGCAGGAGCAGGCCATTCAGCCCTTCTAGCCTGCACCGCCATTCAATGAGTTCATGGCTGAACATGAAACTTCAGTACCCACTTCCTGCTTTCACGCCATACCCCTTGATCCCCCGAGTAGTAAGGACTTCATCTAACTCCCTTTTGAATATATTTAGTGAATTGGCCTCAACTACTTCCTGTGGTAGAGAATTCCACAGGTTCACCACTCTCTGGGTGAAGAAGTTTCTCCTTATCTCGGTCCTAAATGGCTTACCCCTTATCCTTAGACTGTGACCCCTGGTTCTGGACTTCCCCAACATTGGGAACATTCTTCCTGCATCCAACCTGTCCAAACCCGTCAGAATTTTAAACGTTTCTATGAGGTCCCCTCTCACTCTTCTGAACTCCAGTGAATACAAGCCCAGTTGATCCAGTCTTTCTTGATAGGTCAGTCCCACCATCCCGGGAATCAGTCTGGTGAATCTTCGCTGCACTCCCTCAATAGCAAGTATGTCCTTCCTCAAGTTAGGAGACCAAAACTGTACACAATACTCCAGGTGTGGCCTCACCAAGGCCCTGTACAACTGTAGCAACACCTCCCTGCCCCTGTACTCAAATCCCCTCGCTATGAAGGCCAACATGCCATTTGCTTTCTTAACCGCCTGCTGTACCTGCATGCCAACCTTCAATGACTGATGTACCATGACACCCAGGTCTCGTTGCACCTTCCCTTTTCCTAATCTGTCACCATTCAGATAATAGTCTGTCTCTCTGTTTTTACCACCAAAGTGGATAACCTCACATTTATCCACATTATACTTCATCTGCCACGCATTTGCCCACTCACCTAACCTATCCAAGTCACTCTGTAGCCTCATAGCATCCTGCTCGCAGCTCACACTGCCACCCAACTTAGTGTCATCCGCAAATTTGGAGATACTACATTAATCCCCTCGTCTAAATCATTAATGTACAATGTAAACAGCTGGGGCCCCAGCACAGAACCCTGCGGTACCCCACTAGTCACTGCCTGCCATTCCGAAAAGTACCCATTTACTCCTACTCTTTGCTTCCTGTCTGACAACCAGTTCTCAATCCACGTCAGCACACTACCCCCAATCCCATGTGCTTTAACTTTGCACATTAATCTCCTGTGTGGGACCTTGTCGAAAGCCTTCTGAAAGTCCAAATATACCACATCAACTGGTACTCCTTTGTCCACTTTATTGGAAACATCCTCAAAAAATTCCAGAAGATTTGTCAAGCATGATCTCCCTTTCACAAATCCATGCTGACTTGGACCTATCATGTCACCATTTTCCAAATGCGCTGCTATGACATCCTTAATAATTGATTCCATCATTTTACCCACTACTGAGGTCAGGCTGACCGGTCTATAATTCCCTGCTTTCTCTCTCCCTCCTTTTTTAAAAAGTGGGGTTACATTGGCTACCCTCCACTCGATAGGAACTGATCCAGAGTCAATGGAATGTTGGAAAATGACTGTCAATGCATCCGCTATTTCCAAGGCCACCTCCTTAAGTACTCTGGGATGCAGTCCATCAGGCCCTGGGGATTTATCGGCCTTCAATCCCATCAATTTCCCCAACACAATTTCCCGACTAATAAAGATTTCCCTCAGTTCCTCCTCCTTAATAGACCCTCTGACCACTTTTATATCCGGAAGGTTGTTTGTGTCCTCCTTAGTGAATACTGAACCAAAGTACTTGTTCAATTGGTCTGCCATTTCTTTGTTCCCCGTTATGACTTCCCCTGATTCTGACTGCAGGGGACCTACGTTTGTCTTTACTAACCTTTTTCTCTTTACATACCTATAGAAACTTTTGCAATCCGCCTTAATGTTCCCTGCAAGCTTCTTCTCGTACTCCATTTTCCCTGCCCTAATCAAACCCTTTGTCCTCCTCTGCTGAGTTCTAAATTTCTCCCAGTCCCCAGGTTCGCTGCTATTTCTGGCCAATTTGTATGCCATTTCCTTGGCTTTAATACTATCCCTGATTTCCCTAGATAGCCACGGTTGAGCCACCTTCCTTTTTTTATTTTTACGCCAGACAGGAATGTACAATTGTTGTAATTCATCCATGCGTTCTCTAAATGTCTGCCATTGCCCATCCACAGTCAACCCCTTAAGTATCATTAGCCAATCTATCTTAGCCAATTCATGCCTCATACCTTCAAAGTTACCCTTCTTTAAGTTCTGGACCATGGTCTCTGAATTAACTGTTTCATTCTCCATCCTAATGCAGAATTCCGCCATATTATGGTCACTCTTCCCCAAGGGGCCTCGCACAATGAGATTGCTAATTAATCCTCTCTCATTACACAACACCCAGTCTAAGATGGCCTCCCCCCTAGTTGGTTCCTCGACATATTGGTCTAGAAAACCATCCCTTATGCATTCCAGGAAATCCTCCTCCACCGTATTGCTTCCAGTTTGGCTAGCCCAATCTATGTGCATATTAAAGTCACCCATTATAACTGCTGCACCTTTATTGCATGCACTCCTAATTTCCTGTTTGATGCCCTCCCCAACATCACTACTACTGTTTGGAGGTCTGTACACAACTCCCACTAACGATTTTTGCCCTTTAGTGTTCTGCAGCTCTACCCATATAGATTCCACATCATCCAAGCTAATGTCTTTCCTAACTATTGCATTAATCTCCTCTTTAACCAGCAATGCTACCCCACCTCCTTTTCCTTTTATTCTATCCTTCCTGAATGTTGAATATCCCTGGATGTTGAGTTCCCAGCCCTGATCATCCTGGAGCCACGTCTCCGTAATCCCAATCACATCATATTTGTTAACATCTATTTGCACAGTTAATTCATCCACCTTATTGCGGATACTCCTTGCATTAAGACACAAAGCCTTCAGACTTGCTTTTTTAACACCCTTTGTCCTTTTAGAATTTTGCTGTACAGTGGCCCTTTTTGTTCTTTGCCTTGGGTTTCTCTGCCCTCCACTTTTCCTCATCTCCTTTCTGTCTTTTGCTTTTGCCTCCTTTTTGTCTCCCTCTGTCTCCCTGTATAGGTTCCCATCCCCCTGCAATATTAGTTTAACTCCTCCCCAACAGCACTAGCAAACACTCCCCCTTGGACATTGGTGCCGGTCCTGCCCAGGTGCAGACCGTCCGGTTTGTACTGGTCCCACCTCCCCCAGAACCGGTTCCAATGCCCCAAGAATTTGAATCCCTCCCTGCTGCACCACTGCTCAAGCCATGTATTCATCTGCGCTATCCTGCGATTCCTACTCTGACTAGCACGTGGCACTGGTAGCAATCCCGAGATTACTACTTTTGAGGTCCTACTTTTTAATTTAGCTCCTAGCTCCTTAAATTCTTTTCGTAGGACCTCATCCCTTTTTTTACCTATGTCGTTGGTACCAATGTGCACCACGACAACTGGCTGTTCTCCCTCCCATTTCAGAATGTCCTGCACCCGCTCCGAGACATCCTTGACCCTTGCACCAGGGAGGCAACATACCATCCTGGAGTCTCGGTTGCGTCCGCAGAAACGCCTATCTATTCCCCTCACCATCGAATCCCCTATCACTATCGCGCTCCCACTCTTTTTCCTGCCCTCCTTTGCAGCAGAGCCACCTACGGTGCCATGAACTTGGCTGCTGCTGCCCTCCCCTGATGAGTCATCCTCCCCAACAGTACTCAAAGCAGTGTATCTGTTTTGCAGGGGGATGACCACAGGGGACCCCTGCACTATCTTTCTTGCACTGCTCTTCCTGCTGGTCTTCCATTCCCTATCTGGCTGTGGACCCTTCTCCTGCGGTAAGACCAACTCACTACACGTGATACTCACGTCATTCTCAGCATCGTGGATGCTCCAGAGTGAATCCACCCTCAGCTCCAATTCTGCAACGCGGACCGTCAAGAGCTCGAGGCGGATACACTTCCTACACACGTAGCGCCCAGGGACACCGGAAGTGTCCCCGAGTTCCCACATGGTACAGGAGGAGCATATCACATGGCCGAGCTCTCCTGCCATGTCTTAACCTTAGATACCCTTAAATTGGTAATAACAATGTTACAGTTCACTTACTGATATAAAAAAGAAAAGAAAAGCTACTCACCAATCACCAGCCAATCACTTACCCCATTGGCTGTGACGTCACTTTTTGATTACTTTCTACTTCTATTTTGCTTTCTCTCCCGCTGTAGCTGCACCGGTACGCTGGCTCTCGATCTCCCGCTGGGCTTTTGACAGGTCGCTCCCCTCTCACCAACTGCCGCTGGCTCTCGATCTCCCGCTGGGCTTTTGACAGGTCGATCCCCTCTCACCAACTGCCGCTGATTGGAAAAGCCAGTTTTTGGCGCATGCGCATTGCGCGCCGAAAACTGGCTTTTGCGATGCCTCCCCGGGTCCCTACATACACCGTACGAATCTGGTGAGGCTGGAATTTCAGGCCCAATATATTTCAATGGGGAGCAAGACCGCATGATGCCATTTTTGCAAAGCTAACGACGGAGCGGCGTATCTCTGACAGTAACTTTTAGATTTCCACGTTTAATCGCGCATCTGCCCTTGCCTGAAGTTGCTGTGGCATTTGCACATAAATAATGGTGAGCACTATTAGACTCGCTGCTATTTTGACAGCAATTTTTGGGCCATTGCATTTAGTGTGAATTGATTTTTAAGGTAAGAAAGATGATTTCATACAGCTCCATACTTACCAGTGACATCTTCTTTATGGTATTTCGTTATACATTGAAGCTTTCTCTTCTCTTTCTGTGCTGCAGGTATTGGAGCTGGGTCAGATATATTGATTTTTGAAGGAACTGAACTGAAACTTAACCCAACCTGTGCTGTCTTCATTACAATGAATCCAGGTTACGCCGGTCGCTCAGAGTTGCCAGACAATCTTAAGGTATTTCTACATATTCCTTGTCATGGTTTGGGTCAGCTGCCAATGAGATGAATATTATTGCTTATCATATGATTAATAGCCAACCCTTGCATGGTCATCCATAATGCATAAAAAATATCGTAGTTATAGGCGCTAGAAATTCAACTAATTTGCACCTCCCATTAGCGTGCCAAAGATCGTGATGTCATTGCCGCGCACATCGCCCTGTTAGTGCTCCAGCCTTGAACTTGACTTTCGCCCCCTGCAGCTGTGCCGGCAGCTGCAGGTTCGGTCTTGGGAGGCCTGCCGCTTCAGGGGTGAAAATTAAAGGCAAGATTGTTCACTCAAAATTTTTAAAAAACTTACCTTCGTTTTCCCGCTCCTGATACGGTTTCTTCGTGGGATTGTGGCGGCAATCGCTCAGACCGGCACTTTGCTTGAGTCCGAGGGGCCCTTCCTTAACTTAAAGGGAACAGCCCCTTGGACGTGGCAGCGCTACGCTGCCCAGTGCTAACAGGGCGGATGCCTCAGCAGCACTGCGCACTGGGCCGTGCAGCACTGAGGCGCCCACCCCGTTAGGCCCCCTGGAAGGAAGTGGAGCATTAAATCAAATGCTCCAATTCCTTTCAGGGGCGGTAACCCGAATTTATCGAGAGGGGCGGGACTTCTGCACCTGGCACTAAGTCTCGTGCCTCCCGAATGCTACAGCCCCCAACCGGGGTGACACTGAATTTTTCACCACAGATCTATAGTTTAAGTTTGATACAGCTGCCAGAAAATTTGCCAATAGTGTAATAGTTTGAGAATGTGATGTCAATGGGCGCTAGCTGCAATTTTAATTCTAATCTGAGCGGGGAAGCCTCTGCGGCTTTCCTGCCAGATAAAGTCGAGTGAGAAGAGAATGCTCGAGGTAAGGTTATTTTTAACTTTCCTTTGTGGCGGAGCAAGAGTGCTCCTCCATCCCTCACAAGGAAAATTTAGGTCCACTCCCCTCCCCCACCCCTCGCTAGAACCTTCACAGAAGCTGCATTCTGCTCACACCCCGAGTGTTCTGGGAGGGTAGTTGGTTGGCTGCACGTGAATGTTAAATTTGCCGCTGGCAGGCGGGAATCTAACTGAAACCTGTAGTTTGAAACCTTCTGGGCAGTTAAAATCCTTCCTATTTCTTTGTAAATCTGAAATAGACTTGTCACTAGAATTATTTTTGTCAGGAAAGTAATGGCTCTGAAATTCCGGCCTTCCCGGATCTGTATGGAGTGTATATGGACCCAGGAAGACACCGCAAAAAATGGTTTTCGGCACGTGATGCGCATGCTCCGAAAACCAGCTTTTCCGATCTGTCAAGTTCTGGCTTGACACATCCAATGCATCTTGGGGAAAAGGACATTCGCATGGGCGAGATAGAAACATAGAAACACAGAAAATAGGTGCAGGAGTAGGCCATTTGGCCCTTCGCGCCTGCACCACCATTCAATAAAATCATGGCTGATCATTCACCTCAGTATCCCTTTCCTGCTTTCTCTCCATACCCCTTGATCCCTTTAGCCGTAAGGGCCATATCCAACTCCCTCTTGACTATATCGAATGAACTGGCATCAACAACTCTCTGCGGTAGGGAATGTCACAGGTTAACAACACTCTGAGTGAAGAAGTTTCTCCTCATCTCAGTCCTAAATGGCTTACCCCTTATCCTTAGACTGTGTATCCTGGTTCTGGACTTCCCCAACATCGGGAACATTCTTCCTGCATTTAACCTGTCCAGTCCCGTCAGAATTTTATATGTTTCTATGAGATCCCCTCTCATCTTGTAAACTCCAATGAATACAGGCCCAGTCGATCCAGTCTTTCCTCATATGTCAGTCCTGCATCCCGGGAATCAGTGGTGAATCTTTGCTGCACTCCCTCAATAGCAAGAACGTCCTTCCTCAGATTAGGAGACCAAAACTGAACACCATATTCCAGGTGAGGCCTCACCAAGGCCCTGTACAACTGCAGTAAGACCTCCCTGCTTCTATACTCAAATCCCCTAGCTATGAAGGCCAACATACCATTTGCCTTCTTCACCGCCTGCTGTACCTGCATGCCAACTTTCAATGACTGATGTACCATGACACCCAGGTCTCGTTGCACCTCCCCTTTTCCTAATCTGCCGCCATTCAGATAATATTCTGTCTTCGTGTTTTTGCCACCAAAGTGGATAACCTCACATTTATCCACATTATACTGCATCTGCCATGCATTTGCCCACTCACTTAACCTGTCCAAGTCACCCTGCAGCCTCTTAGCATCTTCCTCACAGCTCACACCGCCACCCAGCTTAGTGTCATCTGCAAACTTGGAGATATTACACTCAATTCCTTCATCTAAATCATTGATGTATATTGTAAACAGATTGCGGTATTTACCATCGAATATCCTTAAAACTCTTGCGCCTGGTAAAACATATAAAAAACATAAAAAAATAAAATTTAAAATTTAAAAACACATTTTAAAAACCCTGCCCGTTAAGGTAAGTTGAATTTTAAACCATAATTACAAAAATTTTAAAAGATCGGAAAAATATATATATTTTAGTATGTGATTTTTTTCCCCTAATTTTTATTGGTGTTTTGGTGTTGGGGATGGGGGGTTGGTGTTTCTCATTCATAATAATGAGAACTCCTACTTACGGAGTTCCCATTATTATGAATGAGAATACTGTACTTTCATTGGCTGTCCAATGCCATATGACTCCAACTTCACCCTGCGCACCTGCAAGACGTGAACGTGCTGCGATGCACAGAAAGATGAGGCCTCCGACTGGGATCGCTGAAGGGCGCAGCAGGAAAAGGTAGGCGTGGATCTTTTTAACTATTTTCTGGCAAGCGTCCGCAGGAAGCCCAGCACTGAGATTTCAGGTCCAATATCATATTTTAACATATCAATGATTTGATCATTATTATATTGCAGGCTCTCTTCAGAACAGTAGCTATGATGGTACCAGATTATGCAATGATTGCAGAAATTGTACTTTACTCTTGTGGTTTTGTCAGTGCTCGACCTCTGTCGGTTAAGATTGTAGCTACCTATCGGCTTTGTTCGGAACAACTGTCTTCACAGCATCATTATGATTATGGGATGCGCGCAGTAAAATCTGTCTTAACTGCTGCAGGAAATATAAAGGTAATGTACGATACATTGTTATCCTAATGCAGAAGATTTTGTGACAAGAGCTTATTATGCTGCATATATAATAAAATGTTTCTTAACTATAAATAAATTATATTATAAATTTAGCTTTGATTTTGTTGTATTTAGCTGAAATACCCAACGGAAAATGAAGAGGTTTTACTATTGAGATCGATTATTGATGTTAATCTGCCTAAGTTCTTGTCTCATGATTTGCCACTTTTTGAGGTAAAACCATCTTTCCTCCTCCTTACACTTTTAGTTTTGTTCTCCATTATTAATGGCTTTAAAACAGTACAGTAGCTGAATTGTAAAGTTAATAGCTGAACTAATAGTGATTACAATCAATTCATTTATAATTTTAAGCAATGCAATGCAAATAATCAGTTGATTTGTTTTTGAACAACCTCATATACTTTGAGTGTTTATATAGAAACCGATTATTTTCAGTGCTTTCAATGTATGACAGCAGTAAATAAGACAAACGTGCGAGTGTATCGGCAAGAGGATAGAACATAAATTCCAGGGGTAGTAGTGAGCTCGTTTAGAGCATTGGTTTGGCTGCACCTTAAGAGCTGTGTACAATTCTGGTCCCCATAGTAGAGATGCTCTGGCTTTGCAGATGGTATAAAGGTCGCCATCCAATTTATACTGGAGATTCAGCATTTGAAGCATGAGGACAGACTAAGGAAGCTAGGAATGTTTACATGGGAGAGAAGACGACTTGAGGTGACCGTATCAAGGTGTTTGAGAGTCTGAGAGTTATAAATAAATTGAAACCTAATAAATTGTTTAACATTGCTTAACATTTAAAAAAATATATATTATGCTGTTATAGAATACAAACCTTTTACATTTCCTATAATTATCTCTGACACAATAATATCTTATTTGCACCACTTATGTTACTTCCAAAGAACCCACAAGAATTATGATCCTTTTTATTCTGTTGGAATTCCAATATTTTCATCTCAGTTTCACTCTGCTTCCATGTTCAATAGCCTGTGTTTCTTGCATGCACTTCCATAATACTTGTTTTTTCAACAATGTCCTTCTTCAGCTGACCACTCACTCTCAGTTCTCTATGCCTGTTCCTTGTAATTTCAGTGATTACACATTCTAAGTTTTTGACTGAGGGTTTTGATTCAGGCCAGTTGTTGCTCCCTCTTGCTGATCTGTACAAGAAGGGGATTGAGCCTACATTGTCTGCAGATGCAGCCTTTTTGTAGTTTTGGCACTATATCCTTTAGGCTGTGTTGGGTCGGCCATTCAGCCCAAACAATCCAAGTTGGTGTTCATCCTCCACACGAACACGCTGACCAGTCTCCAAACAGATACAGATCCGTTGCTGGAAGGACGAGAAGAAGCGTGAGGTGCACTCATTTCTTACTGGTCGGACTGGACTAAAATTCAGGCACCGAGTGGCCCCCTGAATGGCCCCGACCCGAACGCCGAGAGGCCCTGACCTGAGCGCCGAGTGGCCCTGAGCCGAGAGGCCCCGACCTCAGTGAGTCCGAGAGGCCAGAGAGTTCGGTGAGTTCGGGAGGCCAGGAGTCTGAGGAACAGGAGGGCCGGAGGTAGGCGAGGAGTTCACTTTTGACGAGGAGCTCACAGCCCTCGTCCGGGCAGGTAAGTGGTTGGCCATTTGATTGGTAAGTATCTCTCTTTTTTTCTTTTTAATTAGATTTTAATTAGGTAAGTCTAATTAGAGGGATGGCAAGGCAGCTCAGTCCTGTGGAGTGCATGTCCTGCAGCATGTGGGAAGTCCTGGATGCTTTGCACGGCCTAGACAACCATGCGCGCAGGAGGTGTCTCCAGCTTCAACTACTCGAGCTCCGCGTTTCGGAGCTTGAGTGGCGGCTGTAGTCAATACGGTGCATCCGCGAGGCTGTGAGCTATGTGGATAGCACATTTCAGGAGGTGGTCACCCCGCAGCTTAAAAGCATGGAGTTAGAAGGGAAGTGGGTGACCACCAGACGGAGTAAGAACTCTAGGCAGGTAGTGCAGGAGTCCCCCCGTGAGTCCAGCTCGCTTTGCAACCGATATTCTCTTCTGAGCACCGGTGAGGGCGATGGTGCTTCTGAGGAGTGCAGCCAGAGCCAAGTCCAAGGCACCACGGGTGGTTCAGCTGCACAGGGGGGAGGGACGAAGAATAATAGAGCTGTAGTGGTAGGGGATTCAATAGTTAGGGGAACAAAGAGGCGATTCTGCGGCCGTAGACATGACTCCAGGATGGCATGGTGCCTCCCTGGTGCCAGGGTCCAGGATGTCACAGAGCGGACGCAGAACATTCTAGGGGGAAAGGTTAAACAGCTAGAGGTCGTGGTCCATATTGGCACCAATGACATAGATAGAAAGAGGGATGAGGTCCTGCAGGCAGAATTTAGGGAGCTAGGAGAAAAATTAAAGGGTAGGACCTCAAAGGTAGTAATCTCCAGGTTACTACCGGTGCCACGTGCTAATGAGTATAAGAATAGAAGGATAGAGAGGATGAACACGTGGCTGGAGAGTTAGTGCAGGAGGGAGGGCTTTAAATTCCTGAGGCATTGGGACTGCTTCTGGGGGAGATGGGACTTGTACAAACTGGACGGGTTGCACCTCAACAGCGCCGGGACCAATATCCACACAGGGAGTTTTGCTAGTGTTGTTGAGAGTTTAAACTAGCTTGGCAGAGGGGTGGGAACCTGGGAACAAATTCAATAGGGATGGAAGTAAAGCTGAAATTGGATAGCAAGAATTTAGATAGCGAATCTGTAAGACAGAGGAAACAAGAGTTAGTAAGTCGTAATCAAGGAGGTCTTCCTGTGCTAAATGGTATATACTTTAATGCAAGGAGTATAGCGCATAAGGCGGATGAGCTAAGAGCACAGATAGGCACTTGGGAGAATGATATTATAGCCATTACAGAAACATGGCTGAAAAAGGGGTAGCTTTGACAGCTCAATATTCCTGATTACAGAATTTTGAGGGGGGTAAAAAGAGGGGGTGTCGCAGTATTGATTAAAGAAACTATTACAGTGGTGAGGAGGGATGATATGTTAGAGGAATCATCAAATGAGGCCATATGGGTCGAATTGAAGAATAAAAAAGGGGTGATCACACTGCTGGGCGTTTATTATAGACCCCGAAACAGTGGAGGGAGATAGAGGAGCAAATATGTAGGCAAATTTCTGTGAAGTCCAAAAACCATAGGGCAGTAATAATAGGGGATTTTAACGATCCAAATATTGATTGAGACAAATATAGTGTGAAGGGTAGAGAGGGTGCAGAATTCTTAAAATGCATTCAAGATAACTTTTTTAGTCAGTATGTAATAAGCCCAACACGAGAGGAGACGGCTTTAGATTTAGTTTTGGGGAATGAAGTTAGGCAGGTGGAAAGGGTATTAGTGGGAGAGCACTTGGGTGCCAGTGACCATAATTCAGTCAGATTCAAGTTAGTTATGGATAAGGACAAGGATAGACCAGGAATAAAAGTCCCAAATTGGGGAAAAGCTAAACTTTGCTAAGTTGAGGAGTGATTTGGCCACGTGGACTGGAAACAGCTACTTGTAGGTAAATCAGTATCAGAACAGTGGGAGGCATTCAAGGAGGAGATTCGAAGGGTTCAGGCCAAACATGTGCCCTTAAAGAAAAATACTGTAGAATTTTTGGAGCAATATAGAAAGTTCAGAGGTAAAATTAAAAAGGATATTAGGAATGCTAAGAGAAAACATGAAAAATTCTTGGCAAGTAAAATTAAGGAAAACCAAAGATGTTCTATAAATATATTAAGAGCAAGAGTGTCATGTATGTATGCTTGGGGTTACTAGCCACCAGGTGGCGCCACTGTCAGAGGTCATTGGGCTGTGCACACGTGTGTGCGGCCCAGGTATAAAAGGCAAGCCATCATGTAATGTAATCACTTTTGGCCCTACTAAAGCAAAGCCAGGTTTGTACCTTGTTAGTTTACAGTATTCAGTCTATCGAGTTATTACATACATAACATTTGTCGACGAGGTAACTTAAGAACCTTCACATGCAAAAATGAGCACAATTGGAATTCTGGAGAGATTCGTGGAGGGAGAGGACTGGGCAAATTTTGCAGCTCGCCTGGACCATTACTTCGTGGCCAACAAAATGGAGGACCCCACTGACGCAGTTAGGCGCAGGGCGGTCTTCCTCACGGTGTGCGGTCCGAAAATCTATGGACTCATAAAGAATCTTCTCTCGCCTGCAAGTCCAACGGACAAGGACTATGAGGTATTGTGTGCTCTAGTACTTGACCATCTCAAACCAGAAGAAGGCATCATCATCTCACGATATCGATTCTACAAGTACATTCGTTCTGAGGGCCAGGATGTGTCGGAATTCGTTGCCGACCTAAGACATCTAGCTGGACTGTGTAAGTTCAAAAACACATTGGGAGACATGCTGCGGGACTTCTTTGTGATCGGCATCAACCACGTAGTGATCCTGCGTAAGCTACTGGCAGCGGAGACGCTGGATTTGAGCAAGGCCATCACGATTGCCCAATCATGCATGATGACGGACAAAAACTTAAAGCAGATATCATCGAAAAATCGGAACTCGGCAAGTACTGTAAACAAGATTGTATCATCGTTTGGCAGAGCTGCATATGTCAGGGCCTACTCGACTGCGTATGCAAAACCTGTGGCTGCCCAAAGTCTGCCAATGGGAATGAATCCGATTTCACCTTGTTGGCGTTGTGGGGGCAATCATCGGCCTCATCAGTGTCGGTTTAAACAGTATATTTGTAAAGGCTGTTCGAGACTGGGGCATCTCCAGAGCATGTGTCCGCAACTGAGCAAGAGTGCTGCGACACACCATGTGGAGGATGATGACCAGTATAGCACGGGTCCGGATATGCAATCCGAGATACCAGAGGAGGAAGTGTATGGATTATATTTGTTCCTAACAAAGAGCCAACCGATAATGATTAATGTGAAACTTAACGGTGTGCCGGTACCAATGCAAGTGGACACAGGTGTGAGTCAATCAATAATGAGCCAGAGAACATTCGACACGCTGTGGGATATTAAGGCTGTGAGGCCTAAGCTGAGTCCAGTCACTGCCAAGTTGCATACATACATTAAAGAACTCATACTGGTGATTGGCAGTGCAGTAGTCAAGGTGTTGTATGATGGTGCGGTTCATGATTTACTGTTATGGATTGTTCCAAGCAATGGTCCAACGCTGTTCAGCAGGAATTGGCTAGAAAAAATCAAATGGAATTGGAACGATGTCAAAGCGTTGTCGTCGGAGAATGATACCCCATGTGCTCAAGTGTTGAGCAAAGTCCCCTTGCTGTTTGAACCCGGCATCGGCAATTTCACGGGAGTCAGGGTGCAGATCCACGAGAACTCGGATGCAAGACCCATCCATCATAAAGTTCGGGCGGTTCCGTACATTATAAGGGAGAAGGTCGAAATCGAACTGGACAGACTCCAGCGTGAAGGGGTCATATCACTGGTCGAATTTAACGAATGGGCCAACCCTATTGTTCCTGTGTTGAAGAGTGATGGCACTGTCAGGATTTGTGGAGACTACAAGGTTACGATCAACTGAGTTTCGAAACAGGATCAATACCCGTTACCGAAGGCTGATGACCTGTTTGCAATGCTAGCCGGTGGGAAGTTGTTCACTGTACTGGATCTGACGTCGGCCTACATGACACAGAAGCTGGTCGAGAAATCAACGAAACTTACGTGCATCAACACTCACAAACGACTGTTTATCTACAACAGGTTTGCTGACGATACAAAGATGGGAGGAAAAGCAATGTGTGAGGAGGACACAAAAAATCTGCTAAAGGACATGGACAGGCTAAGTGAGTGGGCAAAAAATTGGCAGATGGAGTATAATGTCAGAAAGTGTGAGGTCATGTACTTTGGCAGAAAAAAATCAAAGAGCAAGTTATTATTTAAATGGAGAAAGATTGCAAAGTGCTGCAGTACAGCGGGACCTGGGGGTACATGTGCATGAAACACAAAAGGATAGTATGCAGGTACAGCAAGTGATCAGGAAGGCCAATGGTATCTTGGCCTTTATTGCAAAGGGGATGGAGTATAAAAGCAGGGAAGTCTTGCTACAGCTATACAAGGTATTGGTGAGGCCACACCTGGAATACTGCGTGCCGTTTTGGTTTCATATTTACGAAAGGATACACTTGCTTTGGAGGCAGTTCAGAGAAAGTTCACTAGGTTGATTCCGGGGGTGAGGGGGTTTACTGATGAGGAAAAGTTGAGTCGGTGGGTCTCTACTTATTGGAATTCAGAAAAATGAGAGGTGATCTTATTGAAACGTATAAGATTATGAGGGGGCTTGGTACAAGGTGGATGCAGAGAG
This sequence comes from Pristiophorus japonicus, assembly GCF_044704955.1. NCBI lineage: Eukaryota > Metazoa > Chordata > Chondrichthyes > Pristiophoridae > Pristiophorus > Pristiophorus japonicus. The sequence goes on along the minus strand of NC_091979.1, from coordinate 150,660,400 downwards.
GATGTTTCCACTGATGAGGGAGACTGGAACTAGAGGGCATGATCTTAGAATAAGGGGCCGCCCATTTAAAACAGAGATGAGGAGAAATTTCTTCTCTGAGGGTTGTAAATCTGAGGAATTTGCTGCCTTAGAGAGCTGTGGAAGCTAGGATATTGAATAAATTTAAGACAGAAATAGGCAGTTTCTTAAACGATAAGGGGTTATGGGGAGTGGGAGGGGAAGTGGAGCTGAGTCCATGATCAGATCAGCCATGATCTTATTGAATGGCAGAGCAGGCTTGAGAGGCCGTATGGCCTACTCCTGTTCCTATTTCTTATGTTCTTATGTAAATGGCCTTTTGGAATTCGCTCGGCTGCAGCCATATTTGAGAGGAACATGGAGAGTCTACTGAAGTCTATCCCTAGAACCGTCATGTTCCAAGATGACATTCTGGTCACAGGTCGTGACACCGCCAAACATCTGAACAGCCTGGAAGAGGTTCTACATCGTCTGGAGAAAGTGGGACTCAGATTGAAACGTTCGAAGTGCGTCTTCATGGCACCGGAAGTCGAATTCCTGGGGAGGAAAATTGTTGCTGACGGCATCAGGCCTATGGACTCGAAAACCAAGGCCATCAAAAATGCACCCAAGGCTCAGAATGTGACGGAGCTGCATTTGTTCCTTGGTCTACTCAACTACTTCGGTAATTTCTTACCTCGATTGAGCACTTCATTCGAGCCACTGCACATGCTGCTAAGAAAAGGTGACAACTGGGTTTGGGGTGCGACTCAAGATAGAGCTTTTGAGAAAGCTACTAATCTGCTTTGCTCTAACAAGCTGCTGGTACATTATGATCCATGCAAGCGTCTTGTATTGGCCTGTGATGCTTCGTCATATGGAGTTGGTTGCGTGCTCCAACAAGCTAATGAGTCGGGTAAACTACAACCTGTTGCGTATGCTTCTAAAAGTTTGTCAAAGGTGGAAAGAGCCTACAGCATAGTAGAAAAAGAAGCATTAGACTATGTGTATGGAGTTAAAAAGATGCATCAGTACCTGTTTGGTCTTCGGTTTGAACTGGAAACAGATCACAAACCACTCATTTCATTGTTTTCGGAAGACAAAAGTATAAATGCCAATGCATCGTCCCGCAACCAGAGGTGGGCGCTGACATTATCTGCCTATGATTATGTCATTCGCCATATGCCTGACATCGAGAATTATGCTGATGCACTGTTGTTGCCTACACTGGAGGTGGAGACGCCACAACCTGCAGACCTACTGTTAGTTATGGATGCTTTTGAAAGTGAAGGAACCCCTGTCACGGTTCAACAAGTTAAGACTTGTACCAGCCAGGACCCGATATTATTAGTTGTGAAACGTTGTGTCCTTAGTGGTGATTGGTCTGCCGTACCCAAGCAAATTGGTGGTGAGACTAAACCTTATAACCATTGCAAAGACGAACTATCCATTCAGTCAGATTGTTTACTTGGGGTAATCGTGTTGTTATGCCTAAGAAAGGCAGAGTGAAATTTGTACATGCTCTATATAGCACTCATCCCGGTATTGTCATGATGAAAACCATTGTCAGGTCTCATGTATGGTGGCCTGGAATTGACTCTGATCTGGAATCATGTGTGCATCAGTGCAATACTTGCATGCAGCTAAGTAAAGCACCAGCGGAATCGCCGCTGAGTCTGTGGTCGTGGCCATCTAAACCATGGTCCAGGATCCATATCGACTTTGCAGGTCTCTTCCTGGGAAAGATGTTTTTAGTTGTGGTGGATGCATATTCCAACTGGATAGAGTGTATAGTCATGTCATCCAGCACATCCACAGCTACCATTGATAGCCTTCGTGTCATGTTTGCCACTCATGGTCTGCCTGACATCGTTGTAAGCGACAACGGACCTTGCTACACTAGTCTGGAGTTTCAAGAGTTCATGAAACTCAATGGTATCAAACATGTGAGGTCAGCACCATTCAAACCCGCATCTAATGGTCAAGCAGAGCGTGTTGTCCAAACCATCAAGCAGAGTATGAAACGTGTAACTCAAGGTTCACTGCAGACTCGCTTGTCATTCATGTTGCTTCGTTACAGGACAAGACCCCACATGCTTACCGGGGTCCCCCCTGCTGAATTATTGATGAAGAGAGGTCTCAAGACCAAGCTCTATCTTTTCCACCCTGATTTGAACGATCATGTTGAATACAGACACCAAAATCAGTAGTGGTATCATGATCGCGCTGCTGTGTCACGCAACATTTCTGTTAACGATCCTGTGTATGTACTAAATTATGGTCAAGGTCCCAAGTGGATCACCGGTAATGTTACGGCCAGGGAGGGTAACAGAGTGTTTATCGTCAAGCTCAAAAATGGGCAAACATGCAGGAAACATGTTGATCAGATAAAGCTGTGACACACGGATGAACAGGAACAGTCTGAGGAAGACACAAGTGACCAACCAACCTACCCTCAGTCATCAGAGGACTCCACTGTCATCAATGAATCTGGACTTTCAATCCCTGACGTGGTCATTGCCACTCCCATCAGATCAGCTACCCAGCCCCCAATCATAACAGACTCAGAACGCTCGCCCAAGGCTGGAGTTGAACTGAAACAATCAACTCGAGAGCGGAAAGCCGCGGACCGTCTCAATTTGTAAAAAGCCTGTTACTAATATCTTAAAGGGGGATATTGTCATGTTTGTATACTTGGAGTTACTAGCCGCCAGGTGGCGCCACTGTCGGAGGTCATTGGGCTGTACGTACATATGTGCGGCCCAGGTATAAAAGGCAAGCCATCATGTAATGTAATCATTTTGGGCCCTAATAAAGCAGAGCCAGGTTTGTATCTGTGTTAGTTTACAGTATTCAGTATATCGAGTTATTACATACATAACAAAGAGGATAACTAAAGAAAGGGTAGGGCTTTATTAGAGACCATGAGGCTAATCTTTGTGTGGAGGCAGAAGATGTTGGTATGGTAAACTTAATGAATCCTTTGCATCTGCTTTCACAAAGGAAAGGGGCAATGCAGATACTGCTATCGAGGAGGAATGTGAAATTCTGGATGAAATAAATATAGTGAGAGAGGAGGTATTAAAAAACATAGTGAGAGAGGAGGTATTAAGGGCCAAAGACCGCCCTAAGTGGAGGAAGAGCATCCAGGAGGGCGCTGAGCACCTCGAGTCTCGTCGCCAAAAGCATGAAGAAAGCAAGCGCAGGCAGCGGAAGGAGCGTATGGCAAACCAGTCTTCCGACCACGCTTTCCTTCAACGACTGCCTGTCCCACCTGTGACAGAGACTGTAATTCCCATATTGGACTGTTCAGTCACCTAAGAACTCACTTTTAGGGTGGAAGCAAGTCTTCCTTGATTTTCAGGGACTGCCTTTGATGATGATGAAGGAGTTTAGCAGCTTTGAAAGTAGATAAGTCCCCAGGCCCGGATGAAATGCATCCCAGGCTGTTGAGTGAAGTAAAAGACGAAATAGCAGAGGCCTTGACCATCATTTTCCAGTCCTCTTTGGATTAGGGCATGGTGCCGGAGGACTGGAGGACTGCTAATGTGGTACCCTTGTTTAAGAAGGGAGAAAAGGATAGGCCGAATAATTACAGACATGTCAGCCTAAATTCAGTGGTGGGAAAATTATTGGCAAAAATCCTGAAAGACAGGATAAATCTACATTTAGAAAGACAAGGATTAATTAGGGACAGTCAGCACGGATTTGTTCAGGGAAGGTCATGTTTGACAAACCTAATTGAATTTTTTGAGGAGGTAACCAGGAGGGTCAATGAGGGTAGTGCATATGATGTCGTGTATATGGACTTTAGCAAAGCTTTTGATAAGGTCTCACATAGTAGATTGTTCACGAAGGTGAAAGCCCATGGGATCCAGTCAAAGTGGCAAGTTGGATCCAAAATTGGCTTTGAGGTAGGAAGCAAAAGGTAATGGTTGATGGATGTTTTTGTGACTGTAAGGATGTTTCCAGTAGAGTGGAATAGAATGGAATCAATTATTAAGGATGTCATAGCAGCGCATTTGGAAAGAGGTGACATGATAGGTCCAAGTCAGCATGGATTTGTGAAAGGGAAATCATGCTTGACAAATCTTCTGGAATTTTATGAGGATGTTTCCAGTAGAGTGGACAAGGGAGAACCAGTTGATGTGGTGTATTTGGACTTTCAGAAGGCTTTCGACAAGGTCCCACACAAGAAATTAATGTGCAAAGTTAAAGCACATGGGATTGGGGGTAGTGTGCTGACGTGGATTGCAAACTGGTTGGCAGACAGGAAGCAAAGAGTAGGAGTAAATGGGTACTTTTCAGAATGGCAGGCAGTGACTAGTGGGGTACCGCAAGTTTCTGTGCTGGGGCCCCAGCTGTTTACATTGTACATTAATGATTTAGACGAGGGGATTACATGTAGTATCTCCAAATTTGCGGATGACACTAAGTTGGGTGGCAGTTTGAGCTGCGAGGAGGATGCTATGAGGCTGCAGAGTGACTTGGATAGGTTAGGTGAGTGGGCAAATGCATGGCAGATGAAATATAATGTGGATAAATGTGAGGTTATCCACTTTGGTGGTAAAAACAGAGAGACAGACTATTATCTGAATGGTGACAGATTAGGAAAAGGGGAGGTGCAACGAGGTGGGTGTCATGGTACATCAGTCATTGAAGGTTGGCATGCAGGTACAGCAGTTGGTTAAGAAAGCAAATGGCATGTTGGTCTTCACAGCGAGGGGATTTGAGTACAGGGGCAGGGAGGTGTTGCTACAGTTGTACAGGGCCTTGGTGAGGCCACACCTGGAGTGTTGTGTACAGTTTTGGTCTCCTAACTTGAGGAAGGACATTCTTGCTATTGAGGGAATGCAGCGAAGATTCACCAGACTGATTCCCGGGATGGCGGGACTGACATATCAAGAAAGACTGGATCAACTGGGCTTGTATTCACTGGAGTTCAGAAAAATGAGAGGGGACCTCATAGAAACGTTTAAAATTCTGACGGGTTTAGACAGGTTAGATGCAGGAAGAATGTTCCCAATGTTGGGGAAGTTCAAAACCAGGGGTCACAGTTTAAGGATAAGGGGTAAGCCATTTAGGATCGAGAGGAGGAAAAACTTCTTCACCCAGAGAATGGTGAACCTGTGGAATTCTCGACCACAGAAAGTTGTTGAGGCCAATTCACTAAATATATTCAAAAAGGAGTTAAATGTAGTCCTTACTACTAGTGGGATCAAGGGGTATGGCGAGAAAGCAGGAATGGGGTACTGAAGTTGCATGTTCAGCCATGAACTCATTGAATGGCGGTGCAGGCTCGAAAGGCTGAATGGCCTACTCCTGCACCTACTTTCTATGTTTCTATGTTTCCAGTGGGGTTCTGCAGGGCTCAGTACTGGCTCCCTTGCTTTTTGTGATATACGTCAATATCTAGATTTGAATATAGGAAGTATGATTAAGACGTTTGCAGATGACACTAAAATTAGCTGTGTGACTGATAATGAAGAGGAAAGTCATGGACTGCAGGAGGATATCAATCTACTGGTCAGGTGGGCAAAACAGTGGCAAAATGAAATTTAATTCGGAGAAGTGTGAGGTAATGCACTTGGGGAGGGCTAATAAGGAAAGGGAATACACATTAAATGGTAGGCCACTTAAATGTGCAGATGAACAAAGGGACCTTGGAGTGCTTGTCCACAGATCCCTGAAAGTAGCAGGCCAGGTTGATAAGGTGGTCAAGAAGGCATATGGAATGGTTGCCTTTATTGGCCGAGGCATGGAATACAAGAGCAGGGAGGTTATGCTTAAATTGTATAATACTCTGGTTAGGCCACAGCTGGAGTACTGCATGCAGTTTTGGTCGCCGTATTATACGAAGGACGTGAGAGAGGGTGCAGAGGATGCTGCCTGGAATGGAGAATCTTAGCTATGAGGACAGATTGGACAGGCTGGGTTTGTTCTCATTGGAACAGAGGAGGCTGAAAGGATGATTCAGTCATCTGACAGAGAGACTTTGAGAGCTTCTCTGTTTTGATTAACAGCTAAAAATCCAAGGTAAATGACAAGCAAACTTGGCTGAACTGCCAGAGTCCAGATGGCCACGCCTATGGGAATAATAGGGCGCTTGGGGGAGTTTCAACGCGACTATGAAAGTTTTGGAGCCTATGTGGAGCGGCTAGAAATGTTTTTCACCGCAAATAATATAGAAACGTAGAAACATAGAAAATAGGTGCAGGAGTAGGCTATTCGGCCCTTCGAGCCTGCACCACCATTCAACAAGATCATGGCTGATCACCCACCCCAGCACCTCTCCCCCACGCCCCCTCCACACCCCCTGACCCCCACAGCCGCAAGGACCACATCCAACTCCCTTCCGAACACATCCAATGAACTGGCATCAACAACTCTCCGCGGCAGGGAACCCCACAGGCCAACAACTCCCCGAGTGAAGAAGTCTCTCCCAATCCCAGCCCCAAACAGCCCACCCCCCATCCCAGGAGCGTGCACCCCACCGGCTCCAGACCCACCCAGCACCGGGAACACTGCCCCCGCACCCAACCCGCCCCGTCCCGTCAGAATCCTTCTCAAATGCCGAACACCCCCGGATGTCGAGCCCCCAGCCCTGGCCACCCCGGAGCCACGCCCCCGCGACGCCAACCACACCACATCCACCAACCGCCCTCTGCGCAGTCAACTCTTCCACCCCACTCTGAACACTCACTCCCCGCACCGAGGCACAGAGCCCCCAGGCCCGCCCCTCCAGCACACTTCGCCCCCCCTAGACCTTCGCTGCAATGTGGCCCCTCCTGTCCCCCGCCCTGGGTTTCTCCGCCCCCCACCTCCACCACTCTCCCCTCCATCCCGCACCCCCATCTCCCCTTAACTTCCCTCTGCCTCCCCGCACAGGCTCCCATCTTGGGGGCGGTAACCTTCTGGGGCCGGGAATTTTAGCCCCCAGCGTGGAAGTCCTGCTCCCATCACAGAATTGGCCTTACCACCCCTCAATGGAAGCGGAGTGCAATTTCCCACACTCCACCTCCTTTGGGGGCAGTTACCGGGGCACGACTGGATGCTCCTGTGACAGTTGAAACTGGTGCTCTCCACTCTCTGTCCTGTGACAGTTGGAACTGGTGCTCTCCACTCTCTGTCCTGTGACAATTGGAACTGGTGCTCTCTATTCTCCCGTCCTGTGACAGTTGGAACTGGTGCTCTCCACTCTCTGTCCTGTGACAGTTTGAACTGGTGCTCCCCACTCTCTCTCCTGTGACAGTTTGAACTGGTGCTCTCCACTCTCTGTCCTAATATCATCGAAGTCTCCAAAGATGAAAACCATAACCGGGTGGTGTCAATGGGCTATTTTCTTAACTGAAGCAGGGCCCAAGGTGTATGGAACCCTGAAAAATTTGCTTGTGCCTGTCAAGCCAAAGGACACATCACTTAAGCAGAAGAACAGCACTACAGTCCTGAGCCCTTGGAAATTGCTGAAAGTTATCATTTCGGAATACGAGATCAGTTAATTGACGAAAGAATCAGTGAGTACATTGTAGCATTGAAAAAGCAATCTATTCACTATAATTTCAGAAACTTTCAGGACCGAGCATTGCGTCACCGCTTTGTTTGTGGGATGAAAAATGATGCGATCAGAATAAAGTTATTGACAACTCCTAACTTGATTTTTGATTTAGCTTGTCAGATAGCTATGTCAATGGACTTGGCCGACCAATATTCCCGAGAATTTCGTACCATTTCCAGTTATCAGACAACCGAGGTGAATTGCCTGCAGGTTAAAAGTAAAAGGCAGTTGGGTCCCAAGGTCTCAGCAACTAGCAATGTTAACAGAGGATTGAAGTCATGAAATCGGTGCCTGGGACAACACATTGCTCAAAGTTGTCCATATGTGAAGGCAGAGTATTTCTTCTGCAGGAAAACTGGGCATCTTGCGAAGGCATGCTGACTGAAGAATAAACCAACTTTCAAAACTATAAGTAGAAATCCCCAGAGACTACATAGCCTGGAAGAAAAACAACAGGATAAGGAGGTTTTAGAGCTACACATCATCAGGGACATGAGGGTAACTAACAGCGATTCGAAAAGTATCATCACCCACATAGATGTTGCAGGAACCAAGATATCCATGGAAATCGACACTGGTGCATCCGTGCATTTAGAACTGGAATCGCTATACCTCAACAAATTTTGTGATTTCCCATTGGAGAAATCCAAGATAGAGCTGTGAGGCTACTCTGGCGAGAACATTCCTGTAGTAGGCTGTATTACCGTACCGGTGAAATTCTAGGATCAATTTCAGAGCTTGCCCTCTTAGCAGTGGAAGAAGACAAGCCTGCCTTACTGGGAAGAAATTAGTTGGGATCACTGAAGCTGGATTAGAGTGAGATTTTTTGTGTTGAAACGAGATTTGCATCAAATGGTGATGTCATCAAGAAGTATCTGAAGGTGTTCTGCGAAACAGTCAGTCCGCTCCAAGGCTTCACGGCAAGTGCTAGGGTACAGAAGGACCCTAGGCCAGTTTACTGCAAACCACGTCCCATACCATATGTACTCAGGAGAAAGTTGAGCAAGAACTCAAAAGATTGGAACCTGAGAACATTACCTCTAAGATAGATCTATGTAATTGGGCTACGCCCATTGTTGTTGTACCTAAGTCCGATGGTAAGGTAAGGTTGTGTAATGATTATAAAATAATCGTATACCAGGTTCTGGAGGGTAATCTCCCCAATACATTGCCAAATGTAGAAGATTTGTTCACAACACTGACAGGTGGTCAGATCTTCTCAAAGTTGGATATTACGAATGCCTACTTACAACTTGAACTAGATGAGGAGTCCAAGTCATGCTTGACTATAAATACTCATCTAGGCCTATATCAATTTAATAGGCTACCATTTGGAGAGTCTTCTGCCCCTGCCATATTCCAAGGGGTGATGAACCAGATTTTGCAAGGTGTTGAAGGGGTAGTATGTTATTTAGATGACATACTAATTTCAGCACCAAACAGGCAAATTCATAATATTTTTTTTTCTTTTTTTTTCGTTGCCAATCTTTCCAATTATTTGTCAAATCACAAAAGCCATAGGTCACCTTGCACACATCAAGGATCACTCTGAGCCAATGCTCTTAGCCAAAAGGCCTAGAGCCACTGCACCGTTCCTGGAAGTACTGCAATACCAGGTTCGTGCCATGGAGGTGGATGGGTCAGGCCCCCCACACACCTCCGTGGAGGTGGATGGGTCAAGCCACCCCACCCACCTCCTATTTCATAATAATGTATTGAATGAAGTGCTCAAACAGCTAAAGAAGCACAGAGTACGAGTGACTGCTGTCAAGTGTGAGTTATTTCAAAACTCAATTGAGTACTTAGGGCACAGAGTAAACAAAGATGGTTTGCATCCAACAAAGCTGGATGCAATTAGAAATGCACCCACTCCCAAGAATGTCACTGAACTTCGATCACTTTTGGGTCTTTTGAACTATTATGGGAAGTTCCTACCAAATCTGGCTACCATATTACATCCACTGAATGAAAGTTGTCAGAAGAATGCGACACGACACTCAAGGAGTGTAAAAGCAAATTGGTGAGCACTATGTTAGTTCACTATGATGTATCTAAGGAGATCAAACTAGCATGTGATGCCTCTCCATATAGAGTTGGGGGCAGTGATTTCTCATGTACTATGTAGTGGGGAGGAGAGACAAATTGTTTTTGCTTTATGCACTCTCAGTGCCAGTGAGCGTAATTATGCGCAAATCGAACGGGAAGCTTTGGCATTAATTTTTGGGGTCAAGAAGTTCCACAAATACTTGTATGGTCGTAAGTTTACCATCATTATGGACCATAAGCCCCTGTCAGCAATCCTCCATCCAAAGTCCCCAGTTCCAACTTTAGCTGCAGCCTGAATACAGAGATGGGCTTTGACTTTGTCAGTATATACATATGAAATTGAATACAGATGTTCAGCTGATCACAGTAATGCTGATGCTATGTCTAGATTGCCTTCCCTATCACAAGTTACATCCAATAGTGAAGAAGTGTTCTATTTTTCATACATTGATGAACTGCCAGTCACAGCCGAAGAGATTGGTAGAGCAACCAAACGTGACCCAGTTATGTCAAAGGTATATGATTACATCGCAAATGGCTGGCCAAACCAGGTAACAGAGAAAGATATTCATCATTCGTAGGAATGAATTATCAATCAATAAAGATTGTATCATGCGGGGTGCAAGAGTGGTTATACCATATAAATTCAGATCCAAACTATGAGAAGATCTTCATGACCAGCACCTGGGAATGTGCTTGACCAAGAGTTTTGCACGCAGTTACTTATGGTGGCCAAGTTTAGATAGAGATATAGGGCCCAAGTTTTCACATGATAAAAAACGGGCGCCCCTCCGAAGTGGGCGCCCGTTTTTCGCGCCTAAAACGGCGCCGGAAAAAAACGAGGGATTCTGGAGCGTTCTGCAGCTCCTTGTCTGTTTGGCGCGGCGCCCAGGGGGGCGGAGCCTACACTCGCGCCGATTTTGTAAGTGGGAGGGGGTAGGTACTATTTAAATTAGTTTTTTTCCTGCCGGCAATGCTGCACGTGCGCGTTGGAGCGTTCGCGCATGCTCAGTGTGAAAAAAACATTGGCACTCGGCCATTTTTGTAGTTCTTTGTAGTTCTTTGTAGCTGTTTAGTTTTTGAACATTTTTTAATAAAAGTACATTGCCATCAGCACAGAGGCTTCTTGTAACAGTGAGAAGGGTGCAGGAAGCCTCAGAAAGTTGAGGCAGCCGTTTCCCGATGACCTCCCCCTTTTGCCGTCGGGAAATGGCTCCTCAATTTCTGAGGCTTCCTGCAGCCTTCTGTCTTTCCCGCCAGCCGTCTGGAACAGCTCCATTCCCTCCCTCCCCCCACCACGTTCGGTCGGCTCCCTCCCTCCCCGCCCCCCCGCGTTCGGTCGGCTCCCTCCCTCCCCCCCACTCCCCCCCGCGTTCGGTAGGCTCCTTTCCCTCTCCCCCCCGGCCCCGCGTTCGGTTGGCTCTCTCCCTGGCTCCCTCCCTCCCGCGTTCGGTCGGCTCCCTCCCTCCCTCCCTCCCGCCCGCCCGCCCGCGTTCGGTCGGCTCTCTCCCTCCCGCGTTCGTCAGCTCCCTTCCCACCCCCACCCCCGCGCGTTCGTCGGCTCCCTTCCCTTCCCTCCCCCCCACCCCCCGCGTTCGTCGGCTCCCTTCCCTTCCCTCCCCCCCCCCCCCCGCGTTCGTCGGCTCCCTTCCCTTCCCTCCCCCCCCCCCCCCCAGGTTCGGTCGGCTCCCTCCTCCCTCCCCCCCGCGGCCTGCGTTTGGTCGGCTCCCTTCTCCTCCTCCCCCCCCCCACCCCCCTCCCGGCCCGCGTTCGGTCGGCTCCCTCCTCCCCCCCCCCCCCCCCGCGGCCTGCGTTTGGTCGGCTCCCTTCTCCTCCTCCCCCCCCCCCCACCCCCCCCCCCGGCCCGCGTTCGGTCGGCACCCTCCTCCACCTCCCCCCCCCCGGCCCGCGTTCGGTCGGCTCCCTCCTCCTCCCTCCCCCCCCCGCCCGCGTTCGGTCGGCTCCCTCGTTTTGTGAGGCTTGCTGCAGAATTCTCCCTGGCTGAAGCACTTTCACACAGGTAGGAAGATGGTTTATTTAATCTTTTCTTTGCTTATAAATGTTTATTCAGGTTGGATTTATTTGTATAATATTTGTATAAGTATAAATAAGGATTTATTGTAGAATTTAATGAGTTCCCTTCCCCCCCCTCCCCCCCCACCTCGTTCTGGACGCCTGATTTGTAACCTGCGCCTGATTTTTTAATGTGTAGAACAGGTTTTTCAGTTCTACAAAAATCTTCACTTGCTCCATTCTACTTTAGTTTGGAGTACATTTTCACTGTGGAAACTTTCAAATCAGGCGTCAGTGGCCGGACAAGCCCCCTTTTGAAGAAAAAATTCTGTTCCAAAGTAGAACTGTTCTACCTGACTAGAACTGCAGAAAAAAAAATGTGGAGAATTGCAAATTCTAAGATAGTACGTTCTCCACCAGTTGCTCCTAAAAATCAGGCGCAAATCATTTGGAAACTTGGGCCCATAGAGTGCATCGTCAGTCAGTGTACGATATGTCAATCGGTAAGCAAGAAACCACCATCATTGCTATTACAGCCATGGAAATGGCCTCCCAGAGTGTAGCAAAGGTTACACATCGAATTTGCTGAGCTAGGAGGACAGCAATTGTTTAATGTGATTGATAGCCATTCGAAATGGGTCGAGGAGTTTCCAATGTGGAAAATAATAAGTAAAACATTAGACATTTTGCAAAGATTATTTTCTTCATTTGTTCTCCCAGAAGAAATTGTTTCTGATAATGCATTTGCACAGTTCATGAGCAAAAATGGTGTGAAACATACCAAGGTTCCACCGTACCACCATGCTTCAAATGGTGCAGCAGAATGCAGTGTACAAATTGTAAAACGTGCTCTCATCAAACAGATGTTGGATCCAAATCCAAAGAAACAACAGTTGTCAATGGATGAATTGGACTAACAGTCGTCATTGGACTAATTGGACAATTGGCTAATTTTCTAATTACTAATCGTAATATTCCTCCTACAACTACTGGTAGGACACTAGCAGAATTGTTTCTCAAACGACAGCCATGAATCAAGATTCTCATTGTTAAAACTAAACTTGGCACAGTCCATAGAACAGAAACAATTAAGACAGAAAGAGAATCATGATAGAGGTAGAGTAAAAGAGAGAAGTGTGAAACTAAATCAGAAGGTTAGAATGAAGAACCATCACCAAAAATGGTTAAAGTGGTTACCAGGAAGAGTGGTGAAGATATAGAAACATGGATACATAGAAAATAGGTGGTCCTCGCACATATTTGGTCAAGATGTTTGATCATGGACAGGTTATGTTTGTTCACATTGATCATATTTTACCTACAGACATGGAAGGAGTTGAAGGTTGGAATGATTTGATTATTTCCGACTCATCAGATAGTTTTGATATAAGTAAAGTACCAGTAGCATATCCTACATCAAATGTACCGGAAACAAGTCCAAGAGAAAATTAGAATTTAAGTCTGAGTCCAAGTCAGACAGACATAGAAACATAGAAAATAGGTGGAGGAGTAGGCCATTCGGCCCTTCGAGCCTGCACCACCATTCAGTATGATCATGGCTGATCATGCAACTTCAGTACCCCATTCCTATTTCTCTCCAGACCCCTTGATCCCTTTAGCCGTAACGGCCACATCTAACTCCCTTTTGAATATATCTAACGAACTGGCCTCAACAACTTTCTATGGTAGAGAATTCCACAGGTTCACAATTCTCTGAGTGAAGGAGTTTCTCCTCATCTCAGTCCTAAATGGCTTACCCCTTATCCTTAGACTGTGACCTTTGGTTCTGGACTTCACCAACATCGGGAACATTCTTCCTGCATCTAACCTGTCCAATCCCGTCAGAATTTTATTTGTTTCTATGAGATCCCCTCTCATTCTTCTAAATTCCAGTGAATATAAGCCTAGTCGATCCAGTTTTTCTTAATATGTCAGTCCTGCCATCCCAGGAATCAGTCTGGTGAACCTTCGCTGCACTCTCTCAATAGCAAGAATGTCCTTCCTCAGATTAGGAGACACAAACTGTGCACAATATTCAAGGTGTGGCCTCACCAATGCTCTGTACAACTGCCGTAAGACCTCCCTGCTCCTATACTCAAATCCTCTCGCTATGAAGGCCAACATGCCATTTTCCTTCTTCACCGCCTCCTGTATCTGCATGCCAACTTTTAATGACTGATGTACCATAACACCCAGGTCTCGTTGTACCTCCCCTTTTCCTAGTCTGTCACCATTCAGATAATATTCTGCCTTCCTGTTTTTGCCACCAAAGTGGATAATCTCATATTTATCTACATTATACTGCATCTGCCATGCATTTGCCCACTCACCCAACCTGTCCAAGTCACCCTGCAGCCTCTTAGCATCCTCCTCACAGCTCACACTGCCACCCAGCTTCGTGTCATCTGCAAACTTGGAGATATTACATGCAATTCCTTCGTCCAAATTATTAATGTATTTTGTAAATAGCTGGGGTCCCAGCACTGAACCTTGTGGTACCCCACTAGTCACTGCCTGCCATTCTGAAAAGGACCCGTTTATTCCTACTCTTTGCTTCCTGTCTGCCAACCAGTTCTGTATCCACGTCAATACATTATCCCAAATAGCATGTGCTTTAATTTTGCACACTAATCTCTTGTGTGGGACCTTGTCAAAAGCCTTTTGAAAGTCCAAATACACCACATCCACTGGTTCTCCCTTGTCCACTCTACTAGCTACATCCTCAAAAAATTCTAGAAGATTTGTCAAGCATGATTTCCCTTTCATAAATCCATGCTGACTTGGACCGATCCTGTCACTGCTTTCCAAATGCATTTCTATTTGTCTTTAATAATTGATTGCAATATTTACCCCACTACCGATGTCAGGCTAACCGGTCTATAATTCCCTCATTTCTCTCTCCTTCCTTTTTAAAAAAATGGGATTTCATTAGCTACCCTCCAATCCATAGGAACTGATCCAGAGTCTATAGACTATTGGAAAATGACCACCAATGCATCCACTATTTCGAGGGCCACTTCCTTAAGTACTCTGGGATGAAAACTATCAGGCCCTGGGGATATATCGGCCTTCAATCCCATCAATTTCCCGAACACAATTTCCTGATTTCCTTCAGTTGCTCCTTTTCACTGGACCCTCTGTCCCCTAGTATTTCCGGAAGGTTATTTGTCTCTTCCTTCATGAAGATAGAACCAAAGTATTTGTTTAATTGGGCTGCCATTTATTTGTTCCCCATTATAATAGGGGCAGAGCAGTGGAAGGAAGATAGTGTAGGGGTCCCCTGCGGTCATCTCCCTCCAAAACAGATATACCGTTTTGGATACTGTTGGGGGAGATGACTCATCAGGGGAAGACAGCAGCAGCCAAGTTCATGGCACCATGGATGGCTCTGCTGCACAGGAGGGCAGGAAAAAGAGTGGGAGAGCTATAGTGGTAGGGGATTCTATTGTAAAGGGAATAGATAGGCATTTCTGCGACTGCAATCTACATTATACAGCATCTGCCATGCATTTGCCCATTCACCTAACCTGTCCACATTGTAGAGATTTCAAATATAAATCAGGGGCATCCCTTGGAGGAAAAATTTCCTCAGGATCAGCCTAGACTGAGTCTAAGTTCAACACCATGTTTGGAAGGTTCTGATCGCGAGCGAAAATATCCTCTTCGAAACAGAAAACAAGTGATTAAGCATGATTTGTAAATATGGAAAAATAAGTCCATATTCTTTGTTATGTATAACCATGCAAGTTATGTATGATGATTGTTTGTTAAAATTATTTCTTCATTAAGGAGGGAAAATATAATATAAAAGGCTCCATCCTGTGGACTACTGTGGCATTGCAGCCTTTGCTGTTTACAACAATAAAGAGGGAACAAGCCATCAGTGCATACGCCCCAACACGCGATGCAACAGATGAGGCTAAAGAGGGTTTTTATTCCAACCTCGAGACATCCCTGTCCCTTGTCCCCACGGATGACAAATTGATCCTCCAATGACTTTAATGCCAGAGTCGGCAAAGTTACAGCTCTCTGGGGAGGCATGATTGGCAGAGAGGGAGGAGGTAGGGAAATCCAACTCCAGCGGTACCCTAGTCCTGACAAAATGTCTAGAACATGAACTCCTCATCACCAACACCCTGTTCCGCCAGAGGGACAAATACAAGGCATCGTGGCAACACCCTCGCTCCAAACACTGGCACCTGCTCGACTACAACATCATTGGAGCCAGGGATTGCAAGGATGTGCGCATCACCCCCACCATGACAGGAGCTGACGACTGCTGGACGGACCATCATCTAATCTAAGTAAATTTAAGGGGTAAGTTATGGCAGGAGAGCCCAGACCTGCGTCATGCTCCTCCGGTGCTGTGTGGAAACTCAGGGACGCTTCCAGTGTCCCTGATGACTACATGTGCAGGAAGTGTATCCTGCTGCAGCACCTGACAGACCGCAATGTGGCACTGGAGCTGCGCATGGATTCACTCTGGACCATCCGCGATACTTAGGATATCGTGAACCGCACGTTTAGTGAGTTGGTCACACCGCAGCTAAAGGTTACTCAGGCAGATAGAGAATGGGTGCCATCAGGAAGAGCAATGGAAGGAAGGTAGTGCAGGGGTTCCCTGTGGTCATCCCCCTCCAAAACAGATACACCACCTTGGGTACTGTTGGGGGGGATGACTCACCAGGGGAGGGCAGCAGCAGCCAAGTTCATGGCACCGTGAGTGGCTCTGCTGCACAGGAGGGCAGGAAAAAGTGTGGGAGAGCCATAGTGGTAGGGGATTCTATTGTAAGGGGAATAGATAGACGTTTCTGTGGCCGCAATTGAGACTCCAGGATGGTATGTTGCCTCCCTGGTGCAAGAGTCAAGAATGTCTTGGAGCGGCTGCAGCGCATTCTGGAGGGGGAGGGCGAACAGCCAGTTGTTGCGGTGCATATAGGTGCCAACGATATAGGTAAAAAATGGGATGAGGTCCTACGAGCTGAATTTTAGGGAGCTAGGAGTTAAATTAAAAAATAGGATGTCAAAGGTAGTAATCTCAGGATTGCTACCAGTGCCACATGCTAGTCAGAGTACCAATTGCAGGATAGCTAAGATGAATACGTGGCTTGAGGAATGGTGCAAGAGGGAGGGATTCAAATTCCTGGTACATTGGAGCCAGTTCTGGGGGAGGTGGGACCAGTACAAACCAGACAGTCTGCACCCAGGCAGGACCGGAACCAATGTCCTCGGGGGAGTGTTTCCGAGTGCTGTTGGGGAGGGGTTAAACTAATATGGCAGGGGGATGGGAACCTATGCAGGGAGACAGAGGGAAGTAGAATGGGGGCAGAAGCAAAAGATAGAAAGAAGAAAAGTAAAAGTGGAGGGCAGATAAACCCAAGGCAAAAATCAAAAAGGGCCACATTACAGCAACATTCTAAAGAGGCAAAGGGTGTTAAAAAGACAAGCCTGAAGGCCCTGTGCCTCAATGCGAGGAGTATTTGTAATAAGGTGGACGAATTAAATGTGCAGGCAGCTATTAACAAATATGATATAATTGGCATTACGGAGACATGGCTCCAGGGTGACCAAGGCTGGGAACTCAATATCCAGGGGTATTCAACATTCAGGAAGGATAGACATATAGGAAAAGGTGGTGGGGTAGCGTTGCTGGTTAAAGAGGAAATTAATGCAATAGTAAGGAAAGACATTAGCTTGGATGATGTGGAATCTGTATGGGTAGAGCTGTGGAATACCAAAGGGCAGAAAACAATTGTGAGAGTTGTGTACAGACCACCAAACAGTAGTAGTGAGGTTGGGGACAGCATCAAACAAGAAATTAGGGATGCATGCAATAAAGGTACAGCAGTTATCATGGGCGAATTTAATCTACATCTTGATTGGGCTCACCAAACTGGTAGCAGTGCGGTGGAGGAGGATTTCCTGGAGTGTATTTGGGATGGTTTTCGAGACCAATATGTCGAGGAACCAACTAGAGGGCTGGCCATCCTAGACTGGGTGATGTGTAATGAGAAAGGACTAATTAGCAATCTTGTTGTGCGAGGCCCCTTGGGAAAGAGTGACCATAATATGGTAAAATTCTTTATTAAGATGGAGAGTGACACAGTTAATTCATAAACTAGACTCCTGAACTGAGGGAAAGGTAACTTCGATGGTATGAGACGTGAACTGACTAGAATAGACTGGCGAATGATACTTAAAGGGTTGACGGTGGATAGGTAATGGCAAACATTTAAAGATCACACATGGCATGTATTCAACTGTCATTGTAACCCGTGTATAAGCTGACCTAAGTTGTACACCTTGAGAACACTGACCACAGGGGGCAAATTTGTGGGAGACACTCCTAACCTGGACTTTCCGGTATAAAAGGGGAAGCTCCACCCACCGTCTCTCTCTTGAGGTCTTGGTAATAAATGTAACTGGTCACAGAGTGATCTTCTCTCAAGTGTGGGCCTCGTGTGCATTTCTACTGCATAGTAAGGGCATATTATTGGCGACGAGAAACTGGGATTTAAACCACGCGAGCATGGCCACTAGCAGCATAGAAGAGAGGTACTGTGTTGGTGATGATTGGGACGACTTTATTGAGAGACTACAGCAAAGTTTTGTCACTAAAGAATGGTTGGGACAAGATTCAGCCGACAAACGCAGGGCTCATCTCCTGATGGTTTGTGGATGCAGAACATACTCCCTGATGAAGGATCTTCTAGCGCCAGAGAAGCTGGCGGACAAGACGTTCGAAGAGCTCAATAAGTTGATCGGGGAACACCTTAAACCACCGAGCATCATGCACATGGCAAGACACCGGTTTTACACGCACCGGCGGCGAGAAGGGCAAAGTGTTCCAGACTTCTTGGCAGATCTCTGGTGACTGGCGAGCCTGTGTAAGTTCCCAGATGCATGCAGAGCGGAGATGCTGCAAGACTTTTTTATTGAGGGCATCAGGCACGCTGGGGTTTTCAGGAAACTGATTGAGACCAAAGACTTGACCTTGGAAGCGGCAGCTATGATAGCCCAGACATTTATCTCAGGAGAGGAAGAGACCAGAATGATTCATGGCAACAATCTTGGCTCAAATGCGGCAAAAGACCAGGGAGTCAACATTGTTAACACGGCACACAGTTCTCTCGGCAGACAAGGGCAATCGGACATTCCCCAGCATGCAGGCGAACCCAAAGGGGGAATTCAACAGAGACAATGGCTAGCTGAACGGCGATTCATGCCATCGCAATGGACAATGCGGCCAGTAATGGAGCCATCAACACCTGTTAATGGTGCGCTTAAGGACAGTTACAGAGATGGTCAGAGACGATCAACTGGTAATGGACATTTTGTTTCCGACAATGGGGCCTCTAGCTCATGCTGGAGGTGTGGAGGCAAACACCCAGCCAGAACTTGCAGGTATCAGCAACATACCTGCAGAAACTGCAACGTCAGCGGACACTTGATGTGTATGTGCAGGAAGCCTGCAGCAAGGTTGATGTACGAGGAGTGCGGGCCCGATATAAGCCCTACGAGGCCAAATGAATACTGGAGAAAAGTTCAGCAAGTTCATGTGGAGCACATATACAGTTCACACACCAGGATGCCACCGATAATGATGAAAGTGCTCCTCAATGGCATCCCAGTATTAATGGAGCTAGACACGGGGGCCAGCCAGTCCCTGATGAGTATCAAACACAAGTTGTGGGCATCCAAGGCCAGGAGCCCAAAATTATTGCCGATTGACGCACAGCTACGGACATATACAAAGGAGATCATTCCAGTGCTAGGCAGCGCCACGGTAGTCGTGACCCACAAAGATTCGGGGAACAGATTGCCACTCTCGATTGTCCCAGGGGATGGTCCCGCACTGCTGGGGAGGAGTTGGCTTGCTGTCATGAACTGGAAATGGGGCAATGTCAATGCAATTTCTTCTGTGGAGTGAATATCATGCTCACAGATCCTGGACAAATTTGACTCACTATTTCAACCCAGCATTGGCACTTTCATGGGGACCAAGGTAGTAATTCACATAAACCCGGACGCCAGGCCAGTACACCACAAGGCCAGAGCGGTGCCGTACATGATGCGGGAAAAGATAGAATGCGAATTGGACCGCCTGCTGAGGGAAGGCATCATCTTGCCAGTCGAATTCAGTGACTGGGCGAGCCCGATCGTGCCGCTGTTCAAGGCGGATGGGTCAGTCAGGATATGTGGCGATTACAAGGCCACCATCAATCGGGTGTCACTCCAAGACCAGTACCCGCGACCGAGAGCAGAGGACCTCTTTGTGACGCTATCCTGTGGCAAAGTTTTTTCAAAATTGGACCTGACCTCAGCTTACATGACCTAGGAGCTGGCAAGTGAGTCGAAGAAGCTGACCACCATCACGACACACAAGGGGTTGTTTGAGTATAACAGATGTCCGTTCGGGATTCGTTCGGCCGCCGCGATCTTTCAGCGAAATATGGAAAGCCTCCTCAAGTCGATTCCAAGGACGGTGGTTTTTCAAGACGACATCCTCATCACGGGTCGCGATACTGAAGAACACCTCCACAACCTGGAGGAGATGCTACGCAGACTGGACCAGGTAGGGCTGCGACTGAAAAAGACGAAGTGCGTCTTCTTAGCTCCAGAGGTAGAATTCCTGGGGAGGAGGGTAGCAGCAGACGGGGTCAGACGTACTGCATCCAAAATGGAAGCGATCCAGAGAGCACCCAGACCCCGTAACACGATGGAGCTGCGTTCGTTCCTGGGGCTCCTGAACTATTTTGGCAACTTTCTTCCTAAATTGAGCACGCTATTAGAGGTGCTACATGTGCTCCTACACAAAGGTCGTGATTGGGTCTTGGGGGACAGCCAGGAAAGGGCTTTTGATAGAGCACACAATTTGCTGTGCTCCAACAAACTGTTAACGTTATATGACCCATGTAAGAAACTAGTTTTAACGTGTTATGCGTCATTCAATGGGGTCGGGTGTGTGTTGCAGCATGTGAATGCCAATGGTCAGTTACAGCCGGTAGCTTATGCCTCCCGAAGTCTGTCCCAGGCAGAAAGGGGCTACAGGATGGTAGAAAAGGAAGCGCTAGCATGTGTATATGCAGTAAAAAAAATGCACCAGTACCTGTTTGGCAGGAAATTTGAGCTGGAGACAGATCACAAACCCCTAACGTCCCTTTTGGCCGACAACAAGGCCATAAATGCGAATGCACCGGCCCACGTACAGAAGTGGGCACTTACCTTAGCCGCCTATGACTACACAATTCGGCACAGACCGGGCACTGAAAAGTGTGCCGATGCACTCAGCAGGCTACCACTAGCCACCACTGAGGGGGCAGCTGAGCATGATGCTGAGATGGTCATGGCTGTTGAAGCTTTCGAAAGCGAAGGCTCACCTGTGACAGCCCGTCAGATTAAAGTCTGGACAAATAAAGACCCGCTACTGTCTTTAGTTAAGAAATGTGTCCTGAATGGGGACTGGGCAGCCACGTATGAGGCATGCCCTGAGGAGTTTCAACCGTTTCATGGCGCAAGGATGAACTCTCGATTCAAGCCGATTGCCTACTGTGGGGAAACCGAGTAGTCATGCCCCAGAAGGGCAGAGAGGTGTTTATCAGAGAACTTCACAATGAGAACCCGAGTATTGTCATGATGAAGGCAGTTGCCAGGTCACACGTTTGGTGGCCAGGGATAGATGCAGACCTGGAACTTTGTGTTCGCAGGTGCAACACATGTGTTCAGCTGGGCAACGCACCCAGGGAAGCCCCCCTTAGCCCCTGGTCCTGGCCCGCCAAGCCATGGTCACGCATCCATGTGGACTACGCAGGTCCTTTCATGGGAAAAATGTTTTTGGTTGTAGGTGATGCCTACTCCAAATGGATTGAGTGTGCCATTTTAAATTCAAGCACATCCTCTGCCATGTAGAAAGTCTATGGGCAATGTTCGCCGCCCATGGTCTACCGGACGTCTTGGTCAGCGACAATGGCCCGTGCTTCACAAGTACTGAATTCCAGGACTTCATGGCAGGCAATGGAATCAACCATGTCAGAACGGCACCGTTCAAGCCGGCTTCAAACGGCCAGACGGAACGAGCAGTGCAGATAATCAAACAGGGGATGCTCAGAATCCAAGGGGGTTCCCTACAAAGCCGCTTATCACGCCTCCTGTTGGCCAATAGATCCCGACCACACTCGCTCACAGGGGTTCCACCCGCAGAGCTGCTAATGAAAAGGACACTCAAAACCAGGTTATCCCTTATACACCCTACTATGAAAGAAATTGTTGAGAGCAGGCGTCAGTCACAATGTGACTACCATGACAGGAATGCGAGGGCGCGATGTATTAATGTCAATGACCCTGTTTTTGTCCTTAATTACGCTGCAGGGCCCAAATGGCTTGCAGGCACTGTGATTGCCAAAGAGGGGAATAGGGCTTTGGTAGTTAAACTTACCAATGGACAAATCTGCCGCAAACACGTGGATCAAACTAAAAAGAGGTTCAGAAACCCCATGGAAGAAGCAGAGGAAGAACACGACATAGAGTTTACTCAACCACAGGTGACCGAACACCGGAACCAAGTGGAGGAGAGCCTCATCACTGTGGGCAGTCCGGACAGGCCTGAGGCACCGCAAACAGCAGACACTCAGGCCAGCGCCCAACAACCGGAGCCCAACTCAGGTGTTCTACAAGGGAGCGTAAACCACTAGAGAGACTTAACCTGTGATCCCAATAAGACTTTGGCGGGGGAGGTGATGTTGTGGTATTCAACTGTCATTGTAACCCATGAATAAGCTGACCTAACTTGTACACTTTGAAAACACTGACCACAGGGGGCGAGCTTGTGGGAGACACTCCTAACCTGGACTTTCCGCTATAAAAGGGGATGCTCCACCCACCGTTTCTCTCTCTTGAGGTCTTGGTAATAAAGGTAACAGGTCACAGAGTGATCTTCTCAAGTGTGGGCCTCGTGTGCATTTATACTGTGTAGTAAGGACATATTAACCTGGATGAACTTCAACAGTTGTACATCCCGGTCTGGAGTAAAAATAAAATCGGGAAGGTGGCTCAACCATGGCTAACAAGGGAAATTAAGGAAAGTGTTAAATCCAAGGAAGAGGCACATAAATTGGCCAGAAAAAGCAGCAAACCTGAGGACTGGGAGAAATTTAGAATTCAGCAGAAGAGGACATAGGGTTTAATTAGGAGGGGGGAACTAGAGTATGAGAGGAAGCTTGCTGGGAAAATAAAAACTGACTGCAAAAGCTTCTATAGATATGTGAAGAGAAAAAGATTAGTGAAGACAAACATAGGTCCCTTGCAGTCAGAATCAGGTGAATTTATAATGGGGAACAAAGAAATGGCAGACCATTTGAACAAATACTTTGGTTCTTCTTCATGAAGGAAGACACAAATAACCTTCCGGAAATACTAGGGGACAGAGCGTCGAGTGAGAAGGAGGAACTGCAGGAAATCAGGAAATTGTGTACTTAAGGAAGTGGCCCTAGAAATAGTGGATGCATTGGTGATCATTTTCCAGCAGTCTATTGACTCTGGATTAGTTTCTATGGACTGGAGGGTAGCTAATGTAATACCACTTTTTTAGAAAGGAGGGAAGGAGAAAATGGGTAATTATAGACTGGTAAGCCTGACATCAGTTGTGGGGAAAATGTTGGAATCAATTATTAAAGATGAAACAGCAGTGCATTTGGAATATAGTGACAGGATGGGTCCAAGTCAGCATGGATTTATGAAAGGGAAATCATGCTTGACAAATCTTCTAGAATTTTTTGAGGATGTAATTTAGTAGAGTGGATAAGGGAGAACCAGTGGATGTGGTGTATTTGGACTTTCAAAAGGCATTTGACAAGGTCTCACACTAGAGATTGATATGCAAAATTAAAGCACATGTTATTGGGGGTAATGTATTGACGTGGATAGAGAACTGGTTGGCAGACAGGAAGCAGAGAGTCGGGATAAACGGGTCCTTTTCAGAATGGCAGACAGTGACTAGTTTGGTGCCACAGGGCTCAGTGCTGGAACTCCAGTTATTTACAATATACATCAATGATTTAGATGAAGGAATTAATTGTTTTCAGATGACACTAAGCTGGGTGGTGATGTGAGCTGCGAGGAGGATGACTTGGACAGGTTAGGTGAGTGGGCAAATGCATGGCAGATGCAGTATAATGTGGATAAATGTGAGATTATCCACTTTGGTGGCAAAAACACAAAGGCAGAATATTATCTGAATGGCAACAGATTAGGAAAAGGGGAGGTGCAACGAGACCTGGGTGTCATGGTACATCAGTCATTGAAAGTTGGCATGCAGGTACAGCAGGTGGTGTAGGCGGCAAATGGCATGTTGGCCTTCATAGCTAGGGGATTTGAGTATAGGAGTAGAGAGGTCTTATTGCAGTTGTACAAGGCCTTGGTGAGGTCTCACCTGGAATATTGTGTTCAGTTTTGGTCTCCTAATCTGAGGAAGGATGTTCTTGCGATTGAGGGAAGGTTCACCAGACTGATTCCCGGGATGGCAGGACTGACGTGGGAGGAGAGACTGGATCAACTATATTTACTGGAATTTAGAAGAATGAGAGGGGATATCATAGAAACATATTATATACTGACAGGACTAGACAGGTTAGATGCATGAAGAATGTTCCCGATGTTGGGAAAGTCCAGAACCAGAGGACACAGTCTAAGGATAAGGGGTAAGCCATTTAGGACCGAGATGAGGAGAAACTTCTTCACTCACAGAGTTGCTAACCTGTGGAATTCTCTTCTGCAGAGAGTTGTTGATGCCAGTTCATTGGATATATTCAAAAGGGAGTTAGATATGGTCCTTACGGCTAAAGGGATCAAGGGGTATGGAAAGAAAGCAGGAAAGGGGTACTGAGGTGATGATCATAAGAACATAAGAATTAGAAACAGGAGTAGGCCATCTAGCCCCTCGAGCCTGCTCTGCCATTCAACAAGATCATGGCTGATCTGGCCGTGGACTCAGCTCCACTTACCCGCCCGCTCCCCGTAACCCTTAATTCCCTCATTAGTTAAAAATCTATCTATCTGTGACTTGAATATATTTAATGAGCTAGCCTCAACTGCTTCCTTGGGCAGAGAATTCCACAGATTCACAACCCTCAGAGAAGAAATTCCTTCTCAACTCGGTTTTAAATTGGCTCCCCCATATTTTGAGGTTGTGCCCCCTAGTTCTAGTCTCCCTGACCAGTGGAAACAACCTCTCTGCCTCTATCTTGTCTATCCCTTTCATTATTTTAAATGTTTCTTTAAGATCCCCCTCATACTTCTGAACTCCAATGAGTAAAGACCCAGTCTACTCAATCTATCATCATAAGGTAACCCCCTCATCTCCGAAATCAGCCTCGTGAATTGTCTCTGTACCCCCTCCAAGGCTAGTATATCCTTCCTTAAGTAAGGTGACCAAAACTGCACGCAGTACTCCAGGTGCGGCCTCACCAATACCCTATACAGTTGCAGAGGACCTCCCTGCTTTTGTACTCCATCCCTCTCGCAATGAAGGCCAACATTGCATTCGCCTTCCTGATTACCTGCTGCACCTGCAAACTAACTTTTTGGGATTCATGCACAAGGACCCCCAGGTCCCTCTGCACCGCAGCATGTTGTAATTTCTCCCCATTCAAATAATATTCCCTTTTACTGTTTATTTTCCCAACGTGGATGACCTCAAACTTTCCGACATTGTATTCCATCTGCCAAACCTTAGCCCATTCGCTTAACCTATCCAAATCTCTTTGCAGCCTTTCTGTGTCCTCTACACAACCTGCTTTCCCACTAATCTTTGTGTCATCTGCAAATTTTGTTACACTACACTCTGTCCCCTCAGCCATGATCTTATTTAATGGTGGTGCAGCCTCGAAGGGCTGAATGGCCTACTCCTGCACCTATTTTCTATGTTTCTATCTATGTTTGTATGATCCATCATGAATATAAACATAGCCCCAAAGCAGAGGGGACAGCAGAAGCAGAGTCGCAAAAAAGTTAATGCCGGGGCACTTAGAGACCCAGCTAAGAGAGCCCTATACAGCCTGTGCCTCACAGCTAATCTGGCGGCCTTGATGACCGTGAGATGCTGAATGCCCACAGCGCTTGGTCTGCTCTCCAGGTCTCCATAACCAGTGCCGGTGAAGAGACACTTGGATACTCAACCAGAAAACACCAGGATTGGTTTGATGGAAAATGATCAGGAGATCCAAGAACTTATAGATCGTACTCGGAGAGCATTTCTGAGCCTCAAGCAGCAACCCAACTCGGGAGCTGCAAAGCAACGTTACAGGCGGCTCAAGGCTGATGTCTAACAAAAAACCTGGGCCTAAAGAACAGGTGATACAACAACTGGCTGACAGCCACGCTATGCGAGAATTCTTCATTGCAGTCAAGGCCACCTACGGTCCAAACTCCCAAGGCCCCCCCCACTCCTGGCCAAGAACGGAGAAACACTCATCAAGGACACCGAGGCTGTCAGGGCCTGCTGGAAGGAGCACTTTGAAGATCTCCTCAGTCGAGACTCTGCCTTTGACTCGAGTGTTCTCAACTCCATCCCGCAGCATGCAACCCGCCACCACCTCAGTGAAACCCCAACACTGCACGAGGTAGGCAAAGCCATAAAACAGCTCAAGAATAACAAGGCTATGGGTGCGGATGGAATTCCTGCTGAGGCGCTAATGTATGGCAGAGAGGAGCTGTTGGCACGGATACATGACCTCATCTCTCATTTGGAGGGAGGAGAACATGCCGGGAAATCTCAGAGATGCAGTGATCGTGACCATCTTTAAAAAGGGGGACAAGTCCGACTGCGGCAACTACAGGGGAATCTCCCTGCTATCAGCCACTGGGAAGGTTGTCGCTAGAGTTCTCCTCAACCATCTTCTCCCTGTGGTCGAGGAGCTCCTCTCTGAATCACAGTGCGGATTTCGTCCCCTACGGGGCACAATGGACATGATCTTTGCAGCGCGACAGCTGCAGGAAAATTGTAGGGAGCAGCGCCAGCCCTAAAACATGGCCTTTTTCGATCTTACAAAGGCCTTTGACACTGTCAACTGTGAGGGCTCATGGAGCGTCCTCTTCCATTTTGGATGCCCCCAAAAGTTTGTCAACATCCTTCGCTTGCTCCACGATGACATGCAGGCCGTGATCCTTACCGGCGGTTTCATTACAGATCCAATCCACATCTGGACCTGGGTCAAACAGGGCTGCATCATCGCTCCAACCCTCTTCTCAATCTTCCTTGCTGCCATGCTCCACCTCAAAATCAACAAGCTCCTCACTGGAGTGGAACTAAACTACAGAACCAGTGGGAAGCTGTTTAACCTATGCTGCCTCCAGGCCAGGTCCAAGATCACCCCAACCTCTGTCGTTGAGCTGCAGTATGCGGATGATGCCTGCATCTGCGCACATTCTGAGGCTGAACTCCAGGATATAGTTGATTTATTCATCGAGGCATATGAAAGCATGGGCCTTATGCTTAACATTCGTAAGACAAAGGTCCTCCACCTGTCTGTCCTCGCCGCACAGCACTGCCCCCCAGTCATCACGATTCACGGCGCGGCCCTCGACAACGTGGACCGCTTCCCTTACCTAGGGAGCCTTTTATCAACAAGGGCAGACATTGATGTGGAGTTTCAACATCGCCTCCAGTGCACCTGTGCAGCTTTCGGCCGCCTGCGGAAAAGAGTGTTCGAAGACCACGCCCTCAAATCTACCACCAAGCTCATGGTCTACAGGTCTGGTGTAATACCCACCCTCCTGTATGGATCAGAGGCATCGATGATGTACAGAAGACACCTCAAGTCACTGGTGATATATCACCAATGATGTCTCACCATGATCCTGCAAATCCCCTGGGAGGACAGGCACACCAACATCAGCGTCCTCACCCAGGCTAACAACCCCAGCATTGAAGCACTGACCTCACTCGATC
The DNA here is from genome assembly GCF_044704955.1 of Pristiophorus japonicus. Classification (NCBI taxonomy): domain Eukaryota; kingdom Metazoa; phylum Chordata; class Chondrichthyes; family Pristiophoridae; genus Pristiophorus; species Pristiophorus japonicus. The sequence goes on along the minus strand of NC_091979.1, from coordinate 150,632,846 downwards.
AGCTTCGCTGGGCAGGCCACATAGTTCACATGCCAGACACGAGGCTCCCTTAGCAATTGCTCTAAGCGGAGCTCCTTTAAGGCAAAGGTGGGCAGCGGAAATGTTACAAGGACACCCTCAAAGTCTCCCTGGTAAAGTGCGACATCACCACTGACACCTTGGAGTCACTGGCTGAAGACCGCCCTAGGTGGAGAAAGTGCATCCGGGAGGGCGTTGAGCTCTTCGAATCTCAACACCGCGAGCATGAAGAGGTCAAGCGCAGGCAGCCGAAGGAGCGTGCGGTAAATCAGTCCCACCCAGCCCTTCTCTCGACGAATGTCTGTCCCACCTATGACAGGGTCTGTGGCTCTCACATTGGACTGTTCAGCCACCAAAGGACTCACTTTAGGAGTGGAAGCAAGTCTTCCGCGATTCCGAGGGACTGCCTATGATGATGATTCCTAAAGTTATCAGCCATCTTCGAGCCTGTGTGTTTGTGATGTTGTACCGAAAACATAAGTGGTGTATTTGGATTTCCAGAAGGCATTCGATAAGGTGCCACATAAGAGGTTACTGCACAAGATAAATATTCACGGGGTTGGGGTTAAAATATTCGCATGTATAGAGGATTGGCTAACTAACAGAAAACAGAGTTGGGATGTTTTCATGTCTATTTGTATTTACTCTGTACAGCCACTAGAGGGCTCATCCCCTGGTGTCCCTGGGATCCCATAATCCCTTGGGAGCACAGGTATTTAAGGAGGCTTCACAGGTTAGAGAGGCACTCTGGAGACCTGCAATAAAAGACTAAGGTCACACTTTACTTTGAGCTCACAGTGTTCAGCCTGACTCTTTCTCCATACACAACAACTGGCAACGAGATACAGATAGCGAACCCAAAGATGCAGGGAACAGTGGGCATCCTGGAGAAATTCTCAGAGGGAGATGTTTGGGAAACTTTTGTGGAGTGACTCAACCAATACTTCTTGGCCAACAAGCTAGAGGGAGAAGAGAGTGCTGCCAAACGAAGGCCGATCCTCCTCACTGTCTGTGGGACACCAACGTATGGCCTCATGAAGAATCTCCTCACTCCAGCGAAACCCATGGAGAAATCATATGACGATTTGTGCACACTGGTCCGAGAGCATTTGAACCCGAAGGAAAGTGTTCTGATGGTGAGGTACTGGTTCTACATCTATAAAAGGTCTGAAGGCCAGGAAGTGGCGAGTTATGTCGCCGAGCTAAGACGCCTTGCAAGACATTGCGAATTTGAAGGACATTTGGAGCACATGCTCAGAGACTTTTTCATACTTGGCATTGGCCACGAAACCATACTTCACAAACTTTTGACTATAGAAACCCCAACCTTGAGTAAGGCCATACCAATAGCCCAGGCATTCATTGCCACCAGTGACAATACGAAGCAAATTTCTCAGCACACAAGTGCTGCTACAAGTACTGTGAACAAAGTGATGTTGTTTTGGAATCGTAACGTACAGGGCAGGTCACACATACCTGCAGCTACATGTCCGCAGATGGCTCAGAGTCCACCATCAAGGGTGATGAATGCAAGGCCATTAACACCTTATTGGCGCTGCGGGGCAGATCATCGTTTCCATTCATGCCGATTCAAAGAGTACATTTTCAAGGGCCGTGGAACAATGGGACACCTCCAATGAGTGTGCAGGCGAGCTGCAGAGCCGGCTAAACCTGCAAAAGACCATGTTGCAGAGGACGACAGATCCACGGAAGATCACGGCGAACCAGAACCTCAGATCAAGGAGGCAGAGGTACATGGGGTGCACACATTCACCACGAACTGTTCCCCGATAATGCTGAATGTTGAACTAAATGGACTCCTGGTGTCACCGGAGCTGGACACGGGCCTGAGCCAGTCCATCATGGGCAAAAAGACTTTCGAAAGGTTGTGATGCAACAAGGTCTCAAGGCCAGTCTTAACTCCAGTTCGCACGAAACTAAGAACTTACACAAAAGAACTGATTCCTGTAATCGTCAGTGCTACCATAAAGGTCTTCTACGATGGAGCGGTGCACAAGCTATTACTTTGGGTGGTACCTGGCGATGGTCCCACGCTGCTTGGCAGGAGCTGGCTGGGAAAGATACGCTGGAACTGGGACGACGTCCGAGCACTATCGTCCGCTGATGACACTTTGTGTGCCCAGGTCTTAAACAAATTTCCTTCGCTGTTCGAACCAGGCATCGGGAAATTCCAAGGAGCAAAAGTGCAGATCCACCTAAATCCGGGGGCGCGACCCATCCATCACAAGGTGAGAGCAGTACCATACATGATGAGAGAAAGGGTAGAGATCGAGCTAGACTGGCTGCAAAGAGAGGGCATCATTTCCCCGATCGAGTTCAACGAGTGGGCCAGTCCTATCATCCCAGTCCTCAAGGGAGACGGCACCGCCAGAATCTGTGGGCGATTACAAAGTAACTATCAATCATTTCTCCCTGCAGGACCAATACCCACTACCAAAGGCTGATGACCTCTTTGTAACGCTGGCGGGAGGAAAGACGTTCACAAAGCTGGATCTGACTTCATCTACATTACGCAGGAACTGGAGGAATCATCGAAGGCCCTCACCTGCATCAATACGCACAAAGGTCTTTTTGTTTATAATAGATGCCCGTTTGGAATCCGATTGGCGGCAGCGATATTCCAGAGAAACATGGAAAGCTTACTGAAGTCGGTCCCGCACACTGTGCTCTTCCAGAATGACATCTTGGTCACAGGTCGAAAAACAGTCGAGCATCTGCAGAACCTGGAGGAGGTTCTTAGTCGACTCAACCACGTGGGGCTCAGGTTAAAACGCTCGAAATGCATTTTCCTGGCGCCTGAAGTGGAGTTCCTGGGAAGGAGGATTGCAGCAGACGACATCAGGCACACCAACGCGAAGATGGAGGCAATCAAGAATGCACCAAGGCCACAGAACGTGACGGAGTTGTGGTCGTTTGTGGGACTCCTGAACTACTTTGGTAACTTCTTACAGGGTCTCAGCACACTTTTAGAACCACTGCATGTCTTACTACGAAAAGGGGGCAAATGGGTTTGGGGCAAAAGCCAAGAAAATGCCTTTGTAAAAGCGTGACAATTGTTATGCTCAAACAAATTGCTTGTGTTGTATGATCCATGTAAGCGTTTGGTACTAGCATGTGATACGTCGTCATATGGCGTCGGGTGTGTATTACAACAAGCTAATGATTTTGGGAAACTGCAACCGGTTGTTTATGCATCCAGGAGTCTTTCTAAGGCTGAGAGAGCCTACAGCATGATTGAGAAAGAAGCGTTAGCGTGTGTCTGTGGGGTAAAGAAAATGCATCAATACCTGTTTGGGCTAAAATTCGAATTGGAAACTGACCATAAGCCACTTATATTCCTGTTCTCCGAGAGTAAAGGGATAAATACCAACGCATCGGCCTGCATCCAGAGATGGGCGCTCATGTTGTCCGCATACAACTACGCCATCTGCCACAGGCCAGGCACAGAAAACTGCCCCGATGCTCTCAGTAGGCTGCCATTGCCCATCACGGGGGTGGAAATGGCGCAGCCCGCAGATCTAGCCATGGTTATGGAAGCATTTGAGAGTGAACAATCACCTGTCACTGCCCGGCAGATCAAAACCTGGACAAGCCAGGACCCTTTATTATCTCAAGTCAAAAGCTGTGTGCTTCACGGAAGCTGGTCCAGTGTCCCAGTGGAAATGCAGGAAGAGATAAAGCCGTTCCAGCGGCGCAAAGATGAAATGTCTGTACAGGCAGACTGCCTTCTATGGGGTAATCGAGTAGTGGTCCCCAAGAAGGGCAGAGACACCTTCGTCAATGACCTCCACAGTACCCACCCAGTCATCGTAATGATGAAAGCGATAGCCAGATCTCACGTGTGGTGGCCTGGTATCGATGCGGACTTAGAGTCCTGCATTCACAGATGTAATACATGCTCACAGTTAAGCAATGTACCCAGAGAGGTGTCGCTAAGTTTATGGTCTTGGCCCTCGAAACCGTGGTCTAGGATACACGTCGACTATGCAGGCCCATTTTTGGGTAAAATGTTCCTTATGGTTGTAGACACGTACTCCAAGTGGATTGAATGTGAGATAATGTCAGCTAGCACATCCGCTGCCACTACTGAAAGCCTGCGGGCCATGTTTGACACGCAGGGCCTACCCGATGTCCTGGTGAGCGACAACGGGCCATGTTTTACCAGTGCTGTGTTCAAAGAATTCATGACCCATAACGGGATCAAACATGTCACATCTATCCCGTTTAAACCAGCGTCCAATGGTCAGGCAGAGAGAGCAGTGCAAACCATCAAGCAAGGCTTGAAGAGGGTAACTGAAGGCTCACTGCAGACTCGCCTATCCCGAGTCCTGCTTAGATAACGCATGAGACCCCACTCACTCACTGGGATCCCACCTGCTGAACTGCTCATGAAAAGAACACTTAAGACAAGGCTCTCGTTAGTTCACCCTGATCTACATGAACAGGTAGAGAGCAGGTGGCTTCAACAAAGTGCATACCATGATAGCGCAAATGTGTCACGCGAGATTGTAATCAATGATCCTGTATTTGTATTAAATTATGGACAATGTCCCAAGTGGCTTCCCGGCACTGTCGTGGCCAAAGAGGGGAGCAGGGTGTTTCGGGTCAAACTTTCAAATAGACTCATTCACCGGAAACACTTGGACCAAATCAAACTCAGATTCACAGACTATCCTGAGCAACCCACCTTGGACCCTACCTTTTTTGATCCCCCATCATACACACCAGTGGCAACCGGCACCACGGTTGATCACGAAGCAGAACCCATCATCCACAGCAGCCCAGCAGGTCCCAACACACCAGGAAGGCCAGCTGCACAGTAGCCCAGCGAGGGCCCAACAAATGATTCAACAATACCAGCTTTCACACCGAGACGATCAACCAGGGCAAGAAGGACCCCAGTTTCACTCATTTTGTAAATAGTTACACTATTGACTTTGGGGCGGAGTGTTGTCATGTATGTATACTTGTATTTACTATGTACAGCCACCAGAGGGCTCATCCCCTGGAGTCCCAAGGGATCCCATAATCCCTTGGGAGCGCAGGTATTTAAGGAGGCTTCACAGGTTGGAGAGGCACTATAGAGACCTGCAATAAAAGACTAAGGTCACCCTTTACTTTGAGCTCACAGTGTTCAGTCTGACTTTTTCTCCATTCACAACACGGGATAAATGGATCATTTTCATGTTGGCAAACAATAATTAGTGGGGTGCCGCTGGGATCGGTGCTAGGTCCTCACAATCTATATTAATGACTTGGATGAAGGGACCGAGTGTAATGTAGCCAAGTTTGCTGATGCAACGATGGGTGAGAAAACAAATTGTGAGGGGGACACAAAAAATCTGCAAAGGGATATAGACAGGCTCAGGGAGTGGGCAAAAATTTGGCAGATGGAGTATAATGGAGGAAAGTGCGAGGTTATTCACTTTGTTAAAAAAAAATAAACAAACAAATTATTAATTAAAAGGAGAAAAATTACAAAATGCTGCAGTACAGAGGGACCTGGGAGATCTTGTGCATGAAACATAAAAACTTAGTATGCAGGTACAGTAAGTAATCAGGAAGGCAAATGGAATGTTGGCCTTTATTGCAAGCAGAGTAATGTTGGCCAGTATAAAAGCAGAGAAATCATGTACAGGATATTGGTGAGGCCAAACCTGGAGTACTACATACAGTTTTGGTCTCCATATTTAAGGAAGGATATACTTGCATTGGAGGCTGTTCAGAGAAGGTTCAATAGGTTGATTCTGGAGATGAGGGGGTTGACTTATGAAGATCGTTTGGGTCTATACACATTGAAGTTCAGAAGAATGAAAGGTGATCTTATTGAAACGTATAAGATAATGAGGGGGCTCGTCAAGGTGGATGCAGAGAGGATATAACTAGGGGACGTAGTCTCCGAATAAGGCCCCACTCATTTAAAACTGAGATGAGAAATTTCTTCTGAGTGTTTTAAATCTGTGGAATTTCCTGCTGCAGAAAGCTGTGGAGGCTGGGTCATTGAATATATTTAAGGCGGAGGTAGACACATTTTTGAGTGATAAAGGAGTAAAGGGTTATGGGGAGCGGGCAAGGAAGTAGAGCTGAGTCCATGATCAGATCAGCTATGATTTTATTGAATGGCGGAGCAGGCTCGAGGGGCCAAATGGACTACTCCTGTTCCTATTTCTTATGTTCTTATGTTCACAACCTTTGGCTGATTCACAACTCTGCTCCCTGAATCTTCTGCTTTCAGCCCCACACACCCTTACCAAGCTACACAAGTTCCCTGTATCACGAAGAATTGATTTTAGAATCCTCCTCCCATTTTCAAATCTATCCATAGCCTGACTCTGCTCTGTCTGAGTTATCTTCTCCAGTTATATGCCCCAGCACGTGCGTTGCATTCCTTTGACTCTGGATTACTACTTGTTTGCTGACCCCTTCTGTTCCATCATTGAAATCTGAGCCTTCAGTCATGATGCCCTCATTATAAACCATACCACCATGTTACCTTTCTCCTTACCTTGTAAAATGCTCCTGTGATCTTATCCCATTTATCTTCAGTCCCTCCAACTAAATTTTTGCACTTGCTGCTCAGTGTCCACTTCAATCCATTGTAAAATGTTGCCATGTTACATGAAGGGCACTATATAAATATTAGTTGCAGCTGCACAATTATGTGCTTGTATATTTGCATGTATTGTGGCTCTTCTGTGAATGAACTAATATGTTACTGTGTGGTTCCTCTTGAATAAGATTGCCAATATCATGCTTCCGAGGTACAGAACCTACGATAACAATTTACACCATTGTCTAGTGATCTCCTCCAGGTATTGTTTAAGTCAACTATTTGGACTGAATCACAAGTCATTCATTTTAAGTCAAAAATTCAATTAAAATTGTCTTTGAACCTCTAGAGACAAATAATCTGTCTCACAAAGCACAGTCACTCCTAATGAAAATTAATAGACTCACTGTACCACATACTTTGATGCTTTGCTGGTACTTTGAGCAATAGAACACAATAGATCTGTTGTGAGGCAAGTATTCAGGCAGCTATTTAACATGTATTATACTGTAGTATATTTTATATTGCTAGGGAATCACTTCAGATTTGTTTCCTGGAATAAAACTACCAAAACCTGACTACCGTGTCTTGCTGGAAGCAATCAAAGAGAATTGTGAACACATGAATTTGCAAATGACTGAATTCTTCTCACAAAAGATCTTACAAATCTATGAAATGATGATTGTGCGTCATGGTTTTATGATTGTTGGAGAACCATTTGGTGGAAAGACGTCAGCTTATAGAGTACTGGCTGCTGCTTTACATGATATTTGTGAAAAGGTAGAAATGAACACTGAATCACTGACTAATGTATCTTCATTTATTTCATTGTTGTCAGTCAGTTGTAGTTTATAATTAATATATTTTGGACAAATACATAGGTCAAATTAATGTTTCAGTTACATAACTTATATTAATGAATTGTAAAACATTTAGCTATATCTTATGTCATTTATCTAATCATATATATTGGTAATATAATGCAAATTTACAAAACAGAAGGATATGGCCAAGAAATCATCCCTTAGCTAATGAGAAGATTCACTATTCTAATTGTCAAACATGTAAATTATGTAATGATGTGGGTTATTGCACACTGGGTCACTATCCCAACATGACGAAATTATGTATTTTATTGAACAATGGAAATATTAGCAGCATGTTGTAAGATTATGTTTTGCCTATTATTGTGCCATAGTAATGCACCTCATTTTCATCCAACACCACTGCCTTAAATTGACCAGTTATGCAATATGATATAATTTCTTTTACCATCACTTAAAGTTAGTAATTATTTTTTTTTGCATACTACTCTCTATATCAATGATGTCAATCAAATAGTTCTGCAAAATGTTGTATTATTTTTTGTCTAGGGGCTTCTAGAGGAAAACAAGGTTCAAATTACAGTTATTAATCCCAAGGCCATCACTATGGGTCAGCTGTATGGTCAGTTTGATAAGGTGTCGCATGAATGGTCAGATGGCATTCTGGCTGTTAGTTACAGAGCATTTGCTGTTTCTTCTGTAAGTATTTGTGAATTATGTTAGTTTGAAGCTTTACAAAACAAATATTAAAGTACTATTACATGTAGGAAGTTTTGAAACCCTGAAACAAAAGTATTTAGTATTTCAGAATGGACTAATACTTCTAAATGTATGTAAAAAAAAAAATAAGACTTGCATTTCTATAGTGCCTTTCACAACCTCAGGACCTCCCAAATCACTTTACAGCCAATGAAGTACTTTTGAAGTGTAGTCACTATTGTAATGTACGAAATGCGACAGCCAATTTATACACAGCAAGGTCCCACAAACAGCAATGTTATAATGACTTGATAATCGGTTTTAGTGGTTGGGGGATAAATATGGGTCAGGGCACTGAGGAGCACTCTCTTGCTGTTCTTCAAATAGTGCCGTAGAATCTTTTACATCCATTTGAGAGGACAGTTTAACGACTCACCTGAAAGACGGCAACTCCGACAGTGCTACACTCCCTCAGTATTGCCCTTGATATTTTGCTTGCGGTCTCTGGAGTGGGACTTGAACGCACAACCTTCTGACTCAGAGGAAATAAGTTTATTGCTCAAATCAATCTGGATACTTGTAACTATCCATTTATATATAAAAAAATATCTGTTTGTAATACTGTGTTATTGTTAACTGCAATGAGCCTCTAACATTACCTAATATTCCGTGTCAACCACGTGAAACCGTGGATGAATCCAATCCCAACATTTGTTCTCTTCCCCCCAACCCTCCCGCCACCCCCTCCACCCACTCCCAAACTACATGACATCACTGACTAATCACAAGTTTATATAAGATAACTGCAGATGAGGAAAGCCATTTAGCGCACCCTAGTTCATCTATCCAAAAAGACCCAGTGGGCTAAATTATGCAGGGCCTCAGGAACGTGATACAGGATTAAATGGCGGCCGTTGCTTCCAATGCAGGCAGCACGCCAACTTCGTGCTGCATGCAGCCAACGCTAACCGCATTGTTGACTGGCCGCATGCATCAGCAGGAACCCAAAATTGTGCAAGACTAGCATAATTTAAATCCAGCCTGCACAACTTAAAGCCAGCCTGTACCTCTTTAAGGGGAGGTGGCTGGAGCAGTTGCTGGAACTTGTTGTAGAACCCATTCTGATGTGGAAAAAGACTGAATGGTGGCACAACTTGGCAGAGAGTGGGCTCCAAGATTTTCCAATGCTGCACTGGAGGCCTTGGTGGAGGAGATGGAGAGGAGTAGAAATGTGCTCTATCCACAGGGGACCAGGAGGCCCTTCAGACAAACTCTTAGAAGGCAGTGGGACCAGATAGATATTGCAGTCAATGCTAGGAGTCAAGCCCGAGGACCTGAATACAATGCTGCAAAAAGTTCAATGACCTCACACGAGTGGTCAAGGTCAGTAAATGTATCTTCAAATGCTGTCTCTGACCAACTGCACCATTAGCCTCAGCAACTTCTTACTGCACCACACCTCCATCACTCACCTATCAACAATCTCTATCAATTAGGATTCATACCTAAGATTCATAGCTTCACGTCACCCTCAAGCACATAGCACTGCTGCAAGCCTCGCATCCACATCTCACAGCTTGCACACATTGCCAGCTATTTCGCCATGACAGCCACGTCACTAAAACAGATTGCACCACACGCACTGACACACTTCCCTCTCTCTTGCCGGACAAGGTGGTGCACAAACAGAGGCAGCAGGACCTAACTGGTGGGGGACAGATGCAGCTGCATGTCCTTACCCCAATTGCGCTCGCCATCATTGGAGCAGCCATTGCTGAGGCTGTGGCCAGTGGCGGGGCTGAAAGCAAAGAAGATGACGTTATCCTCATATCTAATCCTCCTTCTCATATCCCATTTCCAAGGAGACATCTGCAGTCTCCCCCACTGAACGTCAGCAGCCTTCCATCCACCATACTGCAGCCACTGGGGTTGCATTGCATAGGAGCACTAGGAGAGGCAAAAGGCACATGGAAGGCAGGTACTAAGGGAATGCACAAAGGAGAGTAGTTGATGTTTGTATGCAACATGGCATGCTTTGATTTATAAATTTGGTCTGGAATGTATATTTTGTGTTGGCTTTTATTTTTGCATTGTGGTCAAGCGAATGTTGTGATAGTCAGCAATAGTAGGAAGGTAAGGTGTGGGACTGAATTTACTGGTATCACAGTTAGATGAGTTGTTCACAGACAGCTAGGCCAGAAATGTGCTGTCTTGGTTGCCTCCTCCCTTCCTCTTCCTCCTCCTCATCCTCCTCTTCCTGCTCTTCCTCCTCCTGCTCCTCAGCTGGTCGCCTTATAGCTGGAGGCAAGGGCTGTGCCCTCTTGATGGCAAGGTTATGCAGCAGATCACCACAAATCTTGACAACCATTCTGTGGGATACTGAAGGGCTTCACCAGAGCAGTCCAGGCAGCAGAAGTGTTGTTTCAGTGGTATGCTCTATCATATTTTGTGTTGCAGCATAGCTTTCATTGTATGCATGCTGCCCACTTGTGTATGGGTCGCGCACCTGAGTCATGAGCCATGTCATCAATGGATAGCTCTTGTCGTCCAGTAGCTAACCTTTGGTTTGTCATAGCGGCTTAAATGCAAATGGCACAGCGAACTGCCACAGAATAAAGGCATTATGACTGCTGCCAGTGTACCGTGCATTGACCTGCATGGTTGACTGTGTACGGTCACACATCAGCTGGACGTTGAGGAATAGAATCCTTTTTGTTTGCAGTACAGCTCAGAATTGACATGCAGTGCCCGCAAAGTGACGTGTGTTCAGTCAATGGCATCCTGCAATCCACGCAAAGCTGCGTGCTCACTCCATCTGCTGCTCTCTGGCAAGAGAGAATGAAATGTAGTCAGTTCTCCTAGAATAGAGAGCCTCAGTGACCTCACTTACACAACGGTGGATGGAAAACTGTAAGATGTTGCAAATATCTCCAGCTCCAGCCAAGAAGGAGCTGGATGCATAAATTTTCATGACCACGGTTACCTTCACAGCCACTGGAAATGCGGTCCTCGCCCTGTTCTGAGGTTGCAGTTGTGGCTGCAGCAGGTGGCAGATTTCACTGATGACATCTTTAGTGAAGTGCAGACATCTGACACACTATTCCTTGGTGAGGTTCAGGTAAGAGAATTGCTCCCTGAACACCCTGGGCACAGATATGGCCTTCTACTGGGAGCCCTTTTTCACCTCCTTCTCCTTCCTCTTCTAGCACCTTGCCCCGCCCTGTGTCACTTCTGCTCATTCTCCAAGTCATGCTGTATTCCAATGGGAATGTCTCTTCCCGCACCCATGTCTGGGAGTAAGTGTTTTGTGCAGAAGGCTTGAAGTCAGGACAGAGTCCTTCAGCACCTGCCACACCACTCCCTGTAGATTTTTGCAACTTCAAAGAACTCCAGAAAGCACCAAACAGTTGTACAATCGCAGCAACAGCCAGTAGAAACCAAACAGCAACTAACCTGAAAATGTTGAATATCCTTTTAAATAGCACTAGTGGGGGTTACTGCCTGCTGTTGAATGTGCGTTCAGCTGTGCGAGGTTAAGAGAGGGCATTGGCATGAGCTCCAAATGGCAGCGCTGGCATCAAATCAGTGTTACATGCTGATTGACGTGATGATCTACCTACTCTGCATACTTCTGGTGGATTCTCACTGCGCATGCGTGCTAATGCCCTCACCAATGTGACTCGCACCAGAAGTGGGCATGTGCATTGCGAATACCATTTTGGACTTCTACGGGCAATCATAGCGCTCAGAAAACGGGTGCTATGGAGACGAATTTTGCGGCTCCTATATTGTCTGTATTAAAGCATCTAATTATCTTTTAAATGACCAGCAGCGGGGCTATGGCTCAGGAGCGTCGCATCACGGGCCAACAGCGAGTTCATGAGGTCACCATTGTGTCCTGTGAAACCCAGGGAGAGAGGTCCTGCAGAAAGGAGGAAGGAGGACAGTAGGAATATGCATGTGTATATGAACTAGGCCTATGCAGCAGAGCCTGGTCTCCAGTCATCTTGGATTCCCTTGCCACTGGACCAAGACCTTGCTCTGTCAAGCCCGTGTGGTAGCTGGTATGCAACGGCCACTCCACGTTAAAAGAATTCACGCACAGGCAGCTTCCACACTTTAAGATGAAGTTCGGGATATGGAATGTCAGGACACTCATGGACAACCCCAACAGCAACAGACCGGAACGCCGCACCGTTATCGTTGCCCGGGAACTCAGGCGCTTCGACGTAGACATCACCGCCCTAAGCGAGACCCGACGGCAGTGGAAGGCCAGCTCAAAGAACAAAGTAGTGGAAAGACAAACCAGAAGTAGAATGCCACTTCCATGGAGTAGGCTTCGCCGTAAAAAACGACCTAGTGTGCCGTCTCAGAGACTCCCCCTGCAGGATAAACAAATGCCTCGTGACTCTTCAGCTCACCCTAGCCAGGAACCAGTTTGCTACGGTCTTCAGCCATGAACTCATTGAATGGCGGTGCAGGCTAGAAGGGCCGAATGGCCTACTCCTGCACCTATTTTCTATGTTTCTATGTCTATGTTTCATACGCCCCAACACTGGAGGCTACAGATGGGACCAAGGAGGAATTCTACTCCAGCCTCGAACAATCTCTGTCCCGAGTCCCAACGAGCGACAAGCTGATCCTCCTTGGTGACTTCAACACCAGAGTTGGAAAGGATACTGATCTCTGGGGAGGTGTGATTGGCAGAGAGTGGGTAGGGAAAGCCAACTCCAATGGTACCCTCTTCCTGCCGAAATGCTTAGAACACAGCCTCGTCATAACCAATAACCTGTTCCATCAGAAGGACAAATATAAAACCTCATGGCAACACCCTCGCTTCAAGCACTGGCATCTGCTAGACTACATCATCGTCCGCGCGAGGGACTGCAAAGACGTGCGCATCACCCGCGCCATGACAGGAGCTGATGAATGATAGACGGACCACCGCCTAATTCGCTCTGTCATCACCATCAATGTTACCCCAAAACAGTGACGGCAACAGAAACAATGCCGCAGGAAAATCAACGTCGGAGCGCTATTCAACCAGTGCCTTGCTACCAACCTGACAACTCCCAGTGACCCAGAGATGCGGTGTGTCTATAGTGCCTGGTCTGCCCTCAAGGCTTCCATAATTTGCACCTGTGAAGAGACGCTCAGTCACTCGACCAGGAAACACCAAGACTGGTTCGACGAGAACGACCAGGAGATCCAGGAGATCCAGGAGCTAATATGCCGCAAGCGCAAGACATTCTTGGAATGGAAGCAGCAACACAACTCGAGGGCAAAGTATCAGCTATACAGACATCTGATGGTCGTGGTCCAACAGAAAACCCACGACCTAAAGAACAGATGGTGGGTGGAGAAAGCAAAAGAAATCCAGCAGCTAGCCAACAACCACGAAGTGCAAAGATTCTTCAGCGCAGTCAAGATGACCTTCCGGCCAAGCACCCAAGGTCCTACCCCACTGCTGGACAAGAACGGAGAGGTGCTCATCAAGGACAGAGAGACAGTCAGTGCCCACTGGGAGGAACATTTCGAGGATCTCCTTAATCGAGACTCTGTCTTTAACGTGAGTGTCCTCGACTCCATCCCACAGCATGCCATCCACCACCATCTCAGCACAACCCCAGCCCAGCACGAGGTTGAAAAGGCCATCCTACAACTGAAGAAAAACAAGGAATCAGGAGCTGATGGAATCCCCACCGAAGCACTAAACCATGGGAGAGAAGCACTGCTGGCGCGGATTCATGATCTCATCTCTCTTATCTGGAAGGAGGAGATCATCTACAATAGAACCAATGGGAACCTGCTCAATCTCAGGTCAGATCCAAGGTCGTCCCATCCTCCGTCATCAAATTATAGTATGCAGACGATGCTTGCATCTGCGCACACACGGAGGCTGAACTCCAAGCCATCGTCAACACCTTCACCGAGGCATACAAGAGCATAGGCCTTACACTAAATATCTGTAAGACAAAGGTCCTCTACCAGCCTGCCCCTGCCACACAGCACTGATCCCCGGTTATCAATATCCACGATTAGGCCTTGGACAACGTGGACCATTTTCCATACCTCAGGAGCCTACTGTCAACAAGGGCAGACGTCGACGACGAGGTCCAGCACCACCTTCAGTATGTAGTGCAGCCTTCCGTTGCCTGAGAAAGAGAGTGTTTGAAGACCAGGACCTCAAACCCAGCACCAAACTCATGGTCTGCAGAGCAGTGGTAATACCCACCCTCCTAGATGGCTCAGAGACATGGGGCCCAAACTTGGTCAAAACCAAGGCCCGCCAAGTGCCATCCAAAGGGCCGCCGAGAGACTGGGTGGTACTTTACCAGGAAGATTACTCTAAAAGAGATGGCAATACCGCCCGGCGGCCAAATAACGGCTTACGCATTCAATCTGGGTGGTTGCAGGCAGGAGCTCTCAATCTCGGTGGCAAATGCGATCCTCGCCAAAGTGCCGCCGAGGATTGAGTCGGGCCCAGAGAGGGGGGAACACTAAAAAATAAAAATCTTCACAAAAAAAACACAATAACACCTTCAGGGGATCTCATACAGGTAAAATGCTGAAAAAAATAAAAATAAAACAGTCACTAACCTTTTTTTTCAGATCTTCTTACTTACCGTCAGGGTTAGAACTGCCTCCGTGCAGTGGTCCTTCCCCCTGCTGCCGTCGACTCCAGCCCGCACCAATATGGCAGCTCGGCGGGCGAGAGGTCACTTACGCAACTTGGCCGCAAGCGGGCGGTTCCCAGCGCTACTCCCCTCCCGCCCGCGCTACTCCCCTCCTGCCAGCAGCAGACCAAGAGGAATCTGTCACTGAGGGGAGACCGTTGAAAAAACTCGGCGGTAGCAAGCGGCATTGGGTAGTAAGGCCACCAATTATGGGCCCTAGGACTACGTATAGCAGGCACTTCAAAACACTGGAGAAGTACCACCAACGTTGCCTCCGCAAGATCATGCAAATCCATTGGCAGGATAGGCGTACCAACATCAGTGTTCTCGCTCCCAACATCAGGCCAACATCCCCAGCATCAAAACATTGACCACGCTCGATCAACTCCGCTGGATGGGCCATATCCGCATGCCTGACATGAGAGTCCCAAAACAAGCGCTCTACTTGGAGCTCCAACACAGCAAGCGAGCCCCAAGTGGGCAGAGAAAATGTTTCAAGGACATTCTCAAAGCCTCCTTGAAAAAGTGCACCATCCGCATCGACACCTGGGAATCCCTGGCCCAAGACCGCTCAAAGTGGAGGACAGGCATTCAGGAAGGCGCTGAGCACCTCGAATCTCTTTGCCGAGAGCAAGTTGAAGTCAAGCGTCAACAGCAGAAGAAGCACATTGCAACCCAGGCACCCCAACCTCCCGTTCCTCCAACCCCCACCATCTGCCCCACCTGTGACAGAGACTGTAGGTCCAGCATTGGACTCTTCAGTCACCTGAGAACTCATTTTTAGTGTGGAAGCAAGTCATTCTCTACTCTGAGGGACTGCCTATGATGATGAAATTATTCCAGAATTTTCACGCCCATTCTCTATCTGGAAGTTCATTTCATGTTTTGATCACTCTTAGTGCGAAGAAAAACTTCCTGACATTAGTCTTATGTTTACTTATTATCAGTTTGAACCTATATCCCCTTGTGGCTCTCTTGTAATTTAAAATTAATATTCTGGATTTAGTATTTCATCATCATAGGCAGTCCCTCGAAGAGAGGATGACTTGCTTCCATGCCAAAAAGGGATGAGTTCACAGGTGTTTCAATGAAGGACCTAATATTCCAGATCCCGAACTACATCCTGAAGGGTGGAAGATGCCTGTATGTGGATTTTGTTAACCTGAGCTCAAGGACACTCTACTCAGGTCTTTCACTCATACAACATGACTCGTAACAAATTTTCTACACTGCAGCAGAATTCTTAGCCATCCCCTTTTGAGTGCCGGGCTGCAGGCCCGGTCCCACACTGCCCTGGTTCCTAATGGAGGCCACCAGAGGCCTTGCAGAGTGCGCAACGACCCTCCCCTTTAAGCGAAGGGGAGGAGCATTGATGCGTGTCAGCACTTAATGGAGCATCTGCGTAGCGCTTCTCTCACTGCCCCCAAAGGAAATGGAGCGCGTGAGATTGTGCTCCATTTCCTTTGAGGGGCGGTAAGCCCAGTTCAGCGGCAGGAGCGGGACTTCTGCGCTGGGTGCAGAAGGTCCCGGCCTCAGCTGGTTACCACCCCAATTGGGGCACAGGGCAATTTCGGCCCCCTTAGCTCTCCATGGTAGAGGCAAAAGATTCTCAAGTTTCTTTTAAGTCTCTTTGATTGTCCAATTCCTTACAACAGTTGTAATTGATTATTGATTTGCTCTATTTAAAGTGAAATGAATACTTTTTTAAAAAATTAGACCCCAGACAGGAAATGGTTAATCTTTGATGGACCAGTTGATGCCATCTGGATTGAGAATATGAACACTGTGCTGGATGATAACAAGAAATTGTGTCTGATGAGTGGGGAGATCATTCAGATGTCTCCCCAAATGAGTCTTCTATTTGAACCAATGGATCTGGAGGTTGCTTCCCCTGCTACTGTAAGTAGTCATATATTAATTTTTGATGCAAATATAAGGTTGATTCCACGACTGAGTGCTTTCAGTGAGGAGTGGCACTCAAAGAAGAGTACAGGTCAGGAAAGCTCGGGGCTACAGCCCATGATTTTCTATTCACTAATTTAAATTGATGGAAAAATCACAATTTGCGGGCAACGATTTCCCAACCCTTGGCCCCTGCAAGTACTTTGCCTTGCTGGGAGCACCCAATCATGAAATCAGCCCTTAGTTTAACAAATTTTATAAAAATTATTGCTTCAAACTTGATACTATGAATAGAAAGGAAACATAGGGAGAGTCTGAAGATATCTTGGCCTAGAAATGCAGGGGTTTAGGTCGGCTGTTACGGTCTGATTCGGGGAATATAATGGCGGCCGCTGTACTTTCGCCCTCTGCTGGCGGCTCCTGCAGCGGCTGTCATTTTCGGCAGGTCGGCAGCGCTGCTGTTGCCAGTGCTCACCGAAAGTATTTTAATGAATTAGAGCATCAATCGGCTCTAACTCATTAACAGCCATGAGGGTGATTCAACTGGCAAATGTAAGACAGCCAGGCCTAGCAGGACCTGACAGATATTAGATAAAGATGGAGGTTGACAAGTGGGAAACAACTCAGATAGATGCTGGAACTTCAAATGTCTCCTTTGCAAAGGTTCTTCTTTTATACTTTCATTTTTTGCCCATCAAAGGGGGGGGGGGGGGTGGGGGGGGGGGGTGGGGCGGTGTGGTGAGTTGCATTTTCTGGCAGCTTTCCTGGAGGCCGTTTGTGGGTCAGTAAATCAGGGTGAAACCTTGTAGAACAAGTTTTTAGGTCAGAACTGAGCACCTGCACAAAACTGTAAATACCTTAGCAAATAAAAAAACTGAATCCCTAAAGAGCATGAGAGTTTATGGGTCCAAATTTGGCCAGTACAGATTTCAGGCGCACTCACCAGAGGTGCGCCACTTTTGTAGAACTCCAAGGGCGCCAAAAATCTTCGGACGCGTTTGGCCGCTCCCCAGCCTCTCCTCCATGATGGCGTAGCATGGCAACTGGATTCGGGGGCGGAGCCAGGTCCCGGCGCTGAAAACAGTGCCGGGACCTCTGCACCTGCGCACTAGAGTGTGCGCGCATGTGCAGTAGCTCCGAGCCCCCAGAATCTGAGAGTGTGTGATGCAGGCTGTGTGGGAGAGGCTGACGCTCACCGCCCCTATCCCGGACCGAGTGGCCTGCCACACAGGCTGGCCGCAGCCATCCCCGGCTGAGGACTATAAGAGACAGGTTGGTGGGGGGAAGAGTTTTGATCGGTGGGGGGGGGGAGGAGGGGAAGAGTTTTGATGGGGGGGGGCAGGGGAAGAGTTTTGATGCAGCGGGGGGAAAGAAAAGACTCTTCAAAGATTTTCCAGTACTTTAATATCTAGCTATTTTTACTAAAAATATACTCAGTTTAATCAGGTTGATAGCACCTACACCCTGTCCAGTCTCGCTGCTTGGGATTTAAAAAAAAACCTAGCATTCCTATCATAACACTGTCATTTGGAGGCTACCTGCGCTGATCTCTTAATTCACCACAGGGTTTTTCAAAACGTACAAAAGTGGCCACTTACTCTGGCCTAACTAAGTTTGGAGTAAGTTTTAGCTAGCTAAACTTGCTTAAATGGCCAAAACAGGTGTAAGTGGCTGGTAACGCCCCCTTTTGAAAAAAAAAACGGATGTAAAAAAGTCTAACTAACTCACTTACACTGGAGCAACTTAAATGGGGAGAATTGCAATTTTTAAGTTACTCCAAATAAATCTAGTTGCTCCAAACAAAACGGAGCAAATCCTGGGGAAACTTGGGCCCAATAGAACTCTATTGCAATATTTGAAGATCATCTCTGATAAGATCTCTTTTATCTTTATGATAGCGTCACCAGGGCATCACCCCTAGCATTTCTGGACTTAATTGCTTAAGATTTTAAAGAATTATAATTAATTTATTCAAAATTCCATAATCAATTATTTATTAAAGAATTATTTTGTGTTGAATATGCAGGACCCACTAAAAGCTGACACGATTATTACACATTTAAACATGTTCAAGAGTAACCATTGTGGAAATATTAGTGATAATGAGATTGCAGATTCATTAATTTCAGGAACTATTAAAAAATCAACAAACATAGTTAATAATCACGTGGCAGGTAATATTGTTGTAACAAGTACGACAATTGTTCCATACATGGCCTTCAGGTTTGCTTGTTTCTTCCCTGTTCCATTTAATGCAAGCAGGACACAGACGTAACTTTCGGCCTCCTGCTGAGCTAAGCGCTGGAAAAGATTGCGTTATACCACAAATTCTCCACACCGCTGATGTTAATTAAATACTGGTGCTGCCTGCCAATGTTCCCTCTTATTTTATTTGGGGGGGGGGATGGGCTGCGCGGCCCATTTACCATTGTAAAAGCCGGTCTAGGACTGCACAGGACTGGCAGAGAGCCGCGCGGCTGCGCACCTTATAGGGAACATTGTTGCCTGTGCTCTCTTGCCAGGCACCCGTTAGCCCTGGCCGGCATTGTTACTAGCGTTTTGGAATTTCTAGCCTTTGTATTTTACATAAATTTGCAATTTAAAAAAAAAAAAATTTTTGTATTAACTTCATCATCTACTTGATAAATTAATGCTGGGCGATTTCCTTTGAGCTGTTCCCGCTCCACTACCGTATGTATGGTGGAAACACCATTTGTATGCACTTCTGGCAGTGAAGTGAGAGCAGCTTCAAGGATATTTCTGGGCAATATGTTTTTAAAAACTGGAATTTGTGCCAGATTGCACACTACTTTTTTTAATGAGAATATCTGTTCATTATATTTTAGGTTTCCAGGTGTGGAATGGTGTACATGGAACCTCTTATGATGGGATGGAAGCCTGTAATGGTATCTTGGATGAATAAGATGCCTCCTGGTGTTAGTCCCATGCACAAGGAATTAATTGAAGGATTGTTTGACAGAATGGTGCCAGTGTGCCTTCAATTTATTCGAAAAGTCTCAAGGGTAATAAGCTGGTTATAAGTGTCATGTCTAAATGGAATGTGGTTTCTGCAAACATAATATAATTTTTATTTATTTTTATATATATATATCAATATGCATCTACATATTTATTCATTCTTAACCTATCATAATCTTAACATTTTTCCCACAGGAATTTTGAAAAACGAAATAGAAACTAGTGGTACAGCCATTATACAACTCAATGGCCTAGTATAATGACACCAAGCATCATTGAGTTAGCAAGTTGTGGGTTCAAGCCCCACTTCAGAGACTTGAGCACATAATCCAAATTGAAAATCCCGTTTATGGCAGACAGTGAAGCAGTAATAGGCATCATAGTCTGAATTTTCCATCATTCTCTGACACGATGGGCCCAAGTTTCCACATGATTTGCGCCTGATTTTTAGGAGCAACTGGTGGAGAACGGACTATCTTAGAAATCGCAATTCTCCACATTTTTTTTCCTGCAGTTCTAGTCAGGTAGAACAGTTCTACTTTGGAACAGAATTTTTTCTTCAAAAGGGAGCGTGTCCGGCCACTGACGCCTAATTTCAAAGTTTCCACAGTGAAAACGTACTCCAAACTAAAGTAGAATGGCGCAAGTGAAGATTTTTGTAGAACTGAAAAAACCTGTTCTACACATTAAAAAATCAGGCGCAGGTTACAAATTAGGCGTCCAGAACGAGGTGGGGGGAGGGGGGGGGAAGGGAACTCATTAAATTCTACAATAAATCCTTATTTATACTTCTACAAATATTATACAAATAAATCCAACCTGTATAAATATTTATAAGCAAAGAAAAGATTAAATAAACCATCTTCCTACGTGTGTGAAAGTGCTTCAGGCACGGAGAATTCTGCAGTCAGCCTGAGGCGCCCGTTCTTCCCGCCGGGGGGGGGGGGGGGGGGGGGGGAGGCGCCCGTTCTGCCCGCGGGGGGGAGGGGAGAGGAGAGGAGGCGCCCGTTCTTTCCCGCGGGGGGGGGGAGGGGAGAGGAGGCGCCCGTTCTTTCCCGTGGGGGGGGAGGCGCCGTTCTTTCTCGTGGGGGGGGAGGCGCCCGTTCTTTCCCGCGGGGGGGGAGGCGCCCGTTCTGCCCGTGGGGGGGGGGGGGGGGGGGAGGCGCCCGTTCTGCCCGCGGGGGGGAGGGGAGAGGAGAGGAGGCGCCCGTTCTTTCCCGCGGGGGGGGGGAGGGGAGAGGAGGCGCCCGTTCTTTCCCGTGGGGGGGGAGGCGCCGTTCTTTCTCGTGGGGGGGGAGGCGCCCGTTCTTTCCCGCGGGGGGGGAGGCGCCCGTTCTGCCCGTGGGGGGGGGGGAGAGGGGAGAGGAGGCGCCCGTTCTTTCCCGCGGGGGGGGAGGCGCCCGTTCTGCCCGTGGGGGGGGGGGGAGAGGGGAGAGGAGGCGCCCGTTCTTTCCCGCGGGGGGGGAGGCGCCCGTTCTGCCCGTGGGGGGGGGGAGAGGGGAGAGGAGGCGCCCGTTCTTTCCCGCGGGGGGGGAAGCGCCCGTTCTTTCCCGCGGGGGGGGGGGAGGCGCCCGTTCTGCCCGCGGGGGGGGGGGTGAGGGGAGAGGAGGCGCCCGTTCTTTCCCGCGGGGGGGGGAGGCGCCCATTCCTTCCCGCGGGGGGGGGGAGGTGCCCGTTCTTCCCGCGGGGGTGGTAGGAGGCGCCCGTTCTTCCCGCGGGGGTGGTAGGAGGCGCCCGTTCTTCCCGCGGGAGGGTGGGGGAAGGAGACAGTGAGAAGGCTGCAAGTGCTGATGTGCTGATGGCAATGTGCTTTTATTAAAAAAATGTTCAAAAATTAAACAGCTACAAAGAACTACAAAAATGGCCGAGTGCCAATCTTTTTTTCACACTGAGCATGCGCGAACGCTCCAACGCGCACGCGCAGCGTTGCCGGCAGGAAAAAAATGAATTTAAATAGTACCCGCCCCCTCCCACTTACAAAATCGGCGTGAGTGTAGGCTCCGCCCCCCTGGGCGCCGCGCCAGGCAGACAAGGAGCTGCCGAACACTCCAGAATCGCGATTTTTTTTTAGGCGCCGTTTTAGGCGCGAAAAACGGGCGCCCAGCTCGGAGGGGCACCCGTTTTTTATCGTGTGAAAACTTGGGCCCGATCTTGCTGATTTCGGGCGGAAATATAAAAGAGAATCCAGCCCTATAATTCATCATTTTTAGTGCAGACATCAATTGTCCCAATTGGATACATTAACCACAAAACAACTCAAACAATCACGTAGACCTCTCTGTTGTCAGCAGAGAATTTAAAAACATTGAGTTTCGTTGCAGAACTCTGGAGATAATTTTCATTGCAGTATTTAATCATGAGTGAAATAACTGGAATAATATAACTACATGTAGTCATATGGGAAATATTTGTGCAGTTTAATATTTATAGCAAAATTGTAATTTGTTCTGTACTCAAACAACTACAATTCTGATATAAATAACGAACAGTGGGAATTTTCCCCAGTTAATCGTAGAATGGCATGGTTAATTTATTGGCTTTATATAGATTCCACTTCTGACTATCCTTTCTATTTTTCATTAAACATCAGGATTGCTTCAGAATGTTTGCAAATCATTTTTATTGCTTTTAAAAATACCTTGGGATATTATTATAATCTGAAGAGCATTTTTGGAGCTAAAAGAGTGGATTCTGCAACCCCGTGTTTCAAACATCTGGTGGGACATTGCAACTCATAAATTTCAGACCATTAAAATTAATGGATGAAAAATCATGGGCTGTCTGTCCTGAATTTTCTGCAATGTGCGAGGCATACAGAATCGGTCTTACAAGTATTACTCAGTAAAAGAGCTTGAAAGAAACTGTATTCCTCTATATCCCACATAATTGATTGTTACACTTTGGTGGTTAATATGCCATATATAGGGCTAGACTTTCGCCTTCGTTGTTGGTGATTTTCTCAGCGGTACAGCTGTTTTACCGCCCAGTGAAAGTTTCCACTTAAGTTTTTCAATGTTATTCAATCTGAACACGCCCGCCGGGACCAAACCACCCATGTGCAATGCCGAAAACAACCGCCAGGGCGTAAGTTTGGCCTCAACCGCCGCCGTCCAGATCGCCGAGAGAGCCACCCTGTAAAAGCTGCTTAAACAAAGTGATAGGTGAGTACCCTGCAAAGAAAGGTAAGTTAAAGGTTCTTTTTTTTAAATTTTAAAATGGCGATTAGGTATAAAACTGTCTTGGAAATGCTTTGTACGTTTTTATTTTTTTATTAAAATTTTTTTTTTAAGTTTTTCCCCCTCCCTAGGCCCAACCGCAGCCTTGGACTACATTTTACTACTTACCGTCCATTCCGGTAACGACCGCCCATGTTACTAACTTTCCACTTAATCGCCAAGAAAACCGCCAACAATGAGTGTGCAATGCCCATTTTTTCGCCGGGCGATTAGTTTTAATGACTTTAAACATAAAAATGGAAATTCTCGCCAGCGTTACTCATCGAACGTTAGCCGTTCTTCTCAGCGGGCAATCAGGCGTTAAGGGGCTTTAGGGAAAGTCTAGCCCATAGTTTGAATTGAAATGTTGCACTGTTAATTTGTTGTGTAGCCACAGAATTGCATTTCTGAGATAAATAACGAATAGTGGAAACAGTACTGATGTAAAAGACTTTGGACTGGATTTTCGGCTTGTTGCTGCCTCTGTTTTCGTCCAGGAGGGGCGGTAATGGCAACGGAAAGCATTTCCTGGCGGCCGGCCAGCTTCCATACCCTGCCAGGACATTCAGTTCCGGATTTCCGGGGGAACGGAGCAGTACCACCTGGGAGAGGCGAGCCGGTATGCAACACCCCTGATTGTGACACCGGCTTGATATTTGGTTCGCGCCCGATCCGTAGCGCCCCATAGCATGCCCTAGTGGGACTGCCTGTGAAAGCTGGCAGTCCAAGCTGTACCGGCTGCAGTGAGTGAAGTAATGTCGACCTCAGGTAAGTGTGATTGTTTTTTATTTTTATGATTTATGTTGATATGGCATCAGTAATGTATTGGGAATGTTTTAGTGGGGTTTTTTCAGATATTTTTCCCACGGAAGCCTCTCTTCGGGCGCTCCAAGGCCGGCTGTTTAGCTCTGGATTTTCAGTTGCTCAGCTGGCCTAGCGCCCTAAAAGAGGTATGCAACGCCTCCCTTAGTTCTCCGCTCCACACTCAGGGCCCAGGTGGTGAATTTTGCGGCTGAAACGCAAACCATTTCCTGCCGCAAAATTTAACGCTCCTCCTGGATTAACGCCACAACAGAGACGCGACCGAATTTCCACCCCTTTCGATGTGAATTTCTGCAGTTGTTCTCCCGCTACTCAGTCATAACCTCAGAACATTATGCCATTTTTCCAGGCATTCCACAGCTCCTCACCTGCTTTTTAACAAAGCCAGCCTCCTACTCCTAGTTCATTATAAATGCTAACCCTAAATAAGAAAGTTCTCAAATTTTCCTTTCAATTTACAGGAGCTAGCTCCTACTGCTGACACTAGCTTGGTACGATCATTGATGAACCTTATGGACTGTCTAATGGAGGAATTTACAGATGCAGCCAAAATCAAGCTAATGAATGAACGAGATATTTGTTCTTGGATTGAGGTAGGCATTACTTTTGATGTGGATAAATTTAGAAATTTACATCTCTCTGAGGCATAGTAGTGTGAAAAGATTTTTGTGATTTTTAAAAGAAATATTCGAATTTTATTACGTAAGCATATACAATAAAAACTCAGTGTAAACATTATAATGTAAATTTCTGATATAAACTCCCATTCTGTCAAAGTTTACTTGTGGGGTTGTCACCACTCGTCATGCTTTGGAGCCTGCCAAATGCCATCCGCTAGCTCCCTCACTATTGGACCTCCTCATCCTCCGGCATGGTTCCTTGGCTTGGTTCCTCTGCTCTGATTTGAGATATCCCCTGTGAGGCTCCCTGCTGTGCTCCCCATCCCTGCTTTCATTGTCCTACCTCGCTCCTGCTCTTAATTAAAAATGTATCTTGGGGCTCAGAGCTGGGGGGGCAGGCCGACAGGAAAAAATACATGTGCCTGGTCTCTATCCCACTCCTTCTGCCCCAACCCCAATTCTTCTCGGTCTCCGAAGGCTGCCTTTCCTGCAGTGACGCTCCGTGCCTGTTGGATCCCATGATCAATGTTATGGGAGGTCCACTAGTGTTTTTTATCATGTCCATTGCAATTGAAAAGTTGAGATTTTACATGCTGTAAATTCTGTTTTATAAGTCACATTGTCATGCATGCGTTTCTATCATCCATGTGTGGTGGAATAATGTGTACATAGGATTTTATGAAAAATTAAAATTGCTTTTACTCATTAATGGTTAAATTTAGGCTACTTTAACTGTCCAGGTGCCACACACAAACTTGCTTATCTGTGGCAAGCACTTCTTTGTTTGAGCACAATATTAGTAAAAAAAGAGATCTAATTAAACTATGATGTATCCTTGCTATACCTTAAAACCTGCTTGCTGCCAATGAAAATCTTTCTTTAAAAAGTTGTTCCCACCTCCAAAATGGATATTGTAAACAGAAAAGTCAAAGACAGCTAAATTAAAGATTTAAAGAGTAAAATAAAAAGCTAGAAAGATTAGACTAGGTACGGCACAATTAGAAAATAGTAAAATAAATGTTAACACAAAAAAGACAATAGAAGAAAAATAATGATGACAAATGATTATTTACATTGTTTTAGTTTTATGTAAAGCTATGGTTCAGGTGTTTAGTTTAGCAGTTTATTGTTAATATTACAACAATAATTCTATTCCTGATATTTGAGTAATTTTCTTATTATATTAGTATTTATTTCATGGATATGATGCAAGTGGGAAACAGCAGTTTCGGTAAAAATGCCAACAATCTCTGTGTTAAGAATGTATACACTCCAATCGCAGAATAATCATTTAACATAAGTATTTATTCCACATACTTATCTATAGAGTGATTTTACTTTAACTTAACTGTTTTTGCTTATTTATAAAATATGTATAAATATGCATTTCAAAAAAACAGCTCTGCTGCTGATTTGACATGTTGGACTATGTGCCTCCCTTAACATAAAAATTATATTTGGGTTCATAAGACCTATCATTTCAAGTCATGCTCCTGAGATGCTCCAGTGATATTGCATGTTGGGGTGTTACATTTTTTGGGATTTACTCCAAATACTTTTCTCTGGTTCTCAGACCTTTCCTATAGATGAGCTCATTCTCCCTGTGAATCAGTGTATGCATTTGCCTCTTAATTAACTAGGGTAATTTGTAGTTAGCTCAGCGGGTGAACTGAAAACCTTAATTACTATATTTTGGCTTACTGGTTGTATCACGTGATCTTCCTCAAATTCATAAGACAGGAGAATAAACTCTTCCTTAGACTTTGGCTTAACTATCAATAGCCAAAAATATTTTAAAATCATTTATGGGTAAGTGAACTGCAGGTTTCATAATAGTTACAGGCTTAACTGTAAGATAGAAAATAATCATTGCAACGGCTGAACTAAAATTTAATGTAAACTCAACCTGGTTTAAAGTCACTGATTTAACCTTGCACGGCAGTTCGCTGTTGATCTTCCACTGAATTTCTCCAGCATATCTATATCTCTCAGATGGACTATTGAATTGGAATAAGACAGGCTGAAATTTAGAGGGTAATTTTAACCTAACCAGCCTACCGGGAAACTGATGGAATCAGATCGACGGCCCGTTTTACACCCTGCCCAATTTTACTTTCCATTGACTTCAAAATGGACAGCCGACCCCATCTAATCAGCTTCCTGCCAGGTGGGTTAGATTAAAATAATCCCCGTGCCTTCAGAATTTGACCAGGCACAGGAAATTTAAATATGTATCTCTTAACATCATGTAGCACTGCCAATCAAACGTATATTCAAACAAAAGCCTCAGGTTGCTTGGATTTGAATTGAATGGCTTGGCCTCTCCCTCAGATTTCTGCCATGAGCAGAGAAAGTGAATTTCCATAGAGGTTTTCCACTTGTCTGCCATAAATTTGGCAGAAGAGCTGTGGAAATACTGGAATTGACATGAATGGAATTAACACCATTTTTCTAAGGTTTCTATGGCTTTTTCACTGATGAGTAGAATATCTCTGCAGAAGTTATTGTGCATCAAAAGCAACCTGTGCATTTTCTGTGCATGGACCTGGTTTTTGGTTTAAAAACGAGGATAAAAGAAGCCAATAATGTGATATGTCATAGGCAAATATTATTATTTTTTCCACAGTGGGCAGCCCATATGTTTCCAAGAGTAGTTCTGATGCTCAATCCATCTTTCTTTGCCAAAGAGAGAGTCTAAATTTTGATTGTCTTTAAACACTTAAGTTTCCGCCCTCTGTAAAATCGGCGGACCTTTTCTGGAATAAAAAGGGTGCCGAAAACTTACCTTGTGATTCTCCAGTCTCCTCAGGACGTCTTTGTGCTCGGCATGGCGCAGCACAAGGGGTCATGGGCGGAGCCAGATCCCAGAGCTGAAAACAGTGCCGGGACCTCTGCACATGTGCAGTAGCTCCTCGCCTCTGAGGCAGTGTGGGAGGGGCCGAAGCACGCCGGCTCTAGCCCTGGCCAAATGGGCTCCCCGGGCGAAGATTGGGACTCGGGCCTCCCTCCCATCCAGCTCCCCCCGCCCTCCTCCCTCCTTCCCGTTCAGCTCCCCCCCCACCTACTCCCGTTCAGCCTCCCCCGCCCCCCTCCTGTTCAGCCCTTCCCCCTCCTCCCCCCTCCTCTCCTCCCCACCCCACCCCCTCCTCTCTCCCCACCCTCCCCCCCTCCCTCCGCCCGGCATCTCGCTGGGGGCGGGACCCGCCCGAAGTGTCGGCAGCGGCCCAGCTTCCTCGTCGGCGACAGCGGGGCCCGTTCAGCCTCCCCCTCCTCTCCCCCTTCCCTCCCCCCCTTCTCTCCCCTCCTCCCGCCCTCCTCTTCCCCTCCATCTCCCCTCCCATTCACCTCCCCTCCCCCTCCTCTCCCCCTCCCCTACCCCTCCTCCCCCTCCCCCCCCCCCTCGCTGAGGGCGGGCCCCGCCCAAAGTGTCGACGGCAGCCGCCCGGCTTCTTCGTCGTCGGCAGTGCCCGTTCAGCCTCCCCTCCCCTCCGTTCAGCACCCCCTCCCCTCCCCCCTCCCTTCCTCTCCCCCCTCCCCTCCCCCTCATCCCTTCCCCCTCCTCTCCCCCTCCCTCTTCCCTCCCTTCTCCCTCCCTCCCCCTCCCCTCCCTCCCCTCCCTTCCCCCTCCCACCACCTCATCTCCTCCCCCTCCCCCCTCTTCCTCCTCCTCTCCCCCTCCTCTCCCCCTCCCTCCCCCCTCCTCTCCCCCCTCCCTCCCCCCTCCTCTCCTCCTCCATCTCCCTCCTCTCCCCCCTCCTCTCTCTCCCTTCCTCTCCTCACTCCTCCTCTTCTCCCCCCCTCCCCCTCCTCTCCCCCTCCCTCTCCTCCACTCCCTCCCTCCCCTCCACTCCCTCCCTCCCCCTCTCCCATCCCCTCCCTTCCCCCCTCTCTCCCCCCACCCCTCGCTGTCAGAAACACAGAGAGACAGAGACAGAGAGAGAAACACTGGGGGGGGGGGGGGGCATACCAGCACGCTGTTGGAGGGCTCCCAGTGGTGCAGTAGGTGAGTAGAAACTTAATTTTTTATTTATTGATTTTTTATTTTTTATTTTTTTATTTATTTGGATTGATTTATTGGTTGGTTTATTGATTTATTTATCATTTATTATTGATGATGGCTCTTTATTTGTAAAAGTAAAGTGTTGAATGTTTGTAAACTTCCTTCCCCCCCTGCCTCGCCCATCTCTCGTTCCCTACGTCTGATTTT
The DNA here is from genome assembly GCF_044704955.1 of Pristiophorus japonicus. Taxonomy (NCBI): domain Eukaryota; kingdom Metazoa; phylum Chordata; class Chondrichthyes; family Pristiophoridae; genus Pristiophorus; species Pristiophorus japonicus. The sequence goes on along the minus strand of NC_091979.1, from coordinate 150,604,312 downwards.
CTAAGTGTAGGCAAGGTTTTTCTGAGCATACAAAAATCTACACTTACTCCATTCTAAGTTAGTTCGGAGTAAGTTTTCGCTGCCTAACCTTGCAAAACAGGCGTAAGTGGCTGGACATGCCCCTTTTGAAAAAAAATCTGTTCTAAAATGAAACTATTCTAACTCATTAGAACTGGAGCAAGCTAAATGCCGAGAATTGCAATTTCTAAGATGATCCATTTTAAACTAGTTGCTCCAAAAAAAAGGAGCAACTCGGGCCGAAACGTGAGCTCTATAGTACTGAAGTTTTATCTGTCACTTATATTTCTTAATTTGAAAATATGTATTACTTAGTTGATACCTTACGAGCGCTATTCCTTACATGACGAGGACAGTTTTTTGTCAGTCTAAGCAGTTGCTTGTTGGCTTTGTGAACAAGATAAGGCAGAGGTTAGTAAATTAGATGATGGACTGTATTCCAGTGACGGAAGGCAGTACATCAGGAAAAGCTAGAGCCTAGTCTATTTATGTAGGTGCCTAGCATTTAGAGGGTGTTTTCAAGTCAGCTATGAGGAGCAGTTTGTATGCTTTTATTGAGAACTATTGTTAAATCCTAACAGTTTAGAACAGTAATTGCGTTGACACTGCTGTGCTCCAAGAGATAGTTCCTCAGGTTCTTGCCAATCTTATTTGCACCATTTGGTATACTTCTATTTGTATGTGAAGTTGAACAAATGAGGAATAATATTCAACTTACTCATCCTCATTCTCCAGGTATCTTCCAACCTACCCCTCATTCCTCTTTCTGACTGAAGGTGGTTTATCACTTACTTATTATATTTCAGTTTTACAACAGAAAATAGGGTCTTAAAGCAGCCAAGCAAAGGTGTTGAACAGAAGGCCCGCTTTTATAAGTATAATATATATTTCATAGTGCGACAAGATTGCATTGCTACACTGCAAGTAAATTTCATAAGGAAGTATTGTCTGCTGGCATTTTTCCTCTGTGGGTAATGGGGAATGGTATGTATGTGGTTGAACTTAACTCAAAGAATAAGGAAAATTTTACTCAACCGGCCAGATTTAGCTGAAAAAATAATGGTGTTTGAATGACGCACGCTATTATTAACGCGCAAATCGGCTAACAACTTCTGACGAGGAAAGATACCTTGTGAATTGAAAATTGCCACAAGTTGCTGGCCCATTTGTGGCGCTCTGCATTAGCTTCGTGAAAACGGTAGCTCGCACTTAACCTCCTGTCATGTATGTACTTTTGGGATCACTAGCCACTAGATGGCGTCCCTGTTGGAGGCCACTGGGCTGCATGCACGTATGTGCAGACCAAGTATAAAAGGCCATCCATTTTGTATATTAGTCACTTTGGGCCTTAATAAAGCAAAGCCAAGGTCATACCTCTTGGAGTTAAACAGTACTCAGTCTAACAGTTATTGCATTCATAACATTTGGCGACGAGGCAACAAGAACCTTTGCATGCAAAAATGAGTACAATTGGATTGTTGGAGAGATTCGTGGAAGGAAAAGATTGGGCAGACTTTGTGAGCCATTTAAGCCAGTTCTTCGTGGCCAACAAAATGGAGGAGGTCGGCGACGCAGATCGGCGCCGGGTGGTGTTCCTCATGGTTTGCGGTCCAAAACTTTATGGTCTGATGAAGAATCTACTCCTGCCTGTGAATCCAACAGAGAAGACGTATGAAGAATTGTGTACATTGTACAGGACCATCTTAAGCCAGACGAAGGCATCATCATCTTGAGATACAGATTTTACACGCACGTTCGTTCAGAGGGCCAGAATATAACAGAATTCGTTGCCGACCTGAGACGTCTAGTGGGACCGTGTAAGTTCGGGGCTGCATTGGTAGACATGCTGCATGACTTCTTTGTAATCGACATCAACCACGAGGTGATCCTGCGTAAAGTAGTGGTGGTGGAGACGTTGGAATTGAACAGGGCCATCACAATCGCTCAGTCAAGCATGACGACGGATTGAAGTCTAAAGCAGATATCAGTGAAAAATCAAAACTTGGCAAGTACTGCAAATATGATTGATTCGGCGTTCGGCAGAGCGGCACATGGCAGGGCCTACCCGACTGCGTACGAGAAACCTGTGGCTATCCAAAGTCTGCCAGCGGGAATGCATCCGATTTCTCCGTGTTGGCGTTGTGGGGGAAATCACCGGCACCAGCAGTGCCGATTTAAGCAATATAGTTGCAAAGGCTGTCTGAGAGTGGGGTAACTCCAGCGCAAGTGTCCACAGATGAGCAAGCATATTGCGACACACCATGTGGAGGATGATGGTCAGACTAGCGCGGATCCGGATACTCAATCCAAGATACCAGAGGAGGAAGTGTATGGACTGTACTCGTTCCTAATTAAGAGCAAACCGATAATGATCAACGTGAAATTTAATGGGGTGTCGGTATCGATGGAACTGGACACAGGGCGAGTCAATTGATAATGAGCCAGAGGGCATTCGACAAGCTGTGGGATACTAAGGCTGTGAGGCCCAGGCTGAGTCCAGTCAATGCCAAGTTGCGCACGTACACCAAAGAACTCATAACGGTGATTGGTAGTGCCACAATTAAAGTGCCGTATGATGGAGCGGTTCACGAGTTACCGCTATGGATTGTCCCAGGCAATGGCCCAACACTGTTCGGCAGGAACTGGCTTGAAAAAATCAGATGCGATGGGACGACATCAAGGCGTTGTTATCAGAGGAAGATACATGTGCCCAAGTACTGAGCAAGTTCCCCTCGCTGTTCAAACCAGGCATCAGCAACTTCACAGGAGCCAAGGTGCAGATCCACGTGGACTCGGATGCAAGACCTGTCCATCATAAAGCTCGGGCAGTTCCGTATATGATGAGGAAGAAGGTTGAAATCGAACTGGACAGACTCCAGCGTGAAGAGATCATATCACCGGTTGAATTTAATGAATGGGCCAGCCCCATTGTTCCTGTGCTGAAAAGTGATGGCACAGTCAGAATCTGTGGAGACTACAAGGCTACGATCAACAGGGTTTCGAATCAGGATCAGTACCCGTTATCGAAGGCTGTTGACTTGTTTGCAACGCTAGCGGGGGGAAGTCGTTCACCAAACTGGACTTGATGTCGGCCTACATGACACAGGAGGTGGTCGAGATGTCGAAGAGACTTACATGCATTAACACGCATAAAGGACTGTTTATTTATCACAGGTGCCCTTTTGGAATTCACTCAGCTGCAGCAATATTTCAAAGGAACATGGAGAGTCTACTGAAGTCCATTCCCAGAACCGTCGTGTTCCAAGATGACATCCTGATCACAGGTCGTGAACCTGGAAGAGGTTCTACATCATCGGGACAAAGTGGGACTCAGACTCGTAGCGCGTCTTCATGGCACCAGAGGTCGAATTCCTGGGGAGGAAATTTGCTGCTGACGGCATCAGGCCCACGGACGCGAAAACCAAGGATATCAAGAATGCATCCAAGCCGCAGAATGTGACGAAACTGCGTTCGTTCCTGGGTCTATACAACTACTTCAGTAACTTCCTACCTAAATTGAGCACCTTATTATAACCACTGCACATGCTGCTAAGAAAAGGCGACAACTGGGTGTGGGGTGCCTCTCAAGGCAGAGCTTTTGAGAAAGCCACTAATCTGCTTTGCTCGAACAAGCTGCTGGTACATTATGACCCATGCAAATGTTTAGTATTGGCCTGTGATGCTTCATCATATGGAATTGGTTGCGTACTCCAACAAGCTAATGAGTCGGGTAAAATTCATCCAGTCGCATATGCTTCAAAAAGTTTGTCTAAAGCAGAAAGAGCCTACTGCATGGTCGAGAAAGAAGCACTAGCCTGTGTGTATGGGGTTTAAAAGATGCATCAGTACCTGTTTGGTCTTCGATTATCATGGGCAACTTTAATATTGATTGGGCTAACCAAACTGGTAGCAATGCGGTGGAGGAAAATTTCCTGGAGTGTATTGGGGATGGTTTTCTAGACCAATATGTCGAGGAACCAACTAGAGAGCTGGCCATCCTAGATTGGGTCATGTGTAATGAGAAAGGACTAATTAACAATCTTGTTGTGTGAGGCCCCTTGGGGAAGAGTGATCATAATATGGTAGAATTCTTTATTAAGCTGGAGAGTGACACAGTTAATTCAGAGACGAGAGTCCTGAACTTAAGGAAAGGTAACTTCGAAGGTATGAGACGTGAATTGGCTAGAATAGACTGGCGATTGATACTTAAAGGGTTGACAGTGGATAGGCAATGGCAAACATTTAAAGATCACATGGATGAACTTCAACAATTGTACATCCCTGTCTGGAGTAAAAATAAAACGGAGAAGGTGGCTCAACCGTGGCTAACAAGGGAAATTAAGGATAGTGTTAAATCTAAGGAAGAGACATATAAATTGGCCAGAAAAAGCAGCAAACCTGAGGACTGGGAGAACTTTGTAATACAGCAGAGGAGGACAAAGGGTTTAATTAGGAGGGGGAAAATAAAGTATGAGAGGAAGCTTGCTGGGAGGAAGCTTTCTGCGGCCACAACCGAGATTCCAGGATGGTATGTTGCCTCCTTGGTGCAAGGGTCAAGGATGTCTCGGAGCGAGTGCAGGACATTCTGAAAAGGGAGGGTGAACGGCCAGTTGTCGTGGTGCATATAGGTACCAATGATATAGGTAAAAAATGGGATGTTCCCCATTATAAATACAAGACGAATATAGGGAGCTAGGAGCTAAATTTAAAAAGTAGGACCTCAAAAGTAGTAATCTCAGGATTGCTTCCAGTGCCACGTGTTAGTCAGAGTAGGAATCGTAGGATAGCTCAGATGAATACGTGGCTTGAGGAGTGGTGCAGAAGGGAGGGATTCAAATTCCTGGAACATTGGAACTGGTTCTGGGAGAGGTGGGACCAGTACAAACCGGACGGTCTGCACCTGGGCAGGACCGGAACCAATGTCCGAGGGGGCGTGTCTGCTAGTGCTGTTGGGGAGGAGTTAAACTAACATGGCAGGGGGATGGGAACCTATGAGGGAGACAGAGGGAAATAAAATGGAGGCAGAAGCAAAAGATAGAAAGGAGAATAGTAAAAGGGGAGGGCAGAGAAACCCAAGGCAAAAAACAAAAAGGGCCACGTTACAGAAAAATTCTAAAGGGGCAAAGTGTGTTAAAACGACAAGCCTGAAGGCTGTGTGCCTCAATGCGAGGAGTGTTCGGAGTAAGGTGGACGAATTAACTGCGCAGATACCAGTTAACGGATATGATGTCATTGGCATCACGGAGACATGGCTTCAGGGGGACCAAGGCTGGGAACTCAACATCCAGGGGTATTCAACATTTAGGAAGGATAGGCAGAGAGGAAAATGAGGCGGGGTGGCGTTGCTGGTTAAAGAGGAAATTAATGCAATAGTAAGGAGCGACATTAGCCTGGATGATGTGCAATCGGTATGGATAGAGCTGCGGAATTCCAAAGGGCAGAAAACGCTAGTGGGAGTTGTGTACAGACCACCAAACAGTAGTAGTAAGATTGGTGACAGCATCAAACAAAAATAAGGAACGTGTGCAATAAAGGTACAGCAGTTATCATGGGTTACTATAATCTACATATTGATTGGGCTAACCAAACTGGAAGCAATGCGGTGGAGGAGGATTTCCTGGAGTGTATTAGGGATGGTTTTCTTGACAAATAAGTCGAGGAACCAACTGGAGAGCTGGCCATCCTAGACTGGGTGTTGTGTAATGAGAAGGAACTAATTAATAATCTTGTTGTGCGAGGCCCCTTGGGGAAGACAGAACTGAAGTATTTGTTCAATTGATCTGCAATTTCTTTGTTCCCCATTATAAATTCATCTGAATCCGACTGCAAGGGACCTACGTTTGTCTTCACCAATCTTTTTCTCTTCACATATTTATAGAAGCTTTTGCAGTCAGTTTTTCTTTATTAAGATGGAGAGTGACACAGTTAATTCGGAAACTAGGGTCCTGAACTTAAGGAAAGGTAACTTCGACGGTATGAGGCGTGAATTGGCTAGAATAGACTGGCAAATGATAATTAAAGGTTTCACGGTGGATCGGCAATGGCAAACATTTAAAGATCACATGGATGAACTTCAGCAATTGTACATCCCTGTCTGGAGTAAAAGTAAAACGGGGAAGGTGACTCAACCATGGCGAACAAGGGAAATTAAGGAGAGTGTTGAAGCCAAGGAATTTGGCTAGAAAAAGCAACAAACCTGAGGACTGGGAGAATTTTAGAATTCAAAAGAGAAAGACCATGGGTTTAATTAAGAGGGGGAAAATAGAGTACGAGAGGAAGCTTGCAGGGAACATAAAAACTGACTGCAAAAGCTTCTATAAATAGAAAAGAAGAGAAAAAGATTAGTGAAGACAAACGTAGGTCCCTTGCAGTCGGATTCAGGTGAATTTATAATGGGGAACGAAGAAATGGCAGACCAATTCGGTTCTGTCTTCACGAAGGAAGACACAAATAACCTTCCGGAAATACTAGGGGACAGAGGGTCTGGTGAGAAGGAGGAACTGAAGGATATCCTTATTAGGCGGGATATTGTGTTAGGGAAATTGATGGGATTGAAGGCCGATAAATCCCCGGGGCTTGATAGTCTGCATCCCAAAGTACTTAAGGAAGTGCGCTAAAAATATTGGATGCATTGGTAATCATTTTCCAACAGTCTATCGACTCTGGATCAGTTCCTATGGACTGGAGGGTAGCTAATGTAACACCACTTTTTAAAAAAGGAAGGAGAGAGAAAACGGGTAATTATAGACCGGTTAGCCTGACATCAGTCATGGGGAAAATGTTGGAATCAATCATTCAGGATGAAGTAGCAGCGCATTTGGAAAGCAGTGACAGGATCGGACCAAGTCAGCATGGATTTATGAAAGGGAAATCATGCTTGACGAATCTTCTGGAATTTTTTGAGGATGTAACCAGCAGAGTGGACAAGGGAGAACGAGTGGATGTGGTGTATTTGGACTTTCAAAAGGCTTTTGACAAAGTCCCGCACAAGAGATTGGTGTGCAAAATGGAAGTGCATGGTATTGGGGGTAATGTACTGACGTGGATAGAGAACTGGTTGACAGACAGGAAGCAGAGAGTCGGGATAAACAGGTCCTTTTCAGAGTGGCAGCCAGTGACTAGTGGAGTGCCACAGGGCTCAGTGCTGGTATCCCAGCTCTTTACAATATACATTAATGATTTAGATGAAGGAATTGAGTGTAATATCTCCAAGTTTGCAGATGTCACTAAGCTGGGTGGCAGTGTGAGCTGTGAGGAGGACGCCAAAAGGCTGCAAGGTGACTTGGACAGGTTAGATGAGTGGGCAAACACATGGCAGATGCAGTGTAATGTGGATAAATGTGATTTTATCCACTTTGGTGGCAAAAACACGAAGGCAGAATATTATCTGAATGGTGGCAGATTAGGGAAAGGGGAGGTGCAATGAGACCTGGGTGTCATGGTTCATCAGTCACTGAAAGTTGGCATGCAGGTACAACAGGCGGTGAAGAAGACAAATGGTATGTTGGCCTTCATAACTATTTGAGTATAGGATTTGAATGTAGGAGCCGGGAGGTCTTACTGCAGTTGTATAGGGCCTTAGTGAGGCCTGAACTGGAATATTGTGTTCAGTTTTGGTCTCCTAATCTGAGGAAGGACGTTCTTGCTATTAAGGGAGTGCAGGTAAGGTTCACCAGACTGATTCCCGGGATGGCAGGACTGACATATGAGGAGAGACTGGATCGAGTGGCCTGTATTCACTGGAGTTTAGAAGGATGACAGGGGATCTCATAGAAACATATCAAATTCTGACGGGACTGGACAGGTTAGATGCAGGAAGAATGTTCCCGATGTTGGGAAGTCCAAAACTATTGGACATAGTCTAAGGATAAGGGGTAAGCCATTTAGGACTGAGATGAGGAGAAACTTCTTCACTCAGAGTTGTTAACCTGTGGAATTCCCTACCACAGAGAGTTGTTGATGCCAGTTGATTGGATATATTCAAGAGGGAGTTAGATATGGCCCTTACGGCTGAAGGGATCAAGGTGTATGGGGAGAAAGCAGGAAAGGCGTACTGAGTGCATGATCAGCCATGATCTTATTGAATGGTGGTGTCGGCTCGAAGTGCCGAATGGCTACTCCTGCACCTATTTTCTATGTTTCTGTGTTTCTATGTTTTGAACTGGAGACAGATCACAAGTCGCTCATTTCACTGTTCTCTGAAAACAAAGGTATCAATACCAATGCTTCATCCCGCATCCAGAGGTGGGCGCTGACGTTATCCACTTATGATTGTTATTCGCCATAGACCTGGCACCGAGATTTGTGCCGATGCTTTCAGCCATCTGCCATTACGCACACCGGAGGTGGAAATGCCACAACCAGCAGACCTATTGTTAGTTATCGATCATTTGAGAGTGAAGGAACCCCTGTCACGGCTCAACAGGTTAAGACCTGGACCAGCCAGGACCCGATTTTATCGGTGGTGAAGAGTTGCATCCTCAAAGGTGATTGGTCTGCCATACCCAAGCAAATATGCGAGGAGACCAAACCTTACCTTCGTCGCAAAGACGAACTGTATGTTCAGTCGGATTGTATACAGTGGGGCAATCGTGTTGTTATGCCCAAGAAAGGGGGAGAGAAATTTGTATGTGAGTTACATAGCACACATCCCGGCATTGTAATGATGAAAGCCATCGCCAGGTCTCATGTATGGTGGCCGGGAATTGACTCTGAGCTGGAATCATGTATGCATCAGTGCAACACTTGCCTGCAGCTCAGCAAAGCACCAGCGGAATCGCCACTGAGTTTGTGGTCGTGGCCATCCAAACCATGATCCAGGATCCACATAGACTTTGCAGGTCCCTTCCTGGGGAAGATGTTTTTAGTTGTGGTGGATGCATATTCGAAGTGGATAGAGTGTATAATCATGTCATCTAGCACATCCACAGCTACCATTGAGAATCTCAGTGTCATGTTCGCGACACATGGTCTGCCTGACATCATTGTTAGCGACAACGGATCGTACTTCACCAGTCAGGAGTTTCTAGAATTCATGAAACTCAATGGTATCAATCATGTAAGGTCAGCACTGTTCAAACCTGCATCCAATGGGCAAGCAGAACGTGCTGTCCAAATCATAAAGCAGATTATGATGCGAGTAACTCAAGGGTGACTGCAGACCCGCCTGTCATGCATACTGCTGAGTTACAGGACAAGGCCACACACGCTTACCGGGGTCTTGCCTGCTGAACTACTGATGAAGAGAGGTCTTAAAACCAAGCTATCTCTTGTACACCCTGACTTGAATAATCATGTTGAATATAGAAGACAAATTCAGCAAGGGTATCATGATCGCGCAGCCATGTTACACAATATTTCTGTAAATGATCCTGTATATGTTCTGAATTATGGTCAGGGTCCCAAGTGGATCGCTGGTACTGTCATGGCCAAGGAGGGCAACAGAGTATTTATTGTCAAGCTCAAAAATGGGCAAACATGCAGGAAACATATGGATCAGACAAAGCTGCGACACACAGACGAACCGGAACAGTTGGAGGAAGAGACAATCGACGACCAACCAACCTACCCCCAGTCATCAGAGGACTCAGTGGTCATCAGTGAATCGGGACTTTCAAAGACTTACATGTTCAATGAAAATGGACTTTCAATCCTTGACATTGCCATTGCCACTCCCACCAGGTCAGCCACCAGTCACAACAGACTCTGAATACTCACTCAAGGCTGGAGTTGAACTGAGACGGTCAACCCGGGAGCGTAAAACACCGGATCGTCTCAATTTGTAAAAGACTGTGTTAATATCTCAGAAGGGGCTATTGTCATGTATGTACTTTTTGGATCATTAGCCACTAGATGGCATCACTGTTGGAGGCCATTGGGCTGCATGCACGTATGTGCAGCCCAAGTATAAAAGGCCAGCCAGTTTGTATATTAGTCACTTTTGGCCTTAATAAAGCAGAGCCAAGGTCATACCTCTTGGAGTTAAACAGTACTCAGTCTAACAGTTATTGCATACACACCTCCCATGACTTTCATGAAGTTGCTGCATTTGCACGTTAAGGGCTGGATTTTCCTGGATCACTCCTGCATGGTGTGGGGGGACATGGGACACAGGAGACGGCGGGACACCCGGAGGTTTGGGTTTCCCAGTGCGTTAACTCCACAGTATGCTTATGTCGGAAAGAACGTGTTCCCTCCTCTGAAACCAATCTGATTGAGAGGCTCGCTTCTAGTCATGCGGGGAATGTGGTCCAGGAGGCCACAGGATTAGTTAGGGGCTGAGCCCAGGATGTTTGAGGGGGCGGGGGTGGGGGTGCTGTTCCAAGGCCCATGTGGGCAGGGGGGTTGTTTCAGGTGTTTTTTATTAAGTGGACTTGTGCGTGATTTCTTCTTCCCACTGTTGCTTTTTTTTTCTTAGGGAATTTTTACATTTTCCTTAATCTGACCTATTGGTGCTACCTCTGTAGAAAAAGATCGACTGAAGTTTGATAAACTTATGTGGGAGATAACCGATGGGCCTCTTAGTGAGAGGATGGGGGGAGTTCCAGACCCGGGGGTGTCCGATCCCTTAGGGGGTTCGAACCACAGCCCCGGAAAGGCTGATGGTGGAAGAGCTTGGGGAGCCATGAGGAAGCACTCCTGCTCCTCCCGGTCCACTAAGATTGGTCCCCGAGGCTGAGGCTGCCTCGTTGCAGCCACCGGGGATACCAAGCCCCAGGGTCCCCTGCAGTAAAACAGATTAAAGTAGAGGCTTTAGATCTCATTACACTATTTAAAATGTTGCTTTGCCTACTGGCAGTGGGTTGGCAGTCCGTTCCCCCATCCCAGCTGAGTGAAAGGTGTAAGTGGGTGGCTTGGAGGCGGGTTGTGGTCAGCATTTACTTTTGAACAACTTTCACTTGCCCCCAGGCCTCAACCCACCCATTCTTACCTGTGAAAATTCCGGCCCAACTGTCCATTAAACTTGCCACAGAAAGTGATCCTAGTGGGGTGGGGGGTGTTCCAGGCCCGGGGGCGTCCGGTCCTTTAAGGAGTCTGAACTCCAGCCCCGGGGAGGAGCCGGCTGATGGTGGAGCTTGGGGAGCCATGTGGAAGGACTCCTGCTCCTCCCAGCCCAATAGGATTGGTCTTCAGTTTTCACTGCAAGTCTTTTAACGATATGATAATTGTTAATGACTGTCAATCTCTTGCTCAGAAAGTGAACAATTATAAGTGGTAAGTCTCAATCTTTCAGGTTGTGAATTATTGTAGGAGATTTTAAAAATGTAAAATTTTAAATTATTTTCCTTTCTGACTCTTTTCTTTCTCTCTCTCTCTCTTAATCCAATCTTTCTTTCTCTCTCTTTATTTCTGTACCTGATTTAATATTGAATTCGCCCACTCTAATACATTCTCCTTTTCTGTCCTTCTGTTTATATCTCCGTCCTTAAATCTCATTGGTTTAGGAAATATGCTGTTTGTCCCATTCTTCACCAAGGTCCCAGGTGCCCTGTTGCCCTCGCTGCGCTGTTATCAGCTCACACTTCCAGCAACTTTATGGGCAATTTTATTTTTAACTAAATGTGCACGAATAAGTCTTAATTAATGGGGAGGTGTGGTGGGTGGCGGGTGCGGGGTGGGGGGCAGGGGTGTCTGGTTCACTGTCTTTGTTTCTGGTTGCAAGTTTGATAATCACGTCTCCCCTGAATTTGTGCTCGGTTTAGTGCAAAATTAAGTTGTTTCAAGTGTTTTTTATTACACGATTTCTTCTTCCCACTGTTGCTTTTTTCTTCTTAGGGAATTTTTATGTTTTCCTTAATCTGGTCTATTGGTGCTACCTCTGTGGAAGAAGATCGACTGAAGTTTGATAAACTTGTGCGGGAGATAACCGATGGGCCTCTTAGTGAGGACACAAGAACACTGTACAATTTATTTATCCAAGTTGATCCTCCAGCGAAACTCCCCACTGTTCCAGTTCCCAAGGAGGGAATAATTTACGATTATTTGTTCATTAAAGACGTATGTATTAACAAATTGCCAATTATAAATAGATTAAGTACTATACCTAGAATGGATTCTGAGCCTATGTAGAGGATAGGCCTTTGTGTTCTTACTGTGCCACAATACCTCCAGTAGCCAAACGAGTGGACAGAAAACCTGCCCTTAGGCATCTGTATATACACCTCTTGTGCTGTAGATAAGATTCCTCCTATTCTTCTCCTGTGAGGGAAGGTGCCATGCACTTGTCTATAACAATGAGATTAAGGTTAGGAACTCAGATGGTTGAAAGATCAAATCTAAATTCCATCACTCTGGTGTTGCACATTGGTGATCAAATGTATTTTGCCACTGTTCTGCCTTATTTGTAAATACACGGAGATCCTATTTTATTAATTAAGGGCTACAATTTCTACAATGTAATTAGAAAAATATATTAGAAATGCAAAGAAAACCCTAGAAATGAGTTTCAATAAAGATGTTAAGCATTACATTTAAAGGTATTTCCAGTATCCTCAATTAGAGAGAAAATTAGAATTGTACAAAGTACAAATAGCAGTGAATTTCAAGTCGAAGATAAAGTAGCCGAAATGTTTAATAATTATTTGTTAGTATTCACTAGAAAGGATAAGACGAACTTGCTATCCAATTTCTATAATACACATAATTCTCGGCAATTTTGTAACCAAGGATACTTTATAAAATAGAGGGATAATAGTTTAACAAATTCTTTGTGCTGCATGGTATACATTTGATGTTCTAAAGGAGACCAGGGAGAAATTTTGGCATGCTCTGTCTATAATTATGGAAGAATTGATAAGCAATGGCAAGGTTCCACAAGACTGAGCAAAAATAAAAATAAAAAGGGTGACATAACTGATCTAGACAACTATCAGACTATTACAGATAAGTTAATATTATTTCAAATTAAGCCAGGAAAGTAAATTTACATTGGTGAAAGAAAATTTCAACTTTTTTACTAAAAAGTGTTAAATGTTTAAAATAATTTAACAAGCACAGTAGTAAAATTAAAAATATTAGAAACATTCAAAATCTAGCTGGATGTTAATATGGAAGAGTTCGTGTATCAGAGAGGTGGATTCAGAAATTTGGGTGCAGCCATTTTTGGATGCATTGGGGATTGATGCAGAGTGCATTCCTTGCGTCGGAATGGTGAGGTCAGAGGTTCTCAAGGTATTGGGCCTAGGGCCTCATTATAATGAATCTGGCATGGCACAATAGCCCTCCATTGAAGAGTAATGGAAAAGCAGGCCACTGCTAGCATCACATCGACCCTCAGTTAATGGGTCTGGATGTCGAGTTGGTGAGTTCCATGAATCGGGGGGTGGGGGGAGCAGGGAAAGCAGGGGATCAGGATCAAAAGCAGGGTCAAAAGAAAATGTAGTGCTGTGGGGCTAGGAACCGGGGTCAGAGCTGGGAGAGAGGGTGATCACAGGCCGGGGATCGGAGATCAGGGATCGGGGCCTGGGTTGGGAATTGGGATCTGGGACATGGGCCGAGGATTGGGGCCTGGGCCTGGGGTGTAGTTGGGGTTGGTGTCGGGGATTGCGGGGGTCAGGGATTGGAGCTCAAGAGCAGAGGGAGATTGGAATGGGGGTTGGGCCAGGAGTGGCAGTAATAAGGGGAGCGTGTTGGAAGTGGCAGTGATGGGGTGGGGTGGGTTTCAAGAGCAGCGATCATGTTCTTTTAATGTGAAGTCAAAGAAGCACACCTACAACTTCTGGCTCCACATTCAGGCAAATTACTTACCTTCTTTGTTACAGGTGATCACTCGGTCTGGCTTCCCTGAGTGCAGCTGGCACTCGTGCTGGCTGCCTCGGGAAAAAACTATTTTGCAGAAGTTGGCTACAAACAGGCCTTATTTGACTTTGCAAAGGATCTAATGCCTGCTTCAGGCATGGGTAATGGACATCTCTTATTAGTTCTTACCCAATATGGCAGGCAGCGTACTTTCAGCTGGAAATGTGCACATGCTTCCTAACTGCCATATTGGGGCCTTAGTACAGGTTGAACCTCTCTTAACCGGGACTCCCTTATCTGGCTTCACCCCTCGTCCGGGACCATTCCCGGCCGCTGGGTGGCGCATGCGCTGAATGCGACTATCAAAATCCTACTCACCAATATAATTCTCCTCAATCGGCTGCCTCCTCCTCGTCGCCCTGCTGGAACTCCTGCAGTCGCAGTTCTCTGGCCTGCCGCTCCTCCCCACAGCGCTCCCTCCGGGGGGTCGGGCCGACTCTTCTTGGCCCGCCGACTTTTCTGGGCCTGCCCGTTGACTCTTTGGGGTCGGCTGATTCTTCGAGGCCCACCGGGGCCGGCTGGCTCTTCTCAGCCCACCGACTGGGCCCGCCAGCCCACCATCTCTTCAGGGCCCATCAATTCTTCGAGGCCCCCTGCATACTGATTGGCTGACTGACTGACTGACAGTCGGTCCAGCCAATCGGTGCCCACAGAAACTTATCCCAGCAAACATATGACCTACCCTCATCTGGCAAAATCCCTCATTCGGGACAGGCCAGGTCCCGAGGGTGCCGGAAAAGGGAGGTTTAATCTGTAGTCTGAGCAGCGTCTGAACAATGGGTGTACGGACCAATTTCTAAGCCCTTATCTTCAATGGGCCGACTTTTTTTTGTCCTTGGATTTTATGTTCATATTAGCATAACATGAAGTGATGGAACCCATTTTACAGACTGGTTGGAAGAAGAATATATCTTTTTAAGCAGTAACTTAATAATAAGCAGCCATAGATTTAGACAGTGAAGATTCTGATTAACAAACCTTCTTGATTTCTTTGAGAATATTACAGATAATGTAGATAATTGTACTTTATCTGTAATATTCTCAACGAATTTGGACTTTCAGCCAGAATTTGATGAAGACCTACATAATAAATTCCTAATTTAACTAAAAGACAAAGGAATCCAGGAGAAAACATACAACTGGCTAAAAATATGCTTCATATCTACATAAATGACTTGGCTACCAAAAGCCAAGGGGGGAATTTTGTGGGAGGTCAGCGGACAGGATCGTTGATGGGTCTGATGCGAAAGTGGGGTTTTTTTGACAGTAGGTCAGGACCCATTGTCAACCGACAATTACGCGTCTTTACCAAATGTCGGGTCTGTCAGTGCCGAGCAGACACGACACGCAGCGCGGGGGAGGCAATTAAAATCATTAGTGGCTTGTTTACAGCCACTTATCAATGCTTTTTCCCAGCTTTTTGAATTTGATTGGTCGCCCACCGGTTTCCCACTGTGCCTAGACCTCGTCTGTGAAGTTGAGGCGGGAGGCTACGGGTCATTGTTTCAGCTGATGAGTTGACAGCTTCAAATGTCAAGTCAAAGCTCCCAGTTGATTGCGACATGATCCCTTAGCCA
The DNA here is from genome assembly GCF_044704955.1 of Pristiophorus japonicus. Lineage (NCBI taxonomy): Eukaryota > Metazoa > Chordata > Chondrichthyes > Pristiophoridae > Pristiophorus > Pristiophorus japonicus. Next base: position 150,588,920 of record NC_091979.1, on the reverse strand, counting down.
TTAGTTTTTCTAAACTGCATTTCCACTACAGATTCACCATGCTATAAGTCTTTACACAAGTCTCCATCCAATATGACCTCATTACCTCTCCCACCATTGAGAGATTGCTTCTATCAGCTGTACTTCACCTGCCATCTATTCCATCAGCATTGGTGCAATTTATACTCTCTCACCTTGGTCCTCAGAATCCCAACACGATCAGCCCGAACACCAGCATCGCTAGGCACACCAGCAGCACCAACACCCCCAACCTTCTCCGTAATCAACTGATGCTCCACAGGACACAGGGCATCACCACCTGGCCACAATGCTGCCTAGGAGACCAGAGATGGCCTCACCATAGCCAGATTTACTTCACTTGATGCTGTACACCCCGGCTGCCACCTGATGTGCCAAGTTGGAGCCACCCCACCACCAACACCATAAAACATCCCGACAATACCTAAGCCATTCTTTTCACACTCATCACCATTGCGGGGGATACTGTTATGTCTCACCATTCACTGCAACTCACTAAGCCACTTCCAAAGGTGCCCACAAATCTGTCAAGAACACAAAGTGTTGAAAATAAAGGTTAAAATGTTTGACACCACATTAACAGAAACTTTATATGAACATTGCATAAAACACTCAAGTGCCTTGTGTGTTGTTAGTTGGTATGATTGCATTATGATGAGGGTAAGTTTGAGGGGTGGCTAGTGAGATGGGGATGTGATAATGTAGATAGAAAGGGATGGGTAGAGTTGCAAGGTAAGTTGGTGTAAGGATGTGCAGGAGTAAGGTAGGGAGGGCAGAGTGAGGGGGGCGTGATGAGAGGCACAGCAGGATAAAGTTGAGTGTGGCTCTATACCAACATTTCATGATGTACTGAGATCATTGAAACATTTGTGGCACTGCACCCAGGTCCTCCTAACACATCCCTGCTTGCGACCTCCTCTACAATGTGCAACTAGGCTGTATTAATTGCCTACGGAGCTCTCTTCCAACTTTGGGAAAGAAAGAGGACCTCCCTATGTGCTGTGACTCCCTCCATAAACATATGGAGGGAGTCATGGGAGAGCCTGGGTGCAGTGCTGCACCTCAGTGCAGTGCTTGTCAGTGTTTGCAGCACCTCAATACTGTAGAACACTGACAACACAAATGTCAAGTTAACGATGGCCATGGTCCCTTTAAGGAAACCGGCTGATGCCGCTTCATGAAATTACCTCCCCAGATCCACTTCTTCTAATTGGCCAGGAAATGCGCTGGGCAGGCTTAATAAGCCTAATCATGCTAAATTCAGCAGTGGGGCTAGAACCCGCCACTGAGGTCGCCCGCCACGGACCTGCGAAGGTTCATAAAATCCAGTCCTAACTGTAAGCTAGTCAGATACGTCGATGACACCAAAATAGGATGAGCAGCAGAGGCAGAAAATGCAGATAAAGATAGGGCTGAAAATTCGGTTGTCATCATCATCATCATCATAGGCAGTCCCTCAGAATCGAGGAAGACTTGCTTCCACTCTTAAAATAAGTCTTTAGATGGCTGAACAGTCCAATATGAGAGCTACAGTCCCTGTCACAGGTGGGAGAGATGGTCGTTGAGGGAAAGGGTGTGTTGGACAGGTTTGCTATACGTTCTTTCCGCTGCCTGCGCTTGATTTCTGCATGCTCTCGGCGATGAGACTCGAGGTGCTCAGCGCCCTCCTGGATGCACTTCCTCCACTTAGGGCAATCTTTGGCCAGGGACTCCCAGGCGTCAGTGGGGATGTTGCACTTTTTCAGGGAGGTTTTGAGGGTGTCCCTGCAACGATTGTGCTGCCTATCTTTGGCTCGTTTGCCTTGAAGGAGTTCCGATTAGAGCGCTTGCTTTGGGAGTCTCGTGTCTGGCATGCAAACGATGTGGCCTGCCCAGCAGAGCTGATCAAGTGTGGTCAGTGTTTCAATGCTGGGGATGTTGGCCTGGTCGAGGATGCTAATGTTCTAGCGTCTGTCCTCCCAGAGGATTTCTAGGATCTTGCAGAGGCATCGTTGGTGGTATTTCACCAGCGACTTGAGCATGGTCCATGTCTCTGAGCTATACAAAAGGGCAGGTATTACTACAGCCCTGTAGACCATGAGCTTGGTGGCAGTTTTGAGGGCCTGACCTTCAAACACTCTTTTCCTCAGGTGGCCGAAGGCTGCATTGGTGCACTGAAGACGATGTTGAATCTCGTCGTCAGTGCCTGCTCTTGTTGATAAGAGGCTCCTGAGGTATGGGAAATGGTCCACGATGTCCAGGGCCATGCCATGGATCTTGGTGACTGGGGGGCAGTGCTGTGCGGCGAGGACAGGCTGGTGGACGACCTTTGTCTTACAGATGATTAGCGTAACGCCCTTGTTTTCATACGCCTCAGTAAATACGTCGACTATGTCCTGGAGTTCAGCCTCTGTATGTGCACAGATGCAGGCGTCGTCCGCGTACGGTATCTTGACGACAGAGGTTGGGGTGATCTTGGACCTGGCCTGGAGATGGCGAAGGTTGAACAGGTTCCCACTAGTTCTGTAGTTTAGTTCCACTCCAGTGGTGAGCTTGTTGACTGTGAGGTGGAGCATGGCAGCGAGGAAGATTGAGAACAGAATTGAGGCGATGATGCAGCCCTGTTTGACCCCAGTCCGGACGTGAATTGGGTCTGTAGTGGATCCGTTGATAAGGATCACGGTCTGCATGTTGTCGTGGACCAGGTGTCGAACTTTTGGGGGCATCGGAAATGGAGGAGGACACTCCATAGACCCTCGTGGTTGACAGTGTCAAAGGCCTCTGTCTAGTGCCTCTGTTAGCGCCCCAGAGGGGCGGTCATGCGGCTCGAATTGCTCACCACCTGGGCGCACAGCTTGCAACGCCCCGCCGGGAAATTTGGTGACAGTTTTGCAGTGGCGCAAAACGCTAGCGCCTCACTCTGTAATTTCATTCAGATCATGACGTCAGTCGTCGTGCAACGTCCTGCTAACGGCCCGGTCGTAAAATTCGGTGGATACGCCTCATCATCGGCCCCTAATCATGGCAGAAAGACCAGGCGGTTCCACACTCAGTTGGCGCCATCTGCAGCATATTTAAAGTGAGGGAGGAGGATCCTAAATCGGAGGGCACATTGAGCTCAACGTTTGCGCTCAGGTCACTGCGTTAAGTGCTGACTTTAAATCTGAAGAATGATCTGTCATGACTGGGTCCTTAAAGGTTGAGTGAAATAATTTAATGGGTGCATTACTAGTTCAATGGCATCACCTACTCCATGCTCTGGTTAGGTGGCGTGAAGATAGAAGGCTGTTGGCATGTAGGGCCATGAATGAGGAGAGGCCGCAGATGTCTGGCCAAGAGGCCTTACCCCCTCACAGGTTTACAGGCAGTAACGCTCATACCTGCACCTCTCTGAGGAGCAGTGTGTGAGAAGGCTGCGCTTCCAAAAGGAAGTGCTGAGAGAGATATGCCATCACCTACAAGCAGACCTGCAGCCTCACATCGGCATACTATGTTGCACTGGCATACTATGCTCTAGCTCCTTCCAGGCTGCATCAGGGGACATATGCAACATCTCTCAATAGGCTGCACATCGCTGCATTCACCATGTTACAAAGGCTCTCTACGCCCACAGAATGAACTTCATAATGTTCCTAATGAGCATTGAGAGCCAGAATGAATGGGCGTGTGGGTTTGGCAGGATTGTGGGCGTCCTGAGGGTTCAAGGAGCCATTGACTGCACACACATGGCCTTGCGAGCACCATTGACAACGCAGAGGTAACAAATCTAGAGCCCCCTGGATGTCGAGGGACATACAGGGTAGGATTAAGAATAAAAGGGAGGCTTATGAAAGATACCGAGGGCTAAAATACTGCAGAATCTCCAGAGGAGTATAGAAAGTCCAGGGGTGAAATTAAAAAGGATATTAGGAAATCAAAGAGAGAGCATGAAAAATTCTTGGCAAGTAAAATCAAGGAAAATCCAAAGATGTTTTATAAATATATTAAGAGCAAGAGGATAACTAAAGAAAGCGTAAGACCTATTAGAGACCATGAGGGTAATCTGTGTGTGGTGGCGGAAAATGTGGGTATGGTTCTTAATGAATACTTTGCGTCTGTTTTCACAAAGGAGTGGGGCGATGCAGACACTACTATCGAGGAGAAGTGTGAACTATTAGATGAAATAAACATAGTGAGAGAGGAGGTATTAAGGGGTTTAGCAGCTTTGAAATCCCCAGGCCCAGATGAAATGTATCCCAGGCTGCTGAATGAAGCAAAAGAGGAAATAGCAGAGGCTTTGACCATCATTTTCCAATCCTCTCTGGCTTCAGTTGTGGTGCCAGAGGACTGAAGGACTGCTAACGTGGTACCTTTGTTTCAGATGGGAGAAAGGGATAGACCGAGTAATTACAGGCCAGTCAGCCTAACCTCAGTGGTGGAAAAATTATTGGAAAAAATCCTGAAGGACAGGATAAATCTTCACTTAGAAAGACACGGATTAATCAAGGACAGTCAGCATGGATTTGTTAAGGGAAGGTCATGTCTGACTAACTTGATTGAATTTTTCGAGGAGGTAACCAGGAGGATCGATGAAGGCAAAGCGTATGATTATAGTGTATATGGATTTAAGCAAAGCTTTTGATAAGGTCCCACTTGGCAGACTGGTCACAAAAGTAAAAGCACATGGAGTACAGGGCAAAGTTGTAAGTTGGATCCAAAATTGGCTCAGAGGCAGGAAGCAAAGGGTAATGTTTGATGGGTGTGTTGTGAGGGGGGGGGGGGGGAATGGCGAGCAGCGGCCTGGGAGCAGTATGAAGGCCCCGACCTGCGTGAGAACACCAGCGGCAGGACAGGGCCATAAAAGGAGTGGCAAGCAGCAGCCTGGGAGCAGTGTGGAGGCATACTACTCCAGGGAGCAGCGCGAGTTGTGACAGCAGCGAAGAGTCACGTCAGCAAGGTCCAGGTTGGTGATTGGAGCATGGGCAGATACAGCAGGAACGGCGACGTCGGTGCGAAGGAGCTGTGAGAGACTGTAGAGGGATGTTATCGGGGCCAGCCCACACTGCAATATGTGTGCGCACTAGGTCCGTGCAGCAGAGCAAGTCTCCAGTCGTCTTGGGTAATCCTTGCCACTGGACCAATACCTAGCTCTGTCAAGCCTGTGTGGTGGCTGATGCGGTCACCACATGTTAAAAAAATCCACAGGCACCTTCCATCCCTCAAGATGTAGTTCAGGACCTGGAATTTTAGGTCCTTCATTGGAACACCTGTGAACTTATCTTTTTTTGCCGTGTAAGCAAGTCATCCTCATTTTGAGGGACTGCCTATGGAGACTTGAATATAGGGAGTATGATTAAGAAGTTTGTAGATGATACTAAAATTGGCTGTGTGGTTGATATTGAAGAAGAATACTTTGGTTCTGTCTTCACTAAGGAAGACACAAATAACCTTCCAGAAATACTAGGGGACCGAGGGTCTAGCGAGAAGGAGCAACTGAAGGAAATCCTTATTAGCCAGGAAATTGTGTTAGGGAAATTGATGGGAATGAAGGCCGATAAATCTCCAGGACCTGATAGTCTGCATCCCAGAGTACTTAAGGAAGTGGCCCTAGAAATAGTGGATGCATTGGTGGTCATTTTCCAACATTCCATAGACTCTGGATCAATTCCTACGGATTGGAGGGTAGCTAATGTAACCCCACTTTATAAAAAAGGAGGGAGCGAGAAAACAGGAAATTATCGGTCGTGAGGAAAATGTTGGAATCAATTATTAAAGATGTATTTGGAAAGCAATGACAGGATCGGTCCAAGTCAGCATGGATTTATAAAAGGGAAATCATGCTTGACAAATATTCTAGAATTTTTTGAGGATGTAACTAGTAGAGTGGACAAGGGAGAACCAGTGGATGTGGTGTATTTGGACTTTCAAAAGGCTTTTGATAAGGTCCCACACAAGAGATTGGTGTGCAAAATTAAAGCATATGGTATTGGGGGTAATGTATTGCCGTGGATAGAGAACTGGTTGCAGACAGGAATCAAAGAGTAGGAATAAACGCATCCTTTTCAGAATGGCAGGCAGTGACTAGTGGGGTACCGCAAGGTTCAGTGTTGGGACCCCAGCTATTTACAATATACATTCATGACTTGGACAGGTTAGGTGAGTGGGCAAATGCATGGCAGATGCAGTATAATGTAGTATATGTGAGGTTATCCACTTTGGTGGCAAAAGCAGGAAGGCAGAATATTATCTGAATGGTGACAGATTAGGAAAAGGGGAGGTGCAATGAGACCTGGGTGTCATGGTACATCAGTCATTGAAAGTTGGCATGCAGGTACAGCAGGCGGTGAAGAAGGCAAATGGCATGTTGGCCTTCATAGCGAGAGGAATAGAGTGTAGAAGCAGGGAGTTGTACAGGGCCTTGGTGAGGCCACACCTTTGAATATTATGTACAGTTTTGGTCTCCTAATCTGAGGAAAGACATTCTTGCTATTGAGGGAGTGCAACGAAGGTTTACCAGACTGATTCCTGGGATGGCAGGACTGACATGAAGAAAGAATGGATCGACTAGGCTTATATTCACTGGAATTTAGAAGAATGAGAGGGGATCTCATAGAAACGTATAAAATTCTGATGGGATTGGACAGGTTAGATGCAGGATGAATGTTCCCGATGTTGGAGAAGTCCAGAACCAGAGGTCACAGTCTAAGGATAAGGGGCAAGCCATTTAGGACCGAGATGAGGAGAAACTTCTTCACTCAGAGAATTGTGAACCTGTGGAATTCTCTACTACAGAAAGTTGTTGAGGCCAGTTCGTTAGATATATTCAAAAGGGAGTTAGATGTGGCCCTTATGGCTAAAGGGATCGAGGGGTATGGAGAGAAAGAAGGAATGGGGTACTGAAGTTGCATGATCAGCCATGATCATATTGAATGGTCGTGCAGGCTCGAAGGGCCGAATGACATACTCCTGTTACCTATTTTCCATGTTTCTAAGAAAGCTGTGGACGGCAGGAAGATATCAATGAACTGGTCAGGTGGGCAGAACAGTGGCAAATGGAATTCAATCCGGAGAAGTGTCAGGTAATACATTTTGGGAGGGCTAACAAAGAATGGGAATACACATTAAATGATAGGATACTGAGAAGTGTAAAGGAACACAGGGACCTTGGAGTGCTCATCCACAGATCCCTGAAAGTTGCAGGCCAGGTAGATAAGCTGGTTAAGAAGACATAGGGAATGCTTGCCTTTATTAGCCGAGACATAGAATACAAGAGTGGGTTATGTTTGAACTATATAAAACACTGGTTAGGCCATAGCTGGGTACTGCATACAGTTCTGGTCACCGCATTACAGAAAGGACATGATTGCATTGGAGAGGGTACAGAGGAGATTTACGCGGATGTTGCCGGGAGTGGAGAATCAAAGCTATGAGGACAGACTAGATAGGCTGGATTTGTTTTCATTGGAACAGAGGAGGCTGAGGGGAGACCTCATTGAAACAACACAACCAACCCCATCCTCAGCATGTAACAAAACAAAACCTGAAGCACCATGACATTAAAGGATGTAACATATTTATAGCCATTATTTACATGATGAGTACGTCTGTCCATGGTGGGTAAAGTCCTCACTCAGACTTCCGGTCACATTTGCCACCCCTTACCTTTACCCCCCTCCTCAATGTGGATTCTGTACCTGCAACAAGGCTGCTTGAAGGCTGTTCTGTGTGGGGAAGACAGTACAGACGGCCGAGCAGGATACCCTGGATCAGCTCTGGGCCTGCAAGGCCTGGCTGCAGACTGCACCGCCTCAGCATTGGCGGCAGCAGTCTGGGATGACTCGGGTGTAGATCGCGGCAGGTGCAAAGGCAGAGTGGCTGTGGTGGGAGCCGGAATGCTGTCATCTTGAAGAAGGATAGGACCTTCCATTTCCAGCTGCCCACTGCCACTCACCCGGGGCAGAGGCTCAGCATACACAACAAGCTGTGGGAGCATAGATTGCTCGCATGCTTCGGCACCGTCAGTTCCCCTTTGAATTGTGGGGAACACAGAGAGTGAGCATAGCAGCAGTCAGTGTGTGCATGGCATCATCATCATTGTCATGTATGTACATAAGGTCTGCCCACCAAAAGGGGGCACTACCGTCGGTGGTCCAAGGGTCAAAGATACACTCGTGCTGGGCCCGGTATATAACCTGAATTTCACCTTTGTATCTTCACTTCTGGAAGCCATTAAAGACTGACCAGGTTACACCTAGTCACTGGCTCACAGTACAGAGTTCATTGTATCATTTCATACAGTGCAACTGGCGACGAGGCAAATATAAACCCACACAAAAGTATGGCGAGCACAGCACGATTGAGTACTGTTGGAATTCTCGAGAGATTCAGTGAGGGAGAGGATTGGGGAGATTTCACGGATCGTCTTGACCACTATTTTGTGGCAAAAGAACTAAACAAAGAAGAGGATGCAGGGCAGTTCTTCTCACTCTGGCCCCACGATCTATGCACTCATCAAGAATCTGCTCTCACCCACTCTTCCTGCAGAAAAGGATTACAAAGAATTGTGTGCTCTAGTTCGGGAACATCTTAAACCCACGGAAGGAATCCTCATATCCAGATATCGCTTCAATATGCATGCTCGTCCAAAAGGCCAGGACGTAGCGGCATTTGTTGTCAACCTGAGACGTCTTGCAGGGTCTTGCAAATTTGGGCCTGCGTTGGAAGACATGCTGCGTGACTTTTTCGTGATCGGGGTCAACCACGAGGCGATCTTAAGTAAGCTGCTGGCTGCGGAGACGCTGGACCTCAGCAAGGTCATCACCATCGCCCAGGCTTGCATGTCCACGCAGAAAAGCACGAAGCAGATATGGTGACAAAACAGAAACTCCACGGCAAGTACTGTGCAAAAAATTGTATCGACGGCTGGCAGAGCTGCACACGGCAGGGCCTACTCGACTGCATCTGCAAGACCGGGAGCCGCTCAAAGTTTGCCATCGAGGGCCTACTCGACTGCATATGCGAGAACGGGAGCAGGTCAAAGCTCGCCATCGGGCGCAACTCTGAGCTCAACGTGCTGGCGTTGCGAGGGCAATTACTGACCCTATCAGTGCCGCTTCAGGCAGTATGGATGAGGAGGGTGTGCGAAGACGGGGCATCTTCAGCGGACGTGTCCGCAGCGGAGCAAGCGAGCTGCGACACACCACGTGGATGATGATCAATTCAGCGTGGATCTGGCGATGCAGCCTAAGGCATTTGAAAGCTCTGAGGAGGAAGTGCATAGCCTACGTGCGTTCCTAACAAAAAGCCAACCGATAATGATGGAGGTAAAATTAAACGACGTGCCAGTATCCATGGAATTAGACATGGGTGGGAGTCAATCGATAATGAGCCAGAGGACTTTCGAAAAGCTGTGGGAGACCAAGGCAGAGAGACCCAAGCTGAGTCCGATAAATGTGAAGTTGCGTACCTACACCAAAGAGCTCATACCAGTGATCAGTAGTACAGCAGTAGGAGTGTTGTACGAGGGAGCGGTCCATGATGTACCATTATCCTGGGCAACGGCCTATCGTTATTCGGCAGGAGTTGGCTCGAGAAGATAAAATGGAAATGGTACAATATCAAAGCATTGTCATCAGCGGATGATGATTTGTGTTCTCAAGTGCTGAGCAAATTTCCCTCACTGTTTGAACCAGAAATTGGCAGCTTCAAGGGAGCCAAGGTGCAGATTCACCTAGGCCCAGACACAAGGCCCATCCATCACAAAGCCAGGGCGGTCTTGCACATGATGAGAGAAAAGGTCGAGCTCAAATTGGACAGGCTACAATGTGAGCGGGTCATCTCACCGGTCGAATTTAATGAATGGGCCAGCCCCATTATTCCGGTGTTAAAGAGCAACAGCGCGGGTAGAATTTGTGGAGACTACAAGGTCACGATCAACCGAGTTTCGAAACAAGATCAGTACCCGCTACCGAAAGCTGATGACCTGTTTGCAATGCTAGCCGGGGGAAAATCGTTCACCAAATTGGATGTAACATCAGCCTATATGACACAGGAACTGGTTGAATCATCAAAGAAACTTACGTGAATCAACACGCAGAAAGGACTGTTTATTTTGGCATTCGTTCGGTGGCAGCCTATTGAAATCCATCCCCAGGACCGTGGTATTCCAAGACGACATCCTAATCACAGGTCGTGACACCGCCGAGCACCTGCACAATCTGGAAGAGGTTCTGCGTTGTCTGGACAAAGTGGGACTCAGGCTGAAACGTTCGAAGTGCGTTTTCATGGCACCAGAGGTCGAATTCCTTGGACGAAAGATTGCTGCAGATGGAATCAGGCTGACAGACGCGAAAACAGAGGCCATCAAAAATGCGCCCAGGCCCCAGAATGTGATGGAGCTGCGTTCGTTCCTGGGTCTTCTCAACTACTTCGGTAACTTCTTACCCAAATTGAGCACCGTATTAGAGGCTTTGCACAAGCTGCTCAGGAAAGGAAACGACTGGGTATGGGGTGAATTTCAAGACAGAGCCTTTGAGAAGGCTAGAAATCTGTTGTGTTCCCACAAGCTACTGGTACTGTATGACCCATGCAAGCGTCTAGTTTAGACCTGTGATATGTCATCCTATGGGGTCGGCTGCATACTCCAGCAAGCCAATGAGTCAGGCAAACTACAACCAGTTGCATACGCATCTCGAAGCCTGTCCAAGATGGAAAGAGCCTACGGCATGATAGAGAAAGAGGCTTTAGCATGTGTTTATGGGGTAAAAAAATATATCAGTACCTGTTTGGGCTTCGCTTCGAGCTGGAAACCGATCACAAGCCGCTTATATAGTTGTTCTCGGAACATAAAGGTATCAATACCAATGTGTCGTCCTGCATCCAGAGATGGGCGCTGACATTATCTGCCTATGATTATGTCATTCGCCATTGACCAGGCACCGACGACTGCGCTGATTACCGTTACCGTTGCCCACACCGGAAGTGAAAACGCCAATGCCTGCAGAGTTACTCATGGATGCCTTTGAGAGTGAAGGGTCGCCTGTTACTGCTCAACAAGTTAAGACCTAGACCAGCCAGGATCCGACCCTATCGGTTGTAAAATATTGTGTTCTTAAAGGGGGCTGGTCGACCATCCCCAAGGAAATGGGTGATGAAACCAAACCGTAGAGCCGTCGCAAAGATGAGCTTTCCATCCAGTCTGACTGTTTGCTGTGGGGTAATCGTGTTGTAATGCCCAAGAAAGGCAGTGTGAGATTTGTACGGGAGTTACATAGTATACATCCCGGTATTGTCATGATGAAGGCCATTGCCTGGTCCCATGTTTGGTGGCTTGGCATTGACTCGGAGTTAGAGTCATGCGTGCATCAGTTCAGCACTTGCATGCGGATAAGCAATGCCCCAAAGGAAGCTCCGCTCAGTCTGTGGTCATGGCCATCCAAACCGTGGTCTAGAATCCACATCGACTTTGCGGGCCCCTTCCTCGGTAAAATGTTTTTTGTGGTGGTGGATGCATACTCCGAATGGATAGAATGTGTGATCATGTCACCTAGCACTTCCACTACCACCATTGAGAACTTGAGAGCCATGTTTGCCACACATGGTCTGCCAGACATCGTTGTCAGCGACAACGGACCGTGTTTCACGAGCCTGGAGTTTCAAGAGTTCATGAAACGTAACAGCATAAAACACATGAGGTCATCCCCTTTCAAACCCGCGTCCAATGGTCAAGCGGAGCGGGCAGTTCAAAACATCAAGCAGAGCCTGAAACGCATAACTCATGGTTCCTTGCAGACACGCCTGTCACACATACTGCTCAGTTACAGGACAAGGCCACACATGCTCACCGGGGTCCCACCTGCGGAACTATTGATGAAGAGAGGCCTCAAAACCAGGCTCTCTCTAGTCCATCCTGACCTTAACGAACATGCCGAAACCCGACGTCAGCAGTGGTATCACGACCGCGCCGCAGTGTCATGCGACATATCTGTAAATGACCCAATGTATATACTTAACCATGGTCAAGGGCTCAAGTGGCTCCCGGGCAACGTTACGGATAAGAAGGGTAACCGGGTGTATATGGTTAAGCTCAAGAATGGGCAGATGTGCAGGAAACACATTGATCAAATCAAGCTAAGACACACTGCCGAACCAGAACATTTTCCCAACCACAGATGTTAGGCTAACTCATAGGGGCGTTACATTTGCAGTTTTCCAATCTGCTGGGACCGCCCCAGAATTCAGGGAATTTTGATAAATTACAACCAATGCATCCACAATCCCTGCCGCTACTTCTCTTAAGGCCCTAGTATGCAAGCCATCAGGTCCAGGAGATTTATCTGCCTTTAGTCCCATTATCTTACTGAGTACCACCTCCTGAGTGATTGTGATTGTGTTAAGTTCCTCCCCGCCTATCGCCCCTTGACTATCCACTGTTGGAATATTGTTCGTGTCCTCTGTCGTTAAAACTGATACAAAATACTTGTTTAGAGTTTCTACCATCTCCATGTTCCCCATTACTAATTCCCCGGTCTCGTCCTCTAAAGGACCAACATTTACTTTAGCCACTCTTTTTCTTTTTATATACCTATAGAAACTCTTGCTATCTGTTTTTATATTTCGTGCTCGTTTACTTTCATAGTCTATCTTCCCTTTCTTAATCATTTTTTCAGTCATTCTTTGCTGGCTTTTAAAAGCTTCCCCATCTTCTGTCCTCCCACTAGTTTTGGCCACTTTGTATGTCCTTGTTTTTAATTGGATACCGTCCTTTATTTCTTTAGTTAGCCACGGATGGCTTTCTTTTCTCTTGCACCCTTTCCTCCTTACTGGAATATATTTTTCTTGAGAGTTGTGAAATATCTCTAAGTGTACACCACTGTTCATCAACCGCCCTACACTTCAATCTGTTTTCCCAGTCTACCTTAGGCAACTCTGCCCTCATACCTTCATCGTCCCTTTATTTAAGCTTGGTACGCTGGTTAGAGATCCAACTTTCTTACCCTCCATCGGAATTTGAAACTCAGTCATGCTATGATCACTCATTCCAAGGGGATCCTTTACTAGGAGACTGTTTATTAATCCTGTCTAATTACACAGGACCAGGTCTAAGATAGCCTGCCCCCTGGTTGATTCCGTTATATACTGCTCCATGAACCCGTCCCTTATAGAAACATAGAAATTAAGTGCAGGAGCAGACCATTTGGCCCTTCGAGCCTGCACCGCCATTCAATAAGATCATGGCTGATCATTCATCTCAGTACCCTTTCCTGCTTTCTCTCCATACCCCTTGATCCCTTTGGCCTTAAGGGCCAAAACTAACTCCCTTTTGAATATATCTAACAAACTGGCCTCAACAACTTTCTGCGGTAGAGAATTCCACAGGTTAACCACTCTCTGAGTGAAGAAGTTTCTCCTCATCTCGGTCCTAAATGGCTTACCCCTTATTCTTAGACTGTGACTCCTGGTTCTGGAACTCCTCATTAACGGGAACATTCTTCCTGCCTCTAATCTGTCCAATCCCGTCAGAATTTTATATGTTTCTATGAGATCCCCTCTCATTCTTCTAAACTCCAGTGGATACAAGCCCAGTTGATCCAGTCTCTCCTCATATGTCAGTCCTGCCAACCCGGGAATCAGTCTGGTGAACCTTCGCTGTACTCCCTCAATAGCAAGAACATCTTTCCTCAGATTAGGGGACCAAAACTGAACACAATAATCCAGGTGTGGCCTCACCAAGGCTCTGTACAACTGCAGTAAGACCTCTCTGCTCCTATACTCAAATCCTCTAGCTATGAAGGCCAACATGCCATTTGCCTTCTTCACCGCCCGCTATACCTGCATGCCAAACTTCAATGACTGTTGTACCATGACACCCAGGTCTCGTTGCATCTCCCCTTTTCCTAATCTGTCACCATTCAGATAATATTCTGTCTTCCTGTTTTTGCCACCAAAGTGGATAACCTCACATTTATCGACATTATACTGCATCTGCCATGCATTTGTCCACTCACCGAACCTGTCCAAGTCACCCTGTAGTCTCTTAGCATCCTCCTCACAGCTCACACCGCTACCCAGCTACCCATCTGCAAACTTGGAGATATTACATTCAATTCCTTCATCTAAATCATTGATTTATATTGTAAATAGCTGGGGTCCCAGCACTGAACCCTGCGGCACCCCACTGGTCACTCCCTGCCATTCTAAAAAGGACCCGTTTATTCCGACTTTCTGCTTCTTGTCTGCCAACCAGTTCTCTATCCACGTCAATATATTACCCCCTATACCATGTGCTTTCATTTTGCACACTAATCTCTTGTGTGGGACCTTGTCAAAAGCCTTTTGAAAGTCCAAATACACCACATCCATTGGTTCTCCCTTGTCCACTCTACTCGTTACATCCTCAAAAAATTCTAGAAGATTTGTCAAGCATGATTTCCCTTTCATAAATCTATGCTGACTTGGATCGATCCTGTCACTGCTTTCCAAATGCGCTGCTATTTCATCTTTAATAATTGATTCCAACATTTTCCCCATCACTAATGTCAGGCTTACTGATCTATAATTCCCTGCTTTCTTTTTCCCTCCTTTTTTAAAAAGTGTTGTTACATTAGCTGCCCTTCAGTCGATAGGAACTGATCCAGAGTCAATAGAATGTGGGAAAATGATCACCAATGCTTCCACTATTTCTAGGGCCACTTCCTTAAGTACTCTGGGATGCAATCTATCAGGCCTTGGGGATTTATCGACCTTCAATCCCATCAATTTCCCTAACACAATTTTCTGACTGATAAGGATTTCCTTCAGTTCCTCCTTTTCGCTACATCCTCGAACCCCTAGTATTTCCGGCACTCTATTCACTCTATGAACGCTTCCTCAAGGCTATCCTGACCAATTTGATTTGTCCAATCAATATGGAGGTTAAAATCACCCATGATTATTGCTGTTCCCTTTTTACAAGCCCTCACTATTTCCTGGTTTATGCTCCGACCAACAGGGTTGCTACTGTTAGGGGGTCTATGTACTACGCCCACCAGTGACTTTTTCCCCTTATTATTCCTTATCTCTACCCAAACATCCTGATCCTTTGAGCATATATCATTTCTCACCATTGCAGTGATTCCATCCTTTATCAATAGAGCTACCCCACCTCCTTTTCCTTTCTGTCTGTCCTTCTGGATTGACAAATACCCCATAATATTTAATTCCCAGTCCTGGTCACCTTGCAACCACGTCTCTGAAATGGCTATCAGATCATACCCATTTGTCTCAATTTGTGCCGTCAATTCATCTATTTTGTTACAAATGCTACGTGCATTTTGACAAAGTGCCTTTAAATTTGTATTATTACCCTTTTTTCTTGCTTGTTTCCTCTCCTTCAAATTCACTTTCTTTATTTTTGCTTTCTAATTCCAGCTTTTCTCTCCTCCCTACTGAATCGACTCTCAGGTTCCCATCTCCCTGCCAAGCTAGTTTAAACCCTCCCTAACAGCACTAGCAAACCCCCCCCGCGAGGATATTGGTCCCGGCTCTGTTGAGGTGCAACCCGTCCGGCTTGTACAGGTTCTACCTCCCCCAGAAGCGATCCCAATGCCTCAGGAAACTAAAGCCCTCCCGCCTGCACCATCTCTCCAGCCACGTATTCATCTGCTCTCGCCTCCTATTTCTGTACTCACTAGCTCGTGACACTGGGAGTAATTCTGAGATTACTACCTTTGAGGTTCTGCTTTTTAATCTCTCTCCTAGCTCCCTAAACTCTGCCTGCAGGACCTCATCCCTCTTCCTACCTTTGTCATTGGTATCGACGTGGACCATGACCTCTGGCTGTTCACCCTCTCCCCCCAGAATGCCCTGCAGCCTCTCAGTGACATCCTTGATCCTGGCACCAGAGAGGCAACTGGGAAAGGTGGGATGAGGTGAGAGCCACCTGTGATTGCGGGTCAGGGTGACGTTTGGCAAACGCATATGAAGAGTCAAATGGTAGTGTGAGGAAGGGTGAGACTGATTAGGGAACAGGAGGGCGCGCAATGTTTGCATGCGCAGGGCATGGCTGGTGAACTCACACCATGGGCTGGAACACACAGAAAAGGGCACGTTCCGCAAAGACATTGTGCGAGACAGTGATTTTGGACTCATGGCATTGGTGCATTAATGTAAAGGGTACTCACCCTGACGACCTCATGAGGTCGTGAAACTTCTTGTGACATTATGTCGTATTTCGCCCCACCGTGTCTCTTGCTGAGACGTCTTGTGCCATCTCCCTCCAAAGCCTCCGAAAAACTCTTGATACGGGCCTTCTTCCTCCAGGAAGATTCAAGACATGCCACCTTCTCTCTACAGCCTCTATCAATGCTTCAGTGGCTGTGGTTGAGAAGCAGCGTGTTCAATGGCGATCTTGCTGCTCCTCCATTCTCCCTCTCTGCTCAAAGTGCACAGATGGAACTGCGCATGCGCATAAAACCTTGAATTTTTGCGCTGAGTTTTTCACTTGGAGCGGCCAGATTTAGTGGCCCCTCTCAATCCCGCTGCATTTGCAAAAATTTTCCAGTCGGAGGTGCAAACATTTAGAGGGCGCTTTACTTACCGCCCCTCCATGAATAATGCCACAAAATGTCCGGATCCAAATACTGATATTTGCAAAGAATCAAAAAATGCAGCACATAAGTATACAAAGAAATCAATTGAGTTGCATAAATTGCATAATTGATTTTCGGAGTTTGTGCCCCTGATACGGATCTTCACCCATTGGGAGTGCATATCAGGAAAGCATGTGAAGTCTGATTTTCTATCTATAAATTTCAATATATTTTGGTCTAAATGCCCCTAATTAAGCAATATGCACTCTTGATTGACAGGTTTTCTCGCTAGAGGTATGCAAATAGAAATTTATATTAGAAATTTAGAAAGGGATCAGGGAGCAGTAGACATACCACTTTCAATGCAAAGACAATATGCTCAGAAGCATAATTAGAACAATAGAGTAAGAGTGGACTTTTCCAAAGCCCTGCACCACTTGAATGCAGTGGACAGCTTATTGGAAAATCATGGATGCATTGCTTGTAATTTTCCTTCTATTAATGGCAATGGACAGAAATTGGTGATTGAAACAAAGATCATGTCAACATATGAATAAAAGGGGTTAAATGGATCTGGGATCAGGGGGCATAGTTTCAGAATAAGGGGTCGCACATTTAAAGCAGAAATGAGGAGGAATTTCTTCTCTTAGAGGGTCGTGAATCTTTGGAATTCTCTACCCCAGAAAACTGTGGAGGCTGGGTCTTTGAATATATTTAAGGTGGAGATCAATACATTTTTGAAAGATAAGGGAGTTAAAGGTTATGGGGAGCGGGCGGGGAAGTGGAGTTGAGGCCAGGATCAGATCAGCCATGATCTTATTGAATGGCGGAGCAGGCTCGAGGGGCCAAATGGCCTACTCCTGTTCGTATTTCTTATGTTCTTATCAGGGTGATTGGGAGGATAAACACCAATATGGACTTGTTCAAACTATTTAAACTTTGGAAAATGAAGACAAGACGGTTTCTATAAGGTTCTATTTATTAAAAGATCAATCCTATATTAATTCAACTTTTTTTTTGATATCACACTTTTGATATCACACAGGAAAGAAGTCAAACTTCAAAATGTAATTTTTTTTCTTATATAAGAATGACTAAAAGGTTATTATTTCTTTTTCATAATTTTGATAACTTTATTTTGTGAATGTTCTTTTTCATCTTCCTATTGGGTAAATAAAACACAATAAATAAGTCATGCTCGCACTGAGTCGATGAGTAGTGCTTTTTACCATTGTTTTAAAGTTATTTGTAATAAACATCCCTACTACCTTACTGAATTAAGTCATTAAGCGCTAAAAATTTGGTTCCATTAGTGCCTGGGATGGGGGCTAACGGGCCGCTAAACGCGTATCGCCAGAGCACCATGCTGTCAGTACCTCCCGTGAACTTCAGTAGAGGTTCCCCAGTGGTACCAATAGTTAGCGCTGTGCACTCCAGTGCCACCCACTTGGTGACATAGATGCATGTGCAATGCCCTGATAGTGCCGCTGTTGTGAACTTCATTAGGTTCACCTGCCTTAGTGCCTGCTGCTAATCATGACAGGGAAAGCATGCCCTCCCCAACTTCCTGGGACAGTAAAGAGAGGGCTCGGCAGGTGGGCCTTGATTTAAAAAAATTTTTTTTCATGTAATGTGGCTTTTATTTCGCTCCCAATGGTGTGAAAGGACCTCCATTGGATTTATTTTTACTCAAGCGGGCCTCCCCTTTAGGTGCTAGGATGCTGGTTTCTTAGCGTCACAAAGTTGGTTGGGATGCCGTGTTAGCGCCCTGTGCTTTCCCTTTAGCGCCCTAAGAAGTGTGTGGAATGCTTCCCTTAACGCTCCACTCCACACTTGGGGCGCTAAAAATCAATATCAAGGTTGGAGGTGGTAGATATCTCCTGGCACTAATGTTTGTGACCAGGCAGTGTTACCGTCTCAAACCGGCTATAATTAATTTTTAGCTCTTTTGATAGTTCCCTAAGAACTAATATAAAGCTACTTTTACACTATGTGAGGTCTCTTCTCGCACCATTGGTTTCTGGTGCACTGGTATTGTGTATCGGGTTACAACTCAAAGGTGAATCTGCCAGAATTCCACAAGACCAGTGGGCAAGAAGACTTATTTTTCCTAAGTCTACCTGGTGCCCAGCCTCAATGAATCTGGTAGATATAATTTTGGGTAGTAGACAGGTACGTAAGGACCATGCATTAGGAATTGGCAGTGATATGACAGGCTTTATGTAAAGGCAATTTTATTCAAAGCAGATTTGAGTGATTATCAGCATTGGATCTTGAATCCATAACAATGTAGTGTAGAGCAGAAAGTTTAATTTAAAAATCATGTAGTATTGTGATAGGTAAGTGGCAAATAAATACAGTTCCCTAAATCAGGTTTGTGAGAACGGACTTAACAACTAACTTTATTATTTCTATAAAAGTTGCCATAGGTTCTCTTATATAAAGGACTGAAATTCATAGTACTGAGGAAAGCAGAGAGTGAGTGCATTGCCTGCCTGTGGGGAGTGCAATTTTGGATGTAGCCTGTTTCTGCCTTGGTTTTTTCTCTATTTAATTTAATTGGAGCAGGCCGGGGAGCGGAAGGAGCAGCGTGGCAGCCTAGCCCAGCAGTCTGTGCGGCCCCCGGCCTGCGGACACCATCGGAGCAGGCCGGGGAGCGGAAGGAGCAGCGTTGCAGCATACCACTCCAGGGAGCAGCAGGTGCTGGAGCAGGAGAGCAACGGGCAGCGAAAAGGGACGTCACCAAGGTCCAGATCGGTGATTGGAACGTGGGCAGGTACATCAGGAGCGGCGAGATCAGGGCGAAGGAACGGCGAGAGACTGTAGAGGGACGTGATCGGGGCCCAGAAGAAGCGAGGGCCCAGGGGCAGCACGGGCCAGCCCTCACTGTGATATGTGTGTGCACTAGGTCTGTGCAACAGAGCAGGTCTCCAGTCATCTTGGTTAATCCTTGCGACTGGACCAAGACCTAGCTCTGTCAAGCCTGTGTGGTGGCTGGTGTGCAACGGTCACCACACGTTAAAAAAATCCAAGCACAGGCATCTTCCACCCTTCAAGATTTAGTTCGGACCTGGAATTTTAGGTCCATCATTGAAACACCTGTGAACTTTTTGACGTGGAAGCAAGTCATCCTCGGTTTGAGGGACTGCCTATGATGATGATGATTTAACTTCTGCATTAAATTTGAATTGGGAGGTGAGACACAGGGAAGTCTTCCACCTCCAACCACATGTAATGGGGATATACCTGGAGGATTGTAGCTCTCTGGGGAATTCATCGATTTAATCCCCTATTCGGCCCAACGGAAGTTTTGCCAACTGACGGGTGGTGAGAGTTCCATTCAGAAACGAGCAAATGGCCCAGAACTGTACTAGGCAGCGGTCAGAGTAGATAAATTACTGTTAAAATGGCAATGTGCTCCCTTAGGAGAATTTTTAAAATTTTAAAGATTTTTCCTCTTCAGCCCTTCCTAGGCCTCAGCTCCACTCGAAGCATGGTATTGCTTCAATTTTCCTGGACGCTTTTGGGACTGCCTCCTCTGATGTGCCCTTACAAGGATGGGCCACCAGCCCTGAGTATTTAAATGAGCCAATCCCCAAGATTTTGTATCCAAGGGCAGATGGGAGAAACACTCTGTTACACTTGCACCAGCAAAGCAATACTCCTGGGGCTAAAAATTGAATCGCTTAGTGCATTCTGTTAGCACTTGCGAGAGGCGCTAAAAGGTTAGCACCCGCCCGCAGCGATTTTAGTGCCGCTCGCCAACTAGATTGGTGTTTTAGTGGTGGTGCTAATACTTAGCACCAGGGAATGTTGCACTGGTGTGCAACGCCCCAGTTGCACCACGGAAGCCAACTTGAATGTTTCGGCCTGCCTTAGCACCTGCCACTAATCTCACCAGAGAAAGCAGGCATGCAGAGCTGTCCCGGGGCACTAATGAAAGGGATAGTGTATTGGTAAGTTTTAGAGATTTTATTTGCAATGATGTATCTTTATTTGGTATTCCTGATGTTTAAATTTGTTGATTTGTAATTTTTTTTCAGTTTTTGTGTTTTCCAGTGATCCTTCTCTTTAAGCGCTATAATGCCATTTTTTTAACCGCCAGAACTTCAGTAGCGCTACCGGTTTAGCGCCCTAAGCGCAGTGTGGAACGCTTCCCTTAGTGCTCCACTTTACTCTTAGGGTGCTGAAAATTAATTTTGCTATCACCACGCTAAAAATCTCTTGGCGCTAAACTTAGCGACCAGACAATATTAGTGCCTCAAAACCGGCTATAATCAATTTCCCCCCTGGGAATTTTGGCCCTTTCAAGTTGCATAACCATAAAATTAAGTTACCTTGACCTGTGAATGTGAAAGCACTTTTATTGATCGATAATGGGTTTACTGCACTTAAATGAGCATTAACTTTTTCAACTTTCTTTCTTAGGGATCAGGGATGTGGGAACTGTGGACAGAAGCATTGGATTCTGTTCCCTCCATTCCAATAGATGCGGAGTTCAATGAAATTCTTGTACCAACTAAAGATACAATTCGTTACATGAACTTGATGAAACTTTTGACAACAAACCAAAAGCCTTCTATATTTGTGGGTCCAACCGGAACAGGGAAAAGTGTCTACATTATTGTAAGTGTTTTGTTGTTGTTGAAACAAATAGCTTAATAAAATAAAGTTAATCAAATGCATCACTTGATAAAATATTTGTAACAATATTGCTAATATTTAAAACATTAAAATAGCAAGTTCTTTTATTGTAAAAACTGGCTATTATTACTAGGTTGCAGTAATACTGGATTATTTTTGTAACAAATGAAGTTTCAGTCGATAGATTAGAGAGGAGAGGAGGATTGTACAGTGCAACAGTGATGGCAGTTGTACAACCATTTAAAGGAATGAAATAGAGCACAGCATTGTTATTTTGGATACGTATATCTGGGTTAGAATGAAATTGAATTCTGTTCCCTCCATGGTCGTTGGGGCAGGCAACGGTCACCACGTGCGGAGGGAAGCTGGCCAGGGTTAAATAGTGGCAGTGTGAAAACTAGCTATGCAGGTTTTTTTTCCTATAGAATAATTTTTAACTGTTTTATCCCTATATTTTGAATAGCAAACCCAAAAATGCATCCTTAGTGTTACGTATGTAACTATGTAATACTTGCCACCAGAGGGCGCGACTGTTGGAGTCCTAATGGTCACCTGCACACACGTGCAGGGCGAGTATAAAAGGTTGGCTGCCATGTTGTTTAGGCACTCTGGAGTTGTAATAAAGAAGACTAAGGGACTAAGGTCACACTAAGTTTAGCTCACAGTGCTCAGCCTCATGGAGTTCTTCTATACACAACAATTGGCGACGAGTAACAGAATACGAACCTTCACGCAACTATGGCTGCCGTTGGAATATTAAGAGAGATTCGTAGAGGGTGATGATTGGGAAGCCTTTGTCGAGCATCTCGACCAGTACTTCGGGGCCAACGAGCTGGAAGGAGACACCAACGCGGCCAAGCGCAGGGCGGTTCTCCTCACCGTCTGTGGGCTGAAAATATATAGCCTCATCAAGAATCTACTCGCACTGACAAAACCAATGGAGAAGGAATATACAGAGTTGTACACGTTGGTTCGGGGCCACCTCAAGCCGAAGGAGAGTATCCTCATGGCCAGATATTGTTTTTACACGCACCATCGCTCCGGGGGCTAGGACGTGGCGGATTATGTTGCCGACCTGAGACGCCTCGCGGGACCTTGCGATTTTGAAGCTGCGTTGGGGCAAATGCTGGAGGACCTTTTTGTAGTGTCTCTGCACCTTGTTACAAACTCACACGAGGCATGTATATATCAGACACGGTCACTCTGTGACCTTCACTTTATTCCCAGGTCCAAGGAGTGCTGATCTTGGGTGGGACCTCCCCTTTTATACCTGGAAACCCAGGTGAGGAATGTCTCCCGTAAGCTCACCCCTGTGGTCAGGGTGTGCATTTCAAGGATACAGGTACAGTGTGCATGAGTTACAGTTACATAACTATTGTCATTGCAAGATGGTGACATACATGACACTTTTAATGTTGGGCATCAGCCACGAGGTCATTCTTTGAAAGCTGCTGGCTGCCAAAACCCTAGATCTGAGCAGGGCCATCGCGATCACCCAGGCATGCATGGCCACGGACGATAACACCAAACAGATATCTTCTCAACATCGAAGCTCACTGGCAATTACTGTGCATAAAATGATGTCGCCAGCAGGCCAAACTGCATATGGCAGGGCCTACATGTCTGCGGCTGCAAGATCTGTGATGACTCAGAGTCCGCCATCGGGGGTGAATGTGAATCTATTAGCACCGTGTTGGCGCTGCGGGGGTAATCATCGGGCCCATCAATGTTGATTCAAGCACTACGTGTGCAAAGGCTGCGCAACGATGGGGCACCTCCAGCAAATGTGCAAACGTGCTGCGACATACCACGTGGCAGAGGATGATCGATCCAGCGCGGATCACGCAGCACAGGCAACTCAGCCTGAGGAAGAAGTGTATGGGGTACATACCTTCACCACCAAATGCCCTCCTATAATGCTGAAAGTCAAATTAAATGGAGTTCCAGTATCCATGGAGTTGGACATGGGTGCGAGTCAGTCAATAATGAGCCAGAAGGCTTTCGAGAAACAATGGGGCAATAAAGCAAAAGGTCCAAACTGAGCCCGATTAATGCAAAGCTGCGTACCTACACCAAAGAGTTCATACCAGTCATTGGAAGTGCGGCAGTGAAGGTATCATATGATGGAGCTGTGCATGACCTATCATTGTGGATTGTTCCAGGCAATGGGCCAACGCTGTTCGGCAGAAGCTGGCTAGAAAAGATTAGATGGAATTGGAACGACATCAAAGCACTATCTTCAGTGGATGACGCCTCATGTGCTCAAGTGTTGAGCAAGTTTCCCTCGCTATTCAAACCAGGCATCGGCAGCTTCACAGGCGCCAAGGTAGAAATCCTTCTAAGCCCCGATGCATGGCTTATCCATCACAAGGCTCGGGCAGTTCCGTACATGATGAGGGAGAAAGTCGAGATCGAACTGGACAGACTTCAACGAGAGGGAATTATATCGCAGTCGAGTTCAACGAGTGGGCCAGTCCAATTGTTCCGGTGTTGAAAAGCGATGGCACAGTCAGAATCTTCAGAGACTGCAAGGTAACGATTAACCAAGTCTCACTACAGGACCAGTTCCCAGGACCAGTGGTCGAGGCGGATGACCTGTTCGCAACATTAGCAGGGGGGAGGGGAGTTGTTCACCAATTTGGACCTAACCTCCACCTACATGACACAGGAGCTGGCTGAATCTTCGAAAAGACTGACGTGCATCAACACACACAAAGGGCTGTTTATATACTACAGGTGCCCTTTTTATATACCACAGGTGCCCTTTTGAGATTCGCTCAGCTGCAGCCATTTTCCAGAGAAACATGGAGAGTTTGCTGAAATCTGTTCCGCGTATCGTTGTGTTTCAACACGACATCCTGATCACTGGTCGTGACACCATCGAACATCTACACAACCTGAAAGAGATTCTAAGTCTCCTAGACAGAGTGGGACTCAGGCTGAAATGCTCCAAGTGTGTTTGCCTGGCGCCAGAAGTCGAATTTTTGGGGAGAAAGATTGCAGCAGACGGCATCAGGCCCACGGACTCAAAGACAGAGGCCATCAAGAGTGCACCCAGACCACAGAATGTGACGGAGCTGCGTTTGTTCCTGGGACTCCTCAACTATTTCGATACCTTTCTACCCGGGTTGAGCACGTTGTTAGAGCCTTTGCACATGTTGCTACATAAGGGTGATGACTGGGTTTGGGTCCAATCTCAAGACACAGCCTTTGAGAAGGCCAGGAACTTGCTATGTTCAAATAAGTTACTTGTACACTATGACCCATGTAAATGTTTAGTGCTAGCTTGTGACGCCTCATCGTACGGGGTCGGCTGTATATTACAGCAGGCCAATGTATCGGGCAACCACCAACCGGTTGCATACGCATCGAGAAGTCTGTCTAAGGCTGAGAGAGCCTATAGTATGGTTGTGAAAGAGGCGTTAGCATGTGTATATGGGGTTAAGAAAATGCACCAATACCTATTTGGACTTTGATTTGAGCTTGAAACTGACCACAAGCCGCTCATTTC
Organism: Pristiophorus japonicus; assembly: GCF_044704955.1. Taxonomy (NCBI): domain Eukaryota; kingdom Metazoa; phylum Chordata; class Chondrichthyes; family Pristiophoridae; genus Pristiophorus; species Pristiophorus japonicus. Next base: position 150,564,221 of record NC_091979.1, on the reverse strand, counting down.
GCTGTTTTCAGAGAGCAAAGGTATAAATACCAATACTTTGTCCCGCTTCCAAAGATGGTCACTAACATTATCCGCTTATCACTACGTTATACGCCACAGACCAGGCACTGAAAACTGTGCTGATGCTCTCAGCCGGCTACCATTACCCACCACCGGGGTTGAAATGGCGCAGCTCGCAGACTTGCTACTGGTCATGGATGCTTTTGAGAACGAGAGGTCACCCGTCACAGCTCGCCAGATCAGGACCTGGACTAGCCAGGATCCTGTGCTATCATTAGTAAAGAGTTGTGTCCTAAATGGGAACTGGTCAACTGTTCCCGGGGAAATGCAAGATGAAATTAAGCCGTTTCACCGATGCAGAGATGAAATGCCCATCCAGTCAGATTGTCTCCTATGGGGTAATCGCGTGGTTTTGCCACAAAAAGGCAGGGAAATGTTTATACGCGACCTACACTGTAATCACCCAAGCATTGTCATGGTGAAGGCAATTGCCAGGTCGCATGTTTGGTGGCCCGGCATTGACTCAGACTTAGAGTCATGCGTGCATCAGTGCAACACTTGCTCGCAACTGAGCAATGCACCAAGGGAGGCTCCACTGAATCTGTGGTCATGGCCCTCCAAACCGTAGTCCAGGATCCACGTAGATTTTGCCGGCCCCTTTCTAGGAAAGATGTTTTTAGTAGTTGTGGACGCTTACTCCAAATGAATTGAATGCGTAATCATGTGATCCAGCACGTCCGCAGCCACCATTGAAAGCCTCCGGGCCATGTTCGCCACCCATGGCTTACCCGACATCCTTGTCAGCGACAATGGACCGTGTTTCACCAGCTCGGAATTCAACGAGTTTATGATCTCCAATGGCATCAAGCATGTCAGGTCTGCTCCGTTTAAGCTCGCATTTAACGGTCAAGCGGAGCGGGCAGTCCAAACAATTAAGCAGAGCATAAAATGCCTGACATAGCTCCTTGCAGACCCACTTGTCTCGCATTCTGCTCAGTTACCGGACGTGACCCCACTCACTCACCGGGGTTTCCCCGGCAGAATTGCTAATGAAGAGAGCCCTCAAAACCAAGCTCTCCCTAGTCCACCCAGATCACGTGGAAACCTGGCGACACCGGCAGAACATGTACCACGATCGCGCAGCTGTTTCACGTGACATTGATGCTAACGATCCTGTGTTTGTCCTGAATTATGGTCATGTTCCCAAGTGAGTTGCTGGCACTGTTTTGGCCAAGGAAGGGAATAGGGTGTTTATAATCAAACTGTTAAATGGCCAAACATGCAGAAAGTATTTAGATCAGACCAAATTGCGATTTACTGACAACCAGGAACAACTTGAAGAGGACATCACCATCGACGATCCACCAACACACACCCAACCAGCAATCGACCTCACTGTCAATCACGAGGATGAACTCACCGTTCCTGACAGTCCGGTCAGACCAGCCGTGGTGCAGTGCAGCAATGGTCTGGCCAACTCACACACGCCAGGGTTTGAACTTAGACGATCAACCAGGGAGTGAAGGGCTCCGGATCGCCTCAACTTGTAAATAACTTGTACCGAAGACTTTGGGGGGAGTGATGTTATGTATGTAACTATGTAATACTTGCCACCAGAGGGCATGACTGTTGGAGTCCTAATGGTCAGCTGCACACACGTGCAGGGTGAGTATAAAAGGTCGGCTGCCATGTTGTGAAGGCACTCTGAGCACACTAAGTTTAGCTCACAATACTCAGTCTCGTGGAGTTCTTCTATACACAACACTTAGTATTATTTTTACCAGTGAATTCTCAAAGACAGCATTATAAAGCAATCCATACTGTTAGAATTCCATCTAACTGGACCCTTCTTTTGTTGTGGGATTTTTATGTATTCATAAAATCATAAAATGATACAGCATAGGACACCATTCCGCCCATCGTACCTGTGCTGGCTCTTTGAAAGAGCTATCCCATTAGTCCCACTCCCCAGCTCTTTCCTCATTTCTAATTTCCCCCCTTCAAGTATTTATCCTATTCCCTTTTGAAAGTTATTATGTAATCTGCTTCCACCACCCTTTCATGCAGTACATTCCAGATTATAACAACACGTTGTGTATTTCTTTTTCCTCATGTCGCCTTTGGTTCTTTTGTCAATTTTAAATCTGTGTCCTCTGGTTACCGACCCTTCTGCCACTGTTTCTTCTTGCTTACTCTATCAAAATGCTTCATGATTTTAAACAGCTCTAGCAAATCTCTCTGCTCTGAGGAGAACAATCCCAGTTTCTCCAGTCTCTCCACGTAACGAAAGTCCTGCATTCCTACTGCCATTCTAATAAATCTCCTCTGCACTCTCTCTAATGCTTTGATATCCTTCCTAAAGTGTAGTGCCCAAAATTGGTCACAATACTCCAGCTGGGGCCTAATCAGTGTTTTGTAAAGGTTTAGCAAAAGTATCCCGTATCCACATGGAGGCAGGAGGCCCTCCAGACACAGTCAAAAGGCAGTGGGAGCAGATAGCCATGGAGCTGAATGCTTGGAATCAAGCCCCAAGGAGCTGGATGTAATGGCGCAACAAGCTCAATAACCTCTCACGAGTGGTCAAGCTTAGTGAATGCAACTGCACCAGTAGCTTCAGTCATTGCTCAAATCACTATACCCCCATCACTCACTCAGCAAACAATCACTATCAATCAGGCCTAATACCTAACATTCATATGCTTCACCTCACCCTCACACACTTATCACCGCTTGAAGCCTCCCACCCACATCTCACAGGTTTCACACACTGCCAGCTATTCAACCATGACACATCAGCCAAAAGGATTGTAGAGACTCACTGACACACTTCCCCCTCTCTTGCAGGACAAGGTGTCGCACAGCCAGAGGCAGCAGAAGCTAACGCTTGCATGACCTAACCCCCATGGATGGCCATTGCTGAGTCTGTGGCCAGTGGCGGGACTCAAACCATCGAAGATGACAGTATGCTCATATCTAATCCTCCTCACATCCCACTTCCCCATATCCCACAGTCTTCTGATTTACATGCTGCAAATGGTGAAAGCATGCATCTCTTACTTTCCGCCCCTTACCGCACTGCAACCTTACCCTTTTGCCTTTTTCCTTTCAGATACCCAAGAGGTGCAACTTGAACAGGTAGTGGAGGAAGACCAAGAATGATGATGAAGGCATATTACCGTCACTTGATCTGACACTGCACGTATCTTAGAGGATAGATTAGAGGCGGGATCTGCATATGGTGAAACACCGGGCATGAGTGGGCTGGAGCCAGGCTCGGACAAGAACTTCAGTGGGGCAGCTTACAGAAGAATGCTGATGGGTATGCACATCAAAATGCTTGGTGCATTAGGAAGCCTGCCAGAAAGCCTGTGGTCAATGTGAAGGAGCATGGAGAAGTCCAGCACCAACTTGGCACAAGGTTTTGTGCAGAGCTTGGAGCCCATATTTTCCAGCAGGCAAGTGGTGGCCAACTCTGTTAGCACACTTGTGGATACAACCATGGTGCAGCATCTGATGGTTGATGTCACAGCTTCCATTGCAGCACAAGTAGCAGCCACCCAACATCTGAGTGCTGCAATGGAAGCTCAGACATCTGTCATCAACTTGCTGCCATTCAAGTTCAGACTGCTACCATCATATGCAAAAGGGCTTGTAGGATATTACAGCACTCCAGCAATATATCCTCCCAACAGATTACTAGAATTGCTGAGGCGTCGCCCCAGAGGAGTGGCAGTGGCTCCATGAAGCACGAACATGTTGTCCTCCCTCAGGAAGACAGCATTCATACTCCCACCCCTGCCACTCTGTTATTGCCTTTGCGATTGCCTGTCAGCCAGCCTAGGCTGCTGCCACCCATGCCGAGATGGTGTAGTCTGCGGCTGAGTTTTCTAGGCTCAGAGCTGCTTGAGGTTGTCCTCCAAGGCCATCTGCGCTGAATGTAAAGACATGCAGGAATGCACAAGGGTGATTAGTTGACTTTTGTATGCAATATAGTTTGATTTGATTAATATATTTGGTTTGGAATGTTTATTTTCTGGTGGCTTTTATTTTGATATTCTGGCCAAGTGGACGCTATGATGGTCAGTGACAGAGGGAAGGTAAGGTGTGGCACTATTGGTGAACATAAGAACATAAGAATTAGGAACAGGAGTAGGCCATCTAGCCCCTCGAGCCTGCTCCGCCATTCAGCAAGATCATGGCTGATCTGGCCGTGGACTCAGCTCCACTTACCCGCCCGCTCCCCATAACCCTTAATTACCTTATTGGTTAAAAATCTATCTATCTGAGACTTGAATACATTCAATGAGCTAGCCTCAACTGCTTCCTTGGGCAGAGAATTCCACAGATTCACAACCCTCTGGGAGAAGAAATTTCTTCTCAACTCGGTTTTAAATTGTCTCCCCCATATTTTGAGGCTGTGCCCCCTAGTTCTAGTCTCCCCGACCAGTGGAAACAATCTCTCTGCCTCTATCTTGTCTGTCCCTTTCATTATTTTAAATGTTTCTATAAGATCACCCCTCATCCTTCTGAACTCCAATGAGTAAAGACCCAGTCTACTCAATCTATCATCATAAGGTAACCCCCTCATCTCCGGAATCAGCCTAGTGAATCGTCTCTGTACCCCCTTCAAAGCCAGTATATTCTTCCTTAAGTAAGGTGAACAAAATTGCACGCAGTACTCCAGGTGCGGCCTCACCAATACCCTGTACTGTTGCAGCAGGACCTCCCTGCTTTTGTACTCCATCCCTCTCGCAATGAAGGCCAACATTCCATTCGCCTTCCTGATTACCTACTGCACCTGCCAACTAACTTTTTGGGATTCATGCACAAGGACCCCCAGGTCCCTCTGCACCGCAGCATGTTGTAATTTCTCCCCATTCAAATAATATTCCCTTTTACTGTTTTTTTTCCCAAGGTGGATGACCTCACATTTTCCGACATTATATTCCATCTGCCAAACCTTAGCCCATTCGCTTAACCTATATAAATCTCTTTGCAGCCTCTCTGTGTCCTCTACACAACCCGCTTCCCCACTAATCTTTGTGTCATCTGCAAATTTTATTACACTACACTCTGTCCCCTCTTCCAGGTCATCTGTGTATATTGTAAACAGTTGTGGTCCCAGCACCGATCCCTGTGGCACACCACTAACCACCGATTTCCAACCCGAAAAGGACCCATTTATCCCGACTCTCTGCTTTATGTTAGCCATCAATTCTCTATCCATGCTAATACATTTCCTCTGACTCCGCGCACCTTTATCTTCAACAGTAACCTTTTGTGTGGCACCTTATCGAATGCCTTTTGGAAATCTAAATACACCACATCCATCGGTACACCTCTATCCACCATGCTCGTTATATCCTCAAAGAATACCAGTAAATTAGTTAAACATGGTTTCCCCTTCATGAATTCATGTTGCGTCAGCTTGATTGCACTATTCCTATCTAGATGTCCCGCTATTTCTTAATGATAGCTTCAAGCATTTTCCCCACTACAGATGTTAAACTAACCGGCCTATAGTTCCCTGCCTTTTGTCTGCCCCCTTTTTTAAACAGAGGCATTACATTAGCTGCTTTCCAATCTGCTGGTACCTCCCCAGAGTCCAGAGAATTTTGGTAGATTATAACGAATGCATCTGCTATCACTTCCACCATCTCTTTTAATACCCTGGGATGCATTTCATCAGGACCAGGGGACTTGTCTACCTTGAGTCCCATTAGCCTATCCAGCACTATCCCCATAGTGATAGTGATTATCTCAAGGTCCTCCCTTCCCACAATCCCGTGACCAGCAATTTTTGGCATGGTTTTTGTGTCTTCCACTGTGAAGACCGAAGCAAAATAATTGTTTAAGGTCTCAGCCATTTCCACATTTCCCATTATTAAATCCCCCTTCTCATCTTCTAAGGGACCAACATTTACTTTAGTCACTCTTTTCCGTTTTATATATCGGTAAAAGCTTTTACTATCCGTTTATATGTTTTGCGCAAGTTTACTTTCGTAATCTATCTTTCCCTTTCTTTATTGCTTTCTTAGTCATTCTTTGCTGTCGTTTAAAATATTCCCAATCTTCTATTTCCTTGGTTATCCACGGCTGGTTATCCCTTCTCTTACCGCCCTTCTTTTTCACTGGAATATATTGTTGTTGAGCACTATGAAAGAGCTCTTTGAAAGTCCTCAATTGTGCCACCATTTAGTCTGTGTTTCCAGTCTACTTTAGCCAACTCTGCCCTCATCCCACTGCAGTCCCCTTTGTTTAAGCATAGTATGCTCGTTTGAGACACTATTTCCTCACCCTCAATTTGTATTACAAATTCAACCATACTATGATCACTCATTCCGAGAGGATCTTTTACGAGGAGATCGTTTATTATTCCTGTCGCATTACACAGGACCAGATCTAAGATAGCTTGCTCCCTTGTAGGTTCTGTAACATACTGTTCTAAGAAACAATCCCGTATGCATTCTATGAATTCCTCCTCAAGGCTACCCCGTGCGATTTGATTTGACCAATCGATATGTAGGTTAAAATCCCCCATGATTACTGCCGTTCCTTTTTCACATGCCTCCATTATTCCCTTGATTATTGTCTGCCCCACCGTGAATTTATTATTTGGGGGCCTATAAGCTACGCCCACCAGTGACTTTTTCCCTTTACTATCTCTAATCTCCACCCACAATGATTCAACATTTTGTTCATTAGAGCCAATATCGTCTCTCACAACTGCCCTGATATCATCCTTTATTAACAGAGCTACCCCACCTCCTTTCCCTTCTTGTCTATCTTTCCGAATTGTCAGATACCCCTGTATGTTTAATTCCCAGTCTTGGCCACCCTGCAACCACGTTTCTGTAATGGCCACCAAATCATACCCATTTGTAATGATTTGTGCCGACAACTCATTTACTTTATTTCGAATGCTGTGTGCGTTTAGGTAGAGTGTTTTAATACTAGTTTTTAAACCATAATTTTTAGTTTTGACCCCTCCTGCAGCCCCTTTATATTCATACATATTGTCCCTTCCTATCACCTTGTGGTTTACACTTACCCCAGTGCTACCCTGCTCTGTTGCCTCCTGCCTTTTTGCATTCTTTCTTGGGGTCCTATTCATCTGAGCTCTGCCCAACTCTAACTAGCTCAGAGCCCTCTCCTGGGTTCCGAATACTCCTCGCATTGAGGCACCGAGCTTTCATGCTTGCCTTTTTATTGCACTTTGACCCTTTAGAATTTTGCTGTACAATGGCCCTTTTTGTTTTTTGCCTTGGGTTTCTCTGCCCTCCACTTTTACTCATCTCCTTTCTGTCTTTTGCTTCTGTCTCCATTTTGTCTCCCTCTATCTCCCTGCATTGGTTCCCATTCCCCTGCCATGTTAGTTTAACTCCTCCCCAACAGCACTAGCAAACGCTCCCCCTTGGACATTGGTGGCGGTCCTGCCCAGGTGCAGACCGTCCAGTTTGTACTGGTCCCACCTCCCCCAGAACCGGTTCCAATGCCCTGTTGGAGACCCAAGGGTCACCTGCACACCTCGTGCATGCAAGTATAAGAGGTTGTCTGCCCTGCTGCTTCGGCACTCTGGAGTTTGATTAACGAGACTAAGGTCACACCAGTTTGAGCTTACAGCATACAGTCTTGTGGAGTTATTCTGAACATAACAATTGGCGATGAGTAACAGATCACGAGCTTTCACGCGGTTATGGTTGCCGTTGGTATTCTTGAGAGATTTGTTGAGGGTGATGATTGGGAAGCCTTCGTTGAGCATCTTGACCAGTACTTCGTGGCCAACGAGCTGGACACGGACAGTAACGCGGTCAAGCACAGGGCGATTCTCCTCACCATTTGTGTGTCCATGATATATGGCCTCATCAAAAATCTGTTAGCACCGACGAAACCAACGGACAAGACATATGCAGAGTTGTGCACGCTGATTCGGGAACACCTCAAGTTGAAGGAGAGCATCTTAATGGCCAGATATCGCTTTTGTGTGCACCATTACTCCGAGGGCCAGAACGTGGCAAGCTATGTTGTTGACCTAAGACGCCTTGCGGAACCATGCGAATTTGCTGGATTTTTGGGGGAAATGTTGCGGGACTTTTTCGTGCTTGGAATCGGCCACGAGGTCATTCTTTGCAAACTGCTGTCTGTTGAATCCCTAGATCTGAGCAATGCCATCACGATAGTCCAGGCTTTCATGTCCATGAACGATAACACGAAGCAGATATCTTCTCAGTATCGAAGCTCGCCAGCAAGTACTGTGCATAAAATAATGGCTTCAGCAGGCAGTACATGGCAGGGCCTACACGCCTGCAGAGACCAGACCTAGGATGACTCAGAATCCGCCGTGGGGTGTGAATGCAAATCCATTAACACCATGTTGGCGCTGCGGGGCTAATCCTAGAGCCCATCAATGTCAATTCAAGCACTACATGTGCAAAGGCTGTGGAACAATGGGGTACCTCCAGCGAATGTGCAAACGTGCTGCGACTCACCACGTGGCAGAGTCGACAGAAGATGACCGATCAGGCACGGATCACGCTGAACGAGTAAGAGAGGCAACTCAACCTGAGGCTGAAGAGGATGTGTATGGGGTACACACCTTCACCGCCAAAAGCCCTCCGATAATGTAGAAAATCAAATTAAATGGCATTCCAGTTTCCATGGAATTGGACATGGGGGCGAGTCAGTCAATTATGAGCCAGAAGGCTTTTGAGAAACTGTGGCGCAACAAGGCACAAAGGCCAAAACTAAGCCCAATTCATACAAAGCTGCGCACTTACACCAAAGAGCTCATAGCAGTTATTGGCAGTGCGGCAGTGAAGGTACCGTACGATAGAGCTGTGCATGATTTATCACTATGGATTGTACAAGACGATGGCCCAACGCTGTTCGGCAGAAGCTGGCTAGGAAAGATCCGATGGAACTGGGACGACATCAAAGCACTGTCTTCGGTGGATGACACCTCGTGCGCTCAAGTGCTAAACAAATTTCCGTTGCTATTTGAGCCAGGCATCGGCAACTTCACAGGTGCCAAAGTGCAGATCCATCTAGTCCTTGATGCACGGCCCGTTCATCACAAGGCCCGAGCGGTTCCATATATGATGCGGGAGAAAGTCGAGATTGAACTGGACAGACTTCATCGAGAGGAAATTATATCGCCAGTCGAGTTCAATGAGTGGGCCAGTCCAATTGTTCCGGTGTTGAAAAGCGATGGCACGGTCCGAATCTGCGGAGACTACAAAGTAACGATCAACCGAGTCTCATTACAGGAGGACCCAAAGCGGAGGACCTGTTCGCAATGTTAGCAGGGGGGGAGTCGTTCACCAAGTTGGATCCAACCTCTGCTTACAAGACACAGGAGCTGGCTGAATCTTCGAAAAGTTTGACGTGCATCAACACGCACAAAGGACTGTTCATATACCACAGATGCCTTTTAGGGATTCGCTCAGCTGTTGCCATCTTCCAGAGGAACATGGAGAGTCTGCTGAAATCGGTTCCACGCACCGTTGTGTTTCAAGACGACATCATGATCACTGGTTGTGACACCACCGAACACTTGCACAACCTGGAAGAGTTTCTAAAGCGACTGGACAGAGTGGTCGAATTTTTGGGGAGAAAGATTGCGGCAGACGGCATCAGACCCACGGACACTAAGACGGAGGCCATCAAGAATGCACCCAGACCACAGGATGTGATGGAGCTACGTTCGTTCCTGGGACTCCTCAACTATTTTGGTAACTTTCTACCAGGGTTGAGCACCTTGTTGGGACCTTTGCGTTTATTGTTACATAAGGGTGACGACTGGGTTTGGGGTAAATCTCAAGAGACAGCCTTCGATAAGGCCAGAAACCTACTATATTCTAACAAGTTACTTGTATTGTATGACCTGTGTAAACGTTTAACACTAGCTTGTGATGCATCTTCGTACGGGGTCGGTTGTGTGTTACAGCAAGCCAATGTGTCAGGCAAACTGCAACCAATTGCATATGCGTCCAGAAGCTTATTGAAGGCTGAAACAGCCTACAGTATGGTTGAGAAAGAAGCATTAGCATGCATATACAGGATTAAGAAAATGCACCAATACCTATTTGGATTCCGGTACGAGCTCGAAACCGACCCCAAACCGCTCATTTAACTGTTTTCAGAAAGCAAAGGTATTTACACCAATGCTTCGTCCCGCATCCAAAGATGGGCACTGACATTATCTGCGTATGACTATGTAATCCGCAACAGACCAGGCACTGAGAACTATGCTGATGCCCTCAGTCAGCTATCATTGCCCACCACCGGGTGGAAATATCGCAACCCGCAGACTTGCTTCTTGTAATGGATGTTTTTGAGAGCAAGGGGTCACCTGTCATGGCTCGCCAGATCAGAACCTGGACTAGCCAGGACCCTGTGCTATCACTAGTAAAAAACTGCGTCCTTAATGGGAGCTGGTCGGCTGTTCCCAGGGAAATGTAAGTCATTTTACCGAGCAAGGATGAAATGTCCATCCGATCGGATTGTCTCCTATGGGGGAATCGTGTGTTTTTGTCAAAAAAAGGCAGGGAAGTGATTATACGCGACCTACACAGTACCCATCCAGGCATAGTCATCAACGAACTCATGACCCGCAATGGCATCAAACATGTCAGGTCTGCCCCGTTTAAGCCCGCATCCAACAGTCAAATGGAACGGGCAGTCAAAACTATCAAGCAGAGCTTGAAACGTGTGACGAACGGTTCCCTGCAGACCCGGTTATCCCGGGTTCTGCTCCGCTACCGGATACGACCACACACGCTTACCGGGGTGGCCCGGCATTGACTCGGAATTGGAGTCATGCATACACTAATGTAACACTTGCTCACAGTTGAGCAATGCACCTAGGGAGGCCCCACTGAATCTGTGGTCATGGCCCTCCAAACCGTGCTCCAGGTTCCACATAGATATCATTGGCCCCTTTCTAGGAAAGATATTCCTAATAGCAGTGGACGCTTACTCTAAATGGGTTGAATGTGTAATAATGTCATCATGTACGTCCACTGCCACCATTGAAAGCCTCCGGGCCATGTTCGCCGCCCATGGTTTGCCCAACGTCCTAGTTAGTAACAATGGACCATGTTTCACCAGCTCGGAATTCAACGAACTCATGACCCGCAATGGCATCAAACATGTCAGGTCTGCCCCGTTTAAGCCCGCATCCAACAGTCAAATGGAACGGGCAGTCAAAACTATCAAGCAGAGCTTGAAACGTGTGACGAACGGTTCCCTGCAGACCCGGTTATCCCGGGTTCTGCTCCGCTACCGGATACGACCACACACGCTTACCGGGGTTCCCCTGGCAGAATTGTTAATGGGGAACACTCAAAACCAGGCTCTCTTTAGTCCACCCGGATCTCAGTGATCATGTAGAAACCCGGCGTCACCAGCATAACATGTACAACGATCGCATGGCTGTATCGTGTGACATTGAGGTTAATGACCCTATATTTGTTCTTAATTACGGTCATGGTCCCAACTGGTTTGCTGGCACTGTTTTAGCCATGGAGGGGAATAAAGTGTTTGTTGTCAAACTTTTGAATGGACAAACATGCAAAAGCATTTGGATCAGACCAAACTGCGATTCAATGAAAACCAAGAACAGTTTGAAGAGGACATTACCATCATTGATCCACCAACACACACCCATCCAGCTATCAACCTCACTGTCAATCACGAGGATGAACCCACCATGCCCGACAGTCCAATCAGACCAGCCACGCTGCAGTGCAGCAATGATCTGACCAACTCACCCAGGCTAGGACTTCAACTCAGGCAATCAACCCGGGAACGAAGAGCCCCTGATCGCCATAACTTGTATCGAAGACTTTGAGGGGGATTGATGTTATGGATGTAAACTTTATAATTGTGCAAGACTTGCCACCAGGGGGCGCACCTGTTGGAGACCCAAGGGCCACCTGCACATCTCATGCAAGCAGGTATAAAACATTGTCTGCCATGCTGTTTCGGCACTCTAGAGTTTGATTAAAGAGACTAAGGTCACACCCGTTTGAGCTTACAGCATACAGTCTTGTGAAGTTATCCTGAACATAACAACGGCAACAACAGCGACAACGTAACACCAGCTCACCTCTGTGCAATATTTATCCACTGCCTCGGCACCGAAGGCCAATGCATCTTTGGCCAAATCAAAGACACGGAGTCCTACGACAATGCGGTAAGCGCTCGAGAGAAATATTTTGGGCTAAAGAAAAGTATCATGATGGAGAGATACAATTTTCGTCCAAGGGGTCAAAGGAACTGTAGTGTCCTTACACACTACTATAAATCCACACGAGACACATTCTGCAGACAAGGTCACTCTGTGACCCGAACCTTTATTCACAGGACCAAGAAGTGATGACCCTGTGTGGGACCTCCCTTTATATACCTGGATGACCAGGTGAGGAGTGTCTCCCACAAGTTCACCCCCTGTGGTCAAGGTGTGCATTTCTTAGATGCATACAGTGTGCAGTGTTGTTACATGAAGATTACAGTTACATGAAGGTTACATACATGACATCACCTCCCCCACCAATGTCTTATGGGGTCAAAGATTAAGTCTTTCGGGCGGTCGATGCTCTCTCGTGGAGCGTCGCAGTTGGGGCTCTGGTTGTTGAGCCTTGGCATGCGTCTCTGTCACCTGTGGTGATTCCGCCTTGTCCGGGCTGGCCACAGGGACTGTGCATGTTGCTGAAAGTTTTTGTTGCTTGTTCACTGGCGGTGGTATGGGCAGCATCTCATGATCTTCCTCAGGTTCCTCAGTTTCCATGCTGAACCTTTTTTTTACTTGATCCAGATGCTTGCGGCATATCTGTCCATTGTTAAGTCTGACCACAATGACCCTATTCCCCTCTTTGCCAATTACAGTACCCTCAAGCCACTTGGGCCCCAAAGCATGATTAAGAACAAATACAGGGTCATCGATTTCTATACATCTCCCCTTTGAGTTACGGTCATGGCACTCATTTTGGGACTGGCGCTTGCCCTCAACAATGTCTGACAGGACTGGATGCATGAGGGACAGCCGAATTTTAAGTGTACGCTTCATGAGTAGTTCCGCGGGCGGGACTCTCGTGAGCGAATGCGGTCGGGACATATAGGCCAGCAGGAGGCGCGATAAGAGGCATTGAAGGGAGGGTCCTTGAATCCGGAGCATGCCTTGTTTTATGATTTGGACCACACGTTCCGCCTGGCCATTGGAAGCCAGCTTGAACGGTGCTGTCCTGACATGTTTGATGCCATTACCCGACATGAGTTCCCGGAGATTCATAGGGCCGTGAAACATGGGCCGTTGTCGCTAACCAGGATGTCCAGCAAGCCGTGGGTCACAAAGACCACACGAAGACTCTCCACAGTGGTGGACGTCGTGCACGAATTCAATATGATGCACTCGATCCATTTCGAGTACGCATCAACAACAACGAGGAACATTTTTCCCATGAACGGACCCGCGTAGTCTACGTGAATATGTGACCATGGCCTGGTGGGCCAGGGCCACGGGCTGAATGGGGCCTCCCTGGGGGCATTGCCCAGCTGGGCACACGTCGTGCACCTGCGAACACAGTGTTCCAGGTCTGAGTCAATTCCCGGCCACCATACATGTGACTGGGCAATGGCCTTCATTAGCACGATGCCTGGGTGCTCGCTGTGGAGTTCCCTGATGAATGCTTCCCTTCCCTTCTGGGGCATGACTACCTGGCTGCCCCATAGTAGGCAGTCGGCTTGGATGGAGAGCTCATCCATCCGTCTGCGAAACGGTCTGATCTCCTCGGGGCATGCTCCGTGTGCGGGCGCCCAATCCCCAGTCAGGACACATTTCTTAATCAAGGATAGGAGGGGATCTCTGTTGGTCCAGATTTTGATCTGGTGGGCTGTGATGGAGGATCCTGCGCTGTCAAAGGCATCAACAGCCATGACCATCTCAGCGCTTTGCTCCGCTGCCCCCTCAGTGGTGGCCAGTGGAAGCCTGCTGAGCGCGTTAGCGCAATTTGCGGTGCCTGGCCGGTGCCGTATGGTGTAGTCATACACAGCCACCGTGAGAGCCCATCGCTGTATGCGAGCTGACGCATTGGCATTGACAGCTTTGCTGTCTTACAACAGGGATGTCAACGACTTGTGGTCCGTTTCTAACTCGAACCTTCTGCCAAAAAGGTACTGGTGCATCTTTTTCACCCCGTAGACACATGCGAGTGCTTCCTTTTCAACCATCCCATATCCCCTTTCTGCTTGGGAGAGCGACCTGAAGGCATAAGTCACAGGTTGGAGTTGGCTCTCGTCATTACTCTGCTGCAACACGCACCCGACCCCATAGGATGATGCATCACATGTCAAAACCAATTTCTTACAGGGGTTGTACAGGGTCAACAGCTTATTAGAACAAAGCAGGTTCTGCACCCAATTGAAAGCCCGTTCCTGACAGTCCCCCCAAAACCAATCGCAACCCTTACGCAGCAGCATGTGTAGCGGCTACAACAATGTGCTTAAGTTCGGCAGAAAGTTCCCGAAATAGTTCAAGAGTCCCAGAAATGAACGCAACTCCGATGTGTTGCCGGGCCTGGGCGCACGACAAATCGCCTCCGTTTTGGATTCGGTAGGCCGGATCCCGTCTGCGGCAACCCTCCTGCCCAAAAACCCGACCTCTGGGGCCAAAAACACGCACTTGGACTTCTTTAGTCACAGGCCTACCTGGTCCAGTCGGCGTAGCACCTCCTCCAGGTTGTGGAGGTGTTCCTAGGTGTCTCTCCCATGATAAGGATGTCGTCCTGAAATACGATTGTTCCAGGGATGGACTTGAGCAGGCTTTCCATGTTCCTTTGAAAGATAGCGGCCGCTGATTGAATGCCAAACGGACACCTGTTGTAGACAAACAGCCCCTTGTGCGTGGTGATGGTGGTCAGTAGCTTGGATTCTTCGGCCAGTTCCTGGGTCATGTAAGCTGAAGTGAGGTCCAACTTGGTGAACAGCTTGCCGCTTGCCAGCATGGCAAAAAGATCCTCCGCTCTCTGAAGCGGGTATTGGTCTTGTAGTGACACTCGGTTGATCGTTGCCCTTGTAGTCGCCACAGATCCTGACCGAGCCATCCGTTTTTAGGACAGGGACGATGGGGCTTGCCCAGTCACTGAATTCAATGGGTGAAATTATGCCCTCTCTTAGCAACCTATCCAACTCACTTTCAATTTTCTCCCGCATCACATATGGCATAGCTCTGGCTTTGTGGTGCACTGATCTGGCGTCCGGGGTGATGCGTATCACTACTTTGGTACCTTTGAAAGTCCCAACATCAGGTTGAAATAGTGACTCAAATTTCTGTAGGACCTGTGAGCATGAACTTCGCTCCACAGATGAAATGGCGTGCACATTCCCCCCATTTCCAGTTCATCTCAGCTAGCCAGCTCCTCCCCAAAAGTGCGGGACCATTTCCCGGGACAATCCAGAGTGGCAGCTGATTCTCTGATCCATTATGTGTGACCACCAACATTGCACTGCCTAGCACTGGGATGATCTCTTTGGTGTACGTCCGTAATTGTGTGTCAATGCATTCTAGTTTGGATCTGCTAGCTCTGTGTGGCCATAGTTTCTCGAATTGTTGGACACTCATAAGTGACTGGCTGGCCCCTGTGTCCAGCTCCATGCATACCAGGATGCCGTTTAATAGGACTTTCATCATCATAGGTGCCATTTTTGTATATGAGCTGTGGATGTTTGCCACATGAACCAGCTGAACTTCAGCATCCGTTGCTTTGTCCCAAGCATCAACCTGCCTTGCAGACCCCTCT
This sequence comes from Pristiophorus japonicus, assembly GCF_044704955.1. NCBI lineage: Eukaryota > Metazoa > Chordata > Chondrichthyes > Pristiophoridae > Pristiophorus > Pristiophorus japonicus. The sequence continues at coordinate 150,548,424 of NC_091979.1, read as the reverse complement.
TGTGGTTCATCTGCCTCGTAAATTAGCCTTGCTGCGGGCTTCCTGCACATTCTGGCTAAATGTCCACTGAAGTTACAATTTCTACAGATAAATTGTTGAAACCTATAGATTTTTGCAGCATGTCTGCCCCCGCACCTCCAGCATGAGCTGAGATTGTTGTGAACAAAAGAGCTGTTCCAGGCATTCCTCGCTGATTGTCTCTTTGATTACTCTTGAGCACTCTGTTAGTGGGTGTCAATGGCCCCATCTCGGGACGTATTGTCCACTGTGATGATGTAAATGTCCGTTCAACCTGCCATTGTCTCTGTTGAGGACCCACTCTAGAGTCTGTTGCTGCCTGGGTGGTGTTGAATTGCCCTTGCCTGCCTGCGGGGTTCTGAGTCGCGTTTACAATGTTAACTCCCTGCTCCATCGCCATGTTGGAAGCAGAGTTGCGCGCGTATATTATCTTGGCTTTCTCCTCCCCCGCCATGAAGGTCTGAGCCATCAATGTTGCCGCTTCCAAGGTCAAGTCCTTGGTCTCAATTAGCTTTCTGAAAATCCCGGCATGACCAATGCCTTCAATTAAGAAATCCCTTAACATTTCTCCCCTGCAGGCGTTTGTGAACTTACAGAGGCTGGCCAAGCGCCGAAGGTCCGCAACAAAGTCCGGTATGCTCTGTCCTTCCCGACGTCGGCGTGTATAGAATTGGTATCGGGCCATGTGTATACTGCTCGCCGGTTTGAGGTGCTCACCAATCAGATTGCTGAGCTCTTCAAAGGTTTTGTCCGCCGGCTTCTCGGGTGCGAGCAGGTCTTTCATCAGCGCGTACATCTTAGGTCCACAGCTGGTCAGTAGATGCGCCCTTCGCTTGTCAGCCGCTGCATCTCCCAGCCAGTCCTTCGTGACAAAGCTCTGCTGGAGCCTCTCAACGAAATCATCCCAGTCCTCACCAACACAGTACCGTTCCTCTGTGCTACCAGTGGCCATTCTCATGAGTCGTTGATTCCCGTTTCTCGTCACCAAATGTAGTGTCCTTACACACTACTATAAATTCACACGAGGCATAATCTGCAGACAAGGTCACTCTGTGACCCGAACTTTTATTCACAGGACCAAGAAGTGATGACCCTGCGTGGGACCTCCCTTTATATACCTGGATGACCAGGTGAGCAGTATCTCCCACAAGTTCACCCCCTGTGGTCAAGGTCTGCATTTCTTAGGTGTATACAGTATGCAGTGTTGTTACATGAAGGTTAGTTACATGAAGGTTACATGCATGACAGGAATGGTGAATCAATTGAACAGTATATCATTTCATTAACTGAACTGGCCGCGACATGTGACTTTGCAGCACTCACAGAGGAAATGGTCAGGGATCAAATTATTGAGAAAGCAACGATCCCCCGCATTTGGGAATGCTTGTTAATGGGGGATGACAAAATGACATTGGATAAAGCAACTAATTTGGCCATCCAAATTGAATTAACGCTTTCCGATTCAAAACGATCAGATCCCCTGCTTCCCCTGCGCAGCAGACTTCAGCTACAGCCCATGTGCAAGGCGTTCATCCAAAGCAGAAATCACAGCAGAGACCCAGGACTAGTAATAAGCCATCCACTTCGGATCACGGGACTAACTTCCACTGCTTTAACTGTGGGATCAAATTACATTCAGTAAAGAGTCCTAACTGCCCTGCATGTGGGAAGAAATGCTCTGCATGTGGTAAAATTAACCATTTTGCTAGTGTCTGTCGCTCATCGCAGCATATTCGACATGTGGACAATCCTGATAGTGATGAACCCAGTATGGTTTACACTGTTAGTGACATTTCGCACATCGGTTCGGGCAAATTCAAGGACAGTGAGGCAAACATTGACAGCACGCCCATATCCCTCCTCACGGACCTTGGAGCCAAAGTTTCCATCTTGAGTGAGGCTGTGTACAAAACCCACTTCACGCACTGTCAATTGCAGCTCGCAACTTCCACTCTACATTTATACTCCGACTCCAAAATTGAGGTACTCGGGGTCATATCTGTCCTGATATACTACAAGGACATAATATTAAAGAACTTTTCCTTTCATGTCACGAAGGGACAAAGCCTCATGGGTATTGACCTTTTTGACAAGCTTGGGTTCAAAGTTTACAACCCAACCGGCACACCTGTGTACACGGTGGACTTTGACAAGCAGTAGCCCTCAATTTTCACAGGGTTTGGGGTGACAACAAAATTCTGCCATCGTCTCCGCATTGACCCTTTCGTCAAACCGGTTACACAGCGACTTCGCCATCTCCCATTCGCGGTGCGCGACCAAGTATCCACAGAATTAATGTGACTCAAATCTCAGGGAATCATTGAAAGCATCGACTCCTCACCCTGGATCTCGAACTTAGCCATTGCTTGTCATAAAAATGGGGAGATCCGCCTATGCATCGACCTGAGATAGGTCAACAAGGCCATCATCTCCGACAAGTACCCGCTTCCTACCATCGACAAACTGTCTTCAGAATTCCACGGCTCAATAGTTTTTACGAAACTCGACATGCGCCGCAGTTACCTGCATATATCGCGAGCGGAGGACAGCAAACCGCTCATGCCATTCATGACACATGATGGTTTGTATCAGTTTCGACGCATGCCCCACGGATTATCTTCTGCACCAAGTGCATTTCAGAAGATTGTCACTACAAATCTAGAAGGCATAGAGGGAGCCCTCGATCTGCTTGACGATATCGTCGTCCATGGATGGATAATGGAAAAACATGACCAGCAATTATGGCTAGACTTGCTACACATAACATTACACTTAATGCCGATAAGTGTACATTTGCTGCTGGAGAAATAAACTTTCTGGGCTACAGAGTCACAGCACAAGGTGTCAAGCCAACACTTGACAACATTGATGCAATCCAGCGAATGCAGGAGGCTACCAACGTCAAAGAACTTTCATCGTTCCTCAGCACTTGCAGTTTCTATCTGAAGTTCGTCCCACACTATGCGCACATTGCCGAACCACTTCGCAAGTTGCTGCGCAAGGATATCCCTTGGGAATGGACAGATTCCCAGGCTCAGGCATTCACCACACCAAAGGAGAAAATCACATCCCCTCCTATCCTCGCGCACTTTGATCCGAATGCCACTACGTACATCACCACGGATGCATTAGTCATCGCCATGGGTGCTGTGCTTTCGCAATGGATTGATGTCCTGGAACGTCTCGTAGCCTTCGACTTTCACACACTCTCGTCTGCAGAATGTAAATACTCTACAGGGGAACACAAAGCACTCGCTTGCATCTACATATGTGAACACTGGCACATCTACCTCTATGGCAGGAAATTTACCCTCCATACGGATCACCAAGCACTAACTTCGCTACTCGCTACAACTGGATCTAGGCACAGACCACTAAGAATCAACCGATGGTCAGATCGCCTTCATCAGTATAACTTTGATTTACTGTACGTCGCTGACAGTCACAACCACATAGCTGACATGCTCAGCCACTCGACACCTGTTTCAGACTCTGGTGCTGACTTGTTCACAGATGATGACACATATGTCACGTCGATCATCACTCAGTCCATCAGAAACCTTGTCTCCTGTGACAAACTCAATTTTCCACAAGTGCTGAAAATCTTCCACAGACTTCGCGATGAATTTTCGATTTGGAACAATGCTTGCCTAGCTCGTGGTGATAAAGCAGTAATTCCCAAGTTGCTTCAACAGCGTGTTGTTTCATTTGCACACGATGGACACCCTCACATTGTCCGCATGAAGCTGCGATGTCGCGATTCATTATGGTGGCCTGGGATGACCATGGCAACAACTTCAGTTGGATATCTTTGGTCCATTTGAAGCAGCTCCACAGCACCAGCATTTCCTTGTTGTAGTACATGACCGCAAGCTCCATGTCGGTCTCAGCATATCAGAACACGGCCTGGCTATCTCAAAGACTGTTCATAGACTGTGTTTTCAGAAGTGGGGAAAAATGTTGTGTTCATACTCTGTTTATTACAGGACACTAGACAGGCATTAGCAGGAGCTATTCACAGTTGCTGTAATCATTCTGGTTCATGCTGGTTTGGGACACCATTTTGGGAGTTGCTATAAAGCACACAGTTAGTTACATTACTCTTGTTTCAGTTAGTCTGTTTATTTACGTACACAACATTTACCATGTTTTTTGAGTTTACACACATGCACTGTAAACCTATCTTAGACCTTCTTGTATTCTCTCTTGGTCTGACCCCACCTAATAACCGTACTTTTTCTTACTCTAGTGCTATCTGTCTCTCCCAATCCTTTATGCACTTTATTTCTTCTTTCTAATGCTACATCCTGGTGCCCATCTTCCTGGCAAATGAATTTAAAACCTCCCCAACAGCACTAGCAAAATCCCACATGAAGATATTGGTCCTGGCTCTGTTGAGGTGCAACCCGTCCAGCCTGTACTGGTTCCACCCACCCCCAGAACCGGTTCCAACATGCCAGGAATCTGAAGCACTCCCTCCTGCACCATTTCTGCAGCCACACATTCATAAGCTCTGTCTTCCTATTTCTATATTCACTAGCTTGTGGCACCGGCAGTAATCCGGAGATTACTACCTTTTGAGGTCCTGCTTTTTAATCTCTATCCAGCTCTCTCAAATCTGCCTGCAGGACCTCATCCTTCTTTCTACCTATGTCATTGATATCAATATGGAGGCAACATGCCATCCTGGAATCATGTCTGTGGCTGCAAAAATGCCAGTCTGTTCCGACAACTATTGAATCCCCTACCACTATTAGAACATAAGAACATAAGAATTAGGAACAGGAGTAGGCCATCTAGCCCTTCGAGCCTGCTCCACCATTCAACAAGATCATGGCTGATCTGGCCGTGGACTCAGCTCCATTTACACGCCCGCTCCTCGTAACCCTTAATTCCCTTAAAAATCTATCTATCTGTGATTTGAATACATTCAATGAGCTAGCCTCAACTGCTTCCTTGGGTAGAGAATTCCACAGATTCACAACCCTCTGGGAGAAGAAATTCCTTCTCAACTCGGTTTTAAATTGGCTCCCCCATATTTTGAGGCTGTGCCCCCTGGTTCTAGTCACCCCGACCAGTGGAAACAACCTCTCTGCCTCTATCTTGTCTATCCCTTTCATTATTTTAAATGTTTCTATAAGATCACCCCTCATCCTTCTGAACTCCAACGAGTATAGACCCAGTCTACTCAATCTATCATCATAAGGTAACCCTCTCATCTCCGGAATCAGCCTAGTGAATCGTCTCTGTACCCTCTCCAAAGCTAGTATATCCTTCCTCAAGTAAGGTGACTAAAACTGCATGCAGTATTCCAGGTGTGGCCTCACCAATACCCTATACAGTTGCAGCAGGACCTCCCTGCTTTTGTACTCCATCCCTCTCGCAATGAAGGCCAACATTCCATTCGCCTTCCTGATTACCTGCTGCACTTGCAAACTAACTTTTTGGGATTCATGCACAAGGTCCCCCAGGTCCCTCTGCACCGCAGCATGTTGTAATTTCTCCCCATTCAAATAATATTCCCTTTTACTGTTTTTTTTCCAAGGTGGATAACCTCACATTTTCCGACATTGTATTCCATCTACCAAACTTTAGCCCATTCGCTTAACCTATCTAAATCTCTTTGCAGCCTCTACACAACCCGCTTTCCCACTAATCTTTGTGTCATCTGCAAATTTTGTTGCACTACACTCTGTCCCCTCTTCCAGGTCATCTATGTATATTGTAAACAGTTGTGGTCACAGCACCGATCCCTGTGGCACACAACTAACCATCGATTTCCAACCCGAAAAGGACCCATTTATCCCGACTCTCTGCTTTCTGTTAGCTAGCCAATTCTCTATCCATGCTAATACATTTCCTCTGACTCCGCGCACCTTTATCTTCAACAGTAACCTTTTGTGTGGCACCTTATCGAATGCCTTTTGGAAATCTAAACACACCACATCCATCGGTACACTTCTATCCACCATGCTCGTTATATCCTCAAAGAATACCAGTAAATTAGTTAAAGATGATTTCCCCTTCATGAATCCATGTTGCGTCTGCTTGATTGCACTATTCCTATCAAGATGTCCCGCTATTTCTTCCTTAATGATAGCTTCAAGCATTTTCCCCATTACAGATGTTAAACTAACTGGCCTATAGTTCCCTGCCTTTTGTCTGCCCCCTTTTTTAAACAGAGGAATTACATTAGCTGCTTTCCAATCCGCTGGTACCTCCCCAGAGTCCAGAGAATTTTGGTAGATTAGTGTCTCAAATGAGTGTACTATGCTTAAACAAAGAGGACTACAGTGGGATGAGGGCAGAGTTGGCTAAAGTAGACTGGAAACACAGACTAAATGGTGGCACAATTGAGGAACAGTGGAGGACTTTTAAGGAGCTCTTTCATAGTGCTCAACAAAAATATATTCCAGTGAAAAAGAAGGGCGATAAAAGAAGGGATAACCAGCCGTGGATAACCAAGGAAATAAAGGAGAGTATCAAATTAAAAACCAATGCGTATAAGGTGGCCAAGGTTAGTGGGAAACTAGCAGATTGGGAAAATTTTAAATGACAGCAAAGAATGACTAAGAAAGCAATAAAGAAAGGAAAGATAGATTACGAAAGTAAACTTGCGCAAAACATAAAAACAGATAGTAAAAGCTTTTACCGATATATAAAACAGAAAAGACTGACTAAAGTAAATGTTGGTCCCTTAGAAGATGAGAAGGGGGATTTAATAATGGGAAATGTGGAAATGGCTGAGACCTTAAACAATTATTTTGTTTCGGTCTTCACAGTGGAAGACACAAAAACCATGCCAAAAATTGCTGGTCACGGGATTGTGGGAAGGGAGGACCTTGAGATAACTAGGGAGGTAGTGCTGGACAGGCTAATGGGACTCAAGGTAGACAAGTCCCCTGGTCCTGATGAAATGCATCCCAGGGTATTAAAAGAGATGGCGGAAGTGATAGCTTTTACTATCTGTTTTTATGTTTTGCGCAAGTTTACTTTCGTAATCTATCTTTCCTTTCTTTATTGCTTTCTTTGTCATTCTTTGCTGTAATTTAAAATTTTCCCAATCTGCTAGTTTCCCACTAACCTTGGCCACCTTATACGCATTGGTTTTTAATTTGATACTCTCCTTTATTTCCTTGGTTATCCACGGCTGGTTATCCCTTCTCTTACCGCCCTTCTTTTTCACTGGAATATATTTTTGTTGAGCACTATGAAAGCGCTCCTTAAAAGTCCTCCACTGTTCCTCAATTGTGCCACCATTTAGTCTGTGTTTCCAGTCTACTTTAGCCAACTCTGCCCTCATCCCACTGTAGTCCCCTTTGTTTAAGCATAGTACACTCATTTGAGACACTATTTCCTCACCCTCAATCTGTATTACAAATTCAACCATACTGTGATCACTCATTCTGAGAGGATCTTTTACGAGGAGATCGTTTATTATTCCTGTCTCATTACACAGGACCAGATCTAAGATAGCTTGCTCCCTTGTAGGTTCTGTAACATACTGTTCTAAGAAACAATCCCGTATGCATTCTATGAATTCCTCCTCAAGGCTACCCCGTGCGATTTGATTTGACCAATTGATATGTAGGTTAAAATCCCCCATGATTACTGCCGTTCCTTTTTCACTATTGCGATCCCGATCCTCCTCCTCCTCCCCATCCCCCCCACGCCGCCCACCCAACCCCCGTACAGCTGAGCCACCCGTGGTGCCGTGGACTTGGCTCTGGCTGTACACCCGAGTAGAAACATCACCCCAGAGGAACCAGTACTGGTTAGAAAGTGTGATGCACTCAGGAGACTCCTGCACTACCTGCCTGGTCCTCCTTGCCTGTCTGGTGGTCAACCACTCCCTCTCTGCCTGCACACTCTAACACTGCAGGGTGACCACCTCTTGAAACATGCTCTCCACGAAGTTCTCAGCCTTGCGGATGCACTGCAGTGACACCAGCTGCCGCTCAAGTTCTGAAACCCCGAAGTCAGCAAAACGTCCTTCAGCACCTGCCACAGCATGTCCTGTAGAGTTTATCAACTTGAAACAACTATAGAAAGCATGAAACCCTTGTAGAATCGTAGCACCAGCCAGAAGAAATCAACCAGCAACTAACCTGTAAGTAGTTGATGATCCCTTTAAATAACGCTTGCGGGGATCCTTCCTGAATGCGAGTTCAGCTGTGCGAGGTTAGGAGAGGCATTGGCTGGAGCATTGAGCTCCAAAATGTGACTGTTGGCGTCAAATCAGTGTAGCACGCTAATTGACATCATGATTTCCCTGCTCTGCCAACTTCCGGTGGATGTTCACTGCGCGTGCTAATAACTGCACCAAATAGGCATTCAGTGCGATTTGCCCCACAATGTGTTTGTGCACCGCGGACACCACTTTTAAGTCTAATGGCACTCATAGCATCCAAAAGATGTTTCCAAAAAGCCCAATTTCTTGCCCACCCGCTCACCACTCTCTGTTTTCTGTCCCTTAACCAATTTTGCACTCACACAGCCACTACCCCTTTAATGCCATGGACATGATTTTTGCAGCGCGACAGCTGCAGGAAAAATGCAGGGAACAGTGCCAGCCCTTATACATTGCCTTCTTCGACCTTACAAAGGCCTTTGACACTGTCAACCGCGAAGGTCTATGGAGTGTTCTCCTCTATTTCGGATGCCCCCAAAAGTATGTTACCATCCTCTGCCTGCTCCACGACGACATGCAGGCCATGATCCTTACCAACGGATCCATCACAGACCCAATCCATGTCCGGACCGGGGTCAAGCAGGGCTGCATAATCGCCCCAACTCACCACAATCTTCCTCACTGCCATGCTCCACCTCCCAGTTGACAAACTCCCGGAACTAAACTACAGAACCAGTGGAAAGCTGTTCAACCTTCGCCATCTCCAGGCCAGGTCCAAGACCACTCTAACCTCTGTCGTCGAGCTACAGTACGCGGACGACGCCTGCGCCTGTACACACACAGAGGCTGAACTCCAGAACATAGTTGACTTATTTACCGAGGCGTATGAAAGCATGAGCCTTACGCTAAGCATCAGTAAGACAAAGGTCCTGCACCAGCTTGTCCTCGCCGCACAGCACTGCCCCCCGGACATCAGGATCCACGGCGTGGCCCTGGACAATGTGAACCACTTCCCTTATCTTGGGAGCCTCCTATCAGCAAGAGCAGACATTGACGATGAGATCCAACACTGCCTCCAGTGTGCCAGTGCAGCCTTCGGCCGCCTGAGGAAAAGAGTATTTGAAGACCAGGCCCTCAAAACTGTCACCAAGCTCATGGTCTACAGGGCCGTAGTAATACCCACTCTCCTGTATGGCTCAGAGACGTGAACCATGTACAGTAGACACCTCAAGTCGCTGGAGCAATACCACCAGCGATGTCTCCGCAAGATCCTACAAATCCCCTGAGAGGACAGGCGCACCAACATTAGTGTCCTCATCCAGGCCAACATCTCCAGCATTGAAGCACTGACCACACTTGATCAGCTCCGCTGGGCAGGCCACATAGTTCCCATGCCAGACACGAGACTCCCAAAGCAAGCACTCTACTCGGAACTCCTTCACGACAAACGAGCCAAAGGTGGGCAGAGGAAACATTACAAGGACACCCTCAAAGCCTCCCTGATAAAGTGCAACATCCCCACTGATACCTGTGAGTCCCTGGCCAAAGGCCATCCTAAGTGAAGGAAGTGCATCTGGGAGAGCGCTGAACACCTCGAGTCTCATCGCCAAGAGCATGCAGAAATCAAGCGCAGACAGCGGAAAGAGTGTGCGACAAACCTGTCCCACTCACCCTTTCCCTCAACGACTATATGTCCCACCTGTGACAGGGACTGTTCAACCACCTAAGGACTCATTTTTAGAATGGAAGCAAGTCTTCCTTGATTCCGAGGGTCTACCTAAGATGATATGATGATGACGTTGACAGGCGACATGGATCCAAGAACTGGGTTTACAGTATTGTAGCCCAGTCTTGAGTCCATGCTTTCGCAAGTGGAGACTCAATACTGGAAGTGCAGAATTGTAGAATTATCCTTAGGTCATATTCCAGAAACTATATTTAATATACACCTTTTGTAGCATTCTGGTGATGACCCATTGCTCACAGAATAGAAACAACGATCAATGAAGCTCAGTTATGAATGTTTAATGTGCTTGTACTACATTCCTGTGTGCCCTATTTTAACATATATATTTGCCTATTTAAAGTAAAAATAGTTGCAGAGAAATATTTTCCAAAGGAATGCAGTATGAGCATGTTAAGGGTTTGTATATGAACTTTGCTGATTGCAAGTTTTAATGTCATATGTCCTAAAGCTTAGTTAAGAGAGAATATATAGGTTTGTATTTCCCGAAGGGACTGTACCTCCAGCATGGCAGGATTTGCACTTGGCCCATGGATGCCCCCAGTGCCTCAGCTAAATCTGGAGTCTTGGAGTTATTTAATCCACACTGCTTAAAAAGCTGCATAAAACTGGGAGTAGATATTTTCTGCAGTAAGTCTCAGAGCCTGTCACAACTGGAGGAAGAAAGCAGCTATTGAACTGCCAATTTTTTTTCTGTTGAAAATGTATAGTGGTGCTGCTGGGGCCTGTACATGGCCACTCTCTGACAGTACTACCACAGGCCTGGGAACTATGACTCCTGCTCGGCTTCCTTCACATAAAAAGCGGCCCAAGTATCCGGTGTTCAATTGGGGAAAACAGTACAAATACGGTAGAGCCATTATTCCCTGCCATTAATTTAATTTGTATGCGCCTATCCATTAATGGACCTGGTGCATATTAGGTTGCTGTACTGGGAGAATATTAGGATTCCTTGGATGAATAAATTATCCATAATTATCTTGTGATCCAATCTTATCTTGTCTTGGCTGTAAATTGTAATTTAAAAAATGGCAGTTCATAAATACTTCCCCATCTTAGAAACATAGAAACATAGAAAATAGGTGCAGGAGTAGGCCATTTGGCCCTTTGAGCCTGCACCACCATTCAATAAGATCATGGCTGATCATTCACCTCAGTACCCCTTTCCTGCTTTCTCTCCATACCCCTTGATCCCTTTAGCCGTAAGGGCCATATCCAACTCCATCTTGAATATATCTAAATAACTGGCATCAACAACTCTCTGCGGAAGAGAATTCCACAGGTTAACAACTCTCTGAGTGAAGAAGCTTCTCCTTATCTCGGTCCTTACACCTTATCCTTCGACTGTGACCCTTGGTTCTGGACTTCCCCAACATCGGGAACATTCTTCCCGCATCTAACCTGTCCAGTCCCGTCAGAATTTTATATGTTTCTTTGAGATCCCCTCTTATTCTTCTAAACTCCAGTGAATACAGACCCAGTCGATCCAGTCTCTCTGCATATGTCAGTCCTGCCATCCCGGGAATCAGTCTGGTGAACCTTTGCTGCACTCCCTCAATAGCAAGAACGTCCTTCCTCAGATTAGGAGACCAAAACTGAACATAATATTCCAGGTGAGGCCTCACCAAGGCCCTGTACAGCTGCAGCAAGACCTCCCTGCTCCTATACTCAAATCCCCTAGCTATGAAGGCCAACATGCCATTTGCTGCCTTCACTGCCTGCTGCACCTGCATGCCAACTTTCAATGACTGATGCACCATGACACCCAGGTCTTGTTGCACCTCCCCTTTTACTAATCTGCCGCCATTCAAATAATATTCTGCCTTTGTGTTTTTGCCATCAAAGTGGATAAACTCACATTTATCCACATTATACTGCATCTGCCATGCACACGCCCACTCACCTAATCTGTCCAAGTCACCCTGCAGCCTCTTAGCATCCTCCTCACAGCTCACACCACCACCCAGCTTAGTGTCATCTGCAAACTTGGAGATATTACATTCAATTCCTTCGTCTAAATCATTAATGTATATTGTAATAACTGGGGTTCCAGCACTGAACCCTGCAGCACCCCAGTAGTCACTGACTGCCATTCTGAAAAGGATCCGTTTATCCTAACTCTCTGCTTCCTGTCTGCCAACCAGTTCTCTACCCACGTCAATACATTACCCCCAATGCCACGTGCTTTAATTTTGCACACCGATCTCTTGTGTGGGACCTTGTCAAAAGCCTTTTGAAAGTCCAAATACACCACATCCACTGGTTCTCCCTTGTCCACTCTACTAGCTACATCCTCAAAAAATTCTAGAAGATTTGTCAAGCATGATTTCCCTTTCATAAATCCATGCTGACCTGGTCCAATCCTGTCACTGCTTTCCAAATGCACAGCTATTTCATCTTTAATAATTGATTCCAACATTTTCCCCACTACTGATGTCAGGCTAAGCGGTCTATAATTCCTTGTTTTCTCTCTCCCTCCTTTTTTAAAAAGTGGTGTTACATTAACTACCCTCCAGACCATAGGAACTGATCCAGAGTTGATAGACTATTGGAAATGATCACCAATGCATCCACTATTTCTAGGGCCACTTCCTTAAGTACTCTGCAATGCAGATTATCGGCCTTCAATCCCATCAATTTCCCGAACACAATTCCCTGACTAATAAGGATTTCCTTCAGTTCCTCCTTCTCGCTAGACCCTCGGTCCCCTAGTATTTTCGGAACGTTATTTGTGAAGACAGAACCAAAGCATTTGTTCAACTGATCTGCCATTTATTTGTTCCCCATTATAAATTCACCTGATTCTGACTGCAAGCGACCTATGTTTGTCTTCACTAATCTTTTTCTCTTCACATATCTATAGAAGCTTTTGCAGTCAGTTTTTATGTTCCTAGCAAGCTTACTCTCATAGTCTATTTTCCCCCTCCTAAACCCTTTGTCCTCCTCTGCTGAATTCTAAATTTCTCCCAATCCTCAGGTTTGCTGCTTTTTCTGGCCAATTTTTATGCCTCTTAACACTATCCCTAATTTCCCTTGTTAGCCACGGTTGAGCCACCTTCCCCATTTTATTTTTACTCCAACAGAAATGTACCATTGTTGAAGTTCATCCATGTGCTCTTTAAATGTTTGCCATTGCCTATCCACTGTTAACCCTTTAAGTACCATTCGCCAGTCTATTCTAGCCAATTCACGTCTCATACCATCGAAGTTACCTTTCCTTAACTTCAGGACCCTAGTCTCTGAATTAACTATGTCATTCTACATCTTAATAAAGAATGTTACCATATTATGGTCACTCTTCCCCAAGGGGTCTCGCCCAACAAGATTGTTAATTAGTCCTTTCTCGTTACACATCACCCAGTCTAGGATGGCCAGCCCTCTAGTTGGTTCCTCGACATATTGGTCTAGAAAACCATCCCTAATACACTCCAGGAAATCCTCCTTCACCATACTGCTACCAGTTTGGTTAGCCCAATCTATATGTAAATTAAAGTCGTCCATGATAACTGCTGTATCTTTATTGCACGCATCCCTAATTTCTTGTTTGATGCTATCCCCAACCTCACTACTACTGTTTGGTGGTCTGTACACCTTTGAAACCTCTCTCCTAATGCCCTGCCCCCAGGAAGTGATGTAGCACTTGAGTTCACTGTAAAGAAGAAAGAAAGATGTGCATTTATATAGCGCTTTTCATTACCACCGGACATCTCAAAGCACTTTACAGCTAATGAAGTACTTTTGCAGTGTAGTCACTGTTGTAATGTGGGAAATGCAGCAGCCAATTTGCACACAGCAAGCTCCCACAAACAGCAATGTGATAAGGACCAGATAATCTATTTTTGTTGTGTTGATTGACGGATAAATATTGGCCAGGACACCAGGGATAACATCCCTGCTCTTCTTTGAAATAGTGCTGTGGGATCTTTTATGTTCATCTGAGAGAGCAGACAGGGCCTCGGTTTAGTGTCTCATCTGAAAAATGGCACCTCCAACAGTGCAGGGATCCCTCAGCACTGCACTGGAGTGTCAACCTAGTTTTATGTGCCCAAGTCCTTGGAGTGGGACGTGAACCCACAACCTTCTGACTCAGAGGCGAGTGTGCTACCCACTGAGCCACAGCTGACACTTGTAACTGTACTTGTGGACAAAAGAACACTATGTACATAGACAATTGATAGACCCTCCAGAGAGTCAAGGGTCTTGTAACTATTGCCAAAATATGCAGTGATGAATTTGGAGATATATTTAAAAAGTCCCTTTCTCTCCAATGAAACTATCTTTGAGTGACCCACGTGTTTTGAGCCCCCCCACCCCCATTTAAAGAAAAAATTGAGTTTCTATGCACTGTCAAATCTGAATTGTGAACATTATTGTTTCATATATTGCTTTTTATTACCCTCTGCATTTGGGCACAAACATTGGTCCTGATTTTACGAGGCTCACAGAGCCTCACCAGCCATGAATGTGGGCTAGGTGATCTGGTACACAGGTGAGCACACCAAATCCATTGAACACTGCATTTCCTAGCAAAGAAAACATGTGTTTTGGAGGCTGTGCTGATAGCCAGTGCAGGCTTTGTTACAGCTACAAAAATTATTTACATAGCCCCCACAGTGGAATTAATTGCTTCTTCACTACTTCCTCGTCAATAATACTTATTGCCCAATGAAACAGGCACACCAGCAAGTGAATGACCTGCCCTATAGGAATTAATGTCTTAAAGATAGCTAGCACTTTTTATACATCTACAGTGAATCACCATAAATATAACATCAACGAATCACATTGAACAACATTACCTTGCCCCTGGCATGAAAAGAACGGAACGCATAATTGAAGTTACGTAAAGCATATATATTCTGCTATCAATCTTACACTCTGTTTTAGGATTGTGTTAAAAATATTGAATTCAGTGGATTTATGTTTTAGGTGATATTATGAAAAATAATCACATGTCAGTGGTATAAAAGATCATTAATTTTTGCTATGAGCTTTCTTAGCTGCATATTGGGAATGTAAATGTATGTGTCGTGCAATAACAAACTTTGTAATATTTTCTTTCAGGATTTCCTATTAAATCATCTGAACAAACACATTTACAAACCATTGCTGATTAACTTCTCAGCACAAACTACTGCTGCTCAGACTCAGAATATCATCATGTCTAAGCTGGACAAAAGAAGGAAGGGAGTTTTTGGTCCACCTCTCGGCAAAAAAATGGTATAAAATTAAGACTGTTACAATAATCACCAAATAATTAGAAAGGTACTAAACAAGCAGTATAGATGAGGATCATTTAAGGTTTATATTGCCATTTTACAGGTCTTATTTCTATCGTCAAAAACCAGGAGAAAATCAGGTAAAAAAAAATCCCATAGCAATCTTACCCACAAAGTTAACTATTGATCGTTAGAAATTCTTGCAAAATGTTTCTCGATAGGCCTGTTGCTCTGTCTGGACTTGAATGTTTCTCCTTTTTCAGAGATTCTTGAAATAGAATTGTGAGCTCTCGCTCCTGCTGACAAATGATGCATGTGTGAGTGATGTATTGTGGCAGTTGTCATTTTGATGCCTCTGCTGTGGAACAATAATACCCAGTGTGTACTGTGGAAACCCATATCACACAGCAACCAGGCGGAAAATATCTTTCAACCGGAACAGGGAGTTCCTTGTCCTGTTGAAAATTTTTTGCATGAGAGTGTGATGTGTGATATAAGTTAGTACAGGAAAAGGATGAAAAGGATGAAAAATACAATCCTTGGGATGCACCATGACAATCCTTATCACACTGCAATCTGGCCATCCATAGTTGCATCTGTGCTCCAACATTGCCAGTTAGGAAATGGGAGTGCACAGGCCATGATGTGCATGATGAAGAGGACACAAAGAGCCTGTAAAAGGATATAGACAGGTTAAGTGAGTGGGCAATAAGGTGGCATATGGAGTATAATATGAGTAAATGTGAGGTTACATTTGGTATTGGAAGAATAGAAAAACAGAATATTTTTTAAATGCTGAGAAACTATTAAAAGTTGGTGTTCAGAGAGATTTAGGTGTCCTTGTACAGGAAACACAGAAAGTTAGCATGCAGATACAGCAAGCAATTAGGAAGGCAAATGGCATTTAGGTCTTTATTGCATAGGGATTGGAGTGCAAGAGTAATGAAGTCTTACTACAATTGTACAGGGCTTTGCTGAGACCACACCTGGAGTACTGTACACAGCATTTGTAATAAGATAGATGAATTGATGGCACAAATAGAAATAAATGGGTATGATCTGATAGCCACTGCAGAGACGTGCTTGCAACGTCACCAAGGCTGGTAACTGAATATTCAGGGGTACTTAACATTTCAGAAGGATAGGCAGAAAGGAAAAGGAGGTGAGGTAGCTCTGTTAATAAAGGATGCGATCAGGACAGTAGTGAGAAATTATCTTAGCTCAGAAGATCAAGATGTAGAATCAGTTTGGGTGAAGATAAGAAATAGCAAGGGAAAGAAGTCACTGGTGGCAGTAGTCTATTGGCCCCCTAACAGTAGCCACACTGTAGGACAGAGTACAAATCAAGAAATAATGGGGTCTTGTAAGAGAGAGACTGCAATAATCATGGGCGACTTTAATCGTCACATAGATTGGACAAATCAAATTGGCAAGGTAGCCTTGAGGACAAATATTCGGGACAGTTTCTTAGAACAATATGTTGTGGAACCAACCAGGGAACAGGCAATTTTAGATCTGGTAATGTATAATGAGACAGGATTAATTAATAACCTCATAGTAAAGGATCCTCCAGGTAAGAGTGATCATAACATGATAGAATTTCACATTCAGTTTGAGGGTGAGAAACGTGGGTCTGAAACTAGTGCCTTAAAGCTAAATAAGGGCAATTACAAAAGGTATGAAGACAGAGTTGGCTAAAATGGACTGGGAAAATAGATTAAAAGGGAAGATGGTAGATAAGCAGTGGCAGACATTTAAGGAGATATTTCATAATTCTCAACAAAGATATATTCCATTGAGAAAGAAAGACTCCACGAGAAGGATGAACCATCCGTGGCTAACTAAGGAAGTTAAGGATGGTATCAAATTGAAAGAAAAGGCATACAGTGTTGTGAAGATTAGTGGTAGGCTAAGTTATTGGGAACATTTTAGAAACCAACAAAGGATGACTAAAAAATAATAGAGGGAGAAAGTAGATTATGAGAGTATACTGGCAAGAAATATAAAAACAGTAAAAGCTTCTACAAGTATATAAGAGAGTAGCTAAAGTAAATGTTGGTCCCTTAGAGAATGAGACTGGGGAATTAATAATAGGAAACAAGGAAATGGCTGAGTCTTTGAACAAATATTTTGTATCTGTGTTCACGGTAGAAGACACTAAAAGCATCCCAATTGTTATTAGAAGATTAATAGAAAAATCAGGGGACAAAAGGAAGGGTGGAAATTAAAACAATCAATTATCACTAGAGAAAAAGTACTAGACAAACTAATGGTTCTAAAAGCTGACAAGTCCCCTGGACCTGATGGCCTGCATCCTAGGGTCTTAAAAGAAGTGGCTACAGAGATAGTGGATGCATTGGTTGTAATATTCCAAAATTCCCTTTTTCTGGAAAGGTCTCAGCAGATTTTAAAACCGCAAATGTAACGCCCCTGTTCAAGAAAGGAGGGAGATAGAAAGCAGGAAATTATAGCAGTAAGCCCAACATCTGTATTTGGAAAAATGCTGGAATCCATTATTAAGGAAGTAGTAGCAGGACATTTCGAAAATCATAATACAAACAAGAAGAGTCAACATGGCTTTATAAAAGGGAAATCATGTTTGACAAATTTATTAGAATTCTTTGAGGATTTAATGAGCAGGGTGAATAAAGGGGATCCATTGAATGTAGTGTATTTGGATTTCAAAAAGGCATTCAAAGGTTGCTACACAAGATAAGATCTCATGTTGTTGGGGGTCATACATTAGCATGGATAGAGGATTGGCTAACTAACAGAAAGCAGAGAGTCGGGATAAATGGGTCATTTTCAGTTTGGCAAACTGTAACTAGTGGGGTGCCACAGGGATCAGTGCTGGGGCCTCAACTATTTACGATCTATATTAATGACTTGGATGAAGGGATTGAGTGTATTGTAGCCAAATTTGCTGACATATAAAGATGGGTGGGGAAGCAAATTGTGAGGAGGACTCAAAGGGGCCGAAATTCAGTAGCACAAGAAAGCTGGCGCACCTATGAGTTTTTTTCTGTTTTTACCACAGGGATCCATGACCAGGCCGGATGATTGATTTTCAGGACTTTAAAATTTTTTCAAAGTCCCAATGGAAATTGGTCATAGTGGGGGCAGGAGATAGACAGGGAGGCAGGCTGAATTTAGGTCGGGACCGGGACTCCACCGCTGTCAATCAGCGTTGAGTAGTGGCGATGTCGCAGCACGTGTGCGTCACCACGCTCTTTCCTCTCCGTTAAAGGGGAGAGAATCGGGCATTTTATATCTTCGGCCACTGGACCACCAGGGAGGGTTTTGGTCGGACCAGCGGCCTGGCACAAAAGAGGAAGTGCTAGGCTGCCCATTGGTGGCCTGGCCGAACCCGTGGGCAATATCTTGTCAGCCAATCGGCAAATTGGCCGGCAAAATAAATACATGGTGGCCGCGGCAATGGGCCCTCCCCTTGAAGGGCCATTGTGTTGCCGGGCCACATGCACTCCAGATAAGGTGCAAGGACAGAAAAAGCTGTCGGGGGCACCGCGCTGCGGGGCTACAATTTTTCGAGCTGAATTATGGTTGGTACATTTTTATTTTGAGGTAAAGCGGCGGTGCACATTCTGATGACGTGCATGTGGTGGTCATCAGCATCGGGGCGGAATCGGCTCCAGGCTGAAAAATCCCCAACCTGAATTTAGGTCGGGTCTGCCAGTTGATCACAAAGCAACGGCCGCGGGATTCCGACACCTGGCCACTGCAAACGGTGTTTCTGAGACCCTGAATTTCGGCCCCAAAGAGTCTGCAAAGGGACATAGATAGATTAAATGAGTGGACAAAAATTTGGCAGATGGAGTATAATGTGGAAAAATGTGAGGTTATCCAATGGTCGGAAGATTAGAAAAGCAAAATATTATTTAAATGGAGAGAGACTGCAGAATGATGCGGTACAGAGGGATCTGGGTATCCTCGTACATGAAACACAAAAAGTTACCATGCAGGTACAGCAAGTAATTAGAAAGGCAAATGAAATGTTGACCTTTATTGCAAGGGAGATGGAGTATAAGAGTAGGGAAGTCTTGCTACAAATGTACAGGGCATTGGTGAGACCACACCTGGAGTACTGTGTGCAGTTTTGGTCTCTTTATTTAAGGAGTGATATACATGCATTGGAGGCAGTTCAGAGAAGGTTCACTCGGTTGATTCCTGAGATGAAGGGGTTGTCTTATGAAGAAAGGTTGAGCAGGTTGGGCCTGTCCTCATTGGAGCTTAGAAGAATGAGAGGTGATTTTATTATAACATATAAGATTCTGAGGGGGCTGGACAGGGTAGAGGACATGGCTGATCTGATCTTGGCCTCAACTCCAATTTTCTGCCTGTTCCCCATAAACCTAGTTTAAGAATCTATCTATCTCCACCTTAAATATATTCAATGACCCAGCCTCCACAGCTCCCTGTGATAGAGAATTCCAAAGATTCACGATCCTCTGAGAGAAAAAATTCCTCCTCATTTCTGTTTTAAATGGAACTCCTTATTCTGAAACAATAGCCCCTAGTTCTAGTTTTCCCCAGGAGGGGAAACATCCTCTCTTCATCTACCCTGTCAAGCCCTCTCAGAATCTTACACGTTTCAATAAGATCACCTCTCATTCTTCTAAACTGCAATATGTATAGGCCCAACTTGCTCACCCTTTCTTCATAAGACAACCCCTTCATCTTAGGAATCAACCTGGAGAACATTCTCTGAACTGCCTACAATGCAAGTATATCCCTCCTTAAATAAGGGGACCAAAACTGTATGCAGTACTCCAGGTGTAGTCTCACCATGCCCTGTAAAAATGTAGCAGGACTTCCCTACTTTTATATTCTATTCCACTTGCTATTAAGGCCAAAATTCCATTTGCCTTTCTAATTATTTGCTGTACCTGCATGTTAAATGTTTGTGTTTCATGTACAAGGATCCCCAGATCCCTCTGTACCTCAGCATTTTGTAATCTCTCCCCATTTAAATAATAATTTGCTTTTTTATTTTTCCTACCAAAGTGGATAATCTCAAGGTTGTTACAGAATTGTGATAAACATCAGAAACCGCGCTCCGGGTTCACGATTACAGTGATCAATGCCATGAGAAGTCATCTACTGTATTGTAGTAAAATACATATTAAGGGTAATTTTCTGATGTTACCTTCCTGGCAGAGTGCCTCGCCCACTGGAAGTGCAAAGATGGAAAGTTACCCCTGTAATTATGTAAAAATCATAATATATTTTACAATTGAAAACTTCCAGCATAGATCCTCATCTACTGGGAGCAGATATTGGTAAATTGTGGAGTGTGCAGCCTGTGATTTTCTATCTATTCAAATTAAAGGATGGAAAATCAAAGGCTGTGTTTGATTTCCTGTTATGCATCCTGCAGGTGAGGTTCAATGTTCAGAGTGCCCAACTAGAAAATTTCCCCTAGATATTTTTTTTGTAAATTTGCTCGTGGGCAACACCACAAGATATCAGCTACAATTACAAATTAAACTGACAGAACACAGATGTGATTAGTCATATAATGTGTGATACTACATTTTTTGCAGATTTTCTGAGCATGAAATATGATTGGCGATAATTAGGGAAAATGTAGGACTTTGCGAATTAATTTGAAAAGTGGCATCTTTCGTGTTAACTCTGCTATTTTTTCTAGGTTATATTTGTGGATGATGTGAACATGCCACAACGAGAAGTCTTTGGTGCTCAGCCACCTGTTGAACTTCTACGTCAGTGGTTAGACCATTGGAACTGGTATGACCTAAAGGACTGCAGCACAATTAAACTTGTGGACATACAAATTATGTGTGCAATGGGACCACCTGGTGAGTTGTCATGGGATATAGATGTTCCAGAGCTATCGGCATGAAACAAATGATAAATATTTGTGGAAAAATTATGACAGTAACAAAGAGCTAGAAATTGTGTAGCGACCCATTTAGGGCGATAACTTTTGCGGGAATGCAAAAATATCGCCGAGCAAAAAGGATTTGCAGCTGATGGGAACTTCCGCTTTAGCGCTCCAAGAGGGAAGTGGAGCATTAAATCAAACCCCATCACTTCCCTTAGAGCGCTAAAGGGAATGAGAGGGGTGGTAGTGGCAGAGCGCTGCACAGTGTTCTTCCTTCGCTTAAAGGGAAGGGCCAGTGTTGGGGTGATTGATTTTTACTGCTGTTTGTGTTAGGCCACGGCACCTGCACTACGTCCATAGCAGCCGCAAGCGCTCTAAGAGAGTGCAGGGCTGAGCAATCGCGAGGTCCAACAAAAACAAAATACAGCACACTGGGGAGATAAATAAATTTTGCCCTACCTGACCACCACCGCCTTTAATTAGTGCTCCTCAAGCGGCCAGCCAAGATAACAACACCTTCTGGCAGCTGCCGTTCTTGACGTCCGGCGACATTGCAGGATGCGGGAGCGAATATTGCATCCGGGGCGATAACGGGACATTGCGCACTGAATGTTGTCACAATCTACAGGGTGCAAAACCGCCAGAGAAGTTCACGGGTGTTGGTGATTTCGCCGCGCCCGATTGGTAACCCCTTAGCGTCCGGGTACTGCCCTCCACATGCGCTAACGGGAGGCGCAAACCAGGCCAATTTCTTCCCCAAACAGTCTTACAAGTATTGATAGAACTAAGTTGGTAGTGATCAATGTTCCTGTTTAGTTACATGGTCACGCAGCTGTCTGAAGCTCCCGCACAGGCTGCTTGCCGGTTTCTCAACAGAAAAAATGCACATGCATGGAGGTTTGAATGGGAGCGCACCCAAAAACAAAATTAGAGGGAACATTGGTACTGATATATTTTCCTTCGTTGAAAGCATTACTCATAAGCTTGGATTTTCCATTGCTGTTGATTGGGTGGCTGATAATGGAAAATGGATAGACTACCAAAATTTTGCCGACTTTGTGCTTTGGCAAACTTACTTGCGCGGGGTGGGGAGGCGGTGGTGGGGGAAGTAGTGGTGCTGGAAGTGACATCTCAAATATCTGGGTGCTTCATTAAAATATATAATGGGGGGCAGGATATCATCCTGGCATCAGTGGGTTTCCCAGTGGGAATCCCCCTATCTGAAGTGTCTGGAAGAAAAAGAACAGTTATAAGGGCATATAATAATAATAACATTTTTTATTTATGTAGCACCTTTAACGTAGTAAAACGTCTCAAGGCGCTTCACAGCAGAGTCACAAAGATAGAACAGATAAATTTGATACCGAGCCACAAAGAAGAAATTAAGGCAGATGACCAAAAGCTTGGTTAAAGAGGCAGGTTTTAAGGAGCATCATAAAGGAGGAAAGAGAGCTAGAGAGGCAGAGAGGTTTAGGGAGGGAGTTCCGGAGCTTAGAGCCCAAACAGCTGAAGTCACGGCCACCGATGGTTGAGCAGTTATAATGTGGGATGTTCAAGAGGGCAGAATTTGAGGAGCGCAGACATCTTGTGGGGTTGTGAGACTGAAAAAGATTAGAGATAGGGAGGGGCAAGGCCTTGGAGTGATTTGTAAACAAGGATGAGAATTTTGAAATTGAGGCGTTTTTTAACCGGCAGCTAATGTAGGTCAGAAAGCACAGGGCTGATGGTGATCGTGACTTGGTGTGAGTTAGGATATGGGCTGCAGAGTTTTGGATGACCTCATGTTTACGTAGTGTAGAATGTGGGAGGCCAGCCAGAAGTGAGTTGGAGTAGTCAAGTCTAGAGGTAACAAAGGCATGAAAGCAGTAGAAGAGTTGAGGCAGGAACATAGCTGGGCAATATTACAGAGGTGGAAAAAGGCGGTTTTAGTTATGCCACAGATATGTCGCTGGAAACTCATTTCAGGGTCAAATATGACACCTAGGTTGCGAACAGTCTTGTTCACCCTCGGATTGATGCTAGGGAGAACATAAGAACATAAGAACACAAGAAATAGGAGCAGGAGTAGGCCACACGGCCCCTCGAGTCTGCTCCGCCATTTAATACGATCATGGCTGATCCGATCATGGACTCAGGTCCACTTCCCTGCCTGCTCGCCATAACCCCTTATTCCCTTATCGATAAGAAACTGTCTATTTCTGTCTTAAATTTATTCAATGTCCCAGCTTCCACAGATCTCTGAGGCAGCAAACAGATCCACAACCCTCTGAGAGAAGAAATTCTCCCTCATCTCAGTTTTAAATGGGTGGCCCCTTATTCTAAGATTATGCCCTCTAGTTCTAGTCTCCCCTATCAGTGGAAACATCCTCTTTGCATCCACCTTGTCAAGCCCCCTCATAATCTTATACGTTTTGATAAGATCACCTCTCATTCTTCTGAATGCCAATGAGTAGAGGCCCAACCTACTCAACCTTTCCTCATAAGTCAACCCCCTCACCTCTGGAATCAACCTTGTGTACCTTCTCTGAACTGCCTCCAAAGCAAGTATATCCTTTTGTAAATATGGAAACCAAAACATCACACAGTATTCCAGGTGTGGCCTCACCAATACCCTGTAGCAAGACTTCCCTGTTTTTATACTCCATCTCCTTTGCAATAAAGGCCAAGATTCCATTCGCCTTCCTGATCACTTGCTGTAGCTGCGTACTAACCTTTTGTGTTTCATGCACAAGTACCCCCAGGCCCCGCTGTACTGCAGCAGTTTGCAATCTTTCTCCATTTAAATAATAACTTGCTCTTTGATTTTTTTCTGCCAAGGTACATGACCTCACACTTTCCAACATTATACTCCATCTGCCAAGTTTTTACCCACTCATTTAGCATGTCTATGTCATTTTGCAGATTTTTTGTGTTCTTCTCACACATTGCTTTTCCTCCCATCTTTGTATCATTGGCAAACTTGGCTACGTTACACTCCAAGTCACTAATATAGATTGTAAATAGTTGGGGTCCCAGCACTGATCCCTGCGGCACCCCACTGGTTACTGAATGCCAACCCAAGAATTTATCCCTACTCTCTGTTTTCTGTTAGTAAGCCAATCCTCTATCCATGCTAATATATTACCCCCAACCCCATGAACTTTTATCTTGTGCAGTAACCTTTTATGTGACACCTTGCCAAATGCCTCCTGGAAGTCCAAATACACCACATCCATTGATTCCCCTTTATCCACCCTGTTTGTTACATCCTCAAAGAACTCTATCAAATGTGTCACACATGACTTCCTCTTCAGAGTGATGGAGTCAGTGGTGAGGGCAGTTTGTGGCGGGGACCAAAGATAATGGCTTCGGTCTTCCTGATATTTAATTGGAGAAAATTTCTGCTCATCCAGTACTGGATGCCGGACAAGCAATCTGGCAATTTCAGTACCAAACAGGGGTTGAGAGAAGTGGTGGAGAGGTAGAGTTGGGTGTCATCAGCGTACATGTGGAAAATGACTCTGTATTTTTGGATGATATTGCCAAGGAACATCATATAGATGAGAAATAAGAGGGGGCCAAGGACAGATCCTTGGGGGACACCAGAGGTAATGATGCAGGAGTGGGAACAAAAGCCATTGCAGGAGATTTTCTGGTTACAATTAGATAGATAAGAAAGGAACCATACAAGTGCAGTCCCACCTAGCTGGACGATGGTGGAGAGGCGTTGGAGGAGGATGGAGTGGTTAACTGTGTCAAAGGCTGCAGACAGGTCAAGAAGGACGAGAAGGGATAGTTTATCTTTGTCACACTTAGAAAGAACTATCAGGCAAGCTAAGCTGCAGAAAATATACTTTATGGCCACCAACTGGGACCTTTGTATCAGCAGATAGAATTGGCCAGACCAAGCTTTGGCAGACAATTAGTGCAAACAAGTGATCTTTTTCCCAAAGTAAGCAAGGATAGTAGACACAGTGGGACCATGAACATATAAGGATGCCTAACTATTCATAATCTTGGATGTTTCCTCATAGGCATCTAGGGCATGCAAAAAAACTATTTTTCCACACGAAGTATGTTAAAAGATCATTAAAATATTTAAATAAGAATTCTACGCTTGTTGTGAAATTGGGTTGCTTCAACGACTAACTCACCATATGAGAAACTCGCTCACTAACTCGTGGTGCCAGCAGTTAGCAAATACCCTTCAGTAAAGCTATGTAAAGTGCTCATCCACTACATACAAGTTTGTCCTTTTAGGCCTTTGATTAACTTTTGGGCATTTTTGGCATATGTTCTAAATCTGATTTTTAAAAATCTAATATGATTTTTCTGTTGCTGCTTTTTGCTGTTTTCAAAACTGTTTTACTGCAGTCATGGGTGGTCTGTAATCTTTTCTTCGGGGCTGGAGGACGAGGGGGAGCACGCAAGAAAACAGTGGAGAGCAGGAGCAGCTGTGATGAGGGAGGAGGAGGTAACTGCACAGGAGGCCATACCACAGGGGGTCTTCAGGGAGCTTTTCTCCAACCTGAACTTCACTGAGGAGCAATGTCTCAGGCGCCTTCGTTATTTCCTATCCTAGTTACAAATCAAGTCATGAACCAGGGTATGCACAGTACTGCTGTGACTGTCAAGATAACTGTGGTGCTTAACTTTTAAGCAATAGGCTCCTTACAGACTGCAGGAGGTGACATCGGCTACACTTTCCAGTTTGCAGTCCACTGTTGTATCAGGAAGCACTGAGTATCTCTGCACCAGATGGAACATCTTCATCCCCATCAGCAGAGCAAAGGAGGACGAGAGAGCATTAGGCTTCACCCGCATTACAGCCTTCCTCAGGGTGCAAGGTGCGATAGGCTGCGCCCACATCGCCTTGCATGCTCCCCATCACTATCTTGGCCTCTTTCTGAATAGAAAGGGATTCCACTCCCTCATCGCCCAGCTTGTTTGCGACAACAGACAGCACATCATGCAGGTCTGTGCTCACTTTCCTGGCAGCAGTCATGATGCATTCATCCTGCATGGAGTTCTCTATGCCATTTTTATTCCAAGTAGCCTGTCAGGTTACAGGCTGGCTACTAGGCGACAAGGACTATCGCCTTCAGACTTGGAAAATGAGCACAGCTGCAGAAGTGGCCTGCAGCAAGAGCCATTCTTCCACCAGAAATATCATCAAGCAGATAGTTGGCTGGCTCAAGCAACACTTCCCCTGCCTGGATCATTCAGAAGGTGCTTTGCAGTATCTAGATATCTTGAGTGGGTATCCTTATTTGTTGTCATCCGCTGCATAGTGCATAACTTTGCCAACATGAAGGACCAGCCTTGACCACCAACTGGGCAGCCAGAAGTGCAGCAGCAGGAGGAAGAGGAGCATGAAGAGGAGGAAGAGCAGGAGAAGCATCAACGACCAATACCCCTAGCTGCCAGAGCTCTGAGAGCAGCTCATCTAAGGATGCATCACAAGAAGCAACTCTGCTATCTCCAATACAGCAACTGTCCCACAATCGTTATCAACATCGACCTTACTACCGCCATACAATTGCCTTCAGTCCAATCTTATGAGTTTGTTACAAATATAAACAGCAAACCAAATACAGAAGAGAAAACAAATTTATCCAACAACCCAAATCTATCTGTATTTAATAGTTAACTAATGTTCTTTAGGGAAGTAAATCTGCCGTCGGTACGTGGTCTGGCCTATATGTGACTCCAATGTGGTTGACTCTTAATTGCCTTCTGAAATGGCATAGGATCCTACTTAGCAACCTCTACGAAAAACAATAATAAGAATTAAACCAAACGGACCACCCGGTATCGACCACGGCACAACGGACACAACGATGGCACACCCAGCCCAGTCGACCCTGCAAATTCTCCTCACGAACATCTGGGGACTTGTGCCAAAATTGGGAGACCTGTCCCACAGACTAGTCAAGCAACAGCCTGACATAGTCAAACTCACAGAATCATAGCTTTCAGCCAATGTCCCAGACTCCTCCATCACCATCCCTGGGTATACTAAATATATTCAAAAAGGAGTTAGATGAAGTCCTTACTACTAGGGGAATCAAGGGGTATGGTGAGAAAGCAGGAATGGGGTACTGAAGTTGCATGTTCAGCCATGAACTCATTGAATGGCGGTGCAGGCTAGAAGGGCCGAATGGCCTACTCCTGCACCTATTTTCTATGTTTCTATGTTTCTATGAGTCTTGTCCCGCCGGCAGGACAGACCCACCAGAGGTGGCAGCACAGTAGTATACAGTCGGGAGGGAGTTGCCCTGGGAGTCCCCAACATTCACTTTGGACACCATGAAGTCTCATGGTTTCAGGTCAAGCATGGGCAATGACACCTCCTGCTGATTACCACCTACAGCCCTCTCTCAGCTGATTAATCAGTACTCCATGTTGAACATCAATTGGAAGAAGTACTGAGAGTAGCAAGGACACACAATGTACTCTGAGTGGGGGACTTCAATGTCCATCACCAAGAGTGGCTCGGTAGCTCCACTACTGACCAAGCTGGCCAAGTCCTGAAGGACATAGCTGCCAGACTGGGCCTGCGGCAGGTGGTAAGAGAACCAACCCGAGGGAAAAACCTACTTGACCTCATCCTCATCAATCTACCTGTCGCAGATATATCTGTCTGTGACAGCATTGGTAGTAGTGACCACCGCACAGTCCATTTGGAGACGAAGTCCTGTCTTCACACTGAGGACACCTCCATTGTGTTGTGTGCCATTACATCATGCTACATGGGATAGATTCAGAACAGATCCAGCAGCTCAAAACTGGGCATCCATGAGGCTCTGTGGACCATCAACAGCAGCAGAATTGTATTCCACCATCATCTGTAACATCATAACCTGGCATATCCCTAACTCTACCATTACCATCAAGTCAGGGGATCAGTCCTGGTTCAATAAGAAGTGCAGAAGAGCATGCCAGGAACAGCACCAGGTGTACCTAAAAAAGAGGAGCCAGCCTGGGGAAGCTACATCACTAGACTACATTTACGCTAAACAGCGGAAACAGCATGCTATAATAGAACTAAGCGATTCCGCAATCAACGGATCAGATCAAAGCTCTGCAGTCCTGACACATTCAGTCGTGAATAGTGATGGACCATTAAACAACTAACGGGAGGAGGTGGTTCCATGGATATCCCCATCCTTAATGATAGCGGAGCCCAGCCAGTGAGTGCAAAAGCATTTGCAACCATCTTCAGTCAGAAGTGCCAAGTGGATGATCCATCTCGGCCTCATCTTGAGGTCCCCACCATCACAGAAGCCAGTCTTCAGTCAATTCGATTCACTCCAAGTGATATCAAGAAATGGCTGAGCGCACTGGATTCAGCAAAAGCTATGGGCCCCGACAACATCTCGGCCGTCAAGCTGAAGACTTGTGCCCCAGAACTAGCCGTGCCTTTAGCCAAGCTTTTCCTGTACAGCTACAACATTCGCATCTACCCGACAATGTGAAAAATTGCGCAGGTATGTCCTGTCCACAAAAAGCAGACCAAACCCAATCCAGCCAATTACCACCCCATCTACTCTCAATCATCAGGAAAGTGATGAAACGTGTCATCGACAATGCTATCAAGCGGCACTTACTCGCCAATAATCTGCTCACTGATGCTCAGTTTGCATTCCACCAGGACCACTCGGCTCCAGACCTCTTACAACCTTGGTCCAAAGGTGGACAAGAGCTGAATTCCTGAGGTGAGGTGAGAGTGACTGCCTTTGACATCAAGGCAGCATTTGACCGAGTGTGGCATCAGGGACCCTAGTAAAACTGAAGTCAATGGGAATCAGGTGAATAACACTCCTTTGGCTGGAGTCATACCTAGCACAAAGGAAGATGGTTGTGGATGTTGGAGGTCAATCATCATAGCCCCGGGACATCACAGCAGGAGTTCCTCAGAGCAGTGTCCTTGGCCCAACCATATTCAGCTGCTTCAACAATGACCTTTGCTCCATCATAAGTTCAGAAGTGGGGATGTTTGCTGATGACTGCACAGTGTTCAAATCCATTCGCAACTCCTCAGATAATGAAAAAGTCCATGCCCACATGCAGCAAGTCCTGGACGACATTTAGGCTTGGGCTGATAAGGGCAAATAACATTTGCTCCACACAAATGCCAGGCAATGACTATCTGCAACAAGCGAGAGTCTAACCACCACCCCTTGACATTCAGCAGCAGTACCATCGCTGAATCCCTCACCATCAACATCCTGGGGTCACCATTGACCAGAAACTTAACTGGACCAGCCACTAAAATACTTTAGTAACAAGAGCATGTCAGAGGCTGGGTATTCTATGGCGAGCTCACCTCTCAGGGCTGTAGTAATACCAGCCCTCCTGTATGGCTAAGAAACATGGACCATGTACAGCAGACACCTCAAGTCACTGGAAAAATACCACCAACGATGTCTCCACAAGATCCTACAAATCCCCTGGGAGGACAGATGCACTGACCACACTTGATCAGCTCCGCTGGTCAGACCACATAGTTCGCACGAGACTCCCAAAGCAAGCGCTCTACTCGGAACTCCTTCACGGCAAACGAGCCAAAGGTGGGCAGCGGAAACGTTATAAGGACACCCTCAAAGCCTCCCTGATAAAGTGCAACATTCCCACTGATACCTGGAAGTCCCTGGCCAAAAACCGCCCTAAGTGGAGGAAGTGCATCTGGGAGGGCGCTGAGCTCCTTGAGTCTCGTCGCCAAGAGCATGCAAAAATCAAGCACAGGCAGCAGAAAGAGTGTGCGGCAAACCAGTCCCACCCACCCCTTCCCTGAACGACTATTTGTCCCACCTGTGACAGGGACTGTGGCTCTTGTATTGGATTGTACAGCCACCTAAGAACTCATGTTAAGAGTGGAAGCAAGTCTTCCTCGATTCTGAAGGACTGCCTATGATGATGATGACCTCCTGATTCTCCAAAGTCTTTTCACCATCTACAGGGCATATGTCAGGAGTGTGATGGAATACTCTCCACTTGCCCGGATGAGTGCAGCTCCAACAATACTCAAGAAGCTCGACACCTTCCAGGACAAAGCAGCTCACTTGATTGGCATCCCGTCTACCACCTTAAACATTCACTCCCTGCACCACCAGCGCACCATGGCTGCAGTGTGTACCATCTACAAGATGCACTGCTGCAACTTGCCATGGCTTGTTCGGCAGCACCTCCCAAACCCGCTACTACCTAGAAGGACAAGGGCAGAACATAATAAGAACATTAGAATTATGAGCAGGAGTAGGCCATTCGGCCCCTCAAGCCTGTTCCACCATTCAATGAAATCATGGCTGATCTTCTACCTCAACTCCACTTTCCTGCACTATCCCCATATTTCTTGATTCCCTTAATATCCAAAAATCTATCGATCACTGTCTTGAATATACTTAAAGACTGAGCTTCCACAGCCCTCTGGAGTAGAGAATTCCATTGATTTTCCGCCCTCTGAGTGAAGAAGTTTCTCCTCATCTCAGTCCTAAATAGCCGACCCCTTATCCTGAGACTGTGATCCCTGGTTCTAGACTCCTCATCCGGAGGAAACATCTTCCCTGCATCCACCCTGTCAAGCCCTGTAAGAATTTTGTATGTTTCAATGAGATCACCTCTCATTCTTCTAAACTCTAGACAATATAGGCCTAGTCTACGCAATTTCTCCTCATAGAACAATCCCCCCATCCCAAGAATCAGTCTGGGCGCAAGGGATCCCCATCACCTTCAAGTTCTCTTCCAAGTTACACACCAATCTGACTTGGAAATATATCGCCGTTCCTTCATCGCTGCAGGGTCAAATTCCTGGAACTCCCTCTGTAACTGCATGGTGTGAGTACCTTCACCACACGGACTGCAGCGGTTCAAGAAGGTGGCTCACCATTACCTTCTCAAGGGCAATTAAGGATGGCAATAAATGCTGGTCTTGCCAGTGATACCCATATCGCAGGAACGAATAATTTATAAAAATTAAGAATCACCCATGGGAACTCCTTAGT
This sequence comes from Pristiophorus japonicus, assembly GCF_044704955.1. Classification (NCBI taxonomy): domain Eukaryota; kingdom Metazoa; phylum Chordata; class Chondrichthyes; family Pristiophoridae; genus Pristiophorus; species Pristiophorus japonicus. The sequence continues at coordinate 150,517,466 of NC_091979.1, read as the reverse complement.
GCCGGTCTTCTGTGCTCGCTTACCTATCCTAGTGCTCCTACAAAGCTCTAGCTTGGGAGATAAAAGCCTGCGGAGTTTCCATTGAAGACACTTCAGATGTGTCTCAGCACTCTTATGCCTCTGAGTGAGAACAGAATGCAGGAGTGATGTGATGCTCTGGAAGTCCCTGTTTACACTGGGCCCCAGAGCTGTCAGCGAAGCCTCCATCATATTGGGTGCCACTCTCATATTCATGCAGCTTACCACTCGGTTCATGTTAGATAGAATGGTCTCCATGCTCTGCGTGAAGCCCTGACATAAATTGGAGCTGGACTCTTTCATGCTTCGAACCGTTGCATGCAAGCTCACTGCAGGCTGCGCAGTGCTTCAAGTGTTTCCTGGTGTATGCTCATCAGCCTTTGTCTGGGAAAAACTGCCGGCCCCTGGTTCTCACCTGTTAAAAAAGAGGGGTGGCATCTAGTCTGCTACATTGATGTCCAAAGCCTGCCTAAGTTGTTTTCAGGTTGTCCTGCAAATGGGGAAACAGCAACCCTACCTCTTTCAGCCTGGAGACAGACATACACGTGCAAATTGGGGTCTTTGAGTTTCTCGATTGTAATTTTCAGGTACCAATCAATGCATTACCCACATCCTGCAACTGGTGAGCTACAGCAGAGTGCCCATTTGGCACCCACAGTTCATAAGTTACATTGAAATGAGGCCCAAACCATTTTTGGTTTGGGCCTCCTGAGTGTTGACATCGGATGGGTGTCGCAGCCACTGTGCTAACATCGCACCCATTGCTGGCGTAAATTGAAAATCCCCCTTAATAGTGAAAAATCTAGGTTATGGTATTCTGTAAGTTAAAGTAAAAATCCTATGGGGTAGAATTTCGTCAGTGCCCGGTATCAGGCGCAGAAGCTTCATTGTGCCTGCATTGCACCCAAATCGGGAGGCCTGAGGCCAGTCCAAAATTGAGCTATCTACCTATCTATAAAATCTCGCCAAGCTGCCTCTTGTGCCTCCACAGGCAGTTTGCCTGACTGGCAAATTGAATTTTGGGCCATCTGCCTTACTTGCAGTGGTGCTCAGGTAAGTTCTGGGAAGGGTAGGGAAGGAGAATGGGAGGGGATTCAATTGTGGGCCAGTAGCGTGTCGGGACCACACTGTCAACCCGCTGCAATGCTCCTTTCCCAATGGCGTGTGTGTGATCTCTGATCCGACCAGACCCGCAGAGGCGGACAACCCAATTAAACAATTAAACCAATTATTGGGTTGTTAAAAGACCTTTAATAATGCTTTTAACATTACCTTTTCACTTTAACTGCTCGCCCACAGGGTCCACGGTGCTCGGGGACCATGTCTGTGAACCTGAAGTTGAATGCCGTTGAATCAGCTGATTACTTGACAGCTTCAAATATACAGTAAAAGCTCCCACCTGATAGATCATCACTTTCCTTGGCCACAAGCTGTTTCTCAGTCCATTTCCAGCACAGATTCTGCAGGTTTTTCACTTTCCACTCTCCATCCACTCTCACCTCATTGGAAGAACTCTCGCGCCACTGACAGAATGCTTCTATCATCTCTACTTCACCTGCCATCTATTCTATCAACATAGGTGCACTTTATACTGTCTCAGCTTGATTCTCAGAATCCCACCACGATCATCCCCAACACCTGCAACACCATACACACCAGTAGCCCAATAACAACACCAACCTTCTCCGCAGTCAACTGGTGCTGCATAGGACAGAGGGCATCAGCACCCGACCACATTGCTGTCTGGGAGGCCTGGAATGGCCTCACCATGGCCATATTTACTTCATTTGACTCTGTACATCCTGGCTGCCACATGATGTGCCAGGTTGGCACCACCTCACACCAACACTATAAAGCACCCCTACAATGCCCAAACCATTCCTTTCACACTCACCACCATTACGGTAGGTACCGTTATACCTCACCGTTCACTGCAACTCACTAAGCCACTTCCAAAGGTGCACACAAATCTTTCCAAGAAAGCAAAGTGTTGAAAATAAGGGTTTCAATGTTTGACAGCACATTAACACAAACTTTACATGAACATTGGATGAAACACCCAAGTGGCTACCCTTGTGTATTGTTAGTTGCTATGATTATACTAGGATGAGGATGAGTATGAGCAGTGGCTAGTGAGATGTGATAATGTAGATAGAGAGTGCTGAGTGGAGGTGCTAGGTGAGATGGTGTGAGTAAGGATGTAAGGGCAGAGTGATGGGGATGTGATGAGAGGCACAACAGGATGAAGGTGAGTGTGGCATTGTACTAACTTTTCGTGATCAAATGAGATCATTATAACATTTGCGTCACTGCACCCAGGTCCTCCTGACCACATCACTGCTTGTACCCTCCTGTGCAATGTTCAACCAGGCTGTTTTGTTCTCCTGGGGAGGTCTCTTCTGCTCATGGGAAGGGAAGAGGACCTCCCTGCATGCTGTGACTCCATAAGTATATGGAGGGAGTCATGGGAGAACCAGGGTGCAGCCCTGCACCTCTCTGCAGTGATTGTCAGTGTTTGCAACATTTCAATGCTGTAGAATACTGACAGCACAATTGTCAAAAGAAAGTTGCCCATGGTCCCTTTAAGGAAACCAGCTGATGACACATCATGAATGATGTCACCAGACCGCTTCCTCTAACTGGACCGGCTTAACGAGCTCCATCAACATAAATTCATTTTCCAGAGCGGGATGGAGCCAGCAGTGGGGCTGCGACCCGCCACCGACATCGCCTGCCCCGGACCTGCTGAGGTAAGGAAAATTTCAGCCTTTGTTTTCATTTCCCACACCAATAATCCTTCTGGCATTTCTGAGTGACACTGCCAACCTAATGTCAGTTTGTGCAACAGGAATTAGTTAGTGACTGCCCCAAAGTCATTTCACTTAGAACTTTGTACCTGACACATAGAGACGTTCATTCAGGTCGCAGAAAAATAACGTATGATGTCACACAGTGTTCTTTGTTGTTTTATTATGAGTTGTGCTGTGTTAATAACAAAATTATTTTATTCTTAGGTGGTGGTCGAAACCCAATTACACCTCGATTCATGAGGCACTTTAACGCTGTGACTATTAATGAGTTTGATGACAAAAGTATGTACACCATTTTCTCTCGGATCCTTGACTGGCAGTTCCGCCTAAGGTATATTACATGATTTAAAAACTTAAATGTTGGAATGAATTAGCTGAAGTTTCAGTCACTTTTAAATAACCAGCAGCCTTATCTATCTCTGTTCTTTAAAAATATCAGTATAGGATAGGCTGGAGTGCATCATTACATCCAGGAATAGAATTTTAATTTAATTTGTTAAGTTTCCTTTTAATTTTTCTTGTTAACTTACAGTCTTAATTGGTTGTGCCTTTTTAAAAAGGGGGCACGTGCTTAACTTTAAATAGGCAACTACCAGAGATAAAGAAAGATTCAGCATTGGAAAGGTTTAGATTGATGTGGGGAAAATGCTGTTATAAATAGTGTTCTGGTATTTTTTTATACGTGCTTTCTTTGCTATCTTTGGCCTGGAATATTCTTGAAATAACAAACTGCTGTTGTATCTTTAAAAATAAATGTACCATCCACTCATGGCTTCGAGAGGGAGATACATGAGTTTCTTGGGTTGCTCATTTGCATACCCATCGGTGCAGGTATTTGTGGAAAACTGGTGTAAAACCAGTGTTCTAGATGAACCAGGAGGAAACTTCTGTGCAGCATTTTAAGGGGCCGAAATTGCCCCTTCCCTTAAGGACTGTTACCGCTGGAAATCGGTTGCCATGCAGCAGAGTGGAATGGCTGCCGATATTTCGTGGAATGCCGCCATTTTGAAAATTGCCCTCCTGAGGTATCCCGGTGGTGATCCGCTCCCCCCACTTCCGCCCTGCTGCTACCGATCCATCCTAATTGCATCATCAGAGCACGCACCGCCGATGTGCCCCCACCGAACACAAAATTCCATGCTGAAAGTCTTCCTCCTGCCGCTCAGTGCCACCGGCAGCTTTTTCTGTCCATGCACTGTGCTTGCAGTACTTGTAAAATGGCAGTGCGGCTGCCATTAAAGGGGAGGACCTACTGCCACAGCCGCCATCTTATTTTTTTTTTGTCGGCCGACAATTGTGCCCCGGGGATTGGCTGGGCTGCCAACAGAAACGCTCAGCCTCCTTTCCTGCAAGCCATCTTGGGTGCCAGGCCACTGGCCCAGCCAAAACCCTCCCTGGTGGCCCAGGGGTCATAACTTATAGAATCGCAGAGCTCGCAACGGCTCTCCCCTTTAAATGAAGGTGAGAGACGTGGTGACACCCCAGCATGATGACATCATCAGCGCTAGGCTGATGAATGACAGTGATGGACACTCCGCTCCTCTACTTACCAAACTTCCGCTTGCTGCTGCCTTTCCGCCCCCATTATGATCGACTTCTGGGCCGCTTGAAAAAAAAAGCTAAAGAGCGGAATTTCGCACAAAAGGCCACCACATCTATCACGGCAGTGAAAACAGTCGAAACACGATAGGTGCGCCGCTTTTTTGGCAGGGGGCAATTTCACTTCAATAGCACATTGGAGGAAAAGCAGGTAAAACAGGAACAGTGCTTGGTTCTTTCATTTATCTCTCAAATTATTTCACTGAATACCTTACCAATATTTTTAGTACACTTGAATAGAATTATGAATACTCAAGTACCAGGACATGGCCCCAAGCCAGAGGAGATGATGAATATAGGAAGGGAGGAACTTAATACAATCACTATCACTAAAGAAGTAGTATTCAGTAAAATAATGGGGCTAAAGGCGGACAAGTCCCCTGGATCTGATGGCTTACCTCCTAGAGTTTTACATAGAAACATAGAAACATGGAAAATAGGTGCAGGAGTAGGCCATTCGGCCCTTCGAGTCTGCACCACCATTCAATGGGATCATGGCTGATCATTGCTCCAGTACTCCTTTCCTGCTTTCTCTCCATACCCCTTGATCCCTTTAGCCGTAAGGGCCATATCTAACTCCCTCTTGAATATATCCAATGAACTGGCATCAACAACTCTCTGCAGCAGGGAATTCCACAGGTTAACAACTCTCTGAGTGAAGAAGTTTCTCCTCATCTCAGTCCTAAATGGCCTGCCCCTTATCCTAAGACTGTGTCCCTTGGTTCTGGACTTCCCCAACATCGGGAACATTCTTCCCGCATCTAACCTGTCCAGTCCCGTCAGAATCTTATATGTTTCTATGAGATCCCCTCTCATCCTTCTAAACTCCAGTGTATAAAGGCCTAGTTGATCCAGTCTCTCCTCATATGTCAGTCCAGCCATCCCTGGAATCAGTCTGGTGAACCTTCGCTGCACTCCCTCAATAGCAAGAACATCCTTCCTTAAAAGAAGTGGCTGCAGAGATAGTGGATGCATTGGTTGTAATCTACCAAAATTCCCTGGATTCTGGGGAGGTCCTAGCGGATTGGAAAACCGCAAATGTAATGCCCCTATTTAAAAAAGAAGGCAGAGAGAAAACAGGAAACTATAGACCAGTTAGCCTAACATCTGTCGTTGTGAAAATGCTGGAGTTCATTATTAATGAAGCAGGAGCAGGACATTTGGAAAAGCATTCAATCAAGCAGAGTCAGCATTGTTTTATGAAAGGAAATCATGTTTGATAAATTTGCTGGAGTTCTTTGAGGATGTAACGAGTAGGGTGGATAGGGGGGAACCAGTGGATGTGGTGTCTTTGGACATCCAGAAGGCATTCGATAAGATGCCACATAAAAGGTTACTTACTGCACAAGATAAAAGTTTTGGGGGTTGGGGCTACTATATTAGCTTGGATGGAGGATTGGCTAACTAACAGAAAACAGAATCGGGATAAATGAGTTATTTTCCGGTTGGCAAACAGTAACTAGTGGGGTGCTGCAGGGATCGGTGCTGGGGCCTCAACTATTTATAATCTATATTAATGACTTGGATGAAGGGACTGAGGGTAATGTAGACAAGTTTGCTGATGATACAAAGATGGGTGGGAAAGCAAATTGTGAGGAGGACACAAAAAATCTGCAAAGGGATATAGACAGGCTAAGTGAGTGGGCAAAAAATTTGGCAGATGGAGTATAATGTGGGAAAATGTAAGGTTATCCACTTTGGCAGAAAAAATAGAAAAGGGAATTATAATTTAAATGGAGAAAAATTGCAAAGTGCTGCAGTACAGAGGGACCTGGAGGTCCTTGTGCATGAAACACAAAACGTTAGTATGCAGGTACAGCAAGTAATCAGGAAGGCAAATGGAATGCTCTCCTTTATTGCAAGGGGGATGGAGTATAAAAGCAGAGAAGTCCTGCAACACCTGTACAGGGTATTGGTGAGGCCACACCTGGAGTACTGCGTACAGTTTTGGTCTCCGTATTTAAGGAATGATATACATGCATTGGAGGCAGTTCAGAGAAGGTTCACGAGGTTGATTCTGGAGATGAGGGGGTTGACTTATGAAGATAGGTTGAATAGGTTGGGCCTATACTCATTGGAGTTCAGAAGAATGAGAGGTGATCTTATTGAAACATATAAGATAATGAGAGGGCGCGACAAGGTGGATACAGAGAGGATGTTTCCACTCATAGGGGAAACTAAAACTAGGGGGCATAGACTCAGTATAAGGGGCTGCCCATTTAAAACTGAGATGAGGAGGAATTTCTTCTCTCAGAGGGTTGTAAATCTATGGAATTCTCTACCCCAGGGAGCTGTGGACGCTGGGTCATTGAATATATTTAAGGCAGAGGTAGACAGATTTTTGAGAGATAAGGGAATAATGGGTTATGGAAAGTGGAGCTGAGTCCATAATCAGATCAGCCATGATCTTATTAAATGGCAGAGCAGGCTCAAAGGGCCTAATGGCCTACTCCTGCTCCTATTTCTTATGTTCTTAACATGATCATATTTGAGAAATTTGCTGGAGTTCTTTGAGGATGTAACGCGTAGGGTGGATAGGGGGGAACCAGTGGATGTGGTGTCTTTGGATGTCCAGAAGCACAACTTCCCTCATTAAGAATTCTAAGCCGTCTTGGAGGCTATTGAAGGCAGTATGTAGAGACTCCTGGTTGTGGGTGCCACCAAGTCTCCCATAATTATCATTTATGCCACCTGGAGGGAGGTGGCACTGGCACTTTTCACTGATTGCTAACTCATTCATTCCCAGGACTGCAGAACAGTGCCACAGGAAAGGGTAGGCAATGTAAAACATTGTACACTTCACCCTTTTTTTTTCTTGCCCACTCTGGGCACCAGCACACTTTTCACCCTCTTAAAACAACACTTCCAAAACTAACCCTATGCATTGCTTTTTGGTTAAGAGGGGCTCCAACTTGACATCTTGCACTATGGTTACCCAGCTCCCCTCAAATTACTGACATGCACAACCATAAGTATCTCAGCCTCTTTGAGGCGTGGAGAGGCACTCATCCTTGCCATAGGAGATGGTGAAGTGAACATGAAAACATATGAAATAGGAGCAGGAGTTGGCCGTTTGGTCCCTCGAGCTAGCTGCGCCATTAAATAAGATCATGGTTGATCCGATCATGTGCTCAGCTTCACTTCCTTGCCTGCGCCCCATAATCCTTTACTCCCTTATTGATCAAAAATCTGTCTATCTCCGCCTTAAATATATTCAATGACCCAGCTTCCATTGCTCTCTGGGGCAGAGAATTCCACAGATTTACAACCACCTGAGAGAAGAAATTCCTCCTCATCTCAGTATTAAATGGGCGAGCCCTTATTCTGGAACTATGTCCCCTAGTTCTAGATTCTCCCATGAGTGGGAACATCCTCTCTGCGTCTACCTTGTCGAGCCCCCTCATTATCTTATATGTTTCAATAAGATCACCTCTCATTCTTCTGAACTCCAGTGAGTACAGGCCCAACCTGCTCAACCTGTCTTCATAAGTCAATCCCTTCATCTCAGGAATCAACCGAGTGAGCCTTCTCTGAAATGCCTCCAATTCAAGTATATCATTCCTTAAATAAGGAGTCCAAAACTGTACACAGTACTCTAGGTGTGGCCTCACCAATACCCTGCACAATTGTAGCAGGACTTCCCTGCTTTTATACTCCATCCCCCTTGTAATAAAGGCCAGCAGCATTCCATTTGCCTTACTGATTACTTGCTGTACCTGCAAACTAACTTTTTGTGTTTCATGCACAAGGACTCCCAGGTCCCTCTGTACTGCAGCATTTTGTAATTTTTCTCCATTGAAATAATAATTTGCTTGTTTATGTTTTCTGCCAAAGTGGATAACCTCACACTTTCCCACATTATACTCCATCTGCCAAATTTTTGCCCACTCACTTAGCCTTTGCAGATTTTTTGTGTCCTCCTCACAACTTGCTTTCTCTGACTCTGCTTGACTGAAATATGCTTTTCCAAATGTCCTGCTACTGCTTCCTTAATAATGGACTCCAGCATTTTCCCAATGACAGATGTTCGGCTAACTGGTCTATATTTTCCTGCTTTCTGTCTGCCTCCTTTTTTAAATAGGGGCATTACATTAGCGGTTTTCCAGTCCGCTGGGACCTCTCCAGAATCCAAAGAATTTTGATAGATTAATGCATCCACTGTCTCTGCAGCCACTTCTTTTAAGACCCTAGGATGCAAGCCATCAGGTCCAGGGGACTTGTTCACCTTTAGTCCCATTATTTTACCGAGTACTTCTTCTTTAGTGACAGTGATTGTTTTAAGTTCCTCTCTCCCTATAGCCCCTTGATTGTGCATTATTGGGATGTATTTAGTGTCTTCTACCGTGAAGACCGATACAAAATATTTGTTCAAAGTCTCTGCCATTTCCCCGTTCCCCATTTTTAATTCCTCAGTCTCATCCTGTAAGGGAACAACATTTACTTTAGCCACTCTCTTCATTTTTCTATACCTGTAGAAACTCTTACTGTTTGTTTTTATATTTCTTGCTAGTTGACGTTCATACTCTATCTTCCCCCTCTTTATTATTTTTCTAGTCGTTCTTTGCTGGTTTTTAAACGTTTCCCAATCTTCTGGCTTCCAATTAATCTTGACCACTTTGTATGCCATTGTTTTCAATTTGATACCATCTTTTATTTCCTTAGTTGGCCACGGATGGTTACCCCTTTGGTGACCCCTTGCCAGCACCAAGTTACTGACTGAGCACTTGCACTGTCACACTGGCATCCCTCTGAAGCACCACACAGATACAACCTTTCACTTCCTTTTCTGTCTCCTTAATCCCAAGAGGGCGATGCTCAACCTCCTTTCCTGCACATTGATCACAGCAATAGACATCATAGGAGGGGAAAGTTGATGATAGTGAAGAGGACAATGAGAACCAAGCCACCCAAGAGTCACAGCTTCATGACACTACCATCCCTCGAGACAGCAGCACATCTCCATCTACCTCCCTCATAACACCATGCCAGTAGAATGTTGGAAGTAAGACCAGGCAGCTCAGGTGAATCCTCCAGAGATGCAGCCAGCAGCAGCTCCTTGCGAGGAACCAGCTGCCATGAGATGAAGACCACATCAGTCCCATGACTTTTCTGTACAGCATGAATAGCCAACCACCCTCTGTGATCCAGACGCTCAGGTGGCATCCAGAAGATGCAAAAGAACAGGTGCCCATTGGAGTGCTATACATGCTCCTGTGAATTTCTGACAGTGGGTAGGGGTGGTGGTATGTTGTGCTGGGTCTGAAAATCTGCTAGTAGTCCAACTCTGTGAGAAGCAGTCAGAAGCAAGTGCAGATGTTTGTGGGAAGAATAGCAACAAAAAAATATGCTGCTTCAAACAAATAATTTCTTACCTGTAGAAATCTGTATTTAAAGATCTCAGTCTCTTCTGTTTCAGGATCTCCTTGCTTCCACCTTGAACAGCTGACCCTGACAGTTGATGCAACTCAATGAACAGTGTCTAACTTATCCCAGGCACAGCAGCAGTTTAACTTTAGGAAACTCTAAGCTGCTTCTCCACTAGCTCTCACTTTAATATACTGAAATGAGGCCAGTTGCAACTCAGTGGGCAAGTCATGTGGGAGCTGCAGAAGCCCAAGGAACCTTGGAGCAAGCTGTTTAAATGTGGAAGTCGAGCGGAATTGGCTTCCACCAGACTTTCCTCACAAATAAATTTGCCAAAACTGTTTCAGCACTGCTGATGCGCCAGCATTGGCGAGGAAATTCATCCCCTTCATCTCTAAATTTAATCAAGACATCCGTGAGCTCAGACAGTGCCTTAATCCCTCCTGATAACTTTATGCGAATTAGCTCGAAAATCTATACAGAGGTATTTAACTTGCATCTTGAAAACTTTCAAGTACCTTTATCAGAATTGGTACAGCAATATGGATCACTGATGCACAAGTTCAGTTCACAGTTCTTTCGCATCCTAGATCTCAGCTGTATCTCTGGCCACTCACACCTAATTTAATAACTTTGCACATTTGTAATTATTACAAGTTATTTTTTGTTTAATTTATTGTGCACCTTATAGATATTTTGCTAAAACCTGTATCCCAAACTTGTTTTAGAGGTGTGGAAACCAGCTAGAAAAAATAAATGTGTACAGCACATTGACCCATTGCGCCCGTACCAGCTCCTTGAAAGAGCTATCCAATTAGTCCCACTCCCCAGTTCGTTCTTCGTTGCCCTGAAATCTTGTCCCTTTCAAGTATTTACCCAATTTCTTGTATCCCAAGCTTGTGTTAGAGATGTGGAACCCAGCTAGAAATTTTAAACGTGCATATGCATTTCATAGAATTATAAAGCACAGAATATTATTGGGTACAAGATAAATAAATAACTTTTCCCAAGATCATTATGGAATAGGTACTGCATAAGTTAAAGGACTGCTCCAGCCCCCAAAGTTTGTAATATTTTTGTCTGTTCATGATGATCTTTAAATCTGGAAAGGTAAAAGTGGAACTAGAGGTAGTATTATGAAAGTTAGCATTTTGACTTGGAATGTAATGTTTATCTATAAAGTAACTTGTGAATCTATTTTTGAACATTGAGCAATTTGGGGAATTGCAGAAGACTTTCAGGGACAAATTAGTGATAGCCTGTAAAGTTGCCAGTGTCACTGGCAATTGGAGTTAACGGCCCCTGAAAATGACCGCAATGATAACGGAGCAAACTTCGTCTGGGGGGGATGAAGATTGTTTGTGAAGCGCTTATCTGCCATGCAACACCATCCTGGTGGCTTTACTGGAGGTATGCGACCTGAAGTTTGTGTGCAGGTATGGCGTTCGAGCCTCGCACAGACTCTGGAAGCGAGGCTGTGGAGCTCGCAAGGAATTGTGGGCAATGAAAAAAACCTGAGAATTAAAGGGGCCATGCACACTGAAGCAATACAAATTAACATGAAGTGAAACAATGTTTTCAGCCCTTTCTGCATTAAAAAAAAAATGAACATTAAAAGGAAGTTCCAAATGTGAATATTGAGCTCTTAAAGCTGAATTTCCCTCCTAATCTCAAAAAAGGGGAAAAATGCCTCAGCTCTAACACAAATGGTCTAGCAAGCCAGGGAAAGGGCACCCAGGGTCTTATATGCAGCACTCAGCTTTGTGCAGTGGGTCAACACTGCAAAACAGGCCCTCTACCCACAAGGGCCAGGAGGTCCTCCAGAAAGTACCACACGGGAGTATATTAACGAGGCTGTCACTGCCAGCAGTGTCGCACCCACCACCTGGCTCCAGTGCCCAAAGAAGCTTCATGACCTAAGATCACTGGTCAAGGTCAGTGAATGCTTCTTCAAAAGCTCTCTCCTACCATCTGCATCACTAGCCTCACACACGGCTCAAAGCATAACCCCCACCCCCCAATCACTCACCTACCAACAATCTGCACCAGTCATGAGGCACACCTCCCATTTCTAGACTCACATAGAAACATAGAAAATAGGTGCAGGAGTAGGCCATTCGGTCCTTCGAGCCTGCACCGCTATTCAATGAGTTCATGGCTGAACATGCAACTTGGGGTACTGAAGTACCCCATTCCTGTTTTCTCACCATACCCCTTGATCCCCCCAGTAGTAAGGACTACATCTAACTCCTTTTTGAATATATTTAGTGAATTGGCCTCAACAACTTTCTGTGGTAGAGAATTCCACAGGTTCACCACTCTCTGGGTGAAGAAGTTTCTCCTCATCTCAGTCCTAAATGGTTTACCCCTTATCCTTGGACTGTGACCCCTGCTTCTGGACTTCCCCAACATTGGGAACATTCTTCCTGCATCTAACCTGTCTAAACCCATCAGAATTTTAAACATTTCTATGAGATCCCCTCTCATTCTTCTGAACTCCAGTGAATACAAGCCCAGTTGATCCAGTCTTTCTTGATATGTCAGTCCCGCCATCCCGGGAATCAGTCTGGTGAACCTTCGCTGCACTCCCTCAATAGCAAGAATGTCCTTCCTCAAGTTAGGAGACCAAAACTGTACACAATACTCCAGGTGTGGCCTCACCACGGCCCTGTACAACTGTAGTAACACCTCCCTGCCCCTGTACTCAAATCCCCTCGCTATGAAGGCCAACATGCCATTTGCTTTCTTAACCGCCTCTGTACCTGCATGCCAACCTTCAAATTTGCCATTGCAGGCCATTCTTGGCAGGAGCATGGCTGAGCCCTTGGCCAGTGATGGGTCTGAAAGGATACAAGATGCTAGTATCCTCATATGTTATCCTCTTTCTAACATGCACCTCATGCTTTCCTGCCCTCCCATCACCACAACTTCATCCGTTTGCCTTCGTCATTTCACACACCCCAAAAATGCAGCCTGCCCAGCCCAGTGGGTCAACAAGAAGAGGGAGAGGAGAGTGAAGAAAAAGAAGATTGATTTGACACTCCCAGTCACCAGCTCCTCAAGGTCAACCAGCAAAGACATTTGCAGTGTCCTCCATTGAAAGTCAGCAGCCTTCCACAGCCATGCTGCAGCTATTGGGATAGCACTGCGTGACATCACTAGCATAGGCAAAGGCACACACAAGACAGTCACTAAGAGAATGCATACGGGTGATGAGTTGATTTCTTGATGTTGTATTGAATGGATAGACGTATATAGGTGGTTTGGAACATTTGCTTTGTGGTGGCTTTTATTTCTGCATTGTAGCCAAGAGGACGTTGTGATGGTCAATAACATGGGGAAGGTAAGGTGTGGGGCTAATATTGAAAGGGGAATTGGGATTGTGGTCACCGGGACCACAGGCGGTTAATTCCATCCCGGCAAGAAAGGAGCTCTCTGGGATGCATCCTTCCATCTGATTCCTTCTTCAGCTTCCTCCTCTACAGCTTCCTTCTCTTCTGGTTCTTCCTCTTCTATGTCTTCCTCTTTCCTTTGCAAGTGGATGCTGTTAATGTGAAATGACAGCATAAAATGCTGGAAATACGCAGTTGGTTAGATAGCATCTCGACCTGAGAACTGTTTTTCTCTCCACGGATGTTGCGTGACCTGCTGAGTATTTGCAGCATGTTCTGTCTTCTCACTGGCCTTCCTGTTCCATCTGAGGCCTTGCAAGTGTCCAGCAGCACTCCTTACACACTTAAAAAAAACTTTTCCCGTTTATTGCAGCAAGCCACCACTTCAATAAAATTAAACAAAACAGTTTAAAGCCTTAAATCCAAACTTACCTGAACGATGTATGTGTCCCTCTAAGAGATGCAGACATCGCCACTGGATAACCTGACTTGCTTAGGACCCACTGCTCAGTGCAGCGCGAGGGTCGAAGTTCGTGCTTGTGACGTAAAGTTGGAGTTGCATGCCGCTATATGTCACAACGCTGCCGGTTTGTTGCTGATGGAACTGGCAGCGCAAAGGTGAGGACCAAAATGGCAGCTGCTGTGGGACCCACCTGCAGCTGTTGAAAGAGCGGCGGCCGCCTGTTTAGCGGCATTTAATGCGCTATGGAGTGGACTTAAAGCCACGTTATTTGATATTTGACAATGGTTAATAATGGAAGTAAATCTTGCTATTGAATTATGGTGGAAGTGAACACTGTGACAGTCTTATTTAATAACATTTAGGGATATTCATAAAATTGTAGCAGATGTTGTGAAATTAAGAATAGGAATTGTGATTATTCACGTCTACATGATCGTCCACAAGATAATGTTTTAGGTGTGTTGTAACATTCAAAATGCTGTAGGAAAAGCTATGTTCTGTAACAGGATCTATAGTAGTATGATTTCCTGTTTAGACCCTCTTTTACAGCAGCCTATAAACATATTGAATGTATAAATTTGAATTATATTTAGTAAATTGTATTAACAATTTTTTGATCAATTGCATTAATCAAGGCAACATTAAATCAGCACATAGCACTCAACTGTGACCATAGCAAAGCTTGACCTGACCTGTAGAAATCAATTGTAGAGAGGCAGGGAAATCATTTACTACTCCACTGATTGCTGATTTTGAGTTTCCATGTAGAAAGCTATTTCTGAGTATTTTCCGAAATATCCATATCTAACTAGGGCTACAGTATCACTTATTTATCGTCATAGTTGAAAATATCTGCAACTGAATCATAATGAGATTGCTGGCCCTTCTGGCTAGTAAATGTGTGCATTTGTCTGTTTATGAATAATAATACCTGTCTATCTGCTATTAAAATAATACTCTAATTTTGATTGCCTTTATTGTGGTTTTATTTAGGTTCTCTTTCCCACTGGAATTTGAAACTCTGACTTCACAGGTCATTCATGCCACTTTGATTATTTACAAGGAAGCAATGAAGAATCTCCTCCCAACACCGGCTAAGTCTCACTATCTGTTCAACTTGCGGGATTTTTCCCGTGTTATTCAGGGGGTGTGTCTTTCAACTCCAGCGACATCAGAAACTCCAGCTGTGATCAAGCGCCTCTGGGTTCATGAGGTGAAATCTTTATTTATGTGTTAGGGGGCTAGATCTGTTTATTAGTGATCTAATTTTCTGTGAAAATAATAAACGCTTGCTGGTAAGTTATTGGTGCTGCTATCTTGTTCTGGAAGAGAAAGAGTGGTGATTGTGAATGAATCTGTTGGCAGGTGTGTTTGTGTGTGTGTGTGATGCTTCACATGGATGAAGAGCTGTGAGATGTGTCTGAGGTGCGATGATGAAAGGTGGAATAGTGTGGGCTTTGTGAATGTTAGTGTGTAGTTAGATGGTGGATGAAGTGTGTTGAGGTTGTGATGCTGGTGGCGGTGCAGTTACTGAGAAGTGTGACTGTGCGATAGGCTCTTGACTTGCCTACTCGTGTAAATTCATAACATTTCTGTCATATATTCAACTGTCATTGTAATCCATATATAAACTGACCTAAGTTGTACACTGTGAGAACACTGACCACTAGGTGGTAAACATGTGGGAGACACTCCTAACCTGGACTTTCAGATATAAAAGGGGAAGCTCCGCCCACCTTCATCGCTTCAGTGCTGGAATAAAGGTTACTGGTCGCAGAGTGACCTTCTCTCAAGTATGGACATTTATACTATATAGTAAAGACATATCATTGGCGACGAGAAACTGGGATTTAAACCACGCGAGCATGGCCACTAGCAGCACAGACGAGAGGTACTGTGTTGATGATTGGGCCGATTTTATTGAGAGACTACAGCAAAGTTTCGTCACCAAGGAATGGCTGGGATAGGATTCGGCCGACTAACGCAGGGCTCATCTCCTGACAATTTGTGGATCCAGGACGTACTCCCTGATGAAGGACCTTCTAGCGCCAGAGAAGCTGGCGGACAAGACTTTTGAAGAGCTCAGTAAGTTGATCGGGGAACACTTTAAACCGGCAAGCAGCATGCACATGGTGAGACACCGGTTTTACACGCACCGGCGACGAGAAGGGCAAAGCGTTCCAGACTTCGTGGCAGACCTCCAGTGACTGGCGAGCCTTTGTAAGTTCCCAGATGCATGCAGAGCGGAGATGCTGCAAGACTTTTTTATTGAGAGCATCGGGCACGCTGGGGTTTTCAGGAAACTGATTGAGACCAAAGTCTTGACCCTGGAAACAGCGGCTTTGATGGACCAGACATTCATCTCAGGGGAGGAAGAGACCAGAATGATGTTTGACAAAAATCTTGGTTTAAATGCAGTAAATGGACAGGGAGTCAATATTGTTAACGCGGCACACAGTTCTCCAGGCAGACAAGGGCAATCGGACATGCCTGAGCATGTAGTTGAACCCAAAGGGGAAATTCAACACAGACAATGGCTAGCTGAACAGCGATTCATGCCATTGCAAGGGACAATGCGGCCAGTAATGGGGCCATCAACACCTATCAATGGTGCGTTTAAGGACAGTTACAGAGACAGTCAGAGACGATCGACTGGTAATGGATCTTTTGTTTCCAACAACGGCTCATGTTGGAGGTGTGGACGCAAACACCCAGCCAGAGCTTGCAGGTATCAGCAATATACCTGCAGAAATTGCAACATCAGCGGTCACTTGGCGAGTATGTGCAGGAAGCCTGCAGCCAGGTTGATGTACGAGGAGGACGGGCCCAATGTAAGCCCTATGAGGCCAAATGGACACTGGGGGAAATTGCTGGGAGCTGAAGTTCAGCGAGTTCATGTGGAGCACATATACAGTTCATACACCAGGACGCCACTGATAATGAAAGTGCTCCTCAAGTGCATCCCAGTATCAATGGAGCTAGACACGGGGGCCAGCCAGTCCCTGATGAGTATCAAACAGTTCGATAAGTTGTGGGCGTCCAAGGCCAGGAGCCCAAAATTATTGCCGATTGACGCACAGCTACGGGCATCCACAAAGGAGATCATTCCGGTGCTAGGCAGCGCCACGGTAGTCGTGACCCACTAAGATTCGGAGAACAGGTTGCCACTCTGGATTGTCCCGGGGGACGGTCCCGCACTGCTGGGGAGGAGTTGGCTTGCTGTCATGAACTGGTAATGGGGCGATGTCAATGCAATTTCTTCTGTGGAGCGAATATCATGCTCACAGGTCCTGGACAAATTTGACTAACTATTTCAACCTGGCATTGGCACTTTCATGGGGGCCAAGGTAGTGATTCACATAAACCCAGACGCCAGGCCAGTACACCACAAGGCCAGAGTGGTGCCGTACGTGATGCGGGAAAAGCTGGAAGGCGAATTGGACCGCCTGCTGAGGGAAGGCATCATCTCACCAGTCGAATTCAGTGACTGGGCGAGCCCGATTGTGCCGGTGCTCAAGGCGGATGGGTCGGTCAGGATATGTGGTGATTACAAGGCCACCATCAATCGGGTGTCACTCCAAGACCAGTACCCGCTACCGAGAGTGGAGGACCTCTTTGTGACGCTATCCGGTGGCAAACTTTTTTCAATATTGGACCTGACCTCAGCTTACATGACCCAGGAGCTGGCGAGTGAGTCGAAGAAGCTGACCACCATCACGACACACAAGGGGTTGTTTGAGTACAACAGATGTCCGTTCGGGATTCGCTCGGCTGCCTCGATCTTTCAACGAAACATGGAAAGTCTCCAAGTCGATTCCAAGGACGATGGTTTTTCAAGGCGACATCCTCATCACGGGTTGCAATACTGAAGAACACCTCCACAACCTGGAGGAGGTGCTACGCAGACTGGACCGGGTAGGTCTGCGACTTAAAAAGGTGAAGTGCATCTTCCTAGCTCCAGAGGTAGAATTCCTGGGGATGTGGGTAGCAGCATTGGTAATTAAACTTACCAATAGACAAATCTGCCACAAACACGTGAATCAAACAAAAAAGAGATTCAGCAACCCCATAGAAGAAGCAGAGGAAGAACACGATATAGAGTTCACTCCACCACAGGTGACCGAACACTGGAACATAAGAACATAAGAACATAAGAATTAGGAACAGGAGTAGGCCATCTAGCCCCTCGAGCCTGCTCCGCCATTCAACAAGATCATGGCTGATCTGGCCGTGGACTCAGCTCCACTTACCCGCCCACTCCCCATAACCCTTAATTCCCTTATTGGTTAAAAATCTATGTATCTGTGATTTGAATACATTCAATGAGCTAGCCTCAACTGCTTCCTTGGGCAGAGAATTCCACAGATTCACAACCTTCTGGCAGAAGAAATTCCTTCTCAACTCGGTTTTAAATTGGCTCCGCCGTATTTTGAGGCTGTGCCCCCTAGTTCTAGTCTCCCCGACCAGTGGAAACAACCTCTCTGCCTCTATCTTGTCTATCCCTTTCATTATTTTAAATGTTTCCATAAGATCACCCCTCATCCTTCTGAACTCCAACGAGTAAAGACCCAGTCTACTCAATCTAACACCCTCATCTCCGGAATCAGCCTAGTGAATCGTCTCTGTACCTCCTCCAACGCTAGTATATCCTTCCATAAGAAAGGTGACCAAAACTGCATGCAGTACTCCTGGTGCGGCCTCACCAATACCTTATACAGTTGCAGCAGGACCTCCCTGCTTTTGTACTCCATCCCTCTCGCAATGAAGGCCAACATTCCATTCGCCTTCCTGATTACCTGCTGCACCTGCAAACTAACTTTTTGGGATTCATGCACAAGGACCCCCCAGGTCCCTCTGCACTGCAGCATGTTGTAATTTCTCCCCATTCAAATAATATTCCATTTTACTGTTTTTTTTTTTTTCCCCCCAAGGTGGATGACCTCACACTTTCCGACATTGTATTCCATCTGCCAAACCTTAGCCCATTCGCTTAACCTATCTAAATCTCTTTGCAGCCTCTCTGTGTCCTCTACACAACCTGCTTTCCCACTAATCTTTGTGTCATCTGCAAATTTTATTACACGACACTCTGTCCCCTTTTCCAGGTCATCTATGTATATTGTAAACAGTTGTGGTCCCAGCACCGATCCCTGTGGCACACTACTAACCACCGATTTCCAACCCGAAAAGGACCCATTTATCCCGACTCTCTGCTTTCTGTTCGCCTGCCAATTCTCAATCCATGCTAATACATTTCCTCTGACTCCGCGTACCTCTATCTTCTGCAGTAACCTTTTGTGTGGCACCTTATCGAATGTCTTTTGGAAATCTAAATACACCACATCCATCGGTACACCTCTATCCACCATGCTCGTTATTTCCTCAAAGAATTCCAGTAAATTAGTTAAACATGATTTCCCCTTCATGAATCCATGTTGCGTCTGCTTGATTGCACTATTCCTATCTAGATGTCCCGCTATTTCTTCCTTAATGATAGTTTCAAGCATTTTCCCCACGACAGATGTTAAACTAACCGGCCTATAGTTCCCTGCCTTTTGTCTGCCCCCTTTTTTAAACAGAGGCGTTACATTAGCTGCTTTCCAATCCACTGGTACCTCCCCAGAGTCCAGAGACTTTTGGTAGATTATAACGAATGCATCTGCTATAACTTCCGCCATCTCTTTTAATACCCTGGGATGCATTTCATCAGGACCAGGGGACTTGTCTACCTTGAGTCCCATTAGCCTGTCCAGCACTACCCCCCTAGTGATAGTGATTATCTCAAGGTCCTCCCTTCCCACATTCCCATGACCAGCAATTTTTGGCATGGTTTTTGTGTCTTCCACTGTGAAGACCGAAGGAAAATAATTGTTTAAGGTCTCAGCCATTTCCACATTTCCCATTATTAAATCCCCCTTCTCATCTTCTAAGGGACCAACATTTACTTTAGTCACTCTTTTCCTTTTTATATATCGGTAAAAGCCAAGTGGAGGAGAGCCTAGTCACTGTTGACAGTCCGGACAGACCTGAGACACCGCAAACAGCAAACACTCAGGCCAACGCCCAACAACCGGAGCCCCAACTCAGACACTCTACAAGGGAGCGTAAACCACCAGAGAGACTTAACCTGTGATCCCACTAAGACTTTGGGGGGGAGGTGATATCATATATTCAACTGTCATTGTAATCCATATATAACCTGACCTAAATTGTATACTGTGAGAACACTGACTACTAGGTGGTAAACTTGTGGGAGACACTCCTAATCTGGACTTACAGATATAAAAGGGGAAGTTCCACCCACCTTCATCACTTCAGTGCTGGAATAAAGGTTACTGGTCATAGAATGACCTTCTCTCAAGTATGGGCCTCGTGTACATTTATACTATATTTCTTGCTGCACTGGAGCCATGTCCTGGGGATAGGGCTCCTGGCTGTGACATCCGCAGCGACCTCCTCCCACATCTGCTGCATTATTTGCTTCTGTGGCCTCCTTTCCCGCTGTGGTACAGGACATGCCTCCTCCTCTGTACCTCATTTACCAGGACCTCCAGTCCCACTTATGAGAACCCGTGCGTCCCTTGGTCCGTGAGTCATCCTGAAATGTGTCGCTAACTGTCGTTGACCATAGCCCAGGCTTTAACTTAGTTAATATAATGCGTACAATTATTTACCTGTTATATTTCACTTGCATTTTTTTAAATGGTTAGAGTTATTCTACCTTGCATAAAATTTCAGTTTTTGTTGTTGAAGTGTAATGGAATGTGATTCTAAGATCTGATTAGTTGCTAGTAAGAACATGATTGATAATGCCACATGATTATCACAGTGCACGCAGGAGACAATTTGAAATGCTATAATCATTCATTCATGCAGGCGCAAAATGGTTTATCCTTTCTTTCCTATTTGTTCCATTTTTCTGCTGCTCTTGATTTTGTATACTTTCTCAGATACACACTGATACACATGATCCAGTTGCTGCAACCATTCAAATGTCACAAAATAAGAAAGCAATGCAAAAATATGAATGTAAAGTTTCACTTGTCACTAGATTCTGGGGCCAAAATTGCCCCTTTCTATAAGGCCCGTGGCCGCCTCAAAGCGGCGGCTACAGGTTGGTGAAGACTGGCCGCCAATTCTTTATAAATGGCCCTTCCTCAGTTTTGGAGCGGTGTAGGGAACCGCTCCGCCCGTTTTCCCGTCGTGGCATGCACACACTGACCTCATACTGACTGGCGGCGACTCCTTCCCGAAATTGCCCACATGGGAAATTGCCCCTTTTGAAAATTGCCCCTGCAGGAGCCGGTCGGTGCCCCCGACAGTTTTGCTGTCGGTACCCTTTCTGTGGCTTGGTAGAGTGGCCCTTAAAGGGGAGGTGGTGCTGCCGGCCGCTCCATGCTTTTTTTTGTCGGCTGACTGCCAGGTCGGGTCGACAATTATGGACGCGGGTTCGGCCGGGCCGCCAACAAGCAACCTGGCACCCCCTCTTGGATGCCAGGCGGCTGGTCCGGCTGAAACCCTCTCTGGTGGCCCAGTGTTTGCCACTAAAGTGGCTGCAGAGTTCGCAGCGGCCCTCCCTTTTAACTGAAGGGGAGGGACGTTGTGACGCACCAGTGCGATGACATCATCAGTGCGGCGCTGATGATTTGTAACATTGGCCACTACGACCCGCCCCCACTTCCGCCCCACTAGTGACGGCCACTCTGCCCTGATGAGGAGGCTACTTCCACCTCTCTCCAAAAAAAGCACGAAGTGCTGAATTTCTCCGGTTTAACCGCCCTGTGCATTGGGGCAGCTGGAACACTTCAAGAGCGGTAGGTGCGACTCGTTTCAAGCACTGGGCAATTTCTGCCCCAGAAAGCAATGAGAATTTAAAAGAGAACAGATCAAATTATATTTGTATTTTTGGAGTCTGCAGTATATCAGTTTTTTGTTTCTTTGGATTTTTAAAATCCTCCTTATGTTGCCAATGTTTGTGCCACGCATTTAGTACTGCCATTAAAATTTAGGCCATAATTATTCCAAACATTTCTATTTACATCTTGTGGAGGAAGATTGAGGTAACAATGAAGAGATGCCTGGCAGGTGAGGGTGCAACAGAGTTGGATCTGAATATATAGGCAGAGGAGTATTTACCTGAATTGTAAAAAGAGCTGCCTTTATAGAATGCAATTCACTCGAGAGGATTTGACAGAGTTGTGCCTGGTCACCAACCAAAATTCATTATCGGCACATCGCTACCAATAGCTATCAAGGCCTTCACACCACAGCACTCAACGTTTATGCCTCAATCTCATTCCAATGTGCCACAATGGACATCAAAAATATGAGTTGAATTGCAATGCATAGATGCATTTCTTGATAGAGCAAGGACCTTTGTCACATTTCCCAGGACAGCCAGCAACAGTATGAAAGAGCATACCACCTTTATACAGGATTCCTCAAAGTCCGGGACATCATTGATGGTACCCAATTGCCCCTATAGGCCCCTGCACACAATAGCTGTCAATAGTCAACAGCTATGCCTGACTGGCTGCTGCATTTCCTACAAAAGCAACAGAGAATCAACTTCAAAAGTTATTTGTTGCTTGTAAAGTGTTTTAGGCTATCTTGAGGATATAAAAGGTGCTACATAAATGCAAGCCATTTGTTTTTCTTTTTATTGCTCTCACAATTATTCAAAATTAATTATAATTTCTTTGTGTCTGAAATGTAGGTTTTACGAGTCTATTATGATCGTTTGGTGGATGATGGAGATCGAGCTTGGCTTGTTGACTGTCTCAAAGAAGTGATGGAGAGTCAGATGGAGGAGAACTTTGATGAACTTTTCATACACCTTGGCATGAATAGTGATGGCAAAGTGATGGAAGATGAACTTCGCAGCCTTATGTTCTGTGATTTCAGTGACCCGAAAGGTGAAGACAAGGGCTATAGAGAAGTTTTTGATAACATAAATTTACGAAAAGTGATTGAGAGTAATTTGGAGGAGTTTAATAACCTTAGTAAAAAGCCTATGAATCTGGTTGTATTCAGATTTGCAATTGAGCACGTCTGTCGAATTTCCCGTATTCTAAAGCAGCCCCATAGCCATGCCCTTTTGGTGGGAGTTGGAGGCAGTGGGCGCCAATCACTAACCCGGCTTGCAACACATATGGCTGACTACATTCTGTTTCAAGTGGAAATTTCCAAGAGTTATGGCTCTAATGAATGGCGAGAAGATTTAAAACAAATATTCCGAAAAGCTACCGAAGCTGAGATGCAAGGCGTATTTTTATTTACCGACACTCAGATTAAACGGGAGTCATTTCTAGAAGACATCAGCAATTTATTGAATGCGGGGGAAGTGCCAAATCTCTTTCCTGTGGATGAGAAACAGGAGGTTTGTGAACGTATGCGTCTAATTGACCGTCAAAGAGATAGATCAAAGCAGACTGATGGGAGTCCATTGGCACTTTTCAACATGTTTATTGAGCGCTGTCGTAATCAGTTACATGTGGTTTTAGCAATGAGTCCAATTGGAGACGCATTCCGCAACAGGCTAAGGATGTTCCCAGCACTTGTCAACTGCTGTACCATAAACTGGTTTCAGGTAAATGTCTCAGTTAATATGTTTATTTGACCTAGGAACATGAGAACATATGAACAGGAGAAGGCCATTTAGCCTCTCGAGCCTGTTCTGCCTTCATTGAGATCATGGCAAATCTATGATCTAACTCCATATACCTACCTTTGCTCCATATCCCTTAATACCGTTGGTTAATAAAAATCTATCAATCTCAGATTTAAAATTAACAATTGACCTAGCATCAACTGCCATTTGCAGAAGAGAGTTCCAAACTTCTACCACCCTTTGCGTGTAGATGTGTCTCTTCACATCCCTCTTGAAAAGCCTGACTCTAACCTTTAGGCTGTCTTCTAGTCCTAGACTCCCCAACCAGCGGAAATAATTTCTCTCTATCTACCCTATCAGTTCCCCTTAATATCATGAAAACTTCGATCATATCACCCCTTAACCATCTAAATTCCAGGAATAAAACCCTAGTTTGTGAAATCTCTCGCAATTTAACCCTTGGAGTCCAGATATCATTCAGGTAAATCTACGCTGCAGTCCCTCAAAGGCCAATATGCCTTTCCTAAAATGTGGTGCCAGAACTGAAAACAGTACTCCAGGTGCAGTCTATGGCTTTCTAGCATAACTTCTACCCCTTTGTATTCCAGTTCTCTAGATATAAAGCCCAGCATCCCATTAGCATATTTGATGATGATCTGTACCTGTCCATGACTTTTTAATGATCTATCTACATGAACCCGGAAGTCTCTTTGGACCTCCACTATTTCTAGCTTATCACCATTTAGAAAGTACTCTGATCTATCCTTTTTAGGTTCCAGGTGGGTGACCTCACACTTGCCTATATTGAAATCAATTTGCCATAGTTTAGCCCATTCAATTAATCTATTAATATCTCTTTGTAATTTTATGCTTTCATCTACACTGCTTACAATGCAAATTTACATTGGCAAATTTGGATATGTGGTTCTCTATTCCATCATCTAGGCTGTTAATAAATATGCTGAATAGTTGAGACCCCAACCCATCCCTGTAGGACAACCTGCCAATTCAAGTACTTGCCCATTATGCCTACTCTCTGGATCCGAAATTGCCCCTTTCCTTAAGGCCCCTTAACACCGGAAAGTGGCGACCACGCTGCGGAGTGCAATGGCTGCCGACTTTTCGTGTAATGGCTACCATTATCAAAATTCCGCTCTTGTGTTATTCCGGCGGTGCCCCACTCCCCCTTACCGCTCTGTTGCTGCTGATCCATCCTAAGTGCGTCATCACAGTGTGCACCGCTGATCTATCCCCTTAACGGTGAAATTCCGCCGTGAAAATATTCGGCCCGCTCAGCGGTGCCAAAACAAGTTTTTTCGCAGTGGTCCAGTGAGGCTGTGGCTTTCTACAATGGCGGTGCGGCTCTCCTTAAAGGGGGAGGACCTATTGCTGCTGCCGCCATTTTTTTTGTCAGCTGACTGCCTGTCAGTCCGACAATTATGCCCCCGGTTTTGGCCGGGCCGCCAACAGGCAGCCTGGCAACCCCTCGTGGGTGCCAGGCCACTGGCCCAGCCGAAACGATTCCTGGTGGCCCAGTGGACCAAAGTTTGAAGATCGCGCCAGCTGTCCCCTTTAAGTGAATGGGAGAGCCATGGTAACGCGCTGCCATGATGACGTCATTGCGGCGGCCACTTTGCACCCCCCCAATTTCCGCCCCTCAAGTGTTGTCTCCACCGCATATCCGCCCCCATTAAGAACGACTTCCGGATCTGAGTGAAAAAAATCCAAAGAGCAGAATTTCGTTCAAGAGGCGACCTCAATCATCATGGCAGTGAAAACCCTCAAAACGGGTTGCATGCGCCCCGTTTTGGGTGGGGGGGGTGCAATTTCGGCCCCTGTCTCCTGCTGCTCAGCCAATTTCCTAAGCAGGTCAATAATTTGCCTTCAATTCCAAGAGCTTCAACTTTAGTTAACAGTCTCTTATGAGGGACTTCATTGAATGCCTTTTGGAATCCATATAAACAACATCCATAGACTTCCCCTGTCCACTTCTTTAGTCACCTCTTCAAAAAATTCAATCAGGCTTGTCAGGCGTGTCCTACGCTTTACAAATCCATGCTGGTTCTCTCTGATCGGTTAAAAATGTTCAACATGTTCAGCCACTCTATTCTTAATTATAGACTTAATTATATAATTTTGTCACAACAGATGTTAGGCTAACTGGTCAATAATTCCCTGGTTTCCCTTTCTTAAATAGTGGACTTTTTTTACACAGTGAGTGGTTAGGATCTGGAATGTACTGCCTGAAAGGGTGGTGGAGGCAGACTCAATCACAGCTTTCAAAAGGGAGTTGGATAAGTACCTGAAAGAAAATATTTTGCAGGGCTACTGGCAAAGGACGGGGGAGAGGGACTACATGCTTGTCTAATCTCTGGATTTATGTATTCTGCTGCTTCACAGCTGCCGCCAAGGGGTCTATACACAACTCCCACCACTGTCTTATATCCTTTTCTGTTTCTTCATTCTACCCATAAAGTCTCCACTGCCTGCTTATCTCTCGTCATATCCTCTCTTATTATTGAAGTAATTTCATCCTTAATCATCAAGGCTACTTCTCCCCAATGGCCCCGCTAAACTGCACGCATGGTCACGCACTTATCTGCAAGGTCCCGTGTAGGCTGCTCACTGGCTTTTACATTATAAATACCATGCATGTGCAAAAATTTAAAGGGACTGCACATTAAAAGAAACAGGCCACACAGAACAGCACAGCTACAGGGAACATTGACCCTCCCCCTCTACCAGTTTCCCTATTCTTTCTGTCGACCTTATAACCTGGTATATTCAGTTTGCAGTCCTGACCATCTTGCATCGAAATAAAGTAAATGAGTTGACGGCACAAATCATTACAAATGGGTATGATTTGGTGGCCATTACAGAAACGTGGTTGCAGGGTGGCCAAGACTGGGAATTAAACATACAGGGGTATCTGACGATTCGGAAAGATAGACAAGAAGGGAAAGGAGGTGGGGTAGCTCTGTTAATAAAGGATGATATCAGGGCAGTTGTGAGAGACGATATTGGCTCGAATGAACAAAATGTTGAATCATTGTGGGTGGAGATTAGAGATAGTAAGGGGAAAAAGTCACTGGTGGGTGTAGTTTATAGGCCCCCAAATAATAACTTCACGGTAGGGAGGGCAATAATCAACGGAATAATGGAGGCATGTGAAAAAGGAATGGCAGTAATCATGGGGGACTTTAACCTACATATCGATTGGTCAAATCAAATCGCACGGGGTAGCCTGGAGGAGGAATTCATAGAATGCATACGGGATTGTTTCTTAGAACAGTATGTTACAGAACCTACAAGGGAGCAAGCTATCTCAGATCTGGTCCTGTGTAACGAGGCAGGAATAATAAACGATCTCCTAGTAAAAGATCCTCTCGGAATGAGTGATCACAGTATGGTTGAATTTGTAATACAGATTGAGGATGAGGAAGTAGTGTCTCAAACGAGCGTACTATGCTTAAACAAAGGGGATTACAGTGGGATGAGGGCAGAGTTGGCTAAAGTAGACTGGAAACACAGACTAAACGGTGGCACAATTGAGGAACGGTGGAGGACTTTTAAGGAGCTCTTTCATAGTGCTCAACAAAAATATATTCCAGTGAAAAAGAAGGGCGGTAAGAGAAGGGATAACCAGCCGTGGATAACCAAGGAAATAAAGGAGAGTATCAAATTAAAAACCAATGCGTATAAGGTGGCCAAGGTTAGTGGGAAACTAGAAGATTGGGAACATTTTAAATGACAACAAAGAATGACTAAGAAAGCAATCAAGAAAGGAAAGATAGATTACGAAGGTAAACTTGCGCAAAACATAAAAACGGATAGTAAAAGCTTTTACAGATGTATAAAACGGAAAAGAGTGACTAAAGTAAATGTTGGTCCCTTAGAAGATGAGAAGGGGTATTTAATAATGGGAAATGTGGAAATGGCTGAGACCTTAAACAATTATTTTGCTTCGGTCTTCACAGTGGAAGACACAAAAACCATGCCAAAAATTGCTGGTCACAGGAATGTGGGAAGGGAGGACCTTGAGACAATCACTATCACTAGGGGGGTAGTGCTGGACAGGCTAATGGGACTCAAGGTAGACAAGTCCCCTGGTCCTGATGAAATGCATCCCAGGGTATTAAAAGAGATGGCGGAAGTTATAGCAGATGCATTCGTTATAATCTACCAAAAGTCTCTGGACTCTGGGGAGGTACCAGCGGATTGGAAAACAGCTAATGTAACGCCTCTGTTTAAAAAAGGGAGCAGACAAAAGGCAGGTAACTATAGGCCAGTTAGTTTAACATCTGTAGTGGGGAAAATGCTTGAAACTATCATTAAAGAAGAAATAGTGGGACATCTAAATAGGAATAGTGCAATCAAGCAGACGCAGCATGGATTCATGAAGGGGAAATCATGTTTAACTAATTTACTGGAATTCTTTGTGGATATAACAAGCATGGTGGATAGAGGTGTACCGATGGATGTGGTGTATTTAGATTTCCAAAAGGCATTCGATAAGGTGCCACACAAAAGGTTACTGCAGAAGATAAGGGTATGCGGAGTCAGAGGAAATGTATTAGCATGGATAGAGAATTGGCTGGCGAACAGAAAGCAGAGAGTCGGGATAAATGGGTCCCTTTCGGGTTGGAAATCGGTGGTTAGTGGTGTGCCACAGGGATCGGTGCTGGGACCACAACTGTTTACAATATACATAGATGACCTGGAAGAGGGGACGGAGTGTAGTGTAACAAGATTTGCAGATGACACAAAGATTAATGGGAAAGCGGGTTGTGTGGAGGACACAGAAAGGCTGCAAAGAGATTTAGATAGGTTAAGCGAATGGGCTAAGGTTTGGCAGATGGAATACAATATTGGAAAGTGTGAGGTCATCCACCTTGGAAAAAAAAACAGTAAAAGGGAATATTATTTGAATGGGGAGAAATTACAACATGCTGCGGTGCAGAGGGACCTGGGGTTCCTTGTGCATGAATCCCAAAAAGTTAGTTTGCAGGTGCAGCAGGTAATCAGGAAGGCGAATGGAATGTTGGCCTTCATTGCGAGAGGGATGGAGTTCAAAAGCAGGGAGGTCCTTCTGCAACTGTATAGGGTATTGGTGAGGCCGCACCAGGAGTACTGCGTGCAGTTTTGGTCACCTTACTTAAGGAAGGATATACTAGCTTTCGAGGGGGTACAGAGACGATTCACGAGGCTGATTCCAGAGATGAGGGGTTACCTTATGATGATAGATTGAGTAGACTGGGTCTTTACTCGTTGGAGTTCAGAAGGATGAGGGGGGATCTTATAGAAACATTTAAAATAATGAAAGGGATAGACAAGATAGAAGCAGAGAGGTTGTTTCCACTGGTCGGGGAGACTAGAACTAGGGGACACAACCTCAAAATACGGGGGAGCCAATTTAAAACCGAGTTGAGAAGGAATTTCTTCTCCCAGAGGGTTGTGAATCTGTGGAATTCTCTGCCCAAGGAAGCAGTTGAGGCTAGCTCATTGAATGTATTCAAGTCACAGATAGATAGATTTTTAACCAATAAGGGAATTAAGGGTTACGGGGAGCGGGCGGGTAAGTGGAGCTGATTCCACGGCCAGATCAGCCATGATCTTGTTGAATGGCAGAGCAGGCTCGAGGGGCTAGATGGCCTACTCCTGTTCCTAATTCTTATGTTCTTATGTTCTTATGTTTGCAGCCATGTCTCAGTAATGGCTACCATGTCGTTCAAGTTGAATTTGTGCCTGCATTGTATTTTTTAGAGAACGCTTATTTGGGCCACATACTCTAACCTGTCCTTTTGCTCTAATGTTTTTTTTCTCACATTTGTTGTTTCTTTCTCCTAATTTATTTACTTTACATCTTTTAGTTTTCTCTTTATCTATAGTGCCCAAAGCACAATTTCTGACTATTGCTCTACTCTCTTCCCTTTAGTTTGTTTTAGAATGATTATTTATACTATGCCCTCCCCATCCCCCATGTACTAGTTAAAAGTCCTTGTGACCACCCTATTCATCCTTTCTAGCCTGGTTCTGCTGGAGCCTGTCCTAATGGTACAGTTGCTTCCTGTCCCAGTATTGGTGCCAGTGTCCCATGAAATGGAAGCCCTCTTTCCCACACCACTCCTTCCATCATGTGTTCACTTCCTTAATCTACTTATCCCTATGCTAATTTTCACGTGGCTCAGGGATTAATCCATCGATTATAACCTTTGAGGTCCTGTTTTTTAATTTAGCTCCTAGCTCCTGGTACTCTCTTGCCTCATTTTGCCTCCTAACATGGACCACATCGACTGGATCCTCCTCCTCCCTCTCCAATGTCCTTTCAAGCTGGTCTGAGATGTCCCTCACCCTGGTACCAGATAGGTCTGAAGCAACCTGTCCAGATACTCCTTCCCTTTCCTTTCATGTCAGAGTGTCTCCAATTCATACTCAGCTCGATGACTCTGACTCTGAGCTGGAGTGATTCGAGGCGGAGACATCTACTGCAGACATGTTTGCTCAGGACAGTCTTGCGGTTGACAAACTTCCACACATTGCAGTCCAGACACACAACCTGCTCTGCCATATCTTAGTATTTATTTATTTATGGATAATTACCTTTTAGTCTGTTTAATAATTTTTTTATACACTAACTTGCACTAAGCATTAAAACACTGAACAGACCGTCCCATTTGTTTTCTCTTAACAATGGCCTAGAAATTGCATTCCAAGGCATGCCTCCGGAGTACGCCTCCAACCCGTGAAACATTTATGAATTTACCTCTAGGCGCCCAGGCTACGAAGAGTTGCAGTCTCAAGGTGGATGGCAGCGTAGTGGCCCACGGATCCCAGGGACACAGGCGGTTCGGAAGCGTCCCTGGTATCACTTGGGCCTGGTCCTCCAATGGCAAAGGAGGATTTTGTTGCAATAGTTTACAAAGCGAATCGCCTAATGATATGCAATGGAATCCCCAAATAATTATACTATGTGCAGAATTCTATTAATTATCAATGTACTTATTTGTAATTTTATTCATTAGTCCCTTCGTTGCATCAACCTCAACAGATATTTAATTTTTTGATAAATAATTTTAAACATCTTATCCAGACCAATATTTGCATAAATTCATTTAAAGAGTATGGGGGAGAAATTCGGTCATGTCTCTGTTGTGGCGTTAATCCAGGCGGTACGGTACTATTAGCACCTTGAAAAAGTTTGTGCCTCCCACCCAAAAATTCGTCAGAATCGGTCGAAGAGCTGACAGGGTCGATAAATCTGGCGTTATACACCAGAGCTGGGGGCGGGGGGAGTGGGAACGATAACAAAAGTTTGGTCGGTACATGTTGCGGACCCATTGCGCATGTGCGGAACTCCTAATCAGATCCCGGGAAAAAACGAATCTTAAAAGTGCAGTATAGTAATGTATCCATTAAAGTTTTCAAAATCACTTGTTTTCAACCTGTACTGTTATGTGTGTCTGCCGCTGCAAACTCGGAGGCTCACCACCGTGCTGTGTGTAAACGTTGCACTGACTGTGACCTCCGAGGGAAGCGCTTCCTCATCCCTTTAAGTAGCCACCAGTTAACGACTCTGCAAGCCTGGACCAACTGTTTTTCCAGACATCGTCATTGGCAGTCACTAAATGAGGTGGCCGCACCTAATTTACCAACCGGGGCGTAAGTGTGAGCATTGCACCAGGACTTACTTCAGGAATTTACTAATCATCAGCAGCCAGGCACGATTGGCTTGTGCCCCTGGTGAGCCTCTAATTAACTTCCCGTCAGGGCTCTAAAAGCTGTGCGCCTTGTCG
The DNA here is from genome assembly GCF_044704955.1 of Pristiophorus japonicus. Taxonomy (NCBI): domain Eukaryota; kingdom Metazoa; phylum Chordata; class Chondrichthyes; family Pristiophoridae; genus Pristiophorus; species Pristiophorus japonicus. The sequence goes on along the minus strand of NC_091979.1, from coordinate 150,486,417 downwards.
ATAACCTCTTACTCTCCCATAGCTGTTAACGTATATGATGTAATTGGCAATACGGAGACATGGCTCCAGAGTGACCAAGGCTGGGAACTCAACATCCAGGAATTTTCAATATTCAGGAAGGATAGACAGAAAGAAAAAGGAGGTGGGATAGCGTTGCTGGTTAAAGAGGAGATTAACGCAATAGTACGGAAGGACATTAGCTTGGATGATGTGGAAACTGTATGGGTAGAACTGCGGAACACCGAAGGGCAGAAAACGCTAGTGGGAGTTGTGTACAGACCACCAAACAGTACTAGTGAGGTTGGGGATGGCATCAAACAGGAAATTAGGGATGCATGCAATAAATGTATAGCAGTTATCATGGGTGACTTTAATCTACATAGAGATTGGGCTAACCAAACTGGTAGCAAAACAGTGGAGGAGGATTTCCTGGAGGGTATAAGGGATGGTTTTCTCGACCAATATGTCGAGGAATCAACTAGAGAGCTGGCCATCCTGGACTGGGTGTTGTGTAATGAGAAAGGATTAATTAGCAATCTTGTTGAGCGAGGCCCCTTGGGGAAGAGTGACTATAATAGGATAGGATTCTTCATTAAGATGGAGAGTGACACAGTTAATTCAGAGACTAGGGTCCTGAACTTAAAGAAAGGTAACTTCGATGGTATGAGACGTGAATTGGCTAGGATAGACTGGTGAATGATACTTAAAGGGTTGACGGTGGATAGGCAATGGCAGACATTTAAAGATCACATGGATGAACTTTAACAATTGTACATCCCTGTCTGGCATAAAAATAAAACTGGGAAGGTGGCTCAACCGTTGCTAACACGGGAAATTAAGGATAGTGTTAAATCCAAGGAAGAGGCATATCAATTAGCCAGAAAAAACAGCAAACCTGAGGACTGGGAGAAATTTAGAATTCAGCAGAGGAGGACAAAGGGTTTAATTAGGAGGGGGAAAATAAAGTATGAGAGTAAGCTTGCAGGGAACATAAAAACTGACTGCAAATGCTTGTACTTTGGTTCTGTCTTCACTAAGGAAGACACAAATAACCTTCCAGAAATACTAGGGGACCGAGGGTCGAGTGAGAAGGAGGAACTGAAGGAAATCCTTATTAGGTGGGAAATTGTGTTCGGGAAATTGATGGGATTGAAGGCTGATAAATTCCCAGGGCCTGATAGTCTGCATCCCAGAATACTTAAGGAAGTGGCCCTGGAAATAGTGGATGCATTGGTGGTAATTTTCCAACATTCTATAGACTCTGGATCAGCTCCTATGGATTGGAGGGTAGCTAATGTAACCCCACTTTTTAAAAAAGGAGGGAGACAGAAAATAGGGAATTATAGACCGGTTAGCCTGACATCGGTAGTGGAGAAAATGTTGGAATCAATTATTAAAGATGTAATAGCAGCGCATTTGAAAAGCAGCGACAGGATTGGTCCAAGTCAGCATGGATTTATGAAAGGGAAATCATGCTTGACAAATCTTCTAGAATTATTTGAGGATGTAATCAGTGGATGTTTGTATTTGGACTTTCAGAAGGCTTTTGACAAGGTCCCACACAAGAGATTAGTGTGCAAACATAAAGCACATGGTATTGGGGGTAATGTATTGACGTGAAGAGAAAACTGGTTGGCAGAGAGGAAGCAAAGAGTAGGAATAAACGGGTCCTTTTCAGAATGGCAGGTAGTGACTAGTGGGGTACTGCAAGGTTCAGTGCTGGGGCCCCAGCTATTTACAATATACATTAATGATTTAGATGAAGAAATTGAATGTAATATCTCCAAGTTTGCAGATGACATGAAACTGGATGGAAGTGTGAGCTGTGAGGAGAATGCTAAAAGGCTGCAGGCTAACTTGGACAGGTTAGATGAGTGGGCAGATGCAGTATAATGTAGATAAATGTGATGTTATCCACTTTGGTGGCAAAAACAGGAAGGCAGAATATTATCTGAATAGTGACAGATTCGGAAAAGGGAAGGTGCATCGAGACCTGGGTGTCATGGTACATCAGTCATTGAAAGTTGGCATGCAGGTATAGCAGGCAGTGAAGAAGGCAAATGGCATGTTGGCCTTCATAGCTAGAGGATTTGAGTATAGGAGCGGTTGTACAGGGTCTTGGTGAGGCCACACCTTGAATATTGTGTACAGTTTTGGTCTCCTAATCTGAGGAAAGACATTCTTGCTATTGAGGGAGTGCAGCGAAGGTTCACCAGACTGGTTCCCGGGATGGCAGGACTGACATATGGATCAACTAGGCTTATATTCACTGGAATTTAGAAGAATGAGAGGGGATCTCATAGAAACATACAAAATTCTGACGCGATTGGACAGGTTAGATGCAGGAAGAATTTTCCCGATGTTGGGGGAAGTCCAGAACCAGGGGTCACAGTCTAAGGGTAAGGGATAAGCCATTTAGGACTGAGATGAGGAGAAACTTCTTCATTCAGAGAATTGTGAACCTGTGGAATTCTCTACCACAGAAAGTTGTTGAGGCCAGTTCGTTAGATATATTCAAAAGGGAGTTAGATGTGGCCCTTATGACTAAAGGGATCAAGGGATATGGAGAAAAAGCATGAATGGGGTACTGAAGTTGCATGATCAGCCATGATCATATTAAATGGTGGTGCAGGCTCGAAGGGTCAAATGGCCTACTCCTGCACCTATTTTCTATGTTTCGATGTCTATGTTAATGCTCCCTCTGGCCACTAACTGCGATGTTAGACAACCGAAAATCCAGCCATATGTATATAATTTTGGATTTTTAAATGTTTTATTTAAGCCATATTTAACCCTTACACTGATGAAAGCAGGCCCTATGCCTGCTTTTACCAGCCGTAAGTGTTGCGTGGCCAATTGCTGGGCAGTTGTTGGGCAAATAGTGCAACTCTGTGCCAGCAATACTCATTTTTGAGTTGGTTCGAATGATCTGTCAAAGTGTACCTTGACAGATCGCAATTTCAGGATTTCACATGTGGAAATCCAGAACTTCTGGAGTCTTTTAGAGGAATACGACGGCGTACTCTGAGAGTATGCTGTCGAAGACGCTGCAATTTCAGGGTCATTAAATAGATTCCTATCCCTTCTTGGAAATACTTAAATTTTGCTTTGTACTAGGAGTTGTACATTAGGTTTGAGACTACCTTATTGTGATGGTCTCACACATTGGGCATGATTTTAACTCTTACCACTGGGTCCAAAACGGGTGATAGTGAATTGGCTACCTATTTTACACTTCGCCCAATTTTCTTTTCCATTGGCAACTGTTGTTATCATTATCTCAAGATTTCCAAGTAGAGAGAAAGCTGTTTAAGCAAATAAGAGAGACTGCAGGAATTTGTGATGCAATAATCATGGACATTTTCAGTGTGTCAGAGGTAATGTGGACTGACCGGAACAATCAATGGAATGAAACAAACATTTTCATAAACATAATCAGTGACTGCTTCTTAATTATTGGACACAGATTTAAGATAATTGGCAAAAATGCCAGAGGTGAGATGAGGAGAATTTTTTTTTTTACGAAGCAAATTATTATTATCTGGAATGCACTGTCTGAAAGCGTAATGCAAGCAGATTAAATAGTAACTTTCAAAAGAGAATTGGATAAATACTTGAAGGGGACAAAATTGCAGAGCTGTGGGTAAAGGGTAGGGGAGTAGGACTCATTGGATAGCTCTTTCAAAGAGCTGCCATAGATGCGATGGACTGAATGGCCTCATTCTGTGCTGTAAGATTCCATGGGATAAAAATTTGTGGCCACCACGAGAATTGTTGCTGTCACTGCGGCCTTGGGTTAACAGCTGCTGAAAATGGATGAAGTAGTACAATGGAAAAATTAGCGCTGGGGCTAAAGATTTTTAGGCCAGCACTAACTTACCAATTAACGGCCTCCTGGTTGCTTTAATGCAGGCACCAGAGGTGAAGTTGCTGTCCAGGAGTGGCTTTCAATGTTCCAACAGCTACCGGACGCGAGGCAATAGAGTTGCGGGAAATTAAAAGGGCACTGCATTAAAAGGACAATGCCTTCTGAACGAATAAACATTAAAATAAAGTGAAAAAAATGCAGTTTTTTGCCCTCACTGCCTTAAAAAACAGTAAAAGAAGTCCCAAATGGGAGTTTTAAGTTCTTAAAGCTGAATTCCCTTCCAAACCTCAAAAAATGGAAAAAGTGCATCAGCATGAACACAAATCGCTCAGCAAGCCACGGCAGGAGCGCCCAGAGTCTCGCATGCAGCACTCCAGCTTTGTGTATGAGGCCAACACCGCAAGAGAGGTCCTCTACCTACAGGAGCCAGGAGGCCCTCCAGAAACACAAATGTAGGATGACATCACTAAGGCTATCATTGCCAGCAGTGTCGCTCCAGCAATCTGGCTCTGCTGCCCAAAGGAAGCTTCACGACCACAGCCTCACACACTGCTCAATGCACGATCGCCCACTCCCCCAATTACTCAACTACCAGCAACTTGTACCAATCACGAGGTATACCTCCCATTCTTAGCCTCACCGCACCCCTTTGGAGTAGACGGTGCAGGCCATTCTTGACAGGGGCATGGCTGAGCCATTGGCCATCGTCAAGGCAGAAAGGATACAAGATGCTGGTATCCTTATACATTATCCTCTTTCTGGCATGCACCTCTTGCTTTCCCGCACTCTTCTCACCACAACTTCATCCTTGTGCTATCCTCATTTCACACAACAACAACTGTATTTATATTATCGTCATAGGCAGTCCCTCGGAATCGAAGAAGACTTCCACTCTTAAAATGAGTTCTTAGGTGGCTGAACAGTCCAATATAAGAACCACAGTCTCTGTCACAGGTGGGACAGATAGTTGTTGAGGGAAGGGGTGGGTGGGACTAGTTTGCCGCATACTCTTTCCGCTGCCTGTGCTTGATTTCTGCATGCTCTCGGCGATGACACTCGAGGTGCTCAGCGCCCTCCCGGATGCACTTCCTCCACTTAGGGCAGTCTTTGGCCAGAGACACCCAGGTGTCAGTGGGGATGTTGCACTTTATCAGGGAGGCTTTGAGGGTATACTTGTAACGCTTCTTCTGCCCACCTTTGGCTCGTTTGCCATGAAGGAGTTCCGAGTAGAGCGCTTGCTTTGGGAGTCTCATGTCTGGCATGTGAACAATGTGGCCTGCCCAACGGAGCTGATCAAGTGTGGTCAGCTTCAATGCTGGGGATGTTTGCATCTGTCCTCCCAGGGGATTTGTAGGATCTTGTGGAGACATCATTGGTGGTATTTCTCCAGCGACTTGAGGTGTCTACTGTACATGGTCCATGACTCTGAGCCATACAGGAGGGTGGGTATTACTACAGCCCTGTAGACCATAAGCTTGGTGGAAGATTTGAGGGCCTGGTCTTCAAACACTCTTTTCCTCAGGTGGCTGAAGGCTGCACTGGCGCACTGGAGGCAGTGTTGAATCTCTTCATCAATGTTTGCTCTTGTTGATAAGAGGCTCCCGAGGTGTGGGAAATGGTCCACGTTGTCCAGGGCCACACCATGGATTTGATGACTGGGGGGCAGTGCTGTGCGGCGAGGACAGGTTGTTGGAGGACTTTTGTCTTACGGATGTTTACCATAAGACCCTTGCTTTCGTACGCCTCAGTAAATAAGTCGACTATGTCCTGGAGTTCAGCCTCTGTTGAACAGGTGCCCGGTGGTTCTGTAGTTTAGTTCCACTTGTTGACTGTGAGGTGGAGCATGGCAGCGAGGAAGATTGAGAAGAGGGTTGGGGCAATGACGCAGCTCTGTTTGACCCCGGTCCGGACGTATTTATATAGCGCCTTTAACAAAGTAAAACGTCCTAAGGCGTTTCACAGGACTGTTTTCAGACAAAACAAAAAAATTTTACACCAAGCCACATAAGAAGAAATTACGGCAGATTGACCAACAGCTTGTAGGTAAGAAGTAGGATTTAAGGAGCGTCTTCAAGGAGGAAAGAGAGGTAGAGAGGCAGAGAGATTGAAGGAGGGAGTTCCAGAGCTTGGGGCCTTGGCAGCTGAAGGCATGGCCACCAATGATTGAGCAGCTATAATCAGGGATATTCAAGAGGGCAGAATTTGAAGAGCGCAGGCATCTCGGGGGGTTGTGAGGCTGAAGGGGATTACAGAGATAGGGAAGGGTGCGGCCATGGAGGGATTTGTAAACAAGGATGAGAATTTTGAAATCGAGGCGTTGCTTAACCGGGAGCCAATGTAGGTCAGCGAGCGCAGGGATGTTGAGTGAGTGGGACTTGGTGCAAGTTAGAACACAGGCTGCCGAATTCTGGATGACCACAAGTTTACATAGAGTAGAATGTGGGTGGCCAACCAGGAGTGTATTGGAGTAGTCAAGTTTAGAAGTAACAAAGGCATGGATGAGGGCAGCAGCAGCAGATGAGCTGAGGCAGGGGCAGAGACAGGCAATGTTACAGAGGTGGAAATAGGTGGTTTTAGTTATGCTGTGGATATGTGGCCGGAAGCTCATTTCAGGGTCAAATACTAGGTTGCAAACAGTCTGGTTCAGCCTCAGACAGATGCTAAGGAGAGGGATGGAGTTGGTGGCTGGGGCACGCAGTTTGTGTCAGGGAGCAAAGACAATGGCTTCAGTCTTCCCAATATTTAATTAGAAAACATTTCTGCTCATCCAGTACTAGATGTCGGACAAGCAGTCTGACAATTTAGAGACCATGGAGGGGTCGAGAAAAGTGGTGGTGAGTTAGAGCTAAGTGTCATCAGCGTACATGTGGAAACTGACACCGTGTTTACAGATGATGTTGCCAAGGGGCAGCATATAGATGAGAAATAGGAGGGAGCCAAGGATAGATCCTTGGAGGACACCAGAGATAACGATGCAGGAGTGGGAAGAGAAGCCATTGCAGGTGATTCTCTGGCTACGATTAGATAGATAAGAATGGAACCAGGCGAGTGCAGTCCCGCCCAGCTGGACGGTGGTGGAAAGGCGTTGGAGGAGGATGGAGTGGTCACCCATGTCAAAAGCTGCAGGCAGGTCGAGAAGGATGAGGAGGGTTAGTACACCTTTGTCACAGTCACAAAGGATGTCATTTGTGACTTTGATGAGAGCCGTTTCGATACTGTGGCAGAGGCGGGATTCAAACATGGAGTTCCGGAAAGATGGACTTAGATTTTGGAGGCGACAACACGTTCAAGGACTTTGGAGAGGAAAGGGAGGTTGGAGATGGGGCAGTAGTTTGCAAGCACAGTGAGGTCAAGGGTTTTTTTTTGAGTAGAGGGGTAATGACAGCAGATTTGAAGGAGAGGGGGACAGTAACTGAGGAGAGAGAACCGTTAACAATGTCAGCTAACATGGGAGCCAGAAAAGGAAATTAGGTGGTCAGCAATTTAGTGGGAATAGGGTCAAGGGAGCAGGAAGTGGATCTCATGGACAAGATGACCATGGAGAGGTCAGGAGGAAAGATCAGAGAGAAACTGGAGAGTGATGCGAGTTCAGGGCTAGGGCAGTGGGGAACCTCAGAGGAAGCTTGGCTCGGTGGGCTAGGGGAACGAAGCGAACTGGCAGAGGCAGCTGATCAGATGGTCTCAATCGTTGAGACAAAGAAGTCCATGAGCTCCTCGCACTTGTTGTTGAAGGAGAGTGTGGTGGAGACAGGGGAGAGGGGTTTAAGAAGATACTTGGCAGCAGAGAATAATAGCTGGGGGTTATCTTTGCATTCCAGAATTATCCTGGAATAGTGAACAGTTTTGGCAGACAAGAGTAGGACCAAGAAATGCTTCAGATATTTAGCAGGTGAACCAAGAACCAAGAAATGCAGCCTGCCCAGCCAGTGGTTGACCACGAAGAGAGAGAGAAGAGTGAAGAAGATGAAGAAGAAGAAGAAATACAGTCACTCAATTTGACACCAGCTCCTCAAGGTCGACCAGCAAGGCCATTTGCAATGTTCACCACTGAAAGTCAGCAGCCTTCCACCGGCCATGCTGCAGCCATTGGGGTAGCACTGCGTAACATCAGTAGGATAGGCAAAGGCACACAAAGAATGTCAGTAAGGGAATGCATAAGGGTGATGAGTTGATTTCTTGATGTCATATTGGATGGAAAGGTGTATAAAGTTGGATTGGAAAGTTTGCTCTGTGGTGGCTTTTATTTCAGTATTGTGGCCAAAAGGACAGTATTGTGGCCAAGAGGATGTTGTGATGGTCAGTAACAAAGGGAAGGTAAGGTGTGGACAAAAGTTTAAAGGGGAATTGGAGTTGTGGTCACTGGGATCACAGGCACATAATTCCATCCCGGATATCCTGGCCAGAAAGGGGTTGTCTGGGATGCATCTTTCCTTCTGCTTCCTCCTATTCAGTTTCCTCCTCTTCTGTTTCTTCCTCTTCTGTTTCTTTCTTTTCTACGTCTTCCTTTTCTGCATCTTCCTCTTCCCTCTGCGAGCGGGTGCTGTAAATCTGAAATGACAGCATAAAATGCTGGAAAAACTCAGCAGGTCAGGCAGCATCTTGACGTGACATGAACTCTCTGCATGGATGTTGCCTGATCTGCTAAGTACTTGAAGCATTTTCTGGCTTCTGAGAGGGCATCCTTTACCATCGTTAGCCCTGCAAGCATCCAGCAGCACTCCGTCCATACTTAACAACTAAGTTTTAACAGGTATTGCAGCAAGCCACTGCTTTAATAAATCAAAAAAAAGTCCAAAAGCTTAAATGTAAACTTACCTGAAAGATGTGTATGTCTCTTTCAGAGGTGCTGACAGCGACTCTGTGAGTCTGCTGCATGCTAGGTTTACATGGCGAGCTTAGGATCCAGCACTGAACTCAGCGCAAAGGTACAAGTTCACCGAGGTGACGTTAAATCAGTGTGATGACATCAACTCACCCTCATTTCAATTTGCAGGGTGATGGATCTTACCGGCAGCAGATGCCATGTGAGCTGCCACCAGCTGGTGAAAGAGCGGCGGGCACCCTCTTTAAGAAACGGTTTGCCGGTAACAGGTGACATTAAGCCCCCGAATGTTTAGCACTGATTTTATGAGCCATATTTAGTATAGAGAAAGCTACTGAAACTAGTTAACAATGTTGAAGCAGGTGGGCACTTGGGTGCTACTCATTGCTGTTATGATTAACCTGAATTTGGAATTAAGGCCACAACCAAAAAGAATAATAGAGTCATGCACAACTTTAGATAAGCAATCTATTGACCTCTAAAAAGAGCTCTAGGGAAGAACAAGAGGGAAGTACAATTAGAAAATAAAGCAACACAAGAAAAATGGAATGTTGTCAAAATGTAACTGAAATTCCAGGTGGTGAGTTGCATCACTTTTATGCCGATATAAAATGAGTTGCACCCACCAATGGTCTGCAGAAGTATTAGTACCTAAATTTTGTGCATCATTAGAGTATGGATTAGCATAAAACCCATGTAAAATGTGGATAATGTGCCGGGGTGCATAGAAAATAGAGTGCAGCCTTTAAAACGCCAGTTTAGTTGAAGATTGCAGTACCAGACTGGTAAGAGAAGGAAGAGTGCTTCTCTCGTTCGCTTCAGTATCTGGTAGCTGACTGGATCTCCCATGACTGTTTTTGTGCCACTCTTCAAGAATGCCTAACACAGAAGCTGCTGGCACAGACAGCCAATCAAAAGAAATGGGCATGGTACAAGATGCCACAATTTCACAATGTTCCCTGTAATCCCTGCTTGAGGAGATTGGGTGTCTATGGCAGGAAACCAGCAAAAAAAAAGGCATATGTGCTATGTAGAAGCACAACTCTTTCATTGCTGGGATGGAAGAACAATGAGTAAGAACTTTAATAACCTGACCATGAAAGGCAAAATAAGGTAAGATACTGGCACTCATACTTTTGTTCCTTGGACGCCCAGTCACCATCACACTCTTCAACCTCTAAAAGTAACAGTTGTACAACTAACCCTTCACAATGGACTCTAATTAATTGTTTCCTAACTCAGAATCTTACAGTATGACTATCCATCTCCCCATACAGCAATATTTTCATGCACAACCCTAAAACCCTAACTCCATTTTAGCAGGGTGGGACCACCAGCTCTCTTACATCAGCTGTTCAATGCCATTGACACAGAGATAAGATTTTAACCAGCAGAAATGGGACCGTAGTGGAGTTAAAATCGAGGTGGTCGACTTACCACCCCATTCCTGCTCCACTGCTATTTTCCCCGGGCCTTCCGCTAGGCAGCTCAAGCTTGAGCTTACTCATGAATTCCTGCTTTTGCCATGTGCTGCTCTGCTGCTCAAACTCACCTGCTGCATCACTTGTTTCTTCTCTCCCACCCACCAGTTCACTTGCTTTGGGGAGGAATTAGTGGCGATTCACAGAGCATGAGGGAGCTGGAGGACTGGGAAATGGGAGAAGATGTCTGACCTTCCTAGCAGAGCTGTGGGACCAAGAACTCATGAGTACTCATCTGGAAAAAAAGGATATTCATGAAATATCATACCAAGATGGAGACGTGAGAGCAGTGCCCAAGGTTAAGTGTGCACTGACAGGTGTGACACTTGAGTCTACAGCTCTCCCTTGCAGGAACATTAATGTAGCTTTTTCTTCATCACAGCCATCAATGAAGTGTGTGGCACCTTCATTGGAATCTGGAGCAGATCGCTACCTAAAAGGCGGTTAGGAACATTTTGGTGCCTCCCATCTCCATGGAAGCACAAACTGCAGCAAGAGAGGAGAGAATACCAGTTTCCAGACCATGGTAGCCGTGATACATGTTGCTGTCTACTAGCTATCATTAGACCAACCATCTCATTGATTAATGGAGACACATTGGTCGGAATCTAACCAGCCTGTGCGAGTGCGGGTTTGGAGGCGGGTCCGCTGTCAAAATCAAAAAGATTGACAGTGGGTCGATATTCCATTGTAAACCCACCTTCTTCTCAGTTTCCCAAGTGTTGGGTCTGTCATTCCTGAACAGACCCGACACCAAGCGGCGGGTCAGCCAACTTAGATAGTTAAAAGCTTGTTAAAAGGTAGTTTAGTAGGATTTTACTATGTACTTACCATTTTATCAGATTTTTAATGACTTTCCCAGAGTGCGGTTATTACTTCCGGTAAGTAGGTCAGGTGTTGTGCCAACACCGAATGATTCACTAATCTGACAGCTGTAAATGGTCTATGAAAGCTTCCATTTGACAGGTCTTCACTTTCCAAGGCTAAAAGCAGAAGCTTAATGCATTTATAAGACAGATTGACCTTTATGCAGCTAGCAAGTGGTTGGAGCAAATTTACTATCCAGTATCGCCTCATTGGAACAAAATATCTCACCATTGACAGATCGCTTCTGTCATCTCAACTTCACCTGCCATCTATTCCATCAGCATCAATGCCCTTGAAAAAATTCTCATCTTGGTCCTCAGATTCCCAATACGATCAGCCCCAACACCAGTATCACTCGGCACACTAACAGCAACAACATCGACACCAACCTTCTCCGCAATCAACTGATGCTGCTCTGAACACAGGGCATCATCACCCATGCACATTGCTGCCCGGGCTGTCAGCGATGGCCTCACCATGTCGCGGCTGGGCCTCCTGTGGCGACACAACGCGACTGGCATCCCGACTGGGCCTCCTGCGGCAATCTGGGCAGCTGGACCTCCAGTGGTGACTGGGCCTGGCTATCGGGCCTCCAGCCCCCCGCCAGCGACGATCGGAACACCTCCAGCGGCAGCAGATGGGCCTCTCCTCCACGACGGAGTTTGGGCCTCCTCAGTGACGGCTGGACCTTCTACGGCGACAGGCAACCTTCTCAACGGCGACCGGGTCGACTGGCCTCCCCCCCCTCCTTCAACGATGACTGGACCTCTCCTTCCCCACTGGTGACCTGGCCTCTTCTCCTCCAGCACGTGGTGAGTATCATGGCTGTGACCCCTCTGCCCTCCCACTCTGAACCCCAGTGGGCCACTGACCCTCCCAATTCCTGCCCCCAACCAGGCCTCGGACCACCTACCATCAAGGGCGCTCCCCAGCGCCGAGCCTGCGGCCAACATCTCACCATAGATAACTAGGCCCATACAGCAGTGCATGGTCTCCAGTCATCTTGGACCCCCTTGCCACTGGACCAAGACCTTGCTCAGTTAAGCCCGAGTGGTAGCCAGTGTGCAATGACCATCCCATGTTAAAAGAACTCACGCACAGGCATCTTCCACTCATCTAACCTGAAGTTCAGGACCTGCAATGTCAGGACCCTCATGGACAACCCCAACAGTGACAGACCGGAAGTTGCCCGGAAACTTAGATGCTTTGATAGCGTGCGGCAAACCAGTCCCAACCACTCCTTCCCTCAATGACTATCTGTCCCACCTGTGACAGAGACTGTGGTTCTCTTATTGGACTGTACAGCCACCTAAGAACTCATGTTAAGAGTGGAAGCAAGTCTTCCTTGATTCCGAGGAACTGCCTATGATGATGATGATGTCCAGATTTGCTTCACTTAACACTATACACCCTGGCTGCCACATGATACGCCACCCCCTACCAGCACCATAAAGCATTCCTTCAATATTCAAGCCATTCCTTTCATACTCATCACCACTGTGGGGGTGGTGAGGGTGGTGGGGGGGATGGAAATTTTATGTCTTAGCATTCACTGGAACTCAATATGACACTTTCAAAGGTGCACACAAAACTGTCCAAGAAGGCAAGGTGGTGAAAATAAAGCTTTCAATGTTTGACAACACATTAACAGAAACTTTACATGAAGATTCTGTAAAGCACCTAAATGTCTATCCTGGTGTGTTAGTTTGAATGATTGGACACGGATGAGGGTGTGAGGGATGGCTAGTGAGATGGGGAAATGATAATGTAGATGGAGATGTAAGGTAAGTTGGTGTGAGTAAGGATGTGCAGGAGTAGGGTAGGGAAGGCAGAGAGTAATGGGGATGTGATGAGTGGCGCAGCAGGATTAGGTTGTTCCATGATCTACTGAGATCATTAAAAGGTTTGTGTCACTACAGCCAGGTCTTCCTGACCACATCCCTGCTTGTATTCTCCTGTGGAGTGTGCAACCAGGCTGTGTTAATCCCCTGGGGAGGTCTCTTCCACCCATTGGAAGGGAAGGGAACCTCCCTGCGTGCTGTCACTCCCTCAAAACATATGGAGGGAGTAATGGGACAGCCTGGATGCAGCCGTGCACCTTTTGTGCAGTGCTTGTCAGTGTTTGTAGCACCTCAGTGCTGCAGGACACTGACAGCACAACTGTCAAAATCAATGTGGGCATGGTCCCTTTAAGGAACTGGCTGATGACCCTTTTACTTGGTCGGGAACCTTGCTGGGCAGGCTTAAGAACCCCAATCAGGGCAAAATCACTTGGAGGAGGCGGGATGAAGACAGGAGCAGGTTTTGAGGTTGCTGTCTAGTCCGGCCGCACCGGATTTGCCACGGGTGATGAAATCACAGCTATTGAGTGGAATGGCTGCCATCAATCTGCCTGATACATAAGGGAGCATAGCCTTAAAATTTGAGCTAGGCCATTCAAGGGGTGATGTCGGGAAGCACTTCTTCACACAAAGGGTTGTGGAAATCTGGAACTCACTCCCCAAAATACTGTTAAGGCTAGGTCAATTGTAAATTTTAAACCTGAGATTGATAGATTTTTGTTAGGTAAGGGTATTAAGGGTTACAGAACCAAGGCAGGTAAAGGGAGTTAAGATTCAGATCAGCCATGATCTAATTGAATAATGGAGTAGGCTTGAGGCAATGAATGGCCTACTCCTATTCCTATGTTCCTTTGATACTGCTGTATCTCAGAACATACAGCACATGTGAAGCCTTCACCATCCCTGCAATATATTCTTTACAAAATCACAAACACACAAACATGACAAGATGACTCTCCAGGAACTTGTCATGTGACCTGGTCAAATGATCTTTTATTGTATTTACATGAGTAGTTGCATTACCACAGTAGTTCACCAAGTAGAGCAGTAGACCACTAGGGATATTACACTTCTCCCTCCTGAATGAAAAAATAATCATAACAATATAATCATTATACATAACTTGCATGGTTATACACAACAAAAGGTATGGACTTATTTTGCCATATTTACAAATCAAACTTAACCATTGGTGTTCTGTTTCGAAGAGGATACCTTTGCTCTCAAACAGAACTTTCCGAACTTGGTGTCCAACTTTGACTCATTCTAGATTGAATCTGAGGAGAGTTTTTCTTCAAGGGCAACCCTTGATCTACATTTGAACTCTCTACAATTTCAGCCAGTTTTTCGACCTCACTCGAACTCAGATTTAAATTCTGACTTTCTCTTGGACTTGTTTCTAGTACATCTGATGCAGGATTTGCTACTGGTACTCTACTTGTAACAAGACTATCTGATGAGTCAGAAATAATCGAATCATTTCAACTTTCAACTCCTTCCACATCTGTAGGTAAAATATGATCAATGTGAACAAACCTAACCTGTCCATGATCAAACACCTTGACCAAATATGTGCGAGGGCCACATATCTTCACTCCTCTTCCTGGTAACCACTTTAACCATTTATGGTGATGGTTCTTCACTCTAACCTTCTGATTCAATTTCACACTTCTCTCTCTTACTCTACCTCTATCATGACTCTCTTTCTGTCTTAATTGTTTCTCTTCTACTGACTGTGCCAAGTTCGACTTTAACAACGAGAACCTGGTCCATGGCTGTTGTTTGAGAAATAACTCTGCTGGTGTTCTACCAGTAGTTGTTGGAGGAGTATTACGATAAGTAATGTGAAAATGTTCTCATTTGTGGTCCAACGACAATTGCTGTTTCTTTGGATTTGGATCCAACATTTGCTTGATGAGGGCACATTTTAACAATTTGTACTCTGCGTTCTGCTGCACCATTTGAAGCAGGGTGATACAGTGGAACCTTGGTATGTTTCACACCATTTCTGCTCATGAACTGTGCAAATTCTTCTGTGGAAAATTGCGGGCCATTATCAGAAACGATTTCTTCTGGGAGGCCATATGAAGAAAACAATCTTCGCAAATTGTCCAGTGTTTTACTTGTTATTTTCCGCATCGGAAACATCTCTACCCATTTCAAATGGTTATCAATCTCAATGAACAATTGTTGTCCTAGCTCAGCAGAATCTACGTGTAACCTTTGCCACACTCTAGGAGTCCATTTCCATGGCTTTAATGGTACTGATGGTGGTTTCTTGTTTACACTGACTGATTATGTACTCTATATCTTTATCTAGACCTGGCCACCATAAGTAATTGCGTGAAAAACTCTTGGTCAAGTACAGTCCCAGGTGTTGGTCATGAAGATCTCCTAACAATTTGGACCTCAACTTATTTGCACTCCACATGACACAATCTTTATCCACTGACAATTCATTCCTGTGAACGAAGTATGGATGAATATCTTTCTATAATACCTGGTTTGGCCAACCAATTGCTTTGTAATCGTATACCTTTGACATAACTGGGCCACGTTTGGTTGCTCTTCCAATCTCTTCAGCTGTGACTGGCAGTTCATTAATGTATGAAAAATAGAACACTTCTTCTACCTTACGGATAATGTCCTCAGTTCCTAGTCTTTTGAGTTCTTGCTCAACTTTCTCCTTGAGTGCGTGTGGTATGGGACGTGGTTTGCAATAAACAGGTCTCGCATCCTTCTGTGCTCTGACACTCGCCTTGAAGCCTTGGATTGGACTACCTGTTTCGCGGAACACCTCCTGCTACTGCTTGAAGACATTATCCTTTGATGCAAATCTCGTTTCAACATGAAAAATCTCATTCCAATCCCGCTTCAGTGATCCCAAATACTTTCTACCTAGTCATCATCATAGGCAGTCCCTTGAAATCGGGGAAGACTTGCTTCCACTCCAAAAGTGACTGAACAGTCCAATATGGGAATTACAGTCTCTGTCGCAAGGTGGGACAAACATTCGTTGGAAGAAAGGGTGGGTGGGGAGTCTGGTTTGCCGCACGCCCATCCACTGCCTGCGCTTGTTTTCTGCATGCTCTCGGTGACGAAACTCGAGGTGCTCAGCACCCTCCCAGATGCTCTTCCTCCACTTAGGGCGGTCTTTGGTCAGGGACTCCCAGGTGTTGATGGGGATGTTGCACTTTATGTAGGAAGCTTTGAGGGTGCCCTTGAAACTTTTCTTCTGCCCACCCGGGGATCGCTTGCCGTGTAGGAGTTCCGAGTAGAGCGCTTGCTTTGGGAGTCTTGTGTCCAGCATCCAGACAATGTGGCCCGCCCAATGGAGCTGGTCGAGTGTGGTCAGTGCTTTGATGCTGGGGATGTTGGCCTGATCGAGAACACTAACGTTGGTGCGTCTGTCCTCCCAGGGGATTTGCAGGATCTTGCGGAGGCATCGTTGGTAGTATTTCTCCAATGATTTGAGGTGTCTACTGTATATGGTCCACATCTCTGAGCCATACAGGAGGGCGGGTATCACTACAGCCTTGGTGCCAGATTTGAGGGCCTGATCTTCGAACAATCTCTTCCTCAGGCGGCCGAAGGCTGCGCTGGCGCACTGGAGGCAGTGTTGAACCTCGTTATCCATGTCTGCCCTTGCTGATAATAGGCTCCCGAGGTATGGAATGTGGTCCACGTTGTCCAGGGCCGTGCCATTGATCTTGATGACTGGGAGGGCAGTGCTGTGTGGCAGGGTCAGGTTGGTGGAGGACCTTTGTCTTACGGATGTTTAGTGTAAGGCGCATGCTTTCATACGCCTCGGTGAAGATGTTGACAATGACTTGGATTTCGGCCTCTGTATGTGCGTAGACCTTGTCTCCTGCCAATGCTAAGAGAGGTAAGCTCTGAAACTGATCTTTGTATTTCACCGGTACTGTGTTACGTCCTACCACAGGGGTTTGCTCTCTTGAGTAGCCTTGCAGCTCTATCTTTGACTTTTCTAGTGGAAAATCACTAAACTTGTCAAGATATAACAATTCTGGTACTATGCTCAAGAATGCGCCAGTGTCAATTTCCATGGGTATCCTGGTTCCTGCAACATCTTCTTGGATGACGATACTTCACGAATCGCTGTTGGGTACCCTTGTCTCCTTATGACGTGTATCTCCAGAATCTCGTCATCCTGTTGCTTCTCTTCAATGCTGTGTAGTCTCTGTTGATTTCTACTTTTCGCCTTGAAAGTTGGTTTACTCTTCAGCCGGCATGGCTTTGCAAGATGCCCAGTTTTCTTCCAGCAGAAACACTCTGCCTTCACATATGGACAGCTTTGAGCGATGTCTTGTCCCAGGCACCAATAGCACAACTTCAATGCGCTGTTCCCATGGCCAGTTGCTGAAACCTTTGGGCCAAACTGCCTTTTACTTTTAACCTGCAGGCGATTCACCTCGGTTGTCTGACGACTGGAAATGGTGCAAAATTCTCGAGAGTATCGCTCGGCCATATCCATCGACAAGCTAAAGCAAAAGTTAAGTTGGGGTTGTCAACAACTTTCTTCTGATTTCTTCATTTTTCATCCCACAATCTAAGCGGTCACACAATGCTCAGTCCTGTAACTTTCTGAAATGACAGTGGATGGATAGCTTTTTTAATGCTACAATGTACTTACTGATATCATCGTCACTGAATTGATCTCATATTCCAAAACGATAACCTTCAGCAATTTTCTCCATCAGTGTCGTGTCCTTCAGTTTGACGGGAACAAGCACATTTTTCAAGGTTTCTTACACCTTGGATCCTGCTTCAGACAAGACATCTTCTAAAACCACCCGGTTATGGTTTTCTTCATCGGGAATATCGATGATACTATTTGCGGTGAAAAATATTTCTAACCATTCCACATATGCTCCGAAAGTGTCTCAGTCATAATGGAACTTACCAAAACGCCCTATTATTCCCATAGGCACGGCCATCTGAACTCTGGCAATGTCAACAGTGTGCTTGAAATTTACCTTGGATTTTTAGCTGTGCTGCAAAACAACGAACCTCTTAAAGTCTCTCTGTTGTTTGACTGGATGATCCACCAACAAAAATTTCAGCTAGGGAATCTGATTATCCTATCCTCATCACCAATGTAATATATTCTTTACGGCATCACAAACACACACATACACAAGATGGTAGAGGGAGTTAAGATACAGATCAGCCATGATCTAATTGAATAGTGGAGTAGGCTCAAGGCAATGAATGGCCTACTCCTATGTTCCTATGATACTGCTGTATCTCAGAACATACAGCACATGTGAAGCCTTCACCATTCCTGTGATATATTCTTGACAAAATCACAAACACACACATACACAAGATGGTTCTGTAGGAACTTGTCATGTGACCTGGTCACATGACCCTGTGTTGTATTTACATGAGTAGTTGCATTACCACAGTAGTCCACTAGGTGGAGCAGTAGTCCACTATGGGGAGCTCTATATTACAGTCCCCATCAGCACTATAGCAGTGGAAGGTGAGAGCTGACACCAGGCTTGCCAGGAAGAAGGTTTAGAGATGCACCCAGCAATGTCTAAATGTATAGAGGCCAGGACGATGTGCCTGCTGAATCTGACGCTATACATCCAGAAACCTGAAAAGAATAAAGAGAACGTAGATAAGACTCTTGTTAATATTTTTAGGAATTCCATTGTTAGTGTTAGTGTTTTATCAGAAGAATCACTCAACACTCAGAGTCAGTTCCAACGCCAATGCGGCCTTTATTACACCAGTGGGGAGAGAGCCTCTGGTTAACTCCAGGTATTCCACTCTCCACCGAACAAAGGGTTTCATGGATTTTTATATGTTTTACAACAATTTGCTACAGTTACATCAGCCCATTTTGGCTGGACACTATCCAATCATACTGATTATAGATTCAATTAGACCAATAGATAGAGTTAGTCTCTAAATGTAAAGTGGCTCATGTGTTGCCAAGAGATGTGTTGCTAAGGGGTGTGTTGCTAGGAATGACTCATGTATCTTGTAACATGGTCCAGGCTCCCTTATCTTACTGTCCTTGGGTGCTGTCTTTGGGTAGCCTCCTTATCTTAATCCTGTTACAGAGTCATATTGTCCTAACATTCACCAGAACATTTTGTCTGAGGCCTGACTGATTCGAGACATCTGCAAAGTTTGCTTGTTAGTCCTGTGTGTGGGAAGCAACAATTATCAGTTTCCAGGAATGTGGTCTATTTCAGCGAACAGAAATCCCTTGAGGCTTCACGGGTAGCCATTTTTATGGGATTAGAGTTACATATAGATAGTTCTAACCTTATGCTACAGGTGCCGCTGCCCTCGGGGAGAATTTTCGCTATAACACCATATATTCAGCTCCTATACCTGAGAACTGGAAGTTAGAAAATGCGATTGCATGAGCATGAACATGGGAATTATAAACCAGTTAGCTTAAATTGCTAAAGATCTCTTTTTACAGGAAGCTATCTGTTGTTCATCTAAAGCAGGCAAATATTTATAAAAAGGGATCTTACGACATTTGCGTCTGATGAATTAGAATGGAATTGACAACATTTAGCTTTGAAGCAAAAGTATGATGAATGATTGCAGATTGTTGAACCTGGGCTCCATCAGCTTCACTGCTAGTTCTTAGGAATCAAATGTTGAGCAGATCTCAACTGGGTATTATTGTGTTTCGTATATCACCATGTCAACAATCAGGAGACAAGAGAAAGAATCAGTGAGCGGGGTAATAATGCTTCGCTCAAAAAAAATAGTCATTTAAAAACAGCTTTGGTTAATCCAATACGTGCAGCCTATTATGCTGTCCTTAACCAAATAGTCTAAAGAGTCCCACACTGTCTGATCAAGCATAACAGTATTTATTGTGACTGACTGAAAAAGCACGTTCACCAAAGAAAAACTGGATAACCTCATTGATCTCATTGTTTCATGTATATTTATATCCCACTAATGAAATCTGAAATGCAGATTGCCAGTGGATAACATATAAAAGTTCATTCCTTGTTGACAAACTGGGATCACTGAAATTAGCTGCAGGAAGATTAGTGGAGGAATGTTGGTATTAAAATCTTTTGTATGCTATTTTAAATAGGTAAATTACTCCTTGAAAATAATAGACTAAGAAATTTAGGAGGAAAAATTTGTGACAGTCACAAGAGTTGCCAGTGTACCTCCAGTAACTCGGGTGAATGGCCGCTGAAAATGGTAGAAAACGCTACCGGAGAAAAATTCACACTGGGGGCTAAATATTCTTTGCCCAGTGCTAACTTAGCATGTAACGGCCTCCTCGTGGTGTTAGTGCAAGCATAGGAGTTGATGTTTCCATCCAGGACAGCGTTCCAGCTTCCAATAGCCTCTGTAAGCAAGGCTATTGACCGCTAGGCATTGTGGGAAATTAAAAGGGCACTGCGTTAAAGGGACAATGCCTTCTGAACTAATAAAAGTTAAAATGAAGTGAATAAATGCAGTTTATAAAAAGTTAACATTAACAAGATGTCCCAAATAGGAGTCTTCAGCACTTAAAGCTGAATTCACTTCCAAACCTCAGAAAATGGGAAAACATAGAAACATAGAAAATAGGTGCAGGAGTAGGCCATTCGGCCCTTCGAGCCTGTACCAACATTCAATAAGATCATGGCTGATCATTCACCTCAGAATCCCTTTCCTGCTTTCTCTCCATACCCCTTGATCCCTTTGGCCGTAAGGGCCATATCTAACTCCACCTTGAATATATCCAACGAACTGGCATCAACAACTCTCTGCAGTAGGGAATTCCACAGGTTAACAACTCTCTGAGTGAAGAAGTTTCTCCTCATCTCAGTCCTAAATAGCTTACCCCTTATCCTTAGACTGTGTCCTCTGGTTCGGGACTTGCCCAACATCGGGAACATTCTTCCTGCATCTAACCTGTCCAGTCCCATCAGAATTTTATATGTTTCTATGAGATCCCCTCTCATCCTTCTAAACTCCAGTGAATACAGGCCCAATTGATCCAGTCTCTCCTCATATGTCAGTCCTGCCATCCCTGGAATCAGTCTGGTGAACCTTCACTGCACTCCCTCAATAGCAAGAACGTCCTTCCTCAGATTAGGAGACCAAAACTGAACACAATATTCCAGGTGAGGCCTCACCAAGGCCCTGTACAACATAAAAACTGACTGCAAAAGCTTCTATAGAAATGTGACGAGAAAAAGATTGGTGAAGACCAACGTAGGTCCTTTGCAGTCAGAATCAGGTGAATTTATAATGGGGAACAAAGAAATGGCAGACCAATTGAACAAATACTTTGGATCTGTCTTCACGAAGGAAGACACAAATAACCTTCCGGAAATACTAGGGGTTTGAGGGTCTAGCAAGAAGGAGGAACTGAAGGAAATCCTTATTAGTCAGGAAATTGTGTTAGGGAAATTGATGGGATTGAAGGCCGATAAATTCCCAGGGCCTGATAGGTTGCATCCCAGAGTACTTAAGGAAGTGGCCCGAGAAATAGTGGATGCATTGCTAATCATTTTCCAACATTCTATTGACTCTGGATCAGTTCCTATGGACTGAACGGTAGCTAATGTAACACCACTTTTTTAAAAAGGAGGGAGAGCGAAAACAGGGAATTATAGACCAGTTAGCCTGACATCGGTGGTGGGGAAAATGTTGGAATCAATTATTAAAGATGAAATAGCAGCGCATTTAGAAAGCCGTGATAGGCTTGGTCCAAGTCAGCATGGATTTATGAAAGGGAAATCATGCTTGACAAATCTTCTGGAATTTTTTGAGGATGTAACTAGTAGAGTGGACAAGGGAGAACCAGTGGATGTGGTGTATTTGGACTTTCAAAAGGCTTTTGACAAGGTCCCACACAAGAGAGTAGTGTGCAAAATTAAAGCACATATTATTAGGGGTAATGTATTGACGTGGATAAAGAACTGGTTGGCAGACAGGAAGCAGAGAGTTGGAATAAACAGGTCCTTTTCAGAATGGCAGGCAGTGACCAGTGGGGTGCCGCAGGGTTTGGTGCTGGGACCCCAGCTATTTACAGTATACATCAATGATTTAGATGAAGGAATTGAGTGTAATATCTCCAAGTTTGCAGACGACACTAAGCTGGGTGGCAGTGTGAGCTGTGAGGAGGATGCTAAGAGGCTGGACAGGTTAGGTGAGTGGGCAAATGCATGGCAGATGCAGTATAATGTGGATAAATGTGAGGTTATCCACTTTGGGGGCAAAAACAGGAAGACAAAATATTATCTGAATGGTGACATTAGGAAAAGGGAAGGTGCAATGAGACCTGGGTGTCATGGTACATCAATCATTGAAGTTTGGCATGCAGGTACAGCAGGCGGTGAAGAAGGCAAATGGCATGTTGGCCTTCATAGCTAGAGGATTTGAGTATAGGAGCAGGGAGGTCTTAAACCTTAGTGAGGCCACACCTGGTATACTGTGTTCAGTTTTGGTCTCCTAATCTGATGAAGGACGTTCTTGCTATTGAGGGAGTACAGCGAAGGTTCACCAGATTGATTCCAGGGATGGCAGCACTGACTGGGCCTGTATCCACTGGAGTTTAGAAGAATGAGAGGGGATCTCATAGAAACATATAAAATTCTGACAGGATTGAACAAGTTAGAGGCAGGAAGAATGTTCCTGTTGCTGGGGAGCTCCAGAACCAGGGGTTACAGTCTAAGAATAAGTGGTAAGCAATTTAGGACTGAGATGAGGAGAAACTTCTTCACTCAGAGAGTGGTTAACCTGTGGAATTCTCTACCGCAGAAAGTTGTCGAGGCCAGTTCGTTCGATATATTTAAAAGGGCGTTAGATATGGCCCTTACGGCCAAAGGGATCAAGGGGTATGGAGAGAAAGCAGGAAAGGGGTACTGAGGTTGAATGATCAGCCATGATCTTATTGAATGGTGGTGCAGGCTTGAAGAGCCGAATGGCTTGCGCCTGCACCTAATTTCTATGTTTCTATGTTTCTATGCAATAAGATCTCCCTGCTCTTATACTCAAATCCCCTAGCTACGAAGGCTAACATACCATTTGCCTTCTTCACTGCCTGCTGTACCTGCATGCCAACTTCCAATGACTGATGTACCATGACACCCAGGTATCGTTGCACCTCCCCTTTTCTTAATCTGCCGCCATTCAAATAATATTCTGCCTTCGTGTTTTTGCCACCAAAGTGGATAACCTCACATTTACCAACATTATACTGCATCTGCCATGCGTTTGCCCATTCACCTAACCTGTCCAAGTCACCCTGCAGCCTCTTAGCATCCTCCTCACACTCACACCGCCATCCAGCTTAGTGTCATCTGCAAACTTGGAGATATTACACTCAATGCCTTCATCTAAATCATTAATGTATATTGTAAATAGCTGGGGTTCCAGCACTGAGCCCTGTGGCACTCCACTAGTCACTGCCTGCCATTCTGAAAAGGACCCGTTTATCCCAACTCTCTGCTTCCTGTCTGCCAACCAGTTCTCTATCCACATCAGTACATTACCCCCAAAACCATGTGCTTTGATTTTGCACACCAATCTCTTGTGTGGCAACTTGTCAAAAGTCTTTTGAAAGTCCAAATACACCACATCCACTGGTTCTCCCTTGTCCACTCTACTAGTTACATCCTCAAAAAATTCTAGAAGATTTGTCAAGCATGACTTCCCTTTCATAAATCCATGCTGACTTGGACCGAATCTGTCACTGCTTTCCAAATGTGCTGCTATTTCATCTTTAATAATTGATTCCAACATTTTCCTCACTACTGATGTTAGGCTAACCGATGTATAATTACCCGTTTTCTCTCTCCCTCTTTTTTTAAAAAGTGGTGTTACATTAGCTACCCTCCAGTCCAGGTGGCGTTAACAGGTAGCGCTCCGCTCAGCTGCTCCCGGCGTTGATGACTTCAATGGCATCCTCAGCGCTCCATTACTGCCCCGGAAGCTAAATTTGGTTGTGCCCCCTCTCTTCCCGCCTGTTGCTGATGACAGCATCAGCTGTCTAGTTGCAGTTGGGAGTCGGCTGGCGGAGCGCTATTTAAAGGCGCCATCTTTGGAAAAATTTTAGTTGGCCATTACTGTTATCAGCCTTCTTCCACAGGCTTTTACACAGATTTCGGCTATTTTCAGTTGAAGGAGTGCTCTGGCTGTTAAACATTTCTATGTTTTATTGAGGGCAGCTTTGAAAAGACAACTTTTATATCGTTTCATGGGGGCTATGTTGGCACTCGACCTCCTGCTCCGAAGTCACTTTCAGATGCAACTTAGGCTGGGAGAATAATAGGGACAAAGGCAGAGAGAAAGGAAGGGAGAAGGACAGCAAAATGTGGCCAGTCGGAGGAGGGCCAACCAGGCTCTCAACAAGAGGCTTTCCTCTCCCAGGGTATTCTGGCAGCAGTTCTCTTCCATCAATTTCACTGAGGAACAGTGTGTTTGAAGGCTGCACTTCAGGACGTGGTCACTGAGCTCTGCCATCACCTGCAACCAGACCTCGAGCCTCAGACCAGGGAGGACGGCTCCCTCAGTGGCAGTCAAGGGTCACCATCGCACTCAATTTCTATGCCAGCAGATTCTTCTCGTGAGCAACAGGAGACATCTCCAACATTTCCCAGTTTGCAGTCCATTGCTCCATCTATGAGGTCACAGATCCTCTGTACAGAAGGAGAAGGGAATACTCCTCCTTCCCCAAGACCAGAGAGAAGCAGCTAGAGAGTGCATGTGACTTTGCCAGGATAGCGGGCATGCCCATGGTGCAGGACGCCATTGACTGCACCCATGTCGCTTTGCAGGCACCACATCATAATCCTGAGGTATTCCGTAACCACAAAGGCTACTATTCACTTAATGTGCAGTTGGTGTGTAACCACATATGCAGAAACCTAACTGTCAATGCCCGCTATCCTGGCAGCAGTCACGTGCATTCAACCTGCGCCTGTGCCAGCTCCCTTCCAACCACCACATCAAGCTCGCGCTGGCTGCTCGGAGACAAGGGCTATCTGCTCTCAACCTGGCTCATGACTCCCTTCCTGAACCCCAAAGCATTCATATAATGAGAGCCATGCCACCACCAAAAGCATCGTGGCTTCTACCAGCAGATCATCGGATTGCTGAAGCAATGGTTCTGCTGTCTTGACCACTTGGGAGGAGTCCTCCAGTACTCAGCTGAGCGGGTGTCCCTTGTCATCATTGTCCGCTACATGCTGCATAACGTGGCCATAATGAGGGCACAGCCATTGTCACCAGGCACAGCTGGACCACCTCAGGAGGAGGAGAGCCACTCAATCGCCATTCTGCAAGGGCGATCCGCGACCTCCTTATCAGTGAAAGGTTCAAGTGAATTCCATACGACTTCCCAGTTCTTCTGCACATCCCCACCAGTACATCTTCCACATCACAGGCCCAAAACTGAAATGAGAGATACCATCAAGGACGTAACATTCCAATTAAAATTTACATCAGAAAATTCAACAGTATCATAAACAGCAAAGATATTTAACTATCACCCTTGTGTAATTCCTTTTATCCCATCTTAACACTCCGTTTAACTATTCTAGTGCTCCTCCGGTGTGTTCCCTGTGGCTGCAGCCCGGCTGGTGGAAAGCTGCTAGGTGTCACGGCCAGAGACTACAGATGGCCTTGCAGGATGCCCTCGAACAGCTTTGGGCCTGGAAGGCCCGGCTGTACACTGCACCACCTCAGGCTGGGCGGCAGCAGTCTGGGCTGGCTGGGTGACAGGTAGTGACAAGTGCAATGGCGGAGTGGCAGTGGTGGGATCAGGCATGCTGTCATCCTGAGAGAGGACAGCAGGTTCCTGCTCCACTGATCCAATGTCAGTCCCCAGCACCTCAGCATCCACACCAATTTGCTACAACACAAATTGGTGGGCTGCTGCAACACTGTGGGATCCCCGCTGGACTGTGGTGGACCCAGCAACAATGGCAGCAGTCTGAGCATGCGTGACACCAGCTGAGACTGCATGAGAGCAGCCTAAGACTCGATGCCACCAGTCATTGACTGCATTACAGCGCTGAAACTACGCGTGGCATCAAGCTGAGACTGCATGAGATCAGTCTGAACTTCCATGCCGCCAACCATTGTCTGCATTACAGCACTTAGACATTGCATTGCTTTCGCCTGTGGTGCAATGGAAGCTGCCACATTGCCCATGACACGTGTCATGAGACCTGGGTCCTCGCAGCCTCTGAGAGTCGACCATCGTCTGCAGACTGGAAATGATGGCCTCCATCATGTGTGCAGAGCTCTGTGCAATATTGGAGGCAGATTCTTTCATGCTCCTTACCATAGTGGACAGGCTCTTAGGCACCCTTGCCATTGCACCTATCATGTCGGAATACATGGTAATCATCCTTCTTATGAACGCTTCCCCATCGAGGTCATCATCTGAGTCCTGTGCAACAGAACTTGCATGTGAACTCTCCCTCCAGGGAGCTGGCTCCCGAGCTACCTTTCCCCTTCCCCTTGACCTTGCTGCAGCCCGCTAATCCCTGGTGCATCACCCAGTGCAGAGCCCTCTGCTAGGCTAACTTTTTTTTAATTTCAAAATATACTTTATTCATAAAAAAATCTGTACAGTACATTCAAAGGCATTTCAATACCTTTAGCTGCGGTCAGCAATCCCATACACTATTATTTGGGTGCTGACGGCAGTTCCGTTCGTTACATTTCCTTGTTTTTCAGTTCAAGTGCAATTCGGTCCAATTCGGGATACCTTGTAGTACATGCAAACAAATTACATTTCATGTGTCACTATACAATACACGGAATGGGTGACGGTACATTTACATTTTTTTTTTCCTTTTCAACATGCATTTCGCAACAGACCTTGCATTGTACATGGCACTACATAGGTGTTTACAGATCATGGTGCTCTATGTACACAAAAAGTAAATTACAAATACAGCCTGAGGGGGGTTTTGTACTGATTCCTGCCCCTGGGTTTTCCGTGGCAGAAGGGCTTTAAACTGTGGCCCTTCCCCACCGTGCCTTTGCGGCGACTGCACCAATTTTAAGTGCGTCCCTCAGCACGTAATCCTGGATCTTGGATTGCACCAGTCTGCAACACGCAGACGTGGACATCTCCTTGCTCTGGAGAACCAGCAAGAGCGTCTTTGACCGAGTTGATGGCCCTCCAGCAGCAGGTGATGTCTGTCTCGGTGTGTGTCCCTGGGAACAGCCCGTAGAGCACAGAGTCCTGTGTTATGGAGCTGCTTGGGATGAACCTCGACGGCAACCACTGCATCTCTTTCCAAACCTGCCTTGCAAAGGCGCAATCCTGACTTCTAAGGACCGTGTAGTGCCAGTCTCTGAGCTGGTGCTTGCGGGTGAGCGATGCAGTGACACAGTGCTGGGTCCTCCTCCTCTTCTCCACTGTAATGGCGCGGGTGGGGGAGGTGCTCAGGTATAGGCTGCTCAGCTGCTTGCTGATTATCTGAAAGCATAAATGGCACAAGAGTCGCGTTAAGGTGAAGGCAGGGGGGCAAGAATGGAGCATGAGGAGGTGGAATGTGATAAAGCCTTCTGGGGTGATGGGGAAGTGGGATGAGAAAAAGAGAGGGGATAAAGTTACCATTGTTGCCCCCAGTGGGCTTGACGTTTCCTCCGGCCTCAGCGCCCAGCACCTGCAGGTCAATGAGTCGCAGCACTTGCTCCTCCAAGTCAGAGAACTCCTTCAGTTGAGGTTCACCCCTGCCAATCCTCTGCTGCTCCCTCCTATTATGTGCCATCTTCACCTGTAAAAGAAAGTAACTTGTCTGAGTAAAAGTCCAGCTATGTATTTGGGAGATATGCCTTCCGTTGTTGAATAGCTGTGAATGTATGAAAGGCGTGAGATGTGGATATGAGTTTGAGTAGCTGTTGATGTTTTCTGGGTGTGTGGTGGGCGAGTGCTGGTGAGCTCAGTGTGCACAGACAGGTTCAGAGGCTGGTATGTAGGAGCTGTGAAAGCATGTACTCACCTTAACCATAATGTATGTACTTTTGGGATCACTAGCCACTAGATGGCGTCACTGTTGGAGGCCATTCGGTTGCACGCACGTATGTGCAGCCCAAGTATAAAAGGCCAGCCATTTTGTATATTAGTCACTTTGGGCCTTAATAAAGCAGAGCCAAGGTCATACATCTTGGAGTTAAACAGTACTCAGTCTAACAGTTATTGCACACACAACATTTAGCGACGAGGCAACAAGAACCTTTGCATGCAAAAATGAGCACAATTGGATTGTTGGAGCGATTTGTGGAAGGCGAAGATTAGGCAGACTTTGTGAGCCATTTGAGCCAGTTTTTCGTGCCCAACAAAATGGAGGACGTCGGCGACGCAGATCAGCGCCAGGCGGTGTTCCTCACGGTTTGCAGTCCAAAAATTTATGGTCTGATAAAGAATCTACTCCTGCCTGTGAATCCAACAGAGAAGATGTATGAAGAATTGTATACACTGGTACAGGACCACCTTAAGTCAGACAAGGGCATCATCATCTCGAGACACAGATTTTATACGCACATTCAATCAGAGGGCCAGAATGCTGTAGAATTCGTTGCTGACCTGAGTCGTCTAGCGGGACCGTGTAAGTTCGGGGCTATGTTGGCAGACATGCTGCAGGACTTCTTTGTAATTGGCATCAACCACGAGGTGATCCTGCGTAAACTACTGGCGGTGGAGACGTTGGACTTGAACAGGGCCATCATGATCGCTCAGTCATGCATGACGACGGATAGAAGTCTAAAGCAGATATCAGTGAAAAATCGAAACTCGGCAAGTACTGCAAATATGATTGATTTGGCATTCGGCAGAACGGCACATGGCAGGGCCTACCCAACTGCGTATGCGAAACCTGTGGCTACCCAAAGTCCGCCAGCGGGAATGCATCTGATTTCTCCGTCATGGCGTTGTGGGGGAAATCACCGGCACCAGCAGTGCCAATTTAAGCAATATAGTTTCAAAGGCTGTCTGAGAGTGGGGCATCTCCAGCGCAAATGTCCGCAGATGAGCAAGCATGCTGTGACACACCACATAGAGGATGATGGTTAGACTAGCGCAGATCCGGATACGCAATCCAAGATACCAGAGAAGGAAGTATATGGACTGTACTCGTTCCTAACTAAGAGCAAACCGATGATGATCAACATGAAATTTAATGGGGTGCCGGTATCGATGGAACTGGATACGGGGTGTGTCAATCGATAATGAGCCAGAGAGCATTCGACAAGCTGTGGGATACTAAGGCTGTGAGGCCCAGGCTGAGTCCAGCCAATGCCAAGTTGCGCATATACACCAAAGAACTCATAACGGTAATTGGCAGTGCCACAATTAAAGTGTCGTATGGCGATGCGGTTCACGAGTTACCGTTATGGATTGTCCCAGGCATTGGCCCAACGCTGTTCAGCAGGAACTGGCTTAAAAAAATCAGATGCGATTAGAGCAACATCTAGGCATTGTCAGCGAAGAAAGATGCATGTGCCCAAGTACTGAGCAAGTTCCCCTCGCTGTTCGAACAAGGCATCAACAACTTCACGGGAGCCAAGGTGCAAATCCATGTGGACTCGGATGCAAGACCCGTCAATCATAAAGCTCAGGCAATTCTGTATATGATGAGGGAGAAGGTCGAAATCGAACTGGACAGACTCCAGCATGAATGGATCATATCACCTGTTGAATTTAATGAATGGGCCAGCCCCATTGTTCCTGTGCTGAAAAGTGATGGCACAGTCAGGTTCTGCGGAGACTACAAGGCTACGATCAACAGGGTTTTGAACAGGATCACTACCCATTACCGAAGGCTAATGACTCGTTTGCAACGCTAGCCGGGGGAAGGCGTTCACCAAACTGGACTTGATGTCAGCCTACATGACACAGGAGCTGGTCGCAATGTCGAAGAGACTTACGTGCATTAACACGCATAAAGGACTGTTTATTTATCACAGGTGCCCTTTTGGAATTCGCTCGGCTGCAGCAATATTTCAAAGGAACATGGAGAGTCTACTGATGTCCGTTCCCAGAACCGTCGTATTCCAAGATGACATCCTGATCACAGGTCGTGACTCCGAGGAACATCTGAACAACCTGGAAGAGGTTCTATATCGTCTGGACAAAGTGAGACTCAGACTGAAATGCTCGAAGTGCGTCTTCATGGCACCAGAGGTCAAATTCCTGGGCAGGAAAATTGCTGCTGATGGCATCAGGCCCACAGACGCGAAAACCAAAACCATCAAGAATGCACCCAAGCCGCAGAATGTGACGGAGCTGCGTTCATTCCTGGGTTTACTCAACAACTTTGGTAAGAGTGAAGGAACCCCTGTCACGGCTCAACAAGTTAAGACTTGGATCAGCCAGGACCCGATTTTATCGGTGGTGAAGAGTTGCATCCTCAAAGGTGATTGGTCTGCCATACCCAAGCAAATGTGCGAGGAGACCAAACCTTACATTCATCGCAAAGATGAACTGTCTATTCAGTCGGATTGTATACTGTGGGGCAATCGTGTTGTTATGCCCAAGAAAGGGAAAGAGAAATTTGTACGTGAGCTACACAGCACACATCCCGGCATTGTAATGATGAAAGCCATTGCCGGGTGTCATGTATGGTGGCTGGGAATTGACTCTGAGCTGGAATCATGTGTGCATCAGTTCAACACTTGCATGCAGTTCAGCAAAGCACCAGTGGAATCGCCACTGAGTCTGTGGTCGTGACCATCCAAACCATGGTCCAGGATCCACAAAGACTTTGCAGGTCCCTTCCTGCGGAAGATGTTTTTAGTTGTGGTGGATGTATATTCGAAGTGGATAGAGTGTATAATCATGTCATCCAGCACATCCACAGCTACCATTGAGAATCTCAGTGTCATGTTCGCGACACATGGTCTGCCTGACATCGTTGTTAATGACAATGGATCGTGCTTAACCAGTCAGGAGTTTCAAGAGTTGTCACTCCCAGCAGGTCAGCCACCCAGCCACCAGTCACAACAGACTCTGAACACCCACCCAAGGCCGGAGTTGAACTGAGACGGTCAACCGAGGAGCGTAAAACATTGGACCGTCTCAATTTGTAAAAGACTGTTAATATCTCGGCGGGGGGGGGGCGGTATTGTCATGTATGTACTTTTGGGATCACTAGCCACTAGATGGCGTCACTGTTGGAGGTCATTGGGCTGCACGCACGTGTATGCAGCCCGAGTATAAAAGGCCAGCCATTTTGTATATTAGTCACTTTGGGCCTTAATAAAGCAGAGCCAAGATCATACCTCTTAGACTGAGTACTGTTTAATTTCAACAGTTATTGCAGACACAACAGACTGAGGTCGTTGAACTTTTTCCGGCACTGGGTCATGCTTCTATCGGCATTTAGGGTTAGGGTTAGGGTTATGGCTACTTCTTTCCACATGGCCATGAAGACTTGTTGCAATGGCCTCTTTCCAGATGAGGGAACCAGTGCCTCCCTCCTTCTCTCTACTGCCCCCACCAATGCCTCCAATGCCATATCATTGAATTGCGTTGTCCTTACCTTTAAGCAGGATTTCTAGCATCCATCCCAGAAAGTTGTTTTAACAGCTCCGAGCTCTCCCTCAAATGAAACAGTGCTGAAATTGAGCAGGTGCAGTTTTATAGGTGAGGTGCAACGAGACCTGGGTGTCATGGTACATCAGTCATTGAAAGTTGGCATGCAGGTGCAGCAGGCGGTGAAGAAGACAAATGGCATGTTGGCCTTCATAGCGAGAGGATTTGAATATAGGAGCAGGAGGTCTTACTGCAGTTGTACAGGGCCTTGGTGAGGCCACACCTTGAATATTGTGTACGGTTTTGGTCTCCTAATCTGAGGAAGGACATTCTTGCTATTGAGAGAGTGCAGCGATGGCTCACTAGACTGATTCCCGGGATGGCAGGACTGACATATGAAGAAAGACTGGATCGACTAGGCTTATATTCACTGGAATTTAGAAAAATGAGAGGGGATCTCAAAGAAACATATAAAGTTCTGACGGGATTGGACAGGTTAGATGCACGAAGAATGTTCAAGGTCAAGGATGTCTCGGAGCGGGTGCAAGACATTCTAAAAAGGGAAGGAGAACAGCCAGTTGTCGTGGTGCACATTGGTACCAACGACATAGGTAAAAAAAGGGATGAGGTCCTACGAAACGAATTTAAGGAGCTAGGAGCTAAATTAAAAAGTAGGACCTCAAAAGTAGTCATCTCGGGATTGCTACCAGTGCCACGTGCTAGTCAGAGTAGGAATCGCAGGATAGCGCAGATGAATACGTGGCTTGAGCAGTGGTGCAGCAGGGAGGGATTCAAATTCCTGGGGCATTGGAACCGGTTCTGGGGGAGGTGGGACCAGTACAAACCGGACGGTCTGCACCTGGGCAGGACTGGAACCAATGTCCTAGGGGGAGTGTTTGCTAGTGCTGTTGGGGAGGAGTTAAACTAATATGGCAGGGGGATGGGAACCAATGCAGGGAGACAGAGGGAAACAAAAAGGAGGCAAAAGCAAAAGACAGAAAGGAGATGAGGAAAAGTGGAGGGCAGAGAAACCCAAGGCAATGAACATAAAGGGCTACTGTACAGCAAAATTCTAAATGGACAAAGGGTGTTAAAAAAACAAGCCTGAAGGCTTTGTGTCTTAATGCAAGGAGTATCCGCAATAAGGTGGATGAATTAACTGTGCAAATAGATGTTAACAAATATGATGTGATTGGGATTACGGAGACATGGCTCCAGGATGATCAGGGCTGGGAACTCAACATCCAGGGGTATTCAACATTCAGGAAGGATAGAATAAAAGGAAAAGGAGGTGGGGTAGCATTGCTCGTTAAAGAGGAGATTAATGCAATAGTTAGGAAAGACATTAGCTTGGATGATATGGAATCTTTATGGGTAGAGCTGCAGAACACCAAAGGGCAAAAAACATTAGTGGGAGTTGTGTACAGACCTCCAAACAGTAGTAGTGATGTTGGGGAGGGCATCAAACAGGAAATTAGGAGTGCATGCAATAAAGGTGCAGCAGTTATAATGGGTGACTTTAATATGCACATAGATTGGGCTAACCAAACTGGAAGCAATACGGTGGAGGAGGATTTCCTGGAGTGCATAAGGGATGGTTTTCTAGACCAATATGTCGAGGAACCAACTAGGGGGGAGGCCATCTTAGACTGGGTGTTGTGTAATGAGAGAGGATTAATTAGCAATCTCATTGTGCGAGGCCCCTTGGGGAAGAGTGACCATAATATGGTGGAATTCTGCATTAGGATGGAGAATGAAACAGTTAATTCAGAGACCATGGTCCAGAACTTAAAGAAGGGTAACTTTGAAGGTATGAGGCGTGAATTGGCTAGGTTAGATTGGCGAATGATACTGAAGGGGTTGACTGTGGATGGGCAATGGCAGACATTTAGAGACCGCATGGATGAACTACAACAATTGTACATTCCTGTCTGGAGTAAAAATAAAAAAGGGAAGGTGGCTCAACCGTGGCTATCAAGCGAAATCAGGGATAGTATTAAAGCCAAGGAAGTGGCATACAAATTGGTCAGAAATAGCAGTGAACCCGGGGACTGGGAGAAATTTAGAACTCAGCAGAGGAGGACAAAGGGTTTGATTAGGGCAGGGAAAATGGAGTACGAGAAGAAGCTTGCAGGGAACATTAAGGCGGATTGCAAAAGTTTCTATAGATATGTAAAGAGAAAAAGGTTAGTAAAGACAAACGTAGGTCCCCTGTAGTTAGAATCAGGGGAAGTCATAACGGTGAACAAAGAAATGGCAGACCAATTGAACAAGTACTTTGGTTCGGTATTCACTAAGGAGGACACAAACAACCTTCCGGATATAAAAGGGGTCAGAGGGTCTAGTAAGGAGGAGGAACTGAGGAAAATCTTTATTAGTCGGGAAATTGTGTTGGGGAAATTGATGGGATTGAAGGCCGATAAATCCCCAGGGCCTGATGGACTGCATCCCAGAGTACTTAAGGAGGTGGCCTTGGAAATAGCGGATGCATTGACAGTCATTTTCCAACATTCCATTGACTCTGGATCAGTTCCTATCGAGTGGAGAGTAGCCAATGTAACCCCACTTTTTAAAAAAGGAGGGAGAGAGAAAACAGGGAATTATAGACCGGTCAGCCTGACCTCAATAGTGGGTAAAATGATGGAATCAATTATTAAGGATGTCATAGCAGTGCATTTGGAAAAAGGTGACATGATAGGTCCAAGTCAGCATAGATTTGTGAAAGGGAAATCATGCTTGACAAATCTTCTGGAATTTTTTGACCATGTTTCCAGTAAAGTGGACAAGGGAGAACCAGTTGATGTGGTATATTTGGACTTTCAGAAGGCTTTCGACAAGGTCCCACACAAGAGATTAATGTGCAAAGTTAAAGCACATGGGATTGGGGATAGTGTGCTGACGTGGATTGAGAACTGGTTGTCAGATAGGAAGCAAAGAATAGGAGTAAATGGGTACTTTTCAGAATGGCAGGCAGTGAGTAGTGGGGTACCGCAAGGTTCTGTGCTGGGGCCCCAGCTGTTTACATTGTACATTAATGATTCAGATGAGGGGATTAAATGTAGTATCTCCAAATTTGCGGATGACACTAAGTTGGGTAGCAGTGTGAGCTGCGAGGAGGATGCTATGAGGCTGCAGAGTGACTTGGATAGGTTAGGTGAGTGGGCAAATGCATGGCAGATGAAGTATAATGTGGATAAATGTGAGGTTATCCACTTTGGTGGTAAAAACAGAGAGACAGACTATTATCTGAATGGTGACAGATTAGGAAATGGAGAGGTGCAACGAGACCTGGGTGTCATGGTACATCAGTCATTGAAGGTTGGCATGCAGGTACAGCAGGCGGTTAAGAAAGCAAATGGCATGTTGGCCTTCATAGTGGACGGATTTGAGTACAGGGGCAGGGAGGTGTTGCTACAGTTGTACAGGGCCTTGGTGAGGCCACACCTCGAGTATTGTGTACAGTTTTGGTCTCCTAACTTGAGGAAGGACATTCTTGCTATTGAGGGAGTGCAGCGAAGATTCACCAGACTGATTCCCGGGATGGTGGGACTGACCTATCAAGAAAGACTGGATCAACTGGGCTTGTATTCACTGGAGTTCAGAAGAATGAGAGGGGACCTCATAGAAACGTTTAAAATTCTGACGGGTTTAGACAGGTTAGATGCAGGAAGAATGTTCCCAATGTTGGGGAAGTCCAGAACCAGGGGTCACAGTCTGAGGATAAGGGGTAAGCCATTTAGGACCGAGATGAGGAGAAACTTCTTCACCCAGAGAGTGGTGAACCTGTGGAATTCTCTACCACAGAAAGTAGTTGAGGCCAATTCACTAAATATATTCAAAAGGGAGTTAGATGAAGTCCTTACTACTAGGGGGATCAAGGGGTATGGCGAGAAAGCAGGAAGGGGATACTGAAGTTGCATGTTCAGCCATGAACTCATTGAATGGCGGTGCAGGCTAGAAGGGCTCAATGGCCTACTCCTGCACCTATTTTCTATGTTTCTAATGTTCCCGATGTTGGGGAAGTCCAGAACCAGGGGTCACAGTCTAAAGATAAGGGATAAGCCATTTAGGACCGAGTTAAGGAGAAACTTCTTCATTCAGAGAATTGTGAACCTGTGGAATTCTCTACCACAGAAAGTTGTTGAGGCCAGTTCGTTAGATATATTCAAAAGGGACTTAGATGTGGCCCCGATGGCAAAAGGGATCAAGGGTTATGGAGAAAAATCAGGAATGGGGTACTGAAGTTGCATGATCAGCCATGATCATATTGAATGGAGGTGCAGGCTCGAAGGGCCGAATGACCCACTCCTGCACCTATTTTCTATGTTTCTAAGATAGAACCTCCCCTTTAAGAGCTGGAATTAGTCAGTGTCAAGGATTTAAGGATGATTGCTGAATACAAGTCACCTGAAATTGGATAGCGCTCTACCATTAGCATCCCTGCAGTGCCCCACTGAGGTCATTAGTGCCTCATTTACCACCCCCTTCCTTCTTGGGGCGAAACAGCCCAATTTTGCAGAAGTTAGCAATTGTTTTCGCCTGATGCTAACTTTTCAAAAAGTGAATACTTAATGCCCCAAACGGGGCTCGACCGAATTTTGCCCCTCTTACTGTCATTTGGTTGCACATGGTTTTAAATCAAAACAGGATACTGGAAATTATATGTTGCACTGATACTTCAAAGTTCTGGCCATTTAAAATGTAGACACCCTTGAAAATCTAAGGTAGTTGGAGAACTAAATTTTTATTGCAATTAAATTGGTAGATATAAAAAAAATTGTTCTCAGAATGTGGGCAAAGCTAAATTTATTGCCCATCTCTGGTTGTCCTGAGAAGTTGGTAATGGGCCTTCTCCTTGAACTGTTACAGTGTTTATGGCAACAATGTTCTCACAATGGTGTTAGAATGGTGTTAGATCGGGATTCCAGGTTATTGACCAAGTGATGATGAAGAAACTTCCAAGTCAAGATGATGTGTGTCTTGGAGAGGAACTTGGAGGTGATGATCTTCCCACAACATGGCTGATCTTGTCCTTCTCAGTGGTAGACATTACAGGAAATGGGCATACTGATGTCGTGACTCTGGTAAATGGTTGCAGTGCATTCTGTAGCTAGTACATACAGCAGCCGTGGTACGTCGATGATTGAGGGGTGAATATTGAGCCTGATGACATGAGCGGCAGTTAAGCGAATTGCTCCATCCTGGATGACATTGAGCTTCCTCAGTGTTGTTGCGGCTGCACTCATCCAAGTGAGTGGTGGTTATTCCATCATGCTCTTGACAAACCGTGTAGATGGTGGACAGACTTGTTACAGAAAGATGAGGGCAATTCAATAGATATAAATGACGACTTAGATTTTCAAAAGACATTTGCAAAAAATACACATGTAAGGCTAATAAAAGATTAATAGCAAATTAGTTAATTGACAATGTTTTTGCAGAAGAAAGCAGAAGTTTCTGCTTTGGGAAGTGTGTGGAGACCAGTGGATGAATCTGTCATGTATCTTACATTATTATATATAACTGTATCCTAACATGCTATATATGACTGTAATAAGATATGACCTGTAACTAGTTTATGTGAGTTCTCTGATGAACTGAGGAGAGAAATG
This sequence comes from Pristiophorus japonicus, assembly GCF_044704955.1. Lineage (NCBI taxonomy): Eukaryota > Metazoa > Chordata > Chondrichthyes > Pristiophoridae > Pristiophorus > Pristiophorus japonicus. Next base: position 150,449,421 of record NC_091979.1, on the reverse strand, counting down.
CTGAGAGACTTTTTCATTGAAGGAATAGGCCACGCAGGCATATTCCAAAAGCTCAGAGAGACCAAGAACCTGACCTTAGAGGCAGCAGCACTGGTTGCACAGACATTCTTGGTCGGGGAAGAAGAAACGAGGTTGATTTACAATGCAGGTACGACAACTAACGAAATATCGGAACAAGAAGTTCACAGCATTAAACAAGCTGCTACCCCCACACACAGACAAAACCAGGAGAACAGGCTCTCGACAGCAGGCAGAAGCCATCAAGGGCCACAGGAACGGCCGTTCACACCTCATCAACCCACAATGCGAGCAATCAACGACAAACTGAGAGAAGCTCAAGAGAGATCAGCCAGACGCAGCTCATTCTTTGGGAACACTTTGAACAATGGAACTAGTCTATGCTGGAGGTGTGGGGGTGGGCACTCATCAAGGGGATGTCGATTTCAGCAGGCTGTTTGCAGAAATTGTGAATATACAGGGCATTTGGCCCGCATGTGCAAAAAAACAGCAGCTCGGCTGGTATACGAATCGGATGGGTCGGAAAGCGGACCAGAAGATGGTGGGGACAGTACCCGGGACACCGATGTACAGCGGGTCAACACGATCAATGGCCACTGCTCCTACAACAGGATGCCTCCTATAATGATGAGGGTCCTACTCAACGGGATACCTGTCAACATGGAGCTGGATATGGAAGCGAGTCAATCTCTCATGGGCGCTCAACAATTTGAACAACTGTGGCCGTATAAAATAGACAGACCAAAACTCACAAGGGTCGACACCAAAGTAAGGACCTATACCAAAGAAATTGTACCAGTGCAATGCTCTCTGTCACACACAAAGGGACAGTGAACCAACTTCCCCTGTGGATTGTCCCCGGAGATCCCCCAGCACTGCTGGGGAGAAGCTGGCTGGCAAAACTAAACTGGAAATGGGATGATGTCCATGCCATGTCATTAGAGGAACGGACCTCCTGCTCAACAGTTATAAAGCAATTTGAACATCTCTTTCAGCCACTTGTGGGCACTTTCAAAGGGGCCAAAGTCAAAATCTACATCACACAGGATGCTAGACCGGTCCATCACAAGGCCAGAGCTGTACCCTATGTGATGAGGGAAAAGATTGAACACGAACTAGACAGGCTTCTGCGAGAAGGCATTATATCACCTGTGGAATTTAGCGACTGGGCAAGTCCTATTGTCCCAGTCATGAAGCCTGATGGATCTGTACGAATCTGTGGGGACTACAAATTTACCATAAACAGAGTCTCCCTACAGGACCAGTACCTGCTGCCCAGAGCGGAGGACTTATTTGCCACATTGGCTGGAGGTAAACTTTTCTCAAAATTAGACCTCACATCTGTGTATATGACGCAAGAATTGACCGAGGAATCCAAGCTACTCACCACCATCAACACACATCGAGGCCTTTTCATGTACAATCGATGCCCATTCGGCATCAGGTCGGCAGCTGCCATATTCCAGCGCAACATGGAAAGTCTGCTCAAGTCCATCCCGGGGACGGTTGTATTTCAAGACGACATACTTATCACGGGCAGGGACACCGACTCCCATCTTCGTAATTTGGAGGAAATACTAAAGTGGTTGGATCGGGTAGGCCTACGAGTCAAGAAATCCAAGTGCCTGTTTCTCGCACCCGAGGTTGAATTTTTGGGCAGAAGGATTGCCGCTGATGGAATCCGCCCAACAGAGTCCAAAACAGAAGCAATTCGCCTGGCACCCAGGCCCCGGAATGTCTCAGAACTGCGCGCCTTTCTCGGGCTACTCAATTACTTTGGGAACTTTATGCAGAACTTAAGCACGCTGCTGGAGCCTCTCTACGTGCTACTCAGGAAGGGGTGTGATTGGTTTTGGGGGACGCCCAGGAACGCGCCTTCAATAAGGCATGCAACCTTCTGTGTTCCAACTGTGTTTTGATTTTCTTTGACCCAGGTAAAAAGCCAGTCCTCACATGCGATGCGTCAACATATGGGGTCAGGTGCGTTTTGCAACATGTCAATAGTGCGGGCAAATTACAACCCATAGCTTATGCCTCCAGGTCACTTTCGCGGGCGGAGCGCGGATACGGAATGGTAGAGAAGGAGGCGCTCGCGTGCGTGTATGGTGTCAAAATGATGCACCAATACCTTTTCGGGGCCAAGTTCGCGTTAGAAACTGACCACAAGCCCCTCACGTCCTTCCTATCCGAGAGCAAGGCAATAAACGCCAACGACTCGGCACGAATTCAACGGTGGGCACTCATGCTGGCGTCCTACGACTATACCATAAGGCACAGACCAGGCACAGACAACTGTGCCGACGCACTCAGCAGGCTACCCCTGGCGACCATGGAAGGGTCTGACGAACAGGACTGTGAGATAGTCATGGCAATCAATGCCTTTGAGTCCACAGGTTCGCCCATGACGGCTCGCCAAATCAGAGCCTGGATGGCCAGCGACCCCACGTTATCCTTAGTAAAAAGATGTGTCCTAACCGGTGACTGGGCAGAGGCTCGCGATGTCTGCCCACGAGGAATTAAAACCCTTTCACAGGCACATGCATGAGCTATCACTACAAGCAGACTGCCTGATGTTGGGCAGCCGAGTAGTCATGCCTCTGCGAGGCAGAGAGGCATTTGTCCGGAAGCTCCACCGCGAGCACCCGGGGATCGTTCTCATGAAGGCCATAGCCAGATCCTACGTCCGGTGGCCTGGTATTGACGCGGACTTGGAGCTCTGCGTCCGAAGGTGCACCATTTGTGCCCAACTCAGCAATGCCCCCAGGGAGGCTCCACTGAGCCCCTGGCCCTGGCCTACCAAACCGTGGTCGCGGGTGCACGTAGACTATGCGGGCCCATTCATGGGCAAAATGTTCCTCGTAGTTGTGGATGCATTTTCAAAGTGGATCGAATGCACCATTTTAAACTCGAGCACAAACTCCACCACTGTGGAGAGCATTGCAACCATGTTTACAACGCACTGAATCCCTGACGTATTGGTCAGTGACAATGGTCCGTGCTTCACCAGCGCAGAATTCCTAGACTTTTTAATTGACCACGGCATAAGTCACGTCAAGACGGCACCATTCAAGCCGACCTCCAACGGCCAGGCAGAGAAAGCAGTGCAAATCATTAAACAAGGCATGCTTAAAATCCAAGGTCCCATGCTGCAGGGTCGCCTGTCGCGACTGCTGCTGGCATACAGATCTCGTCCGCACTCACTGACTGGGATCCCCCCCGCGCAACTGTTGATGAAAAGAACTTTAAAACCAGGCTCTCATTAATCCTCCCAGACATGCACGAAATCGTTGAGGCAAAACGCCGTAAGCTGACTGAGTACCATAACAGAAATTCAAGGGGGAGATGGAATGAGATAGGGGACAAAGAGTTTGTACTAAACTATGGCAGGGGTCCCAAATGGCTTGCAGGGACAGTAACGGGCAAGGAAGGAAACAGGCTACTGGTAGTACAAATGGACAATGGCAAAACCTGCCGGAGGCATGTAGACCAAGTCAAAAGCAGATTTACCAACAACATTGCGGAACCAGAGGCAGACTACAATGTGGAACTCGCACAGCACCTGTTGGACAGACAGAGGGAACAACCTGAGGAAAGGGCAATCCCAACAGACAGTCCAGGCGAGTCAACAACAATCACACCAATTGAAACAGACAGCCCAGGCGAGATACCAGCAACCACACTCAAAGAAAAACAGATACCAAGGCAAACAACTGAACCACAACTCAGACGTTCCACGCGAGAGCGTTGACCACCTGAGAGACTGAACCTATAAAAACAATAAGACCTTGGGGGAGGGTGATGTCATGTATCTTACATTATTATATATAACTGTATCCCAACATGCTATACATGACTGTAATAAGGTATGACCTGTAACCACCAGCATACCTTACCACCAGGGGTGCACTTGCAAGAGACAGGTATATAAGGATAGATCTCAGGCAAGTGCAGCATTCCAGAGCTGTGAAATAAAGGTGCAGGTCCAGAGTGACCTTGACTTCACTACATGCCTCGTGTGAATCTGTACTGAAGGGACAGGACTTTACAGAATCTGCTCTGGCTGTCCTGCTGTTTAAAAATAATATGGAAGAAGGTTATTCTAATATTGGGCCAGAAATTGCGATCGGAGGCTTCCCACGGGCGGATGCCTCCGACCAAATTTTTTTTTACAAAAGTACCTGGTGGTCCCGGAGAAACGAACACTTCGGCTCCGAGGCCTCGATGCACAGCCTATCGCAGAGGCCTACACATCCCAGAAGCGTATGGGGCATCCTGGGATCATGTGAGCCTGGACCATCAATGAAAATGGAGTATTCTCATTGATAGTAATGGTGAGTTCCGTTTGTACAGAACTCCCATTACTATCAAGGGGGATACCCCCCAAAACACAGAAACACAATACATAATTTTTAAAAACACCTCACATATTTAAATTAATTGAAAGTGAATGTTTTCGAAAAAAAATATTTTTTAGTGTTAAAAATAAACTTATCTTAATGAACAAGGTTTTTAATTTAAAAATTAGTGATAGAATTAAATTTTTCTGTCTTTTAAAACAGGCCTTGTGCTTGCTTTTACAGACATAAGAGTTTTAAGGACATTTGCTGGGCAGGATTTGGGCACTTCTCCCGGGGATGCGTGCAATCTGTCAAAAGAAACTTTGACAGATCGCAAGTGCCGGATTTAGGCGCATGCGTTTCGTGCGCCTAAACTTGCGGGGCCTCTTCAGATGCTTGCGCACATCGTATGCACCCGGAGAGGCTGCAATTTACTGCCCATTATAAAATAATATCGTGTTTGTGATAATATTATGGAATGTTCTGGTGACACCAAGCTCTGTGTTCAGTTGATTGACTGTATTCAAATATAGGGGCAATTAAATAGATAGGCTAAGGAACGGCAGATCATCCCTAAAGTAGATGTGAATGTTCATCTAGAACAGGGGATCCATGTTCATAATGCAAAGTCAATTTGTGGAATTGGTAAACTAAAAAGATCTGGGTGTGATTGTTGATTGTTGATTAAAAGTACACAGCCAGTGACAACAACAAAGCTAATCATCTACGAGCATTCATTAGAAGGACATTCAACTACAAGTTGAAACAAGTTATTGCAACTTTGTATGGATAAAATGGTGAGGGCACATTTGGAATACTAAGTGCAATTTTGAGCACTGAATAAAAGGGACATTGAGGCATTGGAAGGGGTTCAGAGAAAAGTGTCAAACAGAGAGGAGTCACAATACACATTTTCACATGCTGAGAGGAATAGATATTGTAGATGCAAATAATTATTTAATCTGTAAATGTGGAACTAAAGAACAGTACAAAATTACCAAGACTCAAGAAAGGTAAGATTAGAACATGCTCCCCGTCACAGAGCAGTTAGATAATGCTGTAAAGTTAACTACAACAACTTTATATTTATATAGCACCGTTAATGTAGTGAAATTCCCAAGTCACTTCACAGGACTATTATGAGATAAAAAATTTGACACCGAGCCACATAAGGAGAAATTAGGGCAGGTGACCAAAAGCTTGGTCAAAGAGGTAGGTTTTAAGGAGCATCTTGAAGGAGGAAAGAAAGGTAGAGAGGTTTAGGCAGGGAATTCGAGAGCTTAGGGCCTAGGCAACAGAAGGCACAGCCACCAATGGTTGAGCGATTTATAATTAGGGACGCTCAAGAGGGCAGAATTAGAGGAGCACAGACATCTCAGGGGTTGTGGGGCTGGAGGAGATTACAAAGATAGGGAGGGACGAGGCCATGGAGGGATTTGAAAACAAGGGTGAGAATTTTGAAATTGAGGCATTGCTTAACCCGGAGCCAACGTAGGTCAGCGAGTACAGGGGTGAAGGGTGAGTGGAACTTGGTGCAAGTTAGGTCACGGGCAGCCGAGTTTTGGATCACCTCTTGTTTACATCGAGTAGAATGTGGGAGATCAGCCAGGAGTGTGTTGGAATAGTCAAGTCTAGAGGTAACAAAGGCATGGATGAGGGCTTCAGCAGCGGATGAGCTCAGACAAGGGCGGAGACGGGTGATTTTTCGGAGGTGGAAATAGGCGATCTTATGCGGATATGTGGTCGAAAGCTCATTTCAGGATCAAATATGACACCAAGGTTGCGAACAGTGTGGTTCAGCCTCAGACAGAAGTTGGGGAGAGAGAAGGAGTCAATGGCTAGGGATGGAGTTTCTGGCGGGGACCGAAACAACGGCTTTGGTCTTCCCAATATTCAATTGGAGAAAATTTCTGCTCATTCATAACTGGATGTTGGACAAGCAATCTGACAATTTAGAGACTGAGGAGGGGTTGAGAGGAGTGGTAGTGAGGTAGTAAAGTGTAAGATCACCACCGGCACCTGGTAATCCCTGGCCCAAGACCGCCCAAAGTGGAGGAAGAGCATCCGGGAGGGCGCTGAGCACCTCGAGTCTCGTCGCCGAGAGCATGCAGAAACCAAGTGCAGACAGTGGAAGAAGCGTGCGGCAAACCAGGCTCCCCACCCACCCTTTCCTTCAACCACTGTCTGCCCCACCTGTTACAGAGACTGTAATTCCCGCATTGGACTGTACAGCCACTTGAGTACTCACTTTTAGAGTGGAAGCAAGTCTTCCTCGGTTTCGAGAGACTGCCTATGATGATGAGTGAGGTAGAGCTGGGTGTCCTCAGTGTACTTGTGGAAACTGATGCTGTGTTTTCAGATTATATCACCAAGGGGCAACATGTAAATGAGAAATACAAGGTGGCCAAGGATAGATCCTTGGGGACACCAGAGGTAACGATGTGGGGACAGCAAGAGAAGCCGCTGCAAGTGATTCTCTGGCTACGATTAGATAGATAAGAATAGAACCAAGCAAGTGCAGTCCCACCCAGCTGGATGACGGTCGAGAGGCGTTGGAGCAGGATAGAGTGGTCAACTGTGTCAAAGGCTGTATACAAGTCAAGAAGGACGAGGAGGGATAGTTTGCCTTTGTCACAGTCACAAAGGATGTCAGCTGTGACTTTGATGAAAGCTGTTTCTGTGCTGTGGCAGACACAGAAATGGGATTGGAGGGATTCAAACATGGAATTGCGGAAAGGATGGGCACGGATTTGGGAGGCAGCGACACATTCAAGGACCTTGGAGAGGAAAGGAAGGTTGGAGATGGGGCGTTAGTTTGCAAGGACAGAGAGAGTCAAGGGTTGTTTATTTGAGGAGAGAGGATGATGGCAGATTTGAGGGAAAGGGGGTCAGTACCTGAGGAGAGAGAACCGTTAACAATGTCAGCTAACATGGGAGCCAGAAAAAGAAGTTGGGTAGTCAGCAGTTTGGTGGGATTAGGGTCAAGGGAGCAGGAAGTATGTCTCATGGACTAAATGAGATCGGAAAGGTCATGAGGGGAGCTTGGAGAGAAACTGGAGAAAATATGAAGTCAGGGCTAGGGCAGGGGGGATATTAAGAGGAAGTTTGGCCTGTGTCAGAGAGGTGAATGACTGACCGTAACTACAGGATTTCTGCATTTAGATGTCTGTTAGCGCGAATGTTTTCCTGCAAGAATCACTCGACACTGGGTCGGTTCCAACGTCAAACCGGCTTTTATTACGCCGGCGGGGAGAGAGCCTCTGGTCCAACTCCAGGCACTCCACTCCACCGAACAAAGAAATTCATCGATATTTATATGTTTTACAATAGTTCATTACAGTTACTCAGCCCACATCGGCTGGACACAATCCAATCATAATGATTATAGATTACATATAGGTTTAAATGGGCCAATAGAATTAACCCTGGTACATCAGGGGGCTGCATGATCAGTTTGTGACAGTTATAGGCTGATCCCTATCCATGTGATGCTCTCCAAGCCTCCCTTAACTTCATTGCTCATGGATTCTGCCGGTGCCTAGCTCCTTATCTCTATGGTTGCTAGGCACCCTATATGGGGGTCACTGACTTGAGAACATTCCGTACTAGGTACCGCAGTGTTCTATATACTATCTTGTCTCAAGCTGTTGATTCAAGACATTCCTGAGACCAGGCTCTGCAGGGTCAGTGCTCAGTCAGCAGCTTTAGCTAACTTGGCTAACCGAGCCCCCATCATGCTTTGCTAAGCCCCTTGGCAGCCATTTTATATTTGGCTAACATTTTAAACATACATACATACATATATATTTATATATCCAGCAGGTGCTTTTGCCTTCCTACAACAATCCCCCCTTTCGGTAAGGAACTACTCGGAGTTCCCTTTAACCGACACTTTGTTCTGTTAATGTGTGCCTATCCACTCCTTTTTAATGGGTATTTGAGCACCGCCCGGTATTCCCTGCCCCAGCGTGCTGGCCAGTCACGCGGTTTCGGGAGTTCCGGTTGCTTATATCAAATTAATAAAGGTCAAACCCTCCTGCCCTTCTGTTAGACAGGCCCTTCTAATCTCCCGGGACTTGGCTCGGTTTCTTCTTCATCGTGTGTGTTGCTTACACAATTGACAAGCCATGACGCCCCATGTTACCGCTCGGACCAGTTGTACCCCAACCAGTACGTGTGATATTATTCGAATCTAGGGGTGGATGTTCACATTCATTCCCCAGTCCTAAACCTTCCTCCACCAACTCGGGTAGTTTGCAATTGGTGGTAGAGCTTTACGGATCGTCCCACTCTGAGCCTCAGTTCCCTTAATACCTCGGCTAGATGTGGGATGGGGACCTGGTCTGGTTCGTCATACTCCTGTACGTGATCATGGAATTGGTTGGTTATGTTAATGGTTTCGGTATATCGACGTTTACCCTGGATGATGTGGGCTTGCCCAATCGTAACGGGTCGTAGTGGGGTAAAACAAAAGTTTGGCTGTGGGATCATGCACTGTAGGTCATTGTACTGGTAAGAACGTTCTGTGGTAGAGACGCAGTACTTTCCCTTCCCTCCGTAGCCTGCCCTAGCGAAGTGAGCGTGTGCGGGCACTATTTCTAGTACACACCTGTCGGTTCGATTAAACCCGCACTCGTCTAATTCCCCTCGGCCCACTGGGTGAGGACACACTGTAATCTCCCCCCTTTGCTTGCATCCTGATAGGGAAATCCCGGTGAGTGTATCATTTTGGCGGATGGCAGATGTTGTGGTCAGATAGTAATGGAGAGAGGCGTTTTCCCGTATTACCCCGATATTCTCCAGCTGGTACAGTGGAAATGGTCCCGAATCTGGGGTGGCGATAGGGATCATAAGAACTATCCCTATCCCAATATTCTTACCCATTTAGCAATCAGGGATCGCTGGGTACACTCTGGTCAGTCCCTTCAGAGTACAGTTGTCCAGCGTCCCCTTCTGGCTGGCCAACTGAGCGACATGTGAGCTGTCTATCCAATCGGGTACCTCCCCCCTTTGGATCTGGTCGAGGTAGTGTCGTATCTGTCCCACCATCCATAGGCCATAAGCGTGACAGAGTTGCCCCTGTCTAGATTTTCTGGTATCCTCTTTCTCTCTGTCAATGAGGCGATTAATGGTTTTTGCGTGTGCTTCCAGGACTGTGATGCTGTCCAATTGGATTTCGGCACCCTCATTCCCGAGTTCGGCCTGATCTTCCTGATTCCACTCTATCCGTTCTAATGGTCCCTTCATCACCCCTCTGAGCTGTTCCACCCTTTCATTTAGCCCTTGTATGTCCAGTGAGTTTACCACGGAGGTTCCGGTATTAAAGCCAGTAGCGACATCATTAACTATTCCTCTCTTAGTTCTATGAACTGGCTCCTGTCCTTGGAATCTACTGGCACCCATGGCATGGCAGCCTGCTGCATTACTACTTTACTCAACACTTTATACATATTTCTTGCCTGCTCTGTACAATATTCCAGCATTCGAATGCCTGAGACATTGATCAGGACAGGCACAATTTCATGTTTGACATTATCATATAATAGTTCACCCTCGTTGAACAGTATAATCCCACTTTCTGGTCCCTTAGTAGTTATGGGGCATGGCAATTCCTCAAGCTGTGTGGTAGTTCTTATGGGGCGCGGTGTCGGACGGGGTGAGAAGCATACATACAACGATATTGCGGCAGCCTCTACCTCCTCGTAGTATCCACACAGCCCCACCCCCTTTTTGTGGGTGACTAACGGTTGTGGTTGGGCAGGGGGCGCACAAATTATCCCAAATACATTTATCAAGCCCCCTGGTCTCCCTTCGCCCAATGCAACTGCTCCTTGTACCCGTGGAGCATTGCACGCATACTTTGTCCTTATTCAGGTTCACTTGCAGCCATGCATTAAAATAAGTCCTGTCCTTGCTCCAGTCCTTGGCTGCTGGGATGCACATTCCATCCGTTAAATTAAACAAGACTCCATAGTTCATGTAGTTGTTTATTTCCTGAGTGCGCTGCAATCCGTTGGTATCATCCAGTGTTTGCGTGGGTCGTAAGGTTCCCAATATTATGAGTTGAATTAGTCGTCGCGGTCCCATCTCGGTGAGTTTTATCTGCAATTTTAAACAGACAGCCTGGTCGTCACCAGGTGTTAGGTTCTGGTCTACTTGTGTCGCGGTCATTCTGTGGAATCGGAGGTAAGGATTTGGTTATCCATATTCTTTATAGTCATACCATCTCTATCACTTCATGTCCCTGTCTGGGCTGCCGTCGGTTTTGTATTTGAGCCTGCTGTGCTCGAGCCTGCACGATGATCCATCTAAATATTATCCAAACTCCAATCAACACCAAAGCCACCACTATTCCTCCAAACATCCCAGTCTGCTTTACTGTTAGGTTGGGTTTGTGGACTAGACCTACCCACCGTGGGGTACATTGGCTCTATTGCCATAGGTGATGGTGCTGTGGCTGCACACTGCACTATCCATCTGGTCCCGTTTTTAAAAATCTCTTCCAGCTTGTTTATCTTAACTTTTAATTCTTGACCAGCTAGTTCTGTTTTATTTTTATTCTGACTATCCCACCATTTCCTCTATCTGTCAGGTGAGTCTTCTTTATTTTAGTAAGAAATTCAAATTAGTAAGGCCCAGTGTAAAACAGCTGTCAATGGAAAGGGTTAACTCCTTTACAGGTTTATAAGAAGGCCTGATGTCATTATGTGACTTCGCGTAATCATCCAAATATTTGTGCCTTCAAAACTTGCTTAGAAATTAGGAATCCGTTAAAATAGCAGAAATCATCAGTAAAGTGGTCATAATAAAAATCTTCTCATCGGGAACGACAGCATTTTAGATTAAACTCCAAATTTTCTAAACTTCTAATTCAAGTACTTGCCAAAGATTTTTTTTTAAATGAGAGACTGAAATCCAATTTTCACACAAGCTGTATACATTTCAACATTTCGGTTTTTGTAACGGTTCCGTTCACTGGGCAAATCTTGTGTTTTATTTCTCTCTCTGCTGAGTTCACATAGCTTAGATCTTTTCTCCTCGGTTATTTTCGAAACCCTCCTGCTTGTTTAGACTGTTCGGGACTTTTCTTGATAAACACCGTCTATTCTGGAAATCTTTTCAAACTGCAGTGACACTTTCTCGTAATTTAAAATCATTATCAATGTAGAGTGTCTTTTACCTCTTCCAATTTTTTTTTCCCTTTCCCAATTAAACCAATATCTTTTTCACAGCAAACATCAACTAGTATTTAGTAAGTTATGTCTTTTTCCATCGCAAACACATTTTTTTTCAGCACTTATTTAGTACGTCACAGCTTTTTTCAAACCTTTTAGTTTTATTTCTTTTGTTTAAAGATCAGATTTAACTTTTTGTTTTAAATGTATCGCATTTTGTTGTGCCTTTTCTTAACCAGTGGTACTTGAAACCTTCACAACAAAATTAATTCTTCACTGTTCCCATCCTAATTTCTGCTCCCCTTTTGTAGAATTTATATTTATTGTTGAATTACAAAATGACAAATATGGTAATACTGTTTTTTTTTTTGCCTAACTTCTGTTTTAGAAGCTGATCAAAAACTTTAATCTTTTGCTCTGTAACTTCAATTTTGTGATACAGTATCTCATAAATTAAATTTTTTTTTAAGCTTTAGCTTCTGACGCAGCATGTGTAAAAATCTCTTTACTGAGCTAGAAGCTTTCGCGTCAAGGTTTTACATAAAGGAAAAATGGGACCTTACTTCCCCAGCCTGCAGCCTCGACACACCCACACAGGCTTCTTTTTTTTTAAAGTTTCCCTTCTCTGTTCTTTATCTTATTCCTAGACAGACATTCACAAAAGTCTCTTTTCATTCAACAAAGTTTATTGTTTAGCTGGCTCTATTCTTGGATCCATACTTCACTTAAGATAATCACTATCAGGTTTTTTTTTAATTTCTTACATATTGATTTACTTCCTCTGTTAATTTTACGTGGGCTCGCAGTATCAAGACCACAGCCTTTTCATTTTTATCTTTCTTTTCCTTCTCCCACCATTCCCGCTGATTTGCTGGCGGGACCTGGGGGTCCCATCCTGACTTAATCATCTTCTCAATTAGTTTCTTTTGTTTTTCCGCCAGGTGGCGGGTAAGGGACCCTTCTGGTCCCCACTCGAGGTTACTTGCTTTATTGGCCATTCCTGGGTAGGACTAGAACCGTTAGGAATCTACTCTCAGAGGTCCGCTTTCTACCTAGCGTAACTTGTAGTAGACCATCTCCTTGCTACTGTCAGGTCACAAGTTTTGCTGTTACACAAACTTATATAATTCTTAAAACGCGTTTAAGCAATTCCCGCAGTGCCCTACGCCTCCTTAACGACTACCTACCACCGTTTTGTCTGTCGGTCCGACCCTGTTCACAGGTTTGGTTTCCGTTGATCGCTGTGCACCACCTGGTCCCCGGGGTATATTTTCAAATCACACTACTGGGTCCGGGAGATGTCGCTCCATATCACGATCCCACGGTCTAAGTATGTTCCCTACACCTACTTAGTTCCTGGCCGTCACGTGGGACAAAAGTCCTCTTAATTCAGGCTTAGGCTAGGCGTTTGAGATATTAGACCGTCTCCTCATGTCGATCAACCGGCTTCCACCTCCCACACCTTTATAATTAAACATTTTTTATACTCACCCGGGTTTTTCCAAGGGCATCCAGCGACTCCGGGAAATCCTGTTCGTGACGCCACTGTTAGCGCGAATGTTTTCCTGCAAGAATCACTCGACACTGGGTTGGTTCCAACGCCAAAACGGCTTTTATTACGCCGGCGGGGAGAGAGCCTCTGGTCCAACTCCAGGCACTCCACCGAACAAAGAAATTCATCGATATTTATATGTTTTACAATAATTCATTACAGTTACTCAGCCCACATCGGCTGGACACAATCCAATCATAATGATTATAGATTACATATAGGTTTAAATGGGCCAATAGAATTAACCCTGGTACATCAGGGGGCTGCATGATCAGTTTGTGACAGTTGGGGGCTGATCCCTATCCGTGTGATGCTCTCCAGGCCCCCCTTAACTTCGTTGCTCATGGATTCTGCCGGTGCCTAGCTCCTTATCTCTATGGTTGCTAGGCACCCTATATGGGGGTCACTGACTTGAGGACATTCCGTACTAGGTACCGCAGTGTTCTATAGACTATCTTGTCTCAAGCTGTTGATTCAAGACATTCCTGAGACCAGGCTCTGCAGGGTCAGTGCTCAGTCAGCAGCTTTAGCTAACTTGGCTAACCGAGCCCCCATCATGCTTTGCTGGCAGCCGTTTTATATTTGGCTAACATTTTAAACATACATATATAGAAACATAGAAACATAGAAAATAGGTGCAGCAGCAGGCCATTCAGCCCTTCTAGCCTGCACCGCCATTCAATGAGTTCATGGCTGAACATGAAACTTCAGTACCCCCTTCCTGCTTTCTCGCCATAACCCTTGATCCCCCGAGTAGTAAGGACTTCATCTAACTCCCTTTTGAATATATTTAGTGAATTGGCCTCAACTACTTTCTGTGGTAGAGAATTCCACAGGTTCACCACTCTCTGGGTGAAGAAGTTTCTCCTCATCTCGGTCCTAAATGGCTTACCCCTTATCCTCAGACTGTGACCCCTGGTTCTGGACTTCCCCAACATTGGGAACATCCTTCCTGCATCTAACCTGTCTAAACCCGTCAGAATTTTAAACGTTTCCAACATCCCGGTTTTTGTGCTGAAGACTTGTGCTCTAGAACTAGCCACTTCTCTAGCCAAGCTGTTCCAGCATGGCATCAATCAGACAATGTGGAAAACTGCCCAGGTATGTCCTGTCCACAAAAAAAAAACAGGACAAATCCAATCCGTCCAATTACCACCCTATCAGTCTACTCTCAATCATCAGTACAATGATCGAGGGAATTGTCGACAGTGCTATCAAGCAGCACTTGGTCGCCAATAACCTGCTCACTGATGCCCAGTTTGGGTTCTGCCAGGACCACTACTCCAGGCCTCAGTACAGCCTTGGTCCAAACATGAATAAAAGAGCTGAATTCCAGAGAGGAGCCGAGAGTGACTGCCCTGGACATTAAGGCAGCATGCGACATCAAGGAGCAATGGGAAAACTCTCCACTGGCAGAAGTCATACCTAGCACAAAGGAAGATAGTTGTAGTTGTTGGAGGCCAATCATCACAGCTCCAGGATGTCACTTCAGGAGTTCCTCAGGGCAATGTCCTAAGCCCAACCATCTTCAGCAATGATCAGCATAAGGTCAGAAGTGGTATGTTCACTGATGATTGGAGTGTTCAATGTCATTTGTAGTTCCTCAAATAATGAAGCAGCCCCACACCCACATGCAGCAAGACCTGAACATCACTCAGGGTTGGACTGACAAGTGGCAAGTAACATTCATATCACAAGTGCCAGGCAATGACTCTTTCTTGTTGGGGAGTCTAACCACTGCCCCTTGAAATTCAATGACATTGCCATCGCCGAATCCCCCACCACCAACATCCTGGGGGTCACCGTTGCCCAGAAACTTTAACTGGACCAGCCACAAATACTGTGCCAAGAGCAGGTATTCTGCAGCAAATGTTTCACCTCCTAACTCCCCAAAGCCTTTCCACCATCTACAAGGCACAAGTCAAGAGTGTGATGGAAGACTCACCACTTGCCTGGATGAGTGCAGCTCCAACACTCAAGAACATAAGAAATAAGAGCATGAGTACACCACCTGGCCCTTTGAGCCTGCTCTGCCGTTTAATAAGACCATGGCTGATCTGATCATGGACTCCGCTCCACTTCCCTGCCCACTCCCCATAACCCTTTACTCTCACTCAAATCTGTCTATTTCCACCTAAAATATATTCAATGACCCAGCCTCCACAGCTCTCTGGGGTAGAGAATTTCACAGATTTACAAATTCCTCATCAGTTTTAAATGGGCGCCCCCTTATTCTGAGACTATTCTGCCCACTTCTAGTTTTCCCTATGAGTGGAAATATCCTCTCTGCATCCACCTTGTCGAGCCCCCTCATTATCTTAGGTTTTGATAAGATCACACCTCATTCTTCTGAACTCCAATGAGTATAGGCCCAACCTATCTTCATAGGTCAACCACCTCATTTCCAGAATCAACCTAGTGAACCTTCTCTGAACAGCCTCTAATGCAAGTATATCCTTCCTTAAATATACAGACCAAATCTGTAGGCAATATTCCAGGTGCAGCATCACCAATACCCTGTACAGTTAGTTGTAGCAGGACTTCTGCTTTTATACTCTATTCCACCTTGCAATAAAGGCCAACATTCCATTTGCCTTCCTGATTACCTGCATACTTGCTTTGTGTTTCATGCACAAGGACCCCTAGGTCCCTCTGTACTGCAGCACTTTGCAATTTTTCTCCATTTAAATAATTTGCTTTTCTATTTTTCTGCCAAAGTGGATAACTTCACATTTTCCCACATTATACTTCATCTGCCAAATTTTTGCCCACTTAGCCTGTCTATATCCCTTTGCAGATTGTGTGTGTCCTCCTCACAATTTGCTTTCCCACCCATCTTGGTATCAGAAAACTTGACAACATTACACTCGGTCCCTTCATCCAAGTCATTATTATAGATTATAAATAGTTGAGGCCTCAGCACCAATCCTTGTGACACCCCACTAGTTGAAGCTAGACACCATCCAGGACAAAGCAGCCTGCTTGATTGGCACCCCATCCACCACCGTTACACCATCCTGACTTGTATACTGTCATTCCTTCATTGTCACTGGGTCAAAATCCTGGAACTCCCCCCCAACAGCATGGTGGGAGAACCTTCACCACACGGACTGCAGCAGTTCAAGAGGGTAGCTCACCACCACCTTCTCAAGGGCAATTAAACATACATATATATTTATATATCCAGCAGGTGCCTTTGCCTTCCTACAACAGTGTCAATGTGCTAAAGTTGCGGTCAGTTACAGAGGAGTAATGATGGCTGACAGTTACCCCGCCCCCCCCGCTAAATTCCGGGCTTATGCATTAGTAATAAGGCAGCTATGATAGCTGATATTGGTGGAGGCTTTGGGCAGAACTGAGTAACTATGAATTTGGTCACCATTTTAAATTGGATTGCTTTTGAATAATAAAACCTACCATAGAAATGGATTGACTGAAGGTAGAGGTGAAGAAGTTACAGAGATGAAGTGAAGCAGTCGAAGCAGTGTAGCAGCAGTAAAAACATTCTCAGATCAGAAATCAGTTATAGGAGTGAGAAAAAAGGCCAAAAAAACACCCAAAAGTTAACCATCAGCTGAAAAGGACAAACCAGCAACTAACCTGTTGAGTCCTATAAATTGGATAAGCTCTATAAATTGCACTGCTGAAGGGTCTTTGCTGTCTTTTGATGGCACGAGTTGCTGAGCAAGAGACGTCCGATCCAATATAGAGGGTGGTAGGAGTGTGGGTCAGATGTGTGTGTGTGTCGACCATAATATTTATCGCGTGGCTGCCCGTTTTACAAATGTAATATGGGTGCAGCACCAATAGATTTCTCAGTCATTTTTTCTTAACCAGTTATTTTGCAGCACCAAAAATATATGTTACATCAACAGATTTTCAATAATCTATGGTTTCCAATGTACAGCGCAGAGTTTTTTTAAAAAGTTACCAATTTGGATAAGGGATAACATTTGCACTTCAACATATATTTCATACTGCTTTGGTATTTGTTTGTTACCATTTTATTTCATTTAGTCTTGGCCTGACGATGCTTTGCAAGCTGTGGCAACACGCTCTTTGGGGGATATTGAAATGTCAGAGGAAATACGTCTGTGCTGCATTGAAATGTGCAAGAGTTTTCATACATCAACTATTGAATTGTCTGAAACATTCCATACAGAGCTTCAGAGATACAATTATGTGACTCCTACGTCTTACCTGGAACTGATTTCCACATTCCAAATCTTACTTGAAACAAAACGAGCGTAAGTACAAATTAAATGAATCATTTTGTAGTTTTAGGATTTTCAAAAATTGTTATACTTGTGTCTGGTAACACAATCAGACCTGGTTTGTCCAAATCGGGTTGAAAATGCACAATTATTTTACTGATTCCATATCACTGTGACAAAATACAGGAAAACATTAATAAACTTGCAGAATGGGCGTGTAATTGGCAAATAAATTTCAATATAGATAAGTTAAAAAATATATATTTATTCGTTCACAGGGTGTGGGCATCGCTGGCAAGTCCAGTATTTATTGCCTATCCCTAATTGTCCTCGAGAAGGTGATGGTGAGCTACCTTCTTGAACTGTTGCAGTCCTTGATCGTGAAGGTACTCCCACAGTGCTGAATTTGTTGTAGCAGTTTGTTACAACTGAGTGGCTTGCAAGGCCATTTCAGAGAGCAGTTAAGAGTCAACCACATCGCTGTGGGTCTGGAGTCACATACCAGACCAGGTAAGGACAGGAGATTTCCTCCCTTAAAGGACATTCGTGAACCAGATGGGTTGTTATGACAATCCAATAGTTTCATGGTCACTATTACTGAGACTAGCTTTTAAAAAAAATTCCAGATTTATTTAATTAACTGAATTTAAATTCTCCAGCTGGTGTGGAGGAATTTGAACTTACGTCTTTGAATTATTACTCCAGGCCTCTGGATTACTCATCCAGGAACATAACCACTATGCTATCGTACCCCCCTGAGGTAATGTTTTGGTAGGAAGAATAAGACCACGTGCTCCTTGGAAAATAAGTACTTAAATGGCTTAAAGGAACAGAGGGATCTAAGGGTACAGATACATAGATCACTAAAAGTAGTGATGCATTTTAATAAGGCCATAACAAAGTCAAATACAGCACTGGGATTCATTTCTAGAGGAATAGAATTGAAAAGCAGAGAAGTTATGTTAAACTTGTATAGAACCTTGTTTAGACCACATTTAGAGTACTGTGAACAGTTCTGGTCTCCATCTTATAAAAAAGATACAGCGGCATTGGAGAAGGTGCAGAAAAGATTTACTAGAATGGTACCAGAACTGATGGGTTATACCTATCAAGAAAGATTGAACAATCTGGGGCACTTTTCTATAGAAAAGAGAAGGCTGAGGGCTGACCTGATAGAGGTCTTCAGAATTATGAAAGGGTTTGATAGAGAATATGGGCTCAAGTTTCGGACCCCCGTTGGAACGGCGTACATCGGAGAGGCCTGCCTAATTTGTGGAACAGAAATTGCGCTGAATACTTACCTCACGATTCTCGGATATATGTCAGACCATTTCCAGCTCGGCGCGGCGCAGCAGGAGCTGCTGGGGGCGGAGCTACAGCCCTGCGCCAAAAAGAGTGTCGGCAGCTGCGCACGTGCACTGTAGCTCCTGGCCCTCCCAGCGCACCCTGTCTCCGGGTGATGACCCTATCCTTGGCCAAAGGGACGTCGCTCCTATCCCTTACCTCTTCCGTGGCGGGCCCGCCTGGCATCTCCTGTGGGCGGATCCCGCCCAAAGTCCTCATTTGTGGCGAAGCCCGCCCGACTGGCATCTCCTCAGGGGTAGGTCCCACCCGAGCAGCTCTTCAGCAGGCTGTTAGAGGGCTCCCAGTGCTGCAGTAGGTGAGTAGAAACTTTAAATTTTTTATTTATTGATTGATTTTTTATTATTTTTTTTATTTTTTATCTTTTAATTTTTTTTGATTGATTTATTGGTTGATTTTTGATTTATTTATTTATTAATCATTTACTATTGATGGCTCTTTATTGGTAAAAGTGAAGTGTTTAATGCTTGTAAAATCCCGTAACTTCCCTCTAACTTCCCTTTCCCCCTCCCCCATCTCTCACTCCCTGCGCCTAATTCCTAAAATGTAGGCAAGGTTTTTCTGAGCGTACATAAATCTACACTTACTCCATTCTAAGTTAGTTTGGAGTAAGTTTTCGCTGCCTAAACTTGCAAAACAGGCGTAAGTGGCTGGTAACGCCCCCCTTTGAAAAAAAAACTGTTCTAAAATGAAACTATTTTAACTAACTAGAACTGGAGCAAAATAAATGCTGAGAATTGCAATTTCTAAGATACTCCATACTAAACTAGTTGCTCCAAAAAAAAGGAGCAACTCGAGCCGAAACTTGAGCCCAATGGTTCCACTTGCGGGTGGAGACCAGAACTACGTGCCATAAATATAAGATAATCACTAATAAATACAATAGGAAATTTAGGAGAAACTTCTTTACCCAGAGAGTGGTGAGAATGTGGAACTAGTTACCACAGGGAGTAGTTGAGGTGACTAGCATAGATTAATTTAAGGGGAAGCTAGATAAGCACATGAGGGAAAAAGAATAGAAGGGTATGTTGTTGGGGTTAGATGAAGCGAGGTGGGGAGGAGGCTCATGAGGAGTATAAACACCGGCATGGATCTGTTGAGCCAAATGGCCTGTTTCTGTGCTATAAATACATTGTAATATTTTGTAGGCAGACCTGGTCTGTCCAAATATGTTGAGAATGCACAATTTTGTTATAGATTCTTCAGCACCGGATTACCAAGGTTGACTACATTTTCAAAACTAAGTACCTGCTTAAAATTAAAATTAAACTCAGCGCCCACAAAGAAGAGCATTGCAACAATGCATTGTTGAAACCAGCTGATTGCTACCCAGTCCACCAATGAGTATAGAGTGCATTGTTCAAAGAAAACTAAAAGTTGAAGTCATTGAGTGGATGGTGAGTTTAGAAAGGCCAACTGGTTATTGAATATTAAAAATCATGTTTCCCATTCACAGGAAGGAATGTACAGCTATCAGTTGGTCCTTGTAATATGCTCTTTCACCAGCGGGAATTTTCAATTTATTTTGAGCAATATGCTCCCCCCATTGGCAGAATATAGTAACCAGTTGGTTTTCAAGCACACATTCTCATCTTAACTATATTGCACAGTGATTACACTTCAAAAGTACTTCATTGGCTGTTCAGATTCAGAGACAAAGGTTTACAGATTAACCAGTGACAAATTATGACAACAAATACTTTAGATTTCCATAGAACATAGATTCAAAACGGTACATAAAAATAACATTTGTGGATATAACAGTGGTGTTGAATGGTGGTGTAGATGAGACATCAGTTTGGCCAGCCATCCTTCATATGTGTTAATCTTAGCTGTGCTGTTTATGAGTCACTGCCCTACAGGGAAAAAGAAAATCAGAGAATGATTTGCCACTGGGTAGCCGTGTGCCCTGTGGCTGAAGAGCTCCTCCCAGAGTCGCAATGCGGATTCCGTCCACTAAGGGTTACAATGGACATGATCTTCACCACGCGACAACTACAAGAGAAATGCAGGGAACAGCACCAACCCTTGTACATGGCCTTCTTTGACCTCACAAAGACTTTGACACTGTCAACCGCAAGGGATTATGGTGCGTCCTCCTCCATTCCGACTGCCCCCAAAAGGTTGTCACCATCCTCCGTCTGCTCCATGATGACAGGCAAGCCGTGATCCTGACCAACGGATCTGCCACAGACCCAATCAACATCTGGACCAGGGTCAAGCAGGACTGCGTCATCGCACCAACGCTCTTCTCGATCTTCTTTGCTGCAATGCTCCATCTCACTCTCAACAAGCTCCCCGCTGGAGTGGAACTACACTATAGAACTAATAGGAACCTGTTCAACCTTCGTTGCCTCCAGCCAAATCCAAGGTCGTCCCATCCTCTGTCATCGAACTACAGTACACGGACGATGCTTGTGTCTGCGCATGTTCTGAGGCCGAACTCTAAGACATCGTCAACATCTTCACTGAGGTATACGAAAGCGTGGGCCATACACTAAACATCCGTAAGACATAGGTCCTCCACCAGGACTGCCCCTCAGTCATCAAAATCCACGACGCAGCCTTGGACAATGTGGACCATTTTTCATACCTCGAGAGCCTACTATCAGCAAGGGCAGACATCGATGACGAAGTCCAACACCACCTCCAGTGTGCCAGCGCAGCCTTTGGTCGCCTGAGGAAGAGAGTATTTGAAGTCCATGACCTCAAATCTGGCATCAAGTTTCTGGTCGACAGGGCAGTAGTAATACTCACCCTCCTATATGGTTCAGAAATGTGGACTATATATAGTAGACACCTTAAAACGTTAGAGAAGCACCACCACCGCTGCCTCCACAAGATCCTGCAAATCCACTGGGAGGTTAAATGCACCAACATCAGTGTTCTCACTCAGGCCAACATCCCCAGCATCGAAGCACTGATCATACTCGACCAGCTCCTTTGGGCAGGTCACATCACATACACGAAACTCCCAAAGCAAGTGCTCTACTCAGAGCTCCTACACGGCAAGCAAGCCCCAGGTGGACAGAGGAAATGTTTCAAGGACACCCTCAAAGCCTCCTTGATAAAGTGCAACAAGCCCACTGGCACCTGGGAATCCCTGGCCCAAGACCACCCAAAGTGGAGGAAGAGCATCTGGGAGGGCGTTGAGCACCTCAAGTCTCGTCGCCGAGAGCATGCGGAAAGCAGAAGACAGCAGAAGGAGCGTGCGGCAAACCAAACTCCCCACCCACCCTTTCCTTCTACCACTGTACAGTCACCTGAGAACTCACTTTTAGGGTGGAAGCAAACCTTCCTCAATTTCGAGTGACTGCCTATGATGATGATCATCATCATTGGTTCAAGAGTGAAACCAGTAGAGACTGAGAGCCGCTTTCTTCCTTTCACTTCCCCATCCATGAATAAGAAAAGCAAGAAAATAAATTAAAAAATATATAGCACTTTGCACTTTCACCTGTCAATCAACCTGCCACCAAAAAGTACCATTTTGCACGGAAGGGGGATGAAATTCTGATGTTTTCAGGGTCCAAAAAAGAGAGCATCAAAGTCACATACCATACTGGTCCGGGTACTCAATAGTTGTCCATGGCAGCCGCCTTCAATGAGCACAGGCATCATTTAAATATGATGGGCCAAATCTTGCTACAGCGGGGAATCTTGTGGAGTGCCCCGTTAGACTTTTTCCTGTACCCTTCAGCTCGAATATAATATGCACCGTAACTTGCTGGAAGTGCGAGCTGATAACAGCGCAGTGAGGGCAACAGGGCATCTGGGACCTTGGTGAATAATGGGGCCAACAGTGTATCTCCTTAAGGATTGAGAAAAAAACAGAGGAACAACAAAGAAGGAGGGAGAATTAAGGCTAGAATTGCGTAGTGTCCCATTTGGGGCGATAACCTTTCAGGGAGTTCAAAAGTATCGGCGGGAGAAAAAAATTTGCAGCTGCCAGGAACTTCCGCTTTAGCGCGCCAAGAGGGAAGTTGAGCGCTAAATTAAGTGCTACCACTTCCCTTAGAGCACTAAAGGGGGCGGTATCAGTAGAGCAATGTTCAGTGCAGCTTAAGGGAAAGGTTAATGGGCTAGACTTTCCACTGAAGATCGCTGGGCTATCGCCCGTCTATCCCCCAAATAGGCAGGCTATCGCCTATTTTACCTGAACAGTGAAAAGTTGGGCCGGGACATCGCCCAAAGATCGCCGGCCCAACTTTAGGCGCCTAAGAATTTTACATCGCTAAGTTGATCGCCCACTGCAACTTTCGACACATCACCCACACATCGCCGGGTTGATCGCTCACCGAGAAGATCGCTGGAGAAAAGCTGCTCCTACCAGGCACTCTTCACAGAAACTCATCACTACGGATGCCATTTTGAACATCGGAGGAAGTGAGAGGATGCTTGAAGAAGGGGCTTATCAGGATAATTGTAATTTGTGAGTTATTTAAGGACCATATTTACTTACTGATCTCACATTTATATTGATATTGATATTTATATTTATTGAGGACAAAGGGCATTTGTAGCAATAGTGATGGGGTCTGTAAATTCTCTACCATTATTTGTAAATGCTCACATGCTGGAATCTGAAGTTGGGTTTAGTGAAGAGCCCAATCAGAGAGGTGGAAGACTGATGCAGAGGAGGAGACAGCACACCCGACGAACTTACAGGGAAAAGCAATCATACCTGAATTTGTCTGATAAACACATGCCTTAGAAGGCTGTGCTTCCAAAAGGAGGTCATCGCTGAGATATGCCAGCTCATCAAGGGAGATCTGCAGCCTACCAGCACCATCAGGACCACACTGCCCGTTGAGGTAAAGGTTACTGCGACAAGAGCAGACATTGATGCGGAGATTCAACACCGCCTCCAGTGAGGAAAAGAGTGTGCAAAGACCAGGCCCTCACATCTACCACCAAGCTCATGGTCTACAGGGCTGTAATAACACTTAACCTCCTATATTGATCTGAGGCATGGACGATGTACAGAAGACACTTCAAGTCGCTGGAGATATATCACCAACGATGTCTCCACAAGATCCTGCAAATCCCCTGGGAGGACAGGCGCACTAACATCAGTGTCCTTGTCCAGGCTAACATCCCCAGCATTGAAGCATTGACCACACTCGATCAGCTTCGCTGGGCAGGCCACATAGTTCGCATGCCAGACACGAGACATCCTAAACAAATGCTCTATGCGGAGCTCATTCACGGCAAATGAGCCAAGGGTGGGTAGTGGAAACGTTACAAGGACACCCTCAAAGCCTCCCTGATAAAGTGCGACATCACCACTGACACCTGGGAGTCTTTGGCCGAAGACCGCCCTAGTTGGAGAAAGTGAATCCGGGAGGGCGTTGAGCTCTTGGAATCATAACGCCAAGAGCGTGAAGAGGTCAAGCGCAGGCAGCGGAAGGAGCGTGCAGTAAACCAGCCCCACACACCCCTTCCTTCAGCGAATATCTGTCCCAACTGTGACAGAGTCTGTGGCTTTTGTATTGGATTGTTCAGCCACCAGAGAACTCACTTCAGGAGTGGAAACAAGTCTTCCTCGATTCCAAGGGACTGCCGATGATGATGATGACTGCGGCACTTTCCTTCGACGCATTGGGCTCCTTTCAGGCTTCAGCTGGCGACATCTGTGGTATCTCTCAGCACGCCACACATTGCTCCATTTGACAGGTGACTCAAGCCCTTTACGCACGCAGGATGGACTTTATAAGCTTCCCTATGACCAGGGAGGCACAGACCGGGAGGGCTCTGGGTTTCTCGAGAATAGCAAACTTTCCCAAGGTGCAGGGAGCAATAGACTGTATGCACATCGCCCTGAGAGCCTCTTTACAAGATGCGGAGGTGTTTCATAACCGAAAGGGATTCCACTCCCTGAATGTGCAGCTCGTTGTTGATCACAACCAAATAATCATGGCAGATGCCTGAACCACTCTGGAGTTAGCCTACAATACTATCCTAACCAGGTCGCTGAGTTTATTGTGGTGTGCTGCATGTTGCATAACCTAGCTATAAGGAGAGGACAATTGCCAGATGGGGCTGCCAGTCCACCTCAGGAAAGAATGGAGACGGAGGAGGTTGATGAGGACCTCAGGGAGGACAATCAGCCTGGCGATGCACCCATGCCCCCATGCCCCCCCGCAAGACTGGAAAAGCCCCGTGGGAGTTACACGGCTGCAAAGCTCTTGCATCAGCAGCTCATAAATGAACGCTTTGCATGAACTTACATTGGTGACAGTTACAGTTACAGTTACGGAAAGGCAACAGTTGCAGTTGCGTTACGTTATATCCTTGCCTCGCCTGGCCTGGCGATTGTTTTCCAACAATTGTATTCGTTTTACCTTACCTTACGATATTAGAAGACACTGCACGACAATTGTAACATTTAATAAAAATTTTTATGAATTTAACAATAATGTAACTAATTTTTTTTGAACTGTAACTTCACCCCTCCCCCTGCCACCCCCGCCCCCCCCCAACAATCACCCAACAACAATAAAAAAGAACAAGAACAATAACAATAACAATAACAATAAAATACCCCCCTCCCTACGTGCGGCCATGTTTCCTGCCAGGTCCTTTACCTCCACCCACCTCCCCCCGCCCCGTGTCTTAACCCTCCGTTTGGGTCCCCAGGTAGTGGGATAAGTCCGGCGTGCAGCGGGCAATGGCAAGACTTCCTGCTGTGGGGGGAAGGTGACGGTGGCACGATCGGCTAAGGGGGTGGGGGAGGGGAAGACATTCCTGCGGAAACACCTTCTGAGCCAGAAGGAAGTTCTTTCTGTTGACTCGCATCTGTGCTGGTGTTGGTGGTTGGGGGGATGGCACCGTGGGGTGCAGTGCTGTCTCCTGACATTATCGCAAGTCGCAAGGCATGGACGGCGGTGGTCTGTGCACGCATCTCCCGGATCATCTGCGTATCCTCCGATATGCGAGCGGGCATCCGGGACATGATCGCCGTGTAAACCCCGAACGCCTGGAGGAAGTTGTGACTTATCGCGACACTCTCCATGCACAGTCTGGTCAAGCCCTCGATGCGATCAGCCAGTGGAGGCGTGTGCTGACCACGCTGACTTGACTTCCGTGGGGTCGGCATGAGCACTAGTATACGCCTTGGCGTCGCCGGCTGCAAGCCGCTTGGTCCCGCTACTACTTATGTCGAAGACGACAAAATGGCCGCAGGTACAACTGTAAGAGGGATGCAAGGGGCATGCTCCTCTGTTTCCATAACATCTCCTTCCTCCTCTGGCTCAGTGGTCTCCTCCTCTTCCTCCTCTTCACCACTCGTTGTGATGACCACCTGCAATGGGGCAGGTGCAGGTGAGAGTGTGGCCTACCTTTGCGCCTCTGGAGCTGGGAGACCTGCAAAACACAATTGAGCTCATTGAGTTTATTAGACTGGAAGGGTGCGCTGGCATACGTAGGAGGAGAAGCACTACTACAATAAATGTGACTGAGAGACATTACAGATTAATGCATCATATGATAGTACATATGGTAGTACATCTATGTGGAATTCAGTGCCCCAGAGAGCTGTGGAGACTGGATCAGTCAGAGATAGACAGAATGATGAGGGAGTGAAGGTTTATGGGGAATGGACAGGGAAGGGGCCAGATGGCCTGCTCCTGCTCCTATGTTCTTATGTTGTTAACCTGAGAGTAGCACAGAAACTCAACATCCAGGGGTATTCAACATTCAGGAAGGATAGACAGAAAGGAAAACGAGGTGGGGTAGCATTGCTGGTTAAAGAGGAAATTAACGCAATAGTAAGGAAGGACATGTGGCATCTGTATGGGTGGAGCTGCGGAATACCAAAGGGCAGAAAACGCTAGTGGGAGTTGTGTACAGACCATCAAACAGTAGTAGTGAGGTTGGGGACAGCATCAAACAAGAAATTAGTGATGCGTACAATAAAAGTACGGCAGTTATCATGGGCAACTTTAATCTACATATAGATTGGGCTAACCGAACTGGTAGTAATACGATGGAGGAGGATTTCCTTGAGTGTATTAGGGATGTTGAGGATACCAATATGTTGAGGAACCAACGAGAGGGCTGGCCATCCTAGACTGGATGATGTGTAATGAGAAAGGACTAATTAGCAATCTTGTTGTGCGAGGCCCCTTAGGGAAGAGTGACCGTAATATGATAGAATTCCTTATTAAGATGGAGAGTGACACAGTTAATTCAGAGACTAGGGTCCTGAACTTAAGGAAAGGTAACTTCGATGGTATGAGACGTGAATTGGCTAGAATAGACTTGCAAATGATACTTAGAGGGTTGATGGTGGATAGACAATGGCAAACATTTAAAGATCACATGGATGAACTTCAACAATTGTACATCCCTGTCTGGAGTAAAAATAAAACGGGGAAGGTGGCTCAACCGTGGCTAACAAGGGAAATTAAGGATAGTGTTAAATCCAAGGAAGAGGCATATAAATTGGCCAGAAAAAGCAGCAAACCTGAGGACTGGGAGAAATTTAGAATTCAGCAGAGGAGGACAAAGGGTTTAATTAGGAGGGGGAAAATAGAATATGAGAGGAAACTTGCCGGGAACATAAAAACTGGCTGCAAATGCTTCTATAGATATGTGAAGAGAAAAAGATTAGTGAAGACAAACGTAGGTAGGTCACTTGCAGTCCGATTCAGGTGCATTTATAATGGGGAACAAAGAAATGGCAGACCAGTTGAACAAATACTTTGGTTCTGTCTTCACGAAGGAAGACACAAATAACCTTCCAGAAGTACTAGGGGACCGAGGTCTAGTGAGAAGGATGAACTGAAGGAAATCCTTATTAGGCGGGAAATTGTGTTTGGGAAAGGATGGGATTGAAGGCCAATAAATCCCCGGGGCCTGATAGTTTGCATCCAAGAGTACTTAAGGAAGTGGCCCTAGAAATAGTGGATGTACTGGTGATCATTTTCCAACAGTCT
The DNA here is from genome assembly GCF_044704955.1 of Pristiophorus japonicus. NCBI lineage: Eukaryota > Metazoa > Chordata > Chondrichthyes > Pristiophoridae > Pristiophorus > Pristiophorus japonicus. Next base: position 150,421,824 of record NC_091979.1, on the reverse strand, counting down.
ATCGACTCTGGATCAGTTCCTATGGACTGGAGGGTAGCTAATGTAACACCACTTTTTAAAAAAGGAATGAGAGAGAAAACGGGTAATTATAGACCAGTTAGCCTGACATCAGAAGTGGGGAAAATGTTGGAATCAATTATTAAAGATGAAATAACAGTGCATTTGGAAAGCAGCGACAGGATCGGTCCAAGTCAACATGGATTTATGAAAGGGAAATCATGCTTGTCAAATCTTCTAGAATTTTTTGAGTATGTACAAATAGAGTGGACAAGGGAGAACCAGTGGATGTGGTGTATTTGGACTTTCAAGAGGCTTTTGACAAGGTCCCACACAAGACATTGATGTGCAAAATTAAAGCACATGGCACTGGGGGTAATGTATTGACGTGGATAGAGAACTGGTTGGCAGACAGTAAGCAGAGAGTCGGGATAAATGGGTCCTTTTCAGAATGGCAGGCAGTGACTAGTGGGGTGCCGCAGGGCTCAGTGCTGGGGCCCCAGCTATTTGCAATATACATTAATGATTTAGATGAAGGAATTGAGTGTAATATCTCCAAGTTTGCAGATGACTAAACTGGGTGGCGTTGTGAGCTGCGCAGAGGACGCTAAGAGGCTGCAGGGTGACTTGGACAGGTGAGGTGATTGGGCAAATGCAGTATAATGTGGATAAATGTGAGGTTATCCACTTTGGGGGCAAAAACACAAAGGCAGAATATTATCTGAATGGCGGCAGATTAGGAAAAGAGGAGGTGCCAACGAGATCTGGGTGTCATAGTACATCAGTCATTGACAGTTGGCATGCAGGTACAGCAGGCGATGTGGAAGGCAAATGGTATGTTGGCCTTCATAGCTATGGGTTTTGAGTATAGGAGCAAGGAGGTCTTACTGCAGTTGTACAGGGCCTTGGTGAGGCCTCAACTGGAATATTGTGTTCAGTTTTGGTCTCCTAATCTGAGGAAGGACGTTCTTGCTATTGAAGGAGTGCAGCGACGTTTCACCAGACTGATTCCCGGAATGGCTGGTCTGACATATGAGGAGAGACTGGATCGACTGGGCCTGTATTCACTGGAGTTTAGAAGGATGACAGGGGATCTCGTAGAAACATATAAAATTTTGATGGGACTGGACAGGTTAGATGCAGGAAGAATGTTCCCGATATTGGGGGAGTCCAGAACCAGGGGACACAGTCTAAGGATAAAGGGTAAGCCATTTAGGACTGAGATGAGGAGAAACCTCTTCACTCAGAGAGTTGTTAACCTGTGGAATTCCCTACCGCAGAGAGTTGTTGGTGCCAGTTCGTTGGTTATATTCAAGAGGGAGTTAGATGTGGCCCTTATGGCTCAAGGGATCAAGGGGTATGGAGAGAAAGCAGGAAAGGGGTACTGGGGAATGATCAGCCATGATCTTATTGAATGGCGGTGCAGGCTCGAAGGGCCGAATTGCCTACTCCTTCACCTATTTTCTATATTTCTATGTTTCTAAGCCTCATGTATAACATGACATCATTCGTATATTATAATTAAATGACATTATATTACTTTAACACTGCTTTATACATTACTCACGTGATGCAAGGGAGGGTTCTGCAACACCACGGGTGGTGGCCGAGTGACTGTGGGTCCCCACAAGTGCCGCCGCATGTTCTTCCAGGTCAGTCAGCTGCTGCAGCTGAGCAGGGCCTCCTCTGGTGCGCCTCTGCTGACTGCGGTTGTTAGATATCTTCCTCTGCAAACGTGACAAGAGCATGGCATAAGCTAATCGACTAGGTACTATCATGGAAAAACAACAGTTTCCAACATTATATGCTAATAGGGTTTTTATCCACAATTGATGCATGGTTGTAACAAAGATCGTGTTTAGAATCTCATGCTTGACACAAATATCACTCTCGACTACAATCTCCATTGAAGGGCCCCCGGGAGTGGTGGGAATCAGGATAGCTGGTGAACTCGGCAATGACAGGAGCTAATGTCCCAAAGTGTCCCAGTGCGGACAGTGAGCATGGGCAGCTCTCCCTCAGTGCAGACTGGGTCACTGTGTAAGTGACAGCAGCCGGAGAGACTGACACAGTCTGGGTAAAGGTGACCGGACACCTCACTATATGGAAGAATGACCAGCTTAACTTCAATCTGGGAGATTTATATATTATGTGGATCATTACAATTTAAAATCTATTTCATACTTACTCTTGCCGAAGCAACCAGGCTGTTCCAGCGCTTCCGGCACTGGTCGGACCCCCTTGCCTCATGGGACTCGTCGGCGATCTCACCCCAAATCTTGCAGTAGACCCAAGGTGGAGGTTTCCCACGCCCACCCCGGGTTAATTCCGCCCACCGGGAGAGTAACTCCTGGATGAGAACCTCATTTGCCTCATATGAAAAGGGCTTTGCCCTCCTCCTCCCCCTCTCCACACCATACATACTACTGTCTGATGAAGACATTTTCTCTTTTTCTCCTTATCTCTTTATTTTATCTTGGTCTCTCTCACTCTGCTTTCCTCCTCTCTCTCTATCCTCTCTCTCTCTCTCTTCCCCCCTCCCTTTGCCTTCTGCGCATGCGTGGATGACCCCTGACCTCCCGAATCGTGGGAAAACTTGCTTGCAAAAAAAAAGCATGCACAGAAGGCCGTTGCTAGGGAAGCCTTGCTTTCCACATCGCTGAAGCCCATTTCGCATTGCTAAGGCCCAATCCACATCGCTGAGCTATCGCTCCCCCCAAAAATGCCGAAAGTAGCGATCCCAAAAATGGGCGATCTTCCAGCATCTTGAAGGCTGAAACATTCCTAAGGCTGGAACATCGCCCATTTTTTGGGCCCTAGCAATCTAAGTGGAAAGTCCAGCCCAATGAATCTTCATGCTGTCTGTGTTGGGCTACGGCACCTCGCTAGGTGCATTGCAGCCTCAAGCACTCTTGAGTGCAGGACTAAGCAATCGCAGGGGATATATACATTTTGCACTACCTGACCACCACTGCCTTTAAATATCACTCCCCAACCGAGGTGACAACGACTCCTACTGCAGCTACCGCTGTTGAAGTCCGGCGATGCTGCAGGGAACAAATATTACATCTGGGGCGCTAACGGGGCACTGTGCACCGGATGATGCATAATCAATGGGGCGCAAGAGAGCGAGGCAGTAAGTGTTAGCGCCAGGAAAGTTCGTGGGTGTCGGTGAATTTGTCATGCGCGTTCGGTAACCCCTTAGCATCCCGTGACTGTCCCCCGCAGGCACTAATGGAAGGTGCAAACTGACTAATTTCTCCCCTAGTGTCAACTCAAGTACAGAAAGAGAAATAAAGAGAGGAAACAAAAGGTTCGAATAAGCGAGAGAGAGAAAAAGAGACAGAAAGGAAAAGTAAGAAATAATTGTAAATAAACATTTGAAAATTTTTAAATCTCTAATGACAATTTACTACATGCAGCAATGAAAATCAACAGTTTAAATTTTCCGGGCCAGAAAGATTGATTAGCATCGAATTAACAATTATCACATCGTTAAAAGGGTACTTACACTAAGTAGCAGCTCTAACTTTCTGTGGCGAGTTTAATTCGAGTTTACTGTGCAAATCCAGCGTTCTTAAAAATAACAAGGAGGCGAAGGGCGAGATGCTGTTTGTGCGAAGTAAACGACAGAGCAGCGTAAATTGACCAGCAAATTCTGGAGATCCGCAACTCACGGTGCATCTCTTCTTTCCTTGATCTTGCTGACCAATTTACACATTAATAATGATGATCATCATAAACTTGCCATTATTGGCCCAACAAGCACAGGCACCATTTAAATATGCTAATAACAGTCCTGTGCCTGAATCAGGGCCCTTTTGTTCAATTAGTGTCTGTGCACACCTGAAATGACCTTTCCTTAACCCGCCCAACAAATCATGGCGCAAACAGTCGATAAGCAGCTTTGAAAAGCAGTAGTTAAAAGGATCCTCACCTCTATCAAGGTAAGTTTCTGATTAGTCATTTGTGAGGGTGCTTTTGGGCCAGATTTACGACTGAGGCATTACATCATGCGGGTATTCGGGAATAGAACATCTTTCTTGAACCTCACAGAAGAGCAGTGTGTAAAACAGCTTGGGCTGGAAATTCGGTTGTGTAGTGCCTCTGGAGGGGCGGTAATGTGTCTCGAAATGCTTATTGCCGGCCGCGCAGCTTGTAGCGCCCCGTCAGGAAATTTGGTGCCATTTTAGCGGCGGCACAAAACGCCACCGCTTCACTCTGTACTTTCAGTCAGATCATGACGTCAGTTGCCGTGCCATGACCCGTTAGCGCCCCAGTCACAAAATTAGGTGGATCCGCCTCATTTAGCGTCCACCCCAATCACACCCGAGAAACCAAGCGGTACAACCTTCTGTTGGCACTATCTGCAGCCTATTTAAAGGGAAGGGGGAGGAGTATAAATCGGAGATCACATTAAACGCAACATTTCTGCACAGCACGCTGCGTGAATCTCTGACTTTAAATTGGAAGAATGATCTACCATTACAGGGTCCTTACAGATTGAGTGAAATAATTTAATGGGTGCATTATTAGTTCACCAGCATTGCCTACTCCATGCTCCATATACATCGAGAAGATAGAAAGACTGTTGACCATACAGTGCCACGATTGAGGAGAGGCTGCAGACACCTGACCAGGAGGCCTTACCCCTCACGAGTTTACAGACAGCAACGCTTAGAACTCCACCTCGATGAGGAGCAGTGTGTGGGAAGGTTGTGCTTCCGAAAGGAGAAATATGCCATCTCCTAAAGGCAGACCTGCACCCTCACATCGGGAAGAGTAAAACGAGGAACAGGATCCTAGCGAGGTCCCAAATGATCAGCCACACCAGGAGGAACAGCATCCACGGTGGAAGCAGAGTGGCAATGCTGCCAATGCAAGAGCCACACGTCAGTGGCTCATAATGCATCGGTTCTCTTGAATGGAGGAAGCTGAGGGATGCAGCTAATACTGACGATAATGGCACATCGCCGTTAAAGTCCACAATCATACACAAGACGCCAATCAAAACGGTCAACGTAAAATTTTATTGGCAACACCAACATAGTTGCCCCAAACACCACAACCAAACCCCTCCCCAGCAAGTAACAAAACAAAACACAACATCCCATTGAAAGACCATCAACCACAATGAACTTAAAAAATGTCTGGACAAGCACCCCTTCCATTAGTCATTCCACAGCAGCATCCATCTGGCATGTTAGGCATACACTCACAACAATAGGTTGCGTCAAACAATGTAACAACATACCTAGAGCCATTATTTACTGGTAATGGCTTCTATCCATGGTGGGCAAAGTCCTCATTCAGACTTCCACTGACATTTGCCACCCCTTACCTTAATCCCCCTCCCACGCCTAGTGATCCTCCGCAATGTTGCCTCAGTGCCTACAGCTAGGTTGCTTGAGGGCTGCTGTGTGTGTGTGGGGCAGACAGAACAGATGGTCTACCAGGATGCCCTGGACCAGCTCTGGGCTAAGAAGGCCTGGCTGTGGACTCCACTGCCTCAGCATTGGTGGCAGCAGTCTGGGATGGCTTGGGTGTAAACCATGGCATGTGCAAAGGCGGAGTGGCGGAGCCGGAATGCTGTCACCTTGAGAAAGGGCTTCCATTTCCAGCAGCCCACTCACCTGGGATGGAGCCTCAGCATCTGAAGCAATATGTGTGCACACACATTGCTGGCCTACTTCGGCACCATCAGTTCCCCGTCAGACAATGGGGAATACAGAGAGGATGGCAGCAGTCAGTGTGTGCATGGCATCATTCTGCAACTGACTCAGAGCACACTGAGCCTGAAACATAGCTGGCTGCGAGTTCATGCCAGCAATCACTGACAGCATCACATCACAAAGTCCTTGCATGGCTTGGGCCTGTGATGAGATAGCTGCTGCCACGTCAACCATGGCACGTGCCATCCCCTCTGGGACTCCACTATCGCTCGTTAGGTCCATCCCTCTTTGTATGTGGGCAAGGATGGGCTCATTGGACTCCTCAGAGGCACGGGCAATGCTTGAGGTGGCCGCTCTCACACTCAGAGCAAGTGCGTCCATGCTCTGCAGGACCTTCTCCATGAGCTCGTGGTGCATTTGCATGGACTCCCTAGACATAGCCTCCAAGTCCTGGTCCACGTCTGTCTGTCAGCAGGACTCCTGGACTGACTCATCCTCCGTGGAGCTGGCCTCCAAACCACCCCTCGCACTGTGCGTTGCTTTCTGTCACTGGAGCCAAGAGCCTTAGACTCTTCAAACCCCACAAATTCAGGCTCCTCCACCGATGTGGTGTCCCCACTCGGTGGGACTGATAGAGTGTCCCACTCACTGCCCAAACTGTCATCTTCTCCCTCGTCATCTCCCCTGTCGGCCGATGTAGAAGGATCAGGGGCAGGCTGCCGTGCTTTTGGCTCATCATCTGTAAGCACAAAGCAACAGATGTGTAGTTAGCAGCAGGGGAGGGGGCAGAGAGATAAGAAGAAGGTGGCATTGGACATTTAAATGTAAAGTGGGTAGGCCAATTGATATCAAGGGTCACGGAACTCACATAAGTCACAAACACCATTCATGTACCGTCACTATCCATACAGGGCTCCGCCTCACCGTCCGCTACCATGCCAACTGGTGTGCCCAGGAGGGCGGACACTCACTCCTCGACCTGAGGTCGCTCCGGTGCACTGCTGCTCCCAATGATTATGAGCCAATTTCCTTTGCAATAAGAAAAAGAAGAAGGTGTGAGTGAGTGTGCAGCTCATCGTGTGGCACTTGTGCCTTCCATAGTAGAGTAGCTGCTACTGTCTGGAAGTGTAAAGATGTCCATTAGAATCTGCGTGGCTGTGCACAGGGCATGTGGAGTGAGGTGAGAGCCACTAGGATTGGGGATCAGGCTAGTGTTTTGCAAACACATATCAAGAGTGAATGAGACTGAGTAGGGAACACGAAGGTGCACGACGTTTGCATGCACAGGGCATGGCTGCTGAACTGAGCCTCCACTTTTCAGGCAGCTTCACCAACCAACACCATGACCTGGAACACATAGAGAAGGGGCAGGTACTGCAAAGACTTTACATTGTGTGAGATAGTGTGTTTGAAATCATGGCATTGGTGCATTAATATAAAGGATACTCATCCTGACAACCCTTGTGAGGTTGTTAAAATTCTTCTGACATTGTGTCACAGTTCGCTGCACCGTATCTCTAGCTGAGACGTCGTGGGCCTCGTCCCTCCAAAGCCTGCGATAAACTCGTGGGATGGACCTCCTTCCTCTGGGAAGCTGCAACACATGCCACCTCTTTTCAACATCCTCTATCAACGCCTCAGCGGCCGTGGCTGAGCAGCGGCGTGCACGCAGGTGACCTTCCTGCTCCTCCATTTTCCCACTCTGCTCAGAGTGCACAGCTGGAACAATGCATGCGTATACTTATAATGCCGTGCCTTTAAGATTCGGCTGGGCTCGGGATCTATCGCGGGCCTCGGAGCATGCACATTTCGCCTTGCATTTTAGCGCTAAGGTTTCCGGTTGGAGCGCCCAAGTACAGGTGTGGAACGCCTGATTTAGCGCCCCCTTTCCCTCTTTTCTTAGAGGGTGCTATACTTATACCATGAATAACGCCGCAAAATAACCAGAAATGAATTTCCAGCCCACTGTGTTTAAACAGGGAGAGAGTCACACCTGTGCCACCTGTTGCAGTGAGAATTGGAGCCTGTTACCAGGGCCTGTGGCAGTGAAGGTCACCATGGCTTTAACATTATAATCAGCAAGAAAATGTATTTGTGTGTAAGGTGTGGATAATGTTTTATATATTTTGTTTTTAGTGAAGTAGTGAAGATGAAGAGGAGATATGAAGTCGGTCTAGAGAAACTAGACTCTGCTGCTTCTCAGGTAGCCATCATGCAGGTTGAACTGGAGGCCCTGCAGCCTGAACTGATAGTTGCCAGTTTTGCAGTGGATGAAATGATGGTAATGATTGAAAAAGAGTCTATTGAAGTCTCAAGAACAGAGGAGATTGTGAAAGCTGATGAAATCATAGCAAATGAACAAGCCATGGCGGCAAAAGCAATTAAGGATGAATGTGATGCTGATCTAGCGAAAGCATTACCAGTCCTAGAATCTGCACTTGCTGCCCTAGACACACTCACTACACAGGTAAGAAAAAATTGTTCATGGTTAGTAATTTTACTGACCTATCTGCATAAAAGGCAAATAATAATTTATGAATTTGCATTTTGTTAACATGATATATTTTCCAAATGTAAAAGGACTATCACATTTCAAGATTTTGTGCCTATCTGTCCTAGGAGGGATTTTTGAGTTAATTTATATTATGATAAGTTAAATTTAGCCCACAGAGGATTAACCCCAACCAGAACCCCGATTGTAACTCGGGACAACAGTCATGTGGATGCGGTCTGAGGCAGTCGCAAAATCCTGCCCAAAGGAATGGTACCGGAGAGCCTCGCAGTCTGGGGAGGAAGAAGCCTCCTGCTCCTCCTGGTCCCACAAGGAACATTTTTTTAAAAAAGGAAAATTACTTACTTCTACGGGTCTTTTCCGGCACCGGCTCTTCTTCCCACTAGGATGGCATGGCAGGGAAGCCACAACAACTTCCCGATGCTGGCCTATGATTAAAATAGTAGTCAGGCTCCAATTTCAATATTGGAGCCCAATCTGCATATTTAGAGCAGGTTAACATCAGAACCTATGGGGAAACTGCAGGAACTCAGCGGGTAAGTCCCATGGTGATTTTAACTGCCCACTCACCTGGTTTCTGCCAGGCGTACTGGGTTAAAATCAACCCTTGGATATCTGAGAATACTGGTTAAGCCTGTTATTAGGGACCAGACGAAGTAGCTAACAGAAATGGGTTTCTTGCATACCATATCAGTTTGAGACAATGGGTTTGAGTAGCAGATTCCAGAGAGGAATTGGAATGGAATATTGGAATGGTTTCATTCATTTGCACACAACATGGTTCTTAGTTGAACAGGCAATGTAGGTGCCATGGGAGGGAAAAAGGTTCCTAAATGAAGGTGACAATATTGTTTGGCAGCTCAACAAGCTAATTCTCGACACGGAGAGTTGGGATGGGGAGTAGGAGTCAGGAGTCAGTTTTATCTATCTATGTCTTTCTGGAAAACACAGTCTGTTATACTTTGGAGTTTTGACCCATATCAAGTGCAGAAATTTGGTGTCATTTATCATTTTTGATGTTACAAGGAGTATTCGGAAAGTGATTGAATTTCACTGAAAACTACATTCTGTTCTTATTTATTTCATGCAAAATAAGTTGGTTTACAATTGCCATTGTCTCACCGGAGTGATTATCAGTTCACTTTCACGAAAACGGGCAAAACGTGTGCGTGATCACAGAATCCAGTACATACAATGAGGGGTATTATTGTTACGCCCCTGCCCCCTACCCCAGTATGCTATCATATGACTAGATATTGAGCAGTTATGGCATTCCCCAGATTGCAGTGTCCCCTAAATGAAGGGACTGGTGATGTTGAACTTGAGAGAATATCTAGTGCAGACCTGAAATTTGTAACAAATATGTTTAAGCTATTGTGAAACAATACTGAATGCTCTTATTTTTTAGGATATTACTGTGATGAAGTCTATGAAGAGTCCGCCGGCTGGAGTAAAGCTGGTTATGGAGGCAATTTGTATTTTGAAAGGAATAAAGCCAGACCGAATTCCAGATCCCACCGGCACAGGTAAAAAGATTGAAGATTTCTGGGGTCCAGCCAAAAAGGTACTGGGTGACATGAAGCTTTTGCAGTCTCTCCACGAATATGACAAGGACAATATTCCTTCAATATACATAAGTGTCATTAGGAATAAATACATAACGAACCCAGAATTTGTTCCAGAAAAAATTCGCAATGCTTCCACAGCAGCTGAAGGTCTCTGCAAATGGGTTATTGCAATCGACTCCTATGATAAGTAAGTGCTTATATTTGGTTCTTGGAATATTTAAACCTTTTCAACTTCGCCAGCTTCAATTTTATATTGCATGAGATGGAATTATTTTCATTCCCTTTTAATTAGAGTAGCTAAAGTTGTGGCTCCCAAGCAAGTGAAGCTAGCACTGGCTGAAGGTGAATTGAAGATAGCAATGGATGGTTTAAGAAAGAAGCAAGCTACACTTAAAGAAGTGCAAGATAAGCTGGAAAAATTGCAGGAGCAATTGGAAACCAATAAGCAAAAGAAAGCAGACCTGGAAAATCAGGTAATTTATACTCCTTTTATTGTACAAGTAATATCTGAAATTTTTAGATAAGATGAAATCTATCAATCTATAAAAGTCTTGCATGTAGCACACGTCAATCACACTCTAGACCTTATGCACCAGACAAAGTGTGACACTATGTTAAAGATGCAAAACAGTCTTAAGAAAATAGAAAAAAAATCCAATTACTGACCTGGAGCCTGAAATGTTTGAACGTTACTTAGAATTACATAGAAATTACAACATGAAAACAGGTTGTTTGGTTCAACTCAGCTGTGTTGATGTTTAACCTTCACTCAAACAGAATTCCTAATCCCATGTGCCTATCCTGTTTCCATGCTGAATTCTCATCCTTTCGTTCAACCATCTAGATAGGTTAACATGGTCTCTGCTTCAATCAATAACTCTGATGCATACCACAGTATCACAACCATCCTTGCAAGCAAGTTTCTCCTTCTCATCCTAAATCTCTTACATTTAATCTTATATTTATGTGCCCTCATTCTAGTCTCCTCAACCACTGGAAACAATCTTTTTATATCTACTATGTTCCATCCCTTAGTAATTTTAAATACCTCATCAAATCACCTCTTAATTCTTCTGTTCTAATGAAAACAGCCTCATTTTTTAAACTCTTTCTTTATATTTGTATTTCTTCATTCCACACAGCATCCTAGTGAATCTGTGCTATTCCCTCTCGATTGTCTTAACATCCTTCCCATTGTGTGGAGCACAAAACTGCACATAGAACTCCAAACATGGTTCTTATTAAGGTTTCATATAGATTTACCACTACATAATGAGTGTTATATTCTATGGGCCCGAAATTGATGGTTCTACTGCTGGCTGCCGCCGAGTTTTCTCAGCGGTTTCCCTGTTTTCTCGGCGCTCTCCCCTCTGTGGGAAATTGGTGAGGCCCTCACGCCGGCGGTTTGGAAGGACCGCTGGGGAGCGTCCGCTGGCATGCACTGATGTGCAGCACCAAAAAAAAGTCCTCCTGCCCGAGGTTCATCCGAGCGGTCCTCCGCTCCTGCAGGAGAAATGACCGCCGCATGAAAGCAGATCTTATCTGGACGGTAGGTATGAAGACCTGCAAGAAAAGCTAAGTGAGATGTTTTTCTTTACTTCTTCTGCAGCGATTTTGTTTGAAAGGTTCCTCTGAAGGTTTTGTGATGTTTTGTTTTTTATTTTTTGACATTTTTTTTGTGCGTTTCCCCCTCCCTGGGCCCGACTCCAGCCTCAGTGTAACTTTCTCCAGGATTGCATTTGCCACCCAGAATCTCACCTACCGCCCTCTACCGTCCAGAATTGGCATGTAATGCCCATTTTTGCCACCGGGTGTTTTTGTCCTTTTTTGACCAAATTTCCGCCCAAATTACTGTCAGGATCTTAGCGGTCTTTTCGACGGTAAATGGGCAGAACTTGCCTTTGATCAATTTCGGCCCCTATAAACCGCAGTATTTAATTCATTTTTTTTTATGGCTTTATTCACGAAATGCTGCTTTTAATGACCGGTGAACCTGAACCCCCAAATTTCTCTACTCTTCCACGTCACCAAACCTCCCCCCCCCCACCATTTACAGTATAATTATTACTTTTATTTTTTTTACCAAAATGTACATTTACATCGGATTATATAGGATATACAGCACAGAAACAGGCCATTCGGCCCAACCAGTCCATGCTCAACATGAGCCTCCTCCCACCTTTCCTCATCTAAATCTGTCAGTATAACCCTCTATTCCCTTCTCCCTCATATGCTTATCCCACCTCCCCTTAAATGCATCTATACTATTCGCTTCAATCACTCCCTGTGGTAGCGAGTTCCACATTCTCATCACCCTCTGGGTAAAGAAGTTTCTTTTGAATTCTCTACTTGATTTCTTTGTGACTATCTGATATTGATGTCCTCTAGTTATGCTCTTCCCCACAAGTGGAAACACTCACTCTGAGTCTACTCGATCAAAACCTTTTATAATTTTAAAGACCTCTATTGGGTCACCTCTCAGCCTTCTTTTTTCAAGAGAAAAGAGACCAGTCTGTTCATCCTTTCCTGCTAGGTATACTCTTGCATTTCTGGCATCATCCTTGTAATTCTTCTCTGCATCCTCTTAGAATCATAGAACCATAGAAATTTACAGCAAGGAAGGAGGCCACTTCGGCTCATCATGTCCGCTCTGGCCGACCAAGAGCTTTCCAGCCTAATCCCACTTTCCAGCTCGGTCCGTAGCCCTGTAGGTTACGGGGGCACATACAAGTATTTTTTTAATGTGTTGAGGCTTTCTGCCTTTACCACCCTTTCAGGCCATGAGTTCCCCAGATCCCTCTGGGTGAAGAAATTTCCTCTCATATCTCCTCTAAACCTCCCCGCAATTACTTTAAATCTATGCCCCCTTGTTTTTGACCCGTCCACCAGGGAAACAGATCCTTCCTATCCATTCTATCCAGGCCCCTCATAATTTTATACACCTCAATCAGGTCTCCCCTCAGCCTCCTCTGTTCCAAAGAAAACAGACCCAGTATCTCCAATCTTTCCTCAAATCCCAAATTCTCCAGTCCAGGCAATATTCTTGTAAATCTCCTCGGCACCCTTTCCAGTGCAATCACATCTTTCCTGTAATGTGGTGACCAGAACTGCACACAGTACTCCAGCTGTTGCCTAACCAGTGTCTTATACAGTTCAATCATAATGTCCATGCTCTTGTATTCCATGCCACAACTAATAAAGGCAAGTATTCCATATGTCTTCTTAACCACCTTATCTATCTGGCCTGCCGCCTTCAAGGATCTGTGGACCTGCACTCCAAGGTCCCTTTGTTCCTCTATACTTTTCAGTGTCGTACCATTTAATGTGTATTCCCTTGCCTTGTTAGACCTCCCCAAATGCATTACCTCACACTTATCTGGAGTGAATTCCATTTGCCACTGTTCTGCCCACCTGAGCAGTACATTGATAGCTTCCTGTAGTCTGCAGGTAAAAAAAATGGGATGAGGGCCTACAAGACAAATTTAGGGAGATAGGAGCTAAATTAAAAAGTAGGACCTCGATGGTAGTAATCTCAGGATTGTCAGAGTAGGAATAGCAGGATAGCTCAGATGAATACGTGGCTTGAGGAGTGGTGCAGAAGGGAGGGATTCAAATTCCTGGGATATTGGAACCGGTTCTGGGGGAGGTGGGACCAGTACAAACCAGACAGTTTGCACCTGGGCAGGACCGGAACCAATGTCCTAGGGGTGTGTTTGCCAGTGCTGTTGGGGAGGGGTTAAACTAATATGGCAGGGGGATAGGAACATATGCAGGGAGACAGAGGGAAATAGAATGGTGGCAGAAGCAAAAGATAGAAAGAAGAAAGGTAAAAGTGGAGGAACCCAAGGCAAATAGCAAAAAGGACCACATTACAGCAAAATTCTAAAGGGGCAAAGTGTGTTAAAAAGACAAGCCTGAAGGCTCTGTGCCTCAATGCGAGGAGTATTCGTAAAAAGATGGACGAATTAACTGCGCAGGCAGCAAGTAACGAATATGATATAATTGGCATCACGGAGACATGTCTCCAGCGAACTCAACATCCAGGATTATTCAATATTCAGGAAGGATAGACAGAAAGGAAAAGGAGGTGGGGTGACGTTGCTGGTTAAAGAGGAAATTAACGCAATAGTAAGGAAGGACATTTGCTAGGATGATATGGAATTGGTATGGGTGGAGCTACGGAATACCAAAGGGCAGAAAACACTAGTGGGAGTTGTGTACAGACCACCAAACAATAGTAGTGAGGTTGGGGACAGCATCGAACAAGAAATTAGGGATGCGTGCAATAAAGGTACAGCAGTTATCATGGGCGAATTTAATCTACACATTCATTGGACTAACCGCACTGGTAGCAATGCAGTGGAGGAGGATTTCCTGGAGTGTATTACGGATGGTTTTCTAGACCAATATGTCGAGGAACCAACTAGAGGGCTGGCCATCCTAGACAGGGTGATGTGTAATGAGAAAGGACTAATTAGCAATCTTGTTGTGCAAGGCCCCTTGGGGAAGAGTGACCATAATAAGATAGAATTCTTTATTAAGATGGAGAGTGACACAGTTCATTCAGAGACTAGGGTCCTGAAGTTAAGGAAAGGTAACTTCGATGTATGAGACATGAATTGGCTAGAATAGACTGGCGAATGATACTTAAAGGGTTGACGGTGGATAGACAATGGCAAACATTTAAAGATCACATGGATGAACTTCAACAATTGTACATCCTTGTCTGGAGTAAAAATAAAATGGGGAAGGTGGCTCAACCGTGGCGAACAAGGGAAATTAAGGATAGTGTTAAATCCAAGAAAGAGGCATATAAATTGGCCTGTAAAAGCAGAAAATCTAAGGACTGGGAGAATTTTATAATACAGCAGAGGAGGACAAAGGGTTTAATTAGGAGGGGGAAAATAGAGTATGAGAAGAAGCTTCCTGGGAACATTAAAACTGACTGCAAAAGCTTCTCTAGATATGTGAAGAGAAAAAGATTCGTGAAGATAAATGTAGGTCCCGTGCAGTCAGATTCAGGTGAATTTATAATGGGGAACAAAGAAATGGCAGACCAGTTGAACAAATACTTTGGTTCTGTCTTCACGAAGGAAGACACAAATAACCTTCCAGAAGTACTAGGGAACCGAGGGTCTAGTGAGAAGGAGGAACTGAAAGAAATCCTTATTAGGCGGGAAATTGTGTGAGGGAAAGGATGGGATTGAAGGCCAATAAATCCCCGGGGCCTGATAGTCTGCATCCCAGAGTACTTACGGAAGTGGCCCTCTAAATAGTAGATGCATTGGTGATCATTTTCCAACAGTCTATCGACTCTGGATCAGTTCCTATGGACTGGAGGGTAGCTAATTTAACACCACTTTTTAAGAAAGGAGTGAGAGAGAAAACGGGTAATTATAGACTGATTAGCCTGACATCAGTAGTGGGGAAAATGTTGGAATCAATTATTAAAGATGAAATAGCAGCACATTTAGAAAGCGATGACAGGATCGGTCCAAGTCAGCATAGATTTATGAAAGGGAAATCATGCTTGACAAATCTTCTGGAATGTTTTGAGGATGTAACTGGTAGAGTGGACAAGGAGAACCAGTAGATATGGAATATTTTTAATTTCAAAAGGCTTTTGACAAGGTCTCACACAAGAGATTGGTGTGCAAAATTAAAGCACATGGTATTGGGGGTAATGTATTGACGTGGATAGAGAACTGGTTGGCAGACAGGAAGCAGAGAGTCAGGATAAACGGGTCCTTTTCAGAAATTTGGTTATGGCAGGCAGTGACTAGTGGGATGCTGCAGGGCTCAGTGCTGGGACCCCAGCTATTTACAATATACATTAATGATTTAGATGAAGGAATTGAGTGTAATATCTCCAAGTTTGCAGATGACACTAAGCTGGGTGGCGGTGTGAGCTGTGAGGAGGATGCTAAGAGGCTGCAGGGGGACTTGGACAGGTTAGGTGAATGGGCAAACGCATGGCAGATGCAGTATAATGTTGGTAAATGTGAGGTTATCCACTTTGGTGGCAAAAACACGAAGGCAGAATATTATTTGAATGGCGGCAGATTAGGAAAAGGGGAGGTGCAACGAGACCTGGGTGTCATGGTACATCAGTCATTGAAAGTTGGCATGCAGGTATAGCAGGTGTTGAAGAAGGCAACTGGTATGCTGGCCTTCATAGCTAGGGGATTTGAGTATAGGAGCAGGGACGTCTTACTGCAGTTGTTCAGGTCCTTGATGAGGCCTTACCTGGAATATTATGTTCAGTTTTGGTCTCCTAATCTGAGGAAGGACATTCTTGCTATTGAGGGAGTGCAGCGAAGGTTCATTAGACTGATTCCCGGGATGGCAGGACTGACACATGAGGAGAGACTGGATCGACTGGGCCTGTATTCACTGGAGTTTAGAAGGATGACAGGGGATCTCATAGAAACATATAAAATTCTGACGGGACTGGACAGTTTAGATGCAGGAAGAATGTTCCCGATGTTGGGGAAGTCCAGCACCAGGGGACATAGTCTAAGGATAAGGGGTAAGCCATTTAGAACTGAGATGAGGAGAAACTTCTTCACTCAGAGAGTTGTTAACCTGTGGAATTCCCTACTGCAGAGAGTTGTTGATGCCAGTTCATTGAATATATTCAAAAGAGAGTTATAAAGGGCCCTTACCGCTAAAGGGATCAAGGGGTATGGAGAGAAAGCAGGATAGCGGTACTGAGGTGAACGATCAACCATGATCTTATTGAATGGTGGTGCAGTTTTGAAGGGCCGAATGGCCTATTCCTGCACCTATTTTCTATGTTTCTATGTTTATCAACCACACAGCCTAATTTATTGTCATCAAACTTCTTAATCATACCCCTTATATTCAAGTCCAAGTCATTGATATATACCACAAAAAGCAAGGGACCCAACATTGAGTCCTGCAATCCCCACTGGATACAGCCTTCCAGTCACAAAAACACCCATCAGCCATTACCCTTTGCTTCCTGCCTCTGAGCCAATTTTGAATCCAACTTGTCACTTTGCCCTGGATCTAATGGGCTTTTGCTTTCGTGACCAGTCTACCATGTGGGACCTTATCAAAAACTTTTCTAAAATCGATATACACTACATTATACATACTGCCCTCATCGACCCTCCTGGTTAAGGGAAGGTCAGACACGACCTTCCCTTAACAAATCTGTGCTGACTGTCATTAATTAATCCATGTCTTTCCAAATGAAGATTTATCCTGTTCCTCAGGATTTTTTTCAATAGTTTTCCCTCCACGGAGATTAGGCTGGCTGGCCTGTAATTATTCGGTCTATCCCTTTCTCCCTTTTTAAACAAAGGTACAACATTAGCAGTTCTCCAGTCCTCTGGCACCACACCTGTAGCCAGAGAGGACTGGAAAATGATGGTCAGATCCTCTGCTATTTCCTCTTTTGCTTCTCTTAATAGCTTGGGATACATTTCAACCTGGGCCTGGGGATTTATCCACTTTCAATGCTGTTAAGCCCCTTAATACTTCCTCTCCCATTATGTTTATCTCATCTAATATTTCACACTTCTCCTCCTTCATTGCAAAGTCTGCATCACCCCTCTCTTTTGTGAAAACAGATGCAAAGTATTCATTAAGAATCATACCCACGTCTTCTGCCTCCATACACAGATTTCCTTTATGGTCTCTAATAGGCCTCACTCATTCTCTAGTTATCCTCTTGCTCTTAATGTATTTATAAAACATCCTTGGGTTGTCCCTGATTTAACTTGCCAACATTCTTTCATGCTCTCTCTTTGCTTTCCTGACATCTTTTTTAATTGCACCCCTGCACTTCTTATACTCCTCTCGAGTTTCTGCAGTATTGAGTTCTCAGCATCTGCCATAAGCTTCCCTTTTTTTTTAATCTTACCCTGTATGTCCCTTGACATCCATGGGTCTCCAGATTTGTTCGCCCCATCCTTTTTTTTAAGGGAAGGTACTTGCTCTGTACCCTCAGGATCTGCTCTTTGAATGCCTCCCACTGCTCTAACACATTTACCATCAAGTAGCTATTTCCAGTCCACTTTGGGCAAATCGCATCTCAGCTCAGCAAAATTGGCTTTACCCCAATTGAGAACTTTTTTTTCTGATCCACCTTTGTCCTTTTCCATAACTACCCTAAATCTTACTGAATTATGATCACTGGCTCCAAAATGCTCTACCACTGATAAGCCTTCTACCTGCCCCTCTTCATTCCCCAAAACCAAGTCCAGAACCGCCCCTTCCCTTGTTGGGCTTGTTACATACTGGCTAAAGAAGTTCACCTGAATGCATTTTAGGAATTTCACACCCTCTGTACCATTCACACTAGTTTTTTCCCAGTTAATATTAGGGTCGTTGAAATCCCCCACTATTACAGCTCTATAGTTTTTGCACTCTGCAGCAATTTGCCCACATATTTGTTCTTCTTTCTCCCTCTTTGGGGGTCTATAATACACTTCCAGTGTCTCTTCAGTGCCGCTACAAACTTTTTATAATATGGTGACCAGAACTGTACACAGTACTCCAAGTGTGGTCTAACCAAGGTTCGTTTGGCATAACTTCACTACTTTTCTATTCTATCCTTCTAGAAATAAACCCTACTACTTGTTTTGCTTTTTGTATGGCCTTGATAACCTGTGTCGTTACTTTTAGTGATTTGTGTATTTGTACTCCAAGATCCCTTTACTCCTCTACCCACCCAGACTTGCACCCTCCAAGTAATAAGTGACCTTCCTATTCTTCCCACCAAAATGTCGTACCTCACATTTATCTGTGTTGAAATTCACTTGCCAATTATATGCCCATTATGCAAGTTTATTAATGTCTTCCTGTAATTTGTTGCAGTCCTCCTCAGTATTGAATATCTCCATTAATTTGGTGTCATACCCAAATTTAGAAATTGTGGGGCCGAATTTCCCTTATCTGCATCTCCTGTTAGTGCCTCTTGGGGCATGGTTTAGCCCGGGGGTTGGAGAGGGGGGGTGGATACCAGCACCCGCGAAATTGCGCGGGAGTTTGCGGAGGCGGGATCACGGTAGCAGCGCGCACCGCTAGTAGCACGCTGGGCTGCCGCGCATCCACCATTGAGATCATCGCCGTGCACCGCGATCCCTTTCCGCCCTGCAGCAGAAATTGGCCAACGCTCTGCGAGGCTGCTCGCAGGTCACGAACCGGGCCGACCACTGCTCCCAGGGCAGAAGTAAATGAGGACGTGCTCTATGCTGCACACTGGCATTTATTTTCTTCGGCCAACTCACCGGTCAGCCCGTGCTCCATCGATGTCACATGGTCAGGCTGCGATCATGCAGCCTGGCACTCCACCTCAGTGCCGGGTTGCAGCCACAGTACCACGCAGCCCTGGTGGCCCAGTGGAGGTGTACAGAGTTCGCAGCATCCCTCACCTTTAAGGAAAGGGGAGGGGCGTTGAAACATGTCAGCGCTACGCGGGGAATCTGCGCAGTGCTGCCGAACCCGCTCAAGTAGTGCCCTGTACCCGCCCCAAAAGGAAGTGGAGCACGCGACATTGCGCTCCACTCCCTATGAGGGGTGGTAACCGCAATTTCACAGCCGAGGCAGGACTTCTGCACCGGGTGCAGGAAGTCCCGCCCCCTCACCCCCCCCTTGGTTACTGCTTTCAAATGGAGCATAACCAAATTTTGGCCCTTGTGTTTTTGATTCCAATGTCTAAATCGTTGATATAAATTGTGAACAGCAGTGGTCCCAGCACTGATCCTTGATGGAACACTGCTTTCCACCTTCTGTCACACTGAATAGCTACCCTTTGCCCCTACATTCTGCTTTCTGTCTTGAAGCCAGCTAGCTGTCCATTCTGCTACACTCCCCTAACTCCACATTCCCTGACCTTATTCATTAGTCTATTACGTGATACCTTATCGAAGGCCTTTTGAAAATCTAGATAAATTACATCTACCACATGAGCACATAAATCAAGGCTGACATTCCAGTGCAATACTGAGGAAGTGCTGCACTGTCAGAGGTGCTGTCTTACGGATAAGATGTTAAACCGAGTCCCCGTTTGCTCTCTCTGGTGGACATAAAAGATCCCATGGTACTATTTCGAAGAAAAGCAGGGGAGTTATGCCCAGTGTCCTGGTCAATATTTATCTCTCAATCAACATCACTAAAAGACAGATTCTTTGGTCATTATCATATTGCGGTTTGTGGGAGCTTGCTGGGCGCAAATTGGCTGCTGCGTTTCCCACATTACAACAGTGACTACACTTCAAAAGTACTTAATTTGCTGTAAAGCGCTTCGAGACTTCCAGTAGTCATGAACAGCACTATATAAATGCATGTCTTTCTTTTACTACAGTCCCGATAGTCCTGCCCTGCCATATCTAGAGTTTTAAAACATTTATTGTTTATTTAATCAAATGATTATCTATAGTTATATTAATTAATTCATTTATCTACTTAAGGTATTATTTACTAATGTAATAGTTATAGTATCCCCCAGCTCTTAGTTTAAACCACTGCACAAGTTTAGAGAAAAAAGAAACACTGTAATATTCACCAACCAATCACCTGCCTGCTATCCTGTGATGTCACTCCTTGATTTTTTTTTGCACCCTCTCTCGGGCTGACACTCCTTTTATCTCCACCGCTGGTCCCACTCTCACTCTGCCCTCACTCTGACACTCTTTATATCTCCACTGCTGGTCCCACTCTCACTCTGCCCTCACTCTGACACTCTTTATATCTCCACTGCTGGTCCCACTCTCACTCTGCCCTCACTCTGACACTCTTTATATCTCCACTGCTGGTCCCACTCTCACTCTGCCCTCACTCTGACACTCTTTATATCTCCACTGCTGGTCCCACTCTCACTCTGCCCTCACTCTGACACTCTTTATATCTCCACTGCTGGTCCCACTCTCACTCTGCCCTCACTCTGACACTCTTTATATCTCCACTGCTGGTCCCACTCTCACTCTGCCCTCACTCTGACACTCTTTATATCTCCACTGCTGGTCCCACTCTCGCTCTGCCCTCACTCTGACACTCTTTATATCTCCACTGCTGGTCCCACTCTCGCTGATCCTCTTTGTATCCCTGCCGCTGCTCCTACTCTCTCTGTGCCTTCGGGCCACCGCTCTTTGTATCCCTGCCGCTGGGCCAACTCCCTCCGTGCCCTCAGGCCGCTGCTCTTTATGTCCCCACCGCTGGTCTCGTTCTCTCTTTCTTGGGGCGCCCGCCACCACGGGGAGAGTGTTCCAGATTGCCACTACCCTTTGTGTGTGAAGTGTTTCCTGACCTAGAATGTTTAGCTCTAATTTTAAGGTTATGCCCCCTTGTTCTGGGCTCCCCATCAGAGGAATTTGTTTCTTTCTATCTACCCAATTGAATCCTTTAATCATCTTAAACACTTCTTCTATACTTGAGGGAATAAAAGCCTAGTCTATGCAACCTGTCCTCATAATTTAACCCTTTTAGCCAGGTACCCTGTATCATTTTTGTAAATCTAAATTGCAGTCCCTCCAAGGCCAATATATCCTTTCTGAGGTGCGGTGTCCAGAACGGAACACAGTATTCCAGATGGGGTCTAATCAGAGCTTTATACAACTGTTGCATAACTTCCACTCCTTTTAGATGAAGACCAATATTTCATTAGCCTTTTAAATTATTTTTAGTACCTTTCCAATAATCTTTAGTGATTCAGT
Organism: Pristiophorus japonicus; assembly: GCF_044704955.1. Classification (NCBI taxonomy): domain Eukaryota; kingdom Metazoa; phylum Chordata; class Chondrichthyes; family Pristiophoridae; genus Pristiophorus; species Pristiophorus japonicus. The sequence continues at coordinate 150,400,391 of NC_091979.1, read as the reverse complement.
GGACACTGTGTTGCAAAACTGCATTTTGTGAATTTTAGCTGCAGGTTAAACATCTTTCTTGGCAACATCACTTAACTTCGGAGCTGTGACTTATTCATTCACATTTACCACACTTTCTCATTTCTGGTTTTTCACATGTAAGGCACTGGATAATTCTTTCATTAACACCTTTGCAAATTCTCGTCTAAACTTGATTTTTATTGTTTTCACCTTTCAACTTACAGGTGCTTTTGATTATTTTTGATCATTTGTCATTAAATTTAATAAATTAATTAATAGCCGTTTTAATGGATCAGGAAATAAGTCAAGTTCTCAACATTTTGCTGGCTTGTGACAGTGAAGGTTACTTGTCTTCTAGGTTGATTTATGCAGTAAAAAACTGGATCGAGCAGAACAGCTCTTAGGTGGGCTTGGTGGTGAGAAGACTCGCTGGAGTGACACTGCCATAAATCTAGGTATACAATACACTAACCTGATGGGTGACATCCTGATTTCTTCTGGAATTGTGGCATATCTAGGTGCCTTTACATCAACCTATAGACAGGTAACTTAAAAATAAAGCAGAGAATGTGGATTTGAATAAGCATGGAATTTTTCACCAATCTTTCTATGCAATGCATTCTTATACTTTCTAACTAGTATTTTTCTACAACATTCTTTTCAGTAAAATTGATATACCAGTGGCAACATTTACCCTTTGAAGCATATATTGATTTTAATATTAGTCTTAGTGTAGATATTCTCTATTCATAGGAGTCCATGACCATTTGCTGGAGGGTTTAAAATTATGTAATTTTGATGTCCATGCAATTTTCCAGTGTTTATGCCACTGATCCACTCTGTCAGCCACCCATCCATATAAAATGGGATTCCTTGGCTGCTAGGATGTGCTGTTTATGGAATACATTCAAAATACCTTGCAGTAAAATTCCTAATACAGGTTGAACCTCCCTTATCCAGAACTCCCTTATCCAGAACCACCCCTCGTCCAGAACCATTCCCGCCACTGGGTGGCACCTGCGCAGAACTCCGACATGAACAAATTAAACAAATTGAAGTCCTTCCTCGCTGCCGACTCCTGCAATCGCTGGCCTGACCCCGCGATCCACCGCACCCACCCCCCATGATCTCTCTGCCGCACTCCCAGCCCCAAGCCAGTCAGTCCCGATATTCCCTTGCTCTGTACCTGTACTATCCAATTTAACGTGACCACCTCTCATTCGTAAAAATCCCTTATCTGGAACAGGCCAGATCCTGAGGTCAGATAAAGGAGGTTCAACCTGTAGCATTTAAAGCTATTTCTAAACCTTCGACTTTGATTTTTGAGTGAAACTAGAAACAAACGCCCCGACTGATATTTTGAGGGGAGGATAATCTTGGTGCAGTTTTTTAGTGGTAGTTTTGAGGCTGCAGCCATCAGATGCCCAAAACATTTGACACAGAGCTTCCTGACTGAGTAACTTTTGTTTCTTTCTGTTTCAAGTTACTCAGTCAGGAAGCTTTATGTCAAGTATTTGGCACTGCCATTTTTTGTGCACATCCATAATGTTACGGCAATGTGGGCTGGATTCTGCATTGAAATATTGCACGTTTGGGGCCAGATTTAGGGCATCCGATGGCTGCAGTCTCAAAACTGCCACTGAAAAACTGCACTAAGGTTATCCTCCCAAAAAATCACCAGTTGGGACATTTGCTTCTAGTTTCACTCAACCTGCTCAAAGTACTACTTTGCATTGGGGACATGAATTTCACAATGTGTATCCCTGTATTCTTATGTTATGAAGAGGAGAAGGATTAGGACATGGACTAGGATAGAATAGAGGCTCTTAGAGTGAGGCATCATAGAAGGCATCTCTTCCCTACATGCACATACCCACTCACCAGGGTCTACACACTAAGAAAGAGTTATTTAGACTTTTCTGTTTTCGCTTCAGAAGACTGCACTTCCCTCTGGAGACAGTTGGGAAATATGTTAACTTCTACCTGATGATTTGCAGCCCACTTCTCTCAGAAGAACAATATTGTCTGCACCTGTCAAGGTCATCACTGCTTTGAATTTTTTTGTGACTGGAACTTTCCGGGTAGTATCTGGTGCCCTTTGCTACATTAGTCAGGCATCTGCTCACAACTGCAAGAAGAGGGTCACTGATGCTCTATTCAGGAGGACTGTGCAATTTAAGAGAAAGATAGCTATCCAGCTCTAAGGACTGGCAGGGTTGTTACAGGTGCAAAGAGCAAATGATAAAACATATATGCCACTTAAAACCCCATATGACAGCCCCTTAATTTTATGAATAGGAAAGACTTTCATTCCATTAATGTCCAGCTAATGTGCGATGCCAATTACTTTATCCTGCATGTGTGCCAGATCCCAGGAATTTGCTATGGTGCTTTCATCATGCAACAATTCACCATACCAGCACTAATGATTCAAAGACATGTCTCAGGATGGGTGATTGGTTATCCCCTGCTATCGTCTGCTGTCATGGGTTATGAATCCAGTTAGGCATCTGCAGAGGGGGACAACAGATATAATGGGGATAATTGTAAACCCCCCACGATGGGGGGAGCAGGTTAAAATTTCAAAAATGTGAAACCCGACCCAAACCCACTTCCAGTTTTAACAGAGGCAGGTTAGGGGCCAAGCAATTAATCTGCTGTCAAGAAGCAGATCCGTTATTTAAATATGGTAATGAGGCCGCATGCCTCAAATTTTAACAGCCTTTCAGATTGAAAGACTGTGGGCCGGGTTTATCAGGACTTGCAAAACCCGGTAGCTGAAGGCAAGTGAGCCAGCTAAGTGACTTTTCAGCACTGTTTGTAGGGCCCCTAAAGCAAACCTGCTTCATGACCCACAATCCAATTTCCACCCCCACTGACCCACACTCTGATCTTCTCCAGATCCACACTCCCCCCCCCCCCGCCCCCCTCGACTCACACTTCTAACACGCGTATCTAAACCGCCCCAATCGCGATGTACCCAACGTCTAAACCCTCTGCTCGGATCCACAGTGTATCCCTGAATCTGTACCGACCGGCTGGGTGTCTCCCTATGGTCCTCGCAGCAAAACCTCCCCACTAAACCCTCCTAATGCTTGATTGGGAGTACGCACGACACCTCCTCACACAGTGGCTGTGATCTTAAAAATGCGTGGGCAGGGATGATGCTCACTATTCGCTGACTTACTCGCTGCTTCTCCTGGTGAAAACGTGTCTCTTCTGGTTCCGTACTGTCTATGGTTTCTTCTCTCTGTCCCAGATGGAGTGCTCGGTTCTTGTAGAGGTGAAGCAAGCGAGAGCAAAGGAGAGAGAGAGATGGCCACACGGCCACCTTTTATATCCAAAGTCTGTTTGCTTCTTCTGGCCAAATAAAGTTTTTCCTTGTTTTGAAGCTTCTGTTTGTTTGCTTCTTCTGGCCCAATAAAGTTTTCCTTGTTTTAAGGCTTCTGTTTGAGTGGCCCATGTGTATTCCAGTGATGGCTGGGGATGGGTTTTCGCTTCCAACCGGTCTGGGCATAATGGCTTTCTTTTGTTCTGGTTTCCCACCTCTCAGGGTTATCTCATCCAGATAATGGCTCTCTGACGAGTTCACATTGCTTAACAAAGGACCCTCCATCTTTGCCCATTACCTGTGATGAGTTGCCTTATCCTGGCCATTGTAATGTCCCAGACCACCCCCACACATCAGATGTGAATTTGAAGTACAACATGGAAAAGTACCTGGGCCTCTCCCACAAAAGGCTGCCAGCTTTTTCTGCAGTGAGAAATATTAAAACGCAATCCAACAATCCTTGGGGAGCTGATGCTTACAGGAACCAGGATACCTATGGAAATTGACACTGGTGCATCCATGAGAGTAGTACCGGAATCGCTATATCTCGACAAATTGTGTGATTTCTTATTGGAGAAATCCAAGTTGGAGCTGCGAGGCTACTCAGGAGAGAACATTTCTATAGATTGTATCACCGTACCGTTGAAATATGTCATGTATTTCACCATCTTGCAATGACTATAAGTATGTAACTGTAACTCATGCATACTGTACATATACCCTTGTAATGCACACCCTGACCACAGGGAGTGAGCTCCTCACCTGGGCTTCCAGGTATAAAAGGGGAGGTCCCACCCAGGATCAGCACTCTTTCATCCTGGGAATAAATTTAAGGTCACAGAGTGACCGTGTCTGATATATCCATGCCTCGTGTGATTTTGTAGCAAGGTGCAGAGACACAACATCTGGCGACGAGAAACGGGAATCACTGAACCACGAGGATGGCCACCGGCAGCACAGAGGAATGCTACTGTGTGGGTGAGGACTGGGACGTCTTTGTGGAAAGACTCCAGCAGAGCTTTGTCACAAAGGACTGGCTGGCAGAGGCAGCGGCTGACAAGCGGAGGGTGCATCTACTGACCAGCTGTGGTCCACAGACGTATGCGCTGATGAAAGACCTGCTCGCACCCCAAAAGCCAGCGGACAAGTCCTTTGAAGAGCTCAGCCAGCTGATCAGTGAGCATCTCAAGCCAGCAAGTAGCGTACACATGGTCCGGCACCGGTTCTACTCTCACCGGCGCCGGGAGGGTCAAAACATCTCGGACTTCGTGGCGGAACTGCGCCGTTTGACCAGTCTCTGTAAGTTCTCCGATGCCTGCAGGGGGGAGATGTTAAGGGACATTTTCATCAAGGGCATTAAACATGCCGGCATTTTCAGGAAGCTCATAAAGACTAAGGATCTGACTTTAGAAGGGGCGGCGTTGATAGCTCAGACCTTTATGGAAAGGGAAGAGGAGACCAAGCTAATCTACGCACACAGCCCTGGTTTTAAAGTTGTGTTGAACCAAGGAATCAATGTTATAAAAATGACACAGAACCCCACAGGCAGGTAAGGGCAATTCGACACCGTTCTGGCAGGCAGGCAAGGGCAATTCGACACCACCCAGGTAGCAACAAGCTCCTGGCAACAGGGATGATGGAAAGGGGATGGGCAATTCACGCCATCACGAGGAACAATACATCCTGTGATGGGACAATTAACATCCCCCATCAGAGTGCTTAGAGACAGCCAAAAAGGCCATCAGAGAGGAATGCCTGGGAATAGTCCTTTTGTTAACAGCAATTTCAGCTCATGATGGAGATGTGGGAGCAGACACACTGCAAAAATCTGCAGGTTCCAACTTTACACCTGTAGGATTTGTAATGTCAAGGGACACCTGGCCAGGATGTGCAAAAAGGCAGTAGCAAGGCTAGTCTGCGAGACAGAGGAACCAGACGAGGGGTCTGAAATGCAGGATGAGGCCTGGGGAACAACCATGGATGCTGAAGTTCAGAGAGTTCATATGGCTGACATCCACAGCTCATACACCAAAACGCCACCCATGATGATGAAAGTCTTACTGAATGGCATCCCGGTGCACATGGAGCTGGATATGAGAGCTAGCCAGTCACTCATGAGCGCCCAACAATTTGAGAGACTATGGCCACACAGAGCTCGCAGGCCCAAATTGGAACGCATTGAGACGCAGCTACGGACATACACCAAAGAGATCATCCCAGTGCTGGGCAGTGCAAACTTGGTGGTAACGCATAGTGGATTACAGAAGCGGCTGCCACTCTGGATTGTTCCGGGAAATGACCCCACGCTCTTGGGGAGGAGTTAGCTAGCTGAGATGAATTGGAAATGGGGGGATGTGCACGCCATTTCAGCCGTGGAGCAAAGTTCATGTTCGCAGATATTGCAAAAATTCGAGTCACTTTTTCAACCCGGTGTCGGAACGTTCAAGGGCACCAAAGTAGTGATACACATCACTCCGGATGCCAGACCAGTGCACCACAAAGCCAGAGTGGTGCCGTATGTGATGCATGAAAAAATTGAAAGTGAACTGGACAGGCTGCTCAGAGAGGGCATAATTTCGGCCGTTGAATTCAGCGACTGGGTATGTCCCATTGTTCCCGTCCTCAAAGCAGATGGCTCGGTCAGGATTTGTGGCGACTACAAAGCCACCATCAACCGAGTCTCGCTGCAAGACCAATATCCGCTCTCGAAAGCGGAGGACCTTTTTGTCACGCTGGCAGGTGGTAAGCTGTTCACGAAGCGGAACCTCACTTCGGCCTACATGACTCAGGAACTAGCTGAAGAATCCAAGTTTATGACCACCACCACGTCACACAAAGGATTATTTGTTTACAATAGGTGCCCATTTGGCATTCGTTCGACAGCGGCTATCTTTCAGCGAAACATGGAAAGCTTGTTCAAGTCCATCTCTGGAACGATCGTGTTCCAAGACAACATCCTTATAACGGGTTGAGATACTGAGGAACACCTCCGCAACCTGGAGGAGGTGCTACGCCGATTGGAATGGGTAGGCCTGTGGCTGAAAAAGGCCAAGTGCATGTTTTTGGCCCCAGAGGTCGAGTTCCTGGGCAGGAGGGTTGCCGTAGACGGAATCGGCCCACTGAATCAAAAACTGAGGCGATTCGCCGGAAGCCCAGGCCCGGCAACACGTTGGAGTTGCGATCATTCCTGGGACTCTTGAACTATTTTGGGAACTTCCTGCCGAACTTAAGCACATTGTTGGAGCCGTTGTACATGCTCCTCCGTAAAGGTTGTGAATGGTCTTGGGGGGGATTGTCAAGAACGGGCTTTCAATAAGGCGAGGAACCTTCTGTGTTCCAACAAACTGTTGACTTTGTATGACCCGTGTAAAAAACTGGTTTTAACATGCAATGCCTCATCCTACGGGGTTGGGTGTGTTTTGCAGCAGGATAACGATGACGGCCGACTCCAACCGGTGGCTTACGCCTCCAAGTCGCTCTCCCAGGCAGAGCGTGGATACGGCATGGTCGAGAAGGAGGCACTCGCGTGTGTGTACGGTGTGAAAAAGATGCACCAGTACCTTTTCGGTAGAAGGTTCGAGCTAGAGACGGACCACAAGCCGTTAACATCCCTGTTGTCCGACAGCAAGGCTGTCAACCCTAATGCGTCAGCTCGCGTCCAGCGATGGGTCCTCATGCTGGCTGCGTATGACTACACCATACGGCACCGGCCAGGCACCGAAAATTGCGCTGATGCGCTCAGCAGGCTCCCACTGGCTACCACCGAGGGGGTCTCGGAGCAGAGCACCGAGATGGTCATGGCCGTTGAGGCTTTTGACACTGCGGGCTCCCCCAGCGCAGCCCGCCAGATCAAACTCTTGTCCAACAGGGACCCTCTCCTATCCATGATAAAGAAATGTGTCCTGACTGGGGACTGGGCGCCCGCACACAGGGCGTGCCCCGAGGAAGTCAGGCCGTTTCAGAGATGGATGGATGTACTCTCCGTCCAAACCGACTGCCTGTTATGGAACAGCTGGGTAGTTATGCCCCAGAAAGGAAGGGAAGCGTTCATCAGGGAACTCCACAGCGAACACCCTGGCATCGTGTTAATGAAGGCCATTGCTCCGGTCACACGTGTGGTGGCCGGGGATTGACTGAGACCTGGAACACTGGGTTCGCAGGTGCACGATGTGTGCCCAGCTGGGCAATGCCCCCAGGGAGGCCCCACTCAGCCCGTGGCCCTGGCCCACCAGGCCATGGCCCACCAGGCCATGGTCACGTATTCACGTAGACTATGTGGGTCCGTTCATGGGGAAAATGTTCCTGATCGTTGTCGATGCATACTCGAAGTGGATCGAGTGCATCATATTGAACTCTTGCACGACATCCATCACTGTGGAGAGTCTGCGTACGGTTTTCGCGACCCACGGCTTGCCGGACATCCTGGTCAGCGATAATGGCCCGTGTTTTACCAGCCATGAATTCCAGGAGTTTATGTCGGGCAATGGGATCAAGCACGTCCGGACAGCGCCGTTCAAGCCGGCTTCCAATGGCCAGGCGGAACTGGCAGTCCAAGTCATAAAGCAGGGCATGCTACGCATCCAAGGACCCTCCCTTCAGTACCACCAATCGCGCCTCCTTCTGGCCTACAGGTCCCAGCCGCACTCGCTCACGGAAGTCCGCCAGCAGAACTCCTCATGAAACGCATGCTCAAGACGCGGCTGTCCCTTATTCACCCAGTCCTGGCAGACATTGTTGAGGGCAAGCGCCAGTCCCAAACCGAGCTCTATGATCGAGGCTCAAGGGGGAGGTGTACAGAAATAGATGACCCGGTATTTGCTCTTAACCATGCTTTGGGACCCAAATGGCTTGAGGGCACCGTAATTGGCAAAGAAGGAAATAGAGTCATGGTGGTCAGACTAAACAATGGGCAGATATGCCGCAAACACTTGGACCAAGTAAAGACAAGGTTCAATGCAGACATGGAGGAACCGGAAGAAGAGCATGATGAGATAGCACCCACACCACTGCCAGCGCACGAGCAACAAAGATAGTCCTCAGCATGCACAATCCCTGCGGCCAGCCCAGACAGCCCGGAATCACCTCAAGTGACAGAAGCGCGTGCTGAGGCTCAGCCACCAGAGCCACAACTGCGGTGCTCCACGAGAGAGCGCCGACCATCCGATAGACTTAACCTCTGAAACTAAAAGACCTAAGGGGGAGGTGATGTCATGTATTTCACCATCTTGCAATGACTATAAGTATGTAACTGTAACTCACGCATACTGTACCTGTACCCTTGTAATGCACACCCTAACCACAGGGAGCGAGCTCCTCACCTGGGCTTCCAGGTATAAAAGCGGAGATCCCACCCAGGATCAGTACTCTTTAGTCCTGGGAATAAAGTGAAGGTCACAGAGTGTCCGTGTCTGATATATCCATGCCTCGTGTGAGTTTGTAACAAGGTGCAGAGACACAACAAAATACAAGGATCAATTTTAAAGCTTGCCTCTCTTAGTAGTGGCAGGAGACTAGCCTGCCTTACTAGGAAGAAATTGGTTGGGATCACTGAAGCTGGATTGGAATGAGATTTTTCGTGTTGAGACGAGATTTGCATCAAAGGATGATGTCATCAAGAAGTATCTGAAGGTGTTCTGTGAAACAGGCAATCTGATCCAAGGTTTCAAGGCGAATGTCAGAGTACAGAAGGACCCTAGACCAGTTTACTGCAAGCCACGTCCCATATCATATGTACTCAGGAGAAAGTTGAGCAAGAACTCAAAAGACTAGAGACTGAGAACATTATCTTTAAGATAGATTTATGTAATTGGGCTACATCCAATGTTGTACCGAAGTCCATTGGTAAGGTGAGGTTGTGTGATGATTGTAAAGTAGCCGTAAACCAAGTTCTAGAGGATAATCTCCCTAATACATTGCCAAATGTAGAAGATTTGTTCACAACACTGACAGGTGGTCAGATCTTCTCAAAGGTAGATCTTACAAATGCCTTACTTGAACTAGATGAGGAATCCAAGTCATGCTTGACTATAAATACTCATCTCGGCCTATATCAATAGGCTACCATTTGGAGTGTCTTCTGCCCCCGTCATATTTCAAGGGGTGATGAACCAGATTTTGCAAGGCATTGAAGAGATAGTATGTTATTTAGATGACATACTCATTTCAGCAACAAACAGGCAAATCCATAATAACATTGAATGAAGCTCAAACGGCTAGAGAAGCACAGAATAGGAGTGACTGCTCACGTGTGATTTGTTTCAAAACTCAGTGGAATACTTAGGGCACAGAGTAGACAAAGATGGTTTACATCCAACCAAGGGAAAGTTGGATGCAATTAGAAATGCACCCGCTCCCAAGAATGTCACTGAACTTCGATCATTTTTGGGTCTTTTAAACTATTATGGGAAGTTCCTACCAAATTTAGCTATAGTGTTACATCCACTGAATGAGCTGTTGAAAAAAACAGGTCCATTGGAAGTGGTCAGAAGAATGCGACGCAGTATTTAAGGAGTATAAAAGCCAGTTGGTAAAGAGCACCATGTTAGTTCACTATGACGTATCTAAAGAGAATCATGATAGAGGTAAAGTAAGAGAGAGAAGTGTGAAATTCAATCAGAAGGTGATAGTGAAGAACCCCATCACCATAAATAGTTAAAGTGGTTACCAGGAAGAGTGGTGAAGATATGTGCTCATCGCACATATTTGGTCAAGATGTTTGATCATGGACAGGTTAGGTTTGTTCGCATTGATCATATTTTACCTACAGATGTGGAAGGAGTTGCAAGTTGGAATGATTCGATTATTTCTGACTCATCAGATAGTCTTATTACAAGTAGAGTACCAGTAGCATATCCTACATCAAATGTACTAGTCCAAGAGAAAGTCAAAATTTGGGGTCTGAGTCCGAGTCAGGCAGACAAACAGTCTGAAGTTGTAGAGTGTTCAAATGTAGATCAAGGGCATCCCTTGGAGGAAAACTTTCTTCAGGATCAGCTTAGAATGAGTCTAAGTTCGACACCATGTTTGGAAAGTTCTGTTCGAGAGCAAAGATATCCTCTTCAAAACAGAAAGCCAGTAATTAAGTTTGATTTGTAAATATGGCACAATAAGTCCATATGTTTTGTTTTTTATAACCATGCAAGTTATGTATGATGATTGTTTGTTATAATTACTTATTCATTAAGGAGGGAGAAGTGTAATATCATCATCATCGTCATAGGCAGTCTCTCGCTGCGAGGATGACTTGCTTCCACGCCAAAAAGGGATGAGTTCACAGGTGTTTCAATGAAGGATCTAATATTCCAGATCCCAAACTGCATCGTGAAGGATGGAAGATGCCTGTGCTTGGATATTTTTAACATGTAATGGCCATTGCACACCAGCCACCACACGGGCTTGACAGAGCTAGGTCTTGGTCCTGTGGCAAGGATTACCCAAGACTAACTGGAGACCAGCTCTGCTGCACAGACCGAGCGTGCACACATATCGCAGTGTGGGCTGGCCTGTGCTGCCCCTGGTCCCTTGCCTCTTCTGTGCCCCAGATTCACACCTCTCCTGGGCCCCGGTCACTTCCATCTACAAACTCTTGTCGCTCCTTCGCCTCTCCTGCTGTGCCTGCCCACATTGCAGCAGCACGCGCTGCTCCCTGCAGTGGTATGCCAGCGCATGCTGCTCCCTCCAATGGCCCCGGCCTGCTGATGATCTTGCAGGCTGTGACCGTGCCGATTTCCAGGCCGGGCCGCCGCAAGCTGCTCCCTTCAATGGCCCCAGCCTGCTGATGGTCTTGCAGGCCGGTACCGCGCCGATTTACGGGCTGGAAATCAGCATGGTCCCGGCCTGCAAGACCATCAGCAGGCCGGGGCCATTGGAGGAAGCAGCGTGCGGCGTAATATATAGTTCCACCTAGTGAACTACTGCTCCACCAAGTGGACTACTGTGGTAATGCAGCCATTGCTGTAAATGCAATAAAGACAAGTTCCTGTGTTAATGAAAAAATCTTGCAGTCTGTGTGTTTGGGATGTTATAAGGAATATATCACAACAGTCTCCAAAACCTCAACATCCTTCCTAAAGTGTGGTGCCCAGAATTGGACACAATACTTCAGCTGAGGCCTAATCAGTAATTTATCAAGGTTTAGCATAATCTCCTTGCTTTTGTACTCTGTGCCTCTGTGTAAAGCCGAGGATACCATATGGTTTTTCAACAGGTTTATCAACTTGTCCTGCCACTCACAAAGATTTGTGTACATACACCCCCAGGTCCTCAAAAAATTATTGGAAAGGCATTGCAATACTTTGAGAAAGTACATGAGGTTGAAACTACCTATATGAGCAGTTCCAAGCTTTTGCCAATGTTTTACTGCAAACTTGTGTCCAACCACTGCACCTGCCATAGCCTCGCATGTCTGTTGCTTGTGATGTCGAAGGCTTCCTTTTCCTGCAAGATTTTGAGTAATGATCACCTTCTGGTTTCATATCTCATGCAATCATTTTGGATCAGCCTTTCCTTTAGAGAGAGAGAAAATAAAGGGATGTAAGTGGCATGGAGACTTGCTTGCTATATGCGCATGCATGCCATGATGAGGAGAGATGGAGGTACATTGTTCCTTGAAGATCAGCAGAGGCTTTTTTGGAAGGTTATGTTAGTTGACAGTGTGGCCGTTGGTTAAGATGGTGCTTTAGTGTTTTGAGAAGTTTCCTTTTGCTTTAACGTTTCCCTGACACTGAGGCGCTGAGAGAGGAAGAGTATGATAAGTATGGAAGAGAGTAAAGACCGTATGAATAACAGAACGTGTGTATTGGCTTAGTCAGACCTCTTCCTGCACTGTGTGGTAGTTCTTGGGAGTGGTTGATTGTGAGTGGGAGCAATGACTGTCTCCGCCACTTCCATCCATACAGAGGTGTACCTACCTAGTAATTACCTTGTAGAGCTTGTCTACCCTGGTAGACAGCCAGATGCAGTTCTGTGCCATCTGCTGCAAGAATACCTGCAGCTAACACATGTAATGGGGCTCGCCTTGTCAGTGGCTAAACTGGTCAGCTGTGCCCTCAAATTCTCTTGCTGCAATGCTACTCAATGCGAAGGGATGTTCTGGAGTGGCAAATAGGATCACCATCCTTGCTACAACATTTTTCTGCCCCACCTCCACTTTACCAGCATCAGGGGATGGAATGTTGTGTTAGTCCATCATATGATGACAGACGTGGTTCCTTGCGACCACATTTATTATGCCAGCCATTTGGTTTTGCCAGGTAAATTTGTTGCACAAACAGCATTTACAGCAACGAAGTATGCATGAACATTTTTGAACAGCTTCACTGGGGCCTAAATTGTCCACCGTCCGAAACCGCTTTTTGCCGTGTATTACCGCGCAATGGATGCGGCGTCCATTAGAGGGAAATACAGCAATTTTGTTGAAAAAAAGGAGCGGAAAAGTATTGGTGGCAGGAATGGCTGTTTGCAGTGGTGTGGGGGCAGAGTAGTTGATTAGACCGCAAAATTCAGCTGATGGCCATTTATTGATAATGAGGCAGCTGCTCCATGGCCTTCTTAAAGGGCAGGCTTTGTAGCTAGGCCCTGAGCACTGAGTTTATCTCTTTTGCTTGCGAAGGAATGGCTAATGCCAGAGCTTTAAGGAGGACCAGCCGCTTCTCGGATGTGAAGTTTGAGACCCTGGTCCAAGCTGTGGAGGGAAGGAGGCACATTCTCTATCCAGACACAATCAGACCCACTTGCACCGTCTTTGTGAATGCGTGGAGAGAGATAGCTGTGGAGGTGTTGGGGACCTCCATTCATGACCGCACTGCCACCTAATGCTGCAAAAGGCTGAACAAACACTATTCGACTGATGAAAGTGAGTACATGTTCCCCCAACTCCTCACCCTCCATCTGCGAGTCTCTCCTTCAGCTCTTATTTCCCACCTTCACTATATAGTCACTGAAGCATCATTTGATTGCTGAGGCATCTATATCTATGTCTGCATACTCTCAATGGAGGGTCCCTTTCATGTGAGAGTTACACCTGCATGTAATGGACCCACACTTGCCGAGCCTTCATGACACTGCTATTCAGCATCCCTTCTTTGCTTTGCAGGTCAAGGTCTCTCACAACCGTTAGGAACAACAGAGGGCTGGTGGGGGCGAGGCCGATATCCAGCAGCTGACTGATCTAGAAGAGAGGGTGCAGCGGCTAGAGGGCCCACATGTTGCCTTCCCTGTAGCCACCAGTCATGTGGATCCTGCTGGGAGAAGCATGGGTAAATTAAGGGCTTCCTTTAATGTCATTTCTCCCTGAAAGTCCAAGCGCCTACCAGGCAATTGCTTATGATTTGTGCAAGTTGCTTGCTGCATGGTACAATGCCCTACCTTACCCTGACAGGACCCCTTGCGCCATTTATGATTGTAGATGAGACCCCAAGTGTGAGCCAGAGCGAGACCGAGACCCTTGAGGTGACTGCGAGCCAGAGTCAGGATGAGACCCTTGAGGCGACTGTGAGCCAGTCAGGAGGACACCCTTGAGGCAAGTGGGAGCCATCATCAGGACGAGACCCTTGAGCCCATTGCAGATATTGCCGGCATGTCCGATGAGGGCGAGGAAGAGGGGCACAGTACAGCCAGCACCGCATCACTACTTCCTACACTCGTACGCGCCAGCACAGATACTGGGAGTATGCGGCCTGGACAGTTGGGATTTAGCAGAGGGGTCTGCACTGGGTGAGGCACTGGGCCTAGTGGGCTGCAGCAAGGTCATGGGTGCAAAGGCAACCTTGGGTGCCATCTCTCCGGGGGCGAGTTCGCACGCGAGTTCTGCTGCAGAGGACTCAGATGAGCCCATCGATGTGGGGGCTTATGAAAGAAGGATGAAGGCCATGCATTCCCAGATGTTGGGGCAATGGCAAGGGTGTCCAAGAGTCTGTCAGAAGTGGTCAGGAGCGTGGAGGAGTCTGCCTCCCGCTTTGTGGACGGCTCTGCGCACACCATGGTGCCCATCATTGCCAGTGTGCAGAAGATGGTGGACTCCCAGAGTGACCATGCGGATCCAGCTGTGATGATGCGTCTCATGGGCGATGTGGCAGCTGCCATTTAAGCACAGGTGCAAGGGAACGAATGTCTGAGTGCTGTTTTAGAGAGAATGGCTGCTGCCCTGGAAGCTCAGAATGCTCTCGTGCATTCTCAGCAACATGCCACGGAGCATTTTATTTCTGTCGTCTCTGGTGGCATCGAGACTGTGTCTGCTGTCATGCAGTCTCAACTGGATGCCACGTGAGATCTGACTGCTGCCATCGCGGCTGGGTCCACTGCAATCCACCGGGGACCTTCCGGTGTTGTGCCACACCACCAACCTATGCTCCAGCTCCTCGGACGAGGATCCTAATGTGGTCTCTCAGGATCACAGTAGTCCTGAGCCAAGACCTGCCACTTTGTCAATGCTGCCAACCATGAAATCGCCTGGTCAATTCCAACTGAAGGCACCGAGGAAGATGGGGCCCAGTCTGCAGCCAGCCCTTCCAGGGCCAGAGCTGGTCAAGGGTGTCGGACACCTGTAGCTTCTACACCTGAAATACAGCAGCCTTCCCAGAGCCATGATGCAGCCACAGGGGAGGTACTGCGGAGTAGTTCAAGAATAGGTATGTGTAAGAGGGGTTATAAGAACATAAGAAATAGGAGCAGGAGTAGGCCATTTGGCCCCTCAAGCCTGCTCTGCCATTTAATAAGACCATGGCTGATCTGATCATGAACTCAGCTCCACTTCCCTGCCCGCTTCCCATAACCCTTTATTCCTTTCTCGCTCAAAAATCTGTCTATCTCCACCTTAAATATATTCAATGACCCAGCCTCCACAGCTCTCTGGAGCAGAGAATTCCTCCTCATCTCAGTTTTAAATGGGCGGCCCCTTATTCTGAGACTGTGCTCCTAGTTTTAGTTTCCCCTATGAGTCAAAATATCCTCTCTGCATCCACCTTATCGAGCCCCCTCATTATCTTATATGTTTCGATAAGATCACCTCTTATTCTTCTGAACTCCAATGAGTGTAGACTCAACCTACTCAACCTATCTTCATAAATCAACTACCTCATCTCCGGAATCAATCTAGTGACCCTTCTCTGAACAGCCTCCAAAGGAAATAGATCCTTCCTTAACTATGGAGGCCAAAACTGTACGCAGTACTCTAGGTGTGGCCTCACCAATACCCTATACAGTAGCAGGACTTCTCTGCTTTTATACTCCATCCCCCTTGCAATAAAGGCCAATGTTCCATTTGTCTTCCTGATTACTTGCTGTACCTGCATACTAACTTTTTGTGTTTCATGCACAAGGACCCCCAGATCCCGCTGTATTGCAGCACTTTGCAATTTTTCTCCATTTAAATTAGAATTTCCTTTTCTATTTTTTCTGCCAAAGTGGATAAGTTCACATTTTCTCACATTATACCCCATCCGCCAAATTTTTATCCATTCACTTAGTCTGTCTATATCCCTTTGCAGATTTCTTGTGTCCTCCTCACAATTTGTTCTCCCACCAATCTTTATATCATCAGCAAACTTGACGACATGACACTCAGTCCCTTCATCCAAGTCATTAATATAGATTGTAAATAGTTGAGGCCCCTGCACTGATCCCTGCAGCACCCCACTAGTTACTATTTACCACCCAGAACATGACCCATTTATCCCAACTCTCTGTTTTCTGTTCGTTAGCCAATCCTCTATCCATGCTAATATATTACCCCCAACTCCGTGAACTTTTATCTTGTGCAGTAAACTTTTATGTGACACCTTATCGAATGCCTTCTGTAAATCCAAATACATCACATCCATTGGTTCCCCTTTATCCACCCTGCACGTTACATCCTCAAAGGACTCCAACCAATTTGTCAAACATGATTTCCCTTTCATAAAACTATGTTGACTCTGCTTGATTGAATCATGCTTTTCCAAATGTCCTGCTACTGCTTCCTTAATAATGGACTCCAGCATGTTCTCAATGACAGATGTTAGGCTAACTGGTTTATAATTTCCTGCTTTCTGTCTGCCTACTTTTTTAACTAGGGGTGTTACATTTGCGGTTTTCCAATCCGCTGGGACCTCCCCAGAATGCAGGGAATTTTGATAGATTACAACCAATGTATCCACTATTTCTGCAGCCACTTCTTTTAAGACCCTAGGATGCAAGCCATCCGATCCAGGGGACTTGTCCACCTTTCGTCCCATTATTTTACTGAGTAGTACTTCTTTAGTGATAGTGATTGTATTACGTTCCTCCCTCCCTATAGGCCCTTGATTATCCACTATTGGGATGTTTTTAGTGTCTTCTACCGTGAAGACCGATACAAAATATTTGTTCAAAGTCTCTGCCATTTCCCTGTTCTCCATAATTAATTCCCCAGTCTCATCCTTTAAGGGACCAACATTTACTTTGGAATGCACAAGGGTGAGAATTGATAATGTGTATGTTTTGCGCATCCATTATTTCTGGTATAATAAATCTATATTTTGTGTTTCAATATCTGTGCAGGTCTCTCATTCCACTGAGGGCAATAATGTGTGAAAGAGCTCATTGGTTTGCTCAGGGAGATGCACAGATGAAGGGTAAAGTGCAAATGAACTCAGTGGAAACGAGCAGCAATAAGACCGTTTAGGACTTCCCTTGCAGGGTTGGGATGGCGACGCCGCCACCTACGTGGCCACCGACCTGCAGCCTGGTCCTCCTCCTGTGCCTCCTCCTCCTTCTCCTACTCCTCCTGTGCATCGTGCTCCTGTGCCTCCTTCTCCTGGCCCTCCTCAGGTGATACTGCTGCCTTGTCCTCCAATGGTTGTGCCCTAATGATTGCCAGGTTGTGAAACATGCAGCAGCCGACCACAAATAGGGAGACCGGCTCAGGCGAGTACTGCAACACTCCTTCTGAGCGATCCAGGCAATGGGGCACCTGGTGGCTGAATGAGAGTCATTGTAAGATTGCTGTGCAACAGTCCTGGGGTTGCAAAGGGGAGTTAGCAGCCAAGTGAAGTGTGGGTAGCCCTTTTCTCCAAGGAGCCAGCCGTAATCTTGGTTTGGCCCAGCAAAGACGCCTGGCACACCGGTCTGGCGCAGGATGAAAGCATCGTGGCTGCTGCCAGGGTACCGGGCATCAACTGCCATGATTTTGCGGTTGTGATCGCACACCAGCTGGACATTGAGGGAGTGGAATCCCTTGCGGTTACGGAACACCTCGGGATTGTTCTGTGGTGCACTCAATGCGACATGGTTGCAGTCTATGGTGCCCTTAACCGTGGGGAAGCCCGCAATCCTCACGAATTCGGTCTGCCGCTCCAACAGCTTCCTCCTGTTTATAGGGAAAGATAAGTAGTCTCTCCTCCTCTTATACCGAGCATCTGCCATCTGATGGATGGAGTTATGCGTGGCGAACTGGGAGATGTTCGAGATGTTTGCTGTTGCAGCTTGAAATGATCCAGTCGCATAGAGATCCAGTGCGATGGTCACCTTGGATGCGACGGTCAGAGCTGTCCTCAACCTTGTTTTAGGCTGCAAGAGATTGCACAGCTCCATCACGATGTCCTTGCGGAATCACAGCCTCCGGAGACACTGATCATCCATCAGGTCCATATATGAAAACTGCTGTCTGTAGACCCTTTGGCAGTAAGGCTTTCTGCGCTCACGTCTATGTTCGTGTCTTCCTCTGACAGCTGCCTCATTGCCTTCTCCCTCCTGCTTTTGTTGGTCCTCAACCTCTGCAGCCTGCTGCTGGCAAGCATCAACCTCCTGTGCATGCAGCCGCCTGTCCATCTCACCCACTATGTGGTGTGGGGGGGTCAGCGTATCTGACTCTCCTCATGATGGCAGGCCTTTCCTGAGGTCTTTCCTGCTGCATCTCTCTAGGTTCAGCTCCGGGTCTAGTGTAATATAAAGAGAGACAGGGTCTGGTGTAATATAAACAGAGACAGGGTCTATTGTAATATAAACAGTGACATCTCTATGGCCTTCTGTATCTTCCTCAGCCATGTGTGCTACGTCCCTTGCCTGCTGCCTCTGAAGCCATTGTAGCCGGTGCCGCCTTCTCCTATGCGCCTTCCTGCCACGCACAATGTGCAGGAGGCATTCCGCTGCCAGCACTGACCCCATTTAATTCTCTTGCGCAAGCCCAACACCCGGCTGTCTGTTGTAGAGTATGAAGAGCCAGGGCCACGATAACTCCATCCTGCTGTCAACAGGCTGCTCACAATGGTTGAAAAAACCCCAAAAGATCTCCCTGACAAGAATGCTGCTAGATGCAACACGCCTTTAAATACCGCTGTCTGTCTTGAGCAAGCACTGTGTACCAACCCAAAAACCTGTCGTTGGCACCGACAGGCGGCCAGAAGAGGATTTGAGCTGAATTTTGTTTCCTGGGCGGCTCCAAGGTGGTGTGCAATTTGAAGACATCATTAACGACACATCTGCAGGAGTAGAGCGAAAGTGGGGGCAGTGGGGTGGATATCTTCACCACCGGGAAAACACACGAGGGCAATGCCGCGAATGTCAGCCAGTCCACCACGACTCGGTGGCCATTCTGCACTGTCCCGTGGCCATCGCTTTCAGACGGCCAGAGGCTTTAAAGAAAGGGGCAATTTTGGTCCCACTATCTCTTTGAAACTCAGATGAAGTCTCATGTCTTCTCAATTGCTAAAGCTGCCTCCATGAAACTTAGTTTCCTCTTCTCCAGCAACCACTATTCACCACCCTCCCCCCCCGCCACCCCCCGCCCCTCAAACTACTGTTAACCCTCTATAAAGCCCAAATCTGCCAACATTGGAATAACATTGCCAGATTAGGGACACTTTTCTTGCACCTCTCTAGGATTCCTAGACAGCATACAAGTGAAAACTAACAAGTCCTCATTTTAAACCCTTGTGACTGATGAGAAAGGGTCTTGCGGGGGGTGGGGAGATAAAAATATTGGCAGCATGGTACTCATCAGAGCTCCATGGGCCTCATTGAGATTCAAAACTTGGGGGTCTGATGACATAATTCAGACCCTGACCACATTTTAATCGGCAGCAGCGAGGTCACCACCTTGGCAGGAAAACTCAGAGCTAAGAATTGGCAGGTCCAAGAAGAGGGTTGAAAAGATCAGTAATTTTAATTTTTAAAGTATTTTTTTAGGGCCAGGAGGATAAAATGTCTGAGTAGAATATTTTAATAAATAGATGACACAAACGAGAGAGAAGGAAACATGTGTTCTGTATCTGTAAAGCATGCGCTTCCATGTTCTGCCACCAGGGAGTGCATCCCCTGAAGTCCCAAGGGATCCCAGCATCCCTTGGGAGCACTCTATATAAGGCCTGTTCCTCATTCTGGAGTGCTTAATAAAGACTGAGGTCACTGTTACTTTAACCTCCCCGTGTGCAGTCTCATCTGTGTTAGGAACACAATAACTGGCGACGAGTATATGAATCCAATGCAAAGATGCAGCAAACTATGGGCATCCTGGAGAAGTTCTCAGAGGGTGAGGACTGGGAAGCCTATGTCGAACGACTAGACCAGTACTTTGTAGTCAACGAGCTGGACGGAGAAGGAAGCGCTGCAAAAAGGAGAGCGGTCCTCCTCACGGTCTGCGGGGCACCGACCTTACAGCCTCATGAATCTTCTGACTCTGATGAAACCCACAGATAAGTCGTATGAGGAGCTGTGTACACTGGTTCGGGAGCATCTTAACTCGAGGGAGAGCGTGCTGATGGCGAGGTATCGGTTCTACATGTGCCAGCGATCTGAAGGTCAGGAAGTGGCAACCTACGTCGCCAAGCTAAGGCAACTAGCAGGACAATGTGAGTTTGATGGCTACCTGGAGCAAATGCTCAGAGACATTTTTGTACTGGGCATTGGCCACGAGACCATCTTACGAAAACTTTTGACTGTAGAGATACCAACCCTCAGTAAGGCCATTGCAATAGCACAGGCGTTTATGTCCACCAGTGATAACACCAAACAAATCTCTCAGCACACAAGTGCTAGCAATGTTCATAAATTAACTGGAACTGTGTTTACGAGCAGAAATGTACAGGGCAGAAACCACGAATCTGCAACTGCCAGCAGGCCTCAGGTGACCCAGATGACTGAGTCCCCAACAAAGGATGAATGCAAGGCAATTCACACCTTGATGGCATTGTGGAGGATTCCATTCAGCCTATTCATGCCGCTTCAAAGGGTCTGTTTGCAACAGCTGTGGAACAATGGGGCACCTCCAACGAGCTTGCAGACGAGCTGCAAGATCTGCAAAACCTGCTAACCTGCAGAGGAAGATCGGTCCATGGTGGATCAACGCAATTTCGAGCCTCAGAGAGAGGAGGCAGATGCTGAAGTACACGGGGTGCACACATTTTTGACGAAATGTCCACCTATAATGCTAAATGTAAAATTGAATGGCTTATCCGTAGCCATGGAACTGGACACTGGCACTAGCCAATCCATCATGAGTAAAAAGATGTTTGAGAGACTGTGGTGCAACAAGGCACTCAGACCAACCCTGAGCCCCATCCACACGAAACTGAGAATGTACACCAAAGAGCTTATCACTGTCCTGGGCAGCGCCATGGTCAAGGTCACCTACGAGGGCACGGTGCACGAACTGCCACTCTGGATTGTCCCGGGCGATGGCCCCACACTGCTTGGAAGGAGCTGACTGGGCAAAATCCGCTGGAACTGGGATGACAGCCGAGCGCTATCACATGTTGATGAAGCCTCATGTACCCAGGTACTGAACAAATTTCCTTCCCTTTTTGAGCCAGGCATTGGAAACTTTTCCGGGTGAAGGTGTGGATCCACTTGGTCCCAGAGGCACGACCCATTCACCACAAGGCACGAGCGGCACCTCACATGATGAGGGAGAGAGTGGAAATCGAGCTGGACAGGCTGCAACGCGAGGGCATCAACTCCCCACTGGAATTCAGCGAGTGGGCCAGCCCGATTGTTCCAGTACTCAAAAGTGATGGCACGGAGAGGATTTGCGGCGATTATAAAGTAACTATTAATCATTTCTAGCTACAGGACCAATACCCGCTACCTAAGGCAGATGACCTATTTGTGATGCTGGCAGGAGGCAAGACGTTCACCAAGCTCGACCTGACTTCAGCCAACATGACGCAGGAGCTGGAGGAGTATTCGAAGGGCCTCACCTGCATCAACACGCACAAGGGACTGTTCATCTACAACAGATGCCCATTTGGAATTTGGTCGGCTGCAGCGATCTTCCAGAGAAACATGGAGAGCCTTCTCAAGTCGGTACCACGTACGGTGGTTTTTCAGGACGACATATTGGTCACGGGTCGGGACACCGTTGAGCATGTACAAAACCTGGAGGAGGTCCTCCAGCGACTGGATCGCGTAGGGCTGCAGCTGAAGAGGTCAAAATGCGTCTTCATGGTAACAGAAGTGGAGTTTTTGGGGAGAAAGATCACGGTGGACGGCCCACAGACACCAAGACAGAGGCCATCAGGAACTTGCCCAGGTCACAGAACATCACCGAGCTGCAGTCGTTCCTGGGACACCTCAACTATTTTGGTAACTTCCTACCGGGGTTAAGCACCCTCTTAGAGCCCCTACATGTGTTATTGCGTAAAGGTGAGAACTGGGTATGGGGAAAAAAAACAAGTAATTGCTTTTGAGAAAGCCAGAAACATTTTATGCTCC
Source organism: Pristiophorus japonicus (assembly GCF_044704955.1). Lineage (NCBI taxonomy): Eukaryota > Metazoa > Chordata > Chondrichthyes > Pristiophoridae > Pristiophorus > Pristiophorus japonicus. Next base: position 150,378,397 of record NC_091979.1, on the reverse strand, counting down.
AACAAGCTGCTTGTATTGTATAACCCATGTAAAAGACTTGTGGTAGCATGTGATGCATTGTCGTACGGAGTCAGGTGTGTATTACAACAAGTTAACATTGCGGGGAAGTTGCAACCTGTCGCCTATACCTCCAGGAGCTTGTCTAAGGCCGAGGGGGCCTACAGCATGATTGAGAAAGAGGCATTAGCGTGTGTGTTCGGGGTAAAGAAAATGCATCAGTTCCTGTTTGGCCTCAAATTTGAGCTGGAAGCCGATCACAAGCCCCTCATATCCCTGTTTGCTGAAAACAAGGGGATCAATACTAATGCCTCAGCCCGCATACAAAGGTGGGCACTCGTGCTATCAGCGTATAACGATACCATCCGCCACAGGCCAGGCACCGAGAACTGTGCGGATGCTCTCAGTCGGCTACCATTGTCCACCATAGGGGTGGAAATGGCGCAGCTTGCAAACTTGTTGATCGTGGCGCAGCCCGCAGACTTGTTGATGGTCATGGAAGCGGTTGAAAATGATAAATCACCTGTCACGGCCCGCCAGATGAGGACTTGGACCAGCCAAGATCCTCTGCTGTCCCTAGTAAAAAATCTGTGTACTGCATGGGAGCTGGGCCAGCATCCCTGTTGAAATGCAAGAGCTAATCAAGCCATTCCAGCGGCGAAAGGATGAGCTGTCCATTCAGGCAGACTGCCTGTTGTAGGGTAACCGCATAGTGCTACCCAAAAAGGGCAGGGAGACGTTCATCTCGGATCTCCACAGCACACACCCAGGTATAGTAATGATGAAAGCGATAGCCAGATCCCACGTGTGGTGGCCCGGTATCGACTCTGACTTAGAGTCCTGTGTACGGCAATGCAGCGTGTGTGCTCAGTTGAGCAACACGTCCAGAGAGGCACCACTAAGTTTGTGGTCCTGGCCCTCCAGACCATGGTCAAGGATCCATATCGACTATGCGGTCCCGTTTCTCGGTAAAATGTTCCTGGTGGTGGTGGATGCTTTTTCAAAATGGATTGAATGTGAAATAATGTCGGGAAGCACCATCACCACCACCATTGAAAGCCTGAGGGCCATGTTTGCCACCCACGGCCTTCCTGACATACTGGTCATTGACAACGGGCCATGTTTCACCAGTGCCGAATTTAAAGAATTCATGACCCGCAATGGGATCAAACATGTCACCTCGGCCCCGTTTAAACCAGCTTCCAATGGTTAGGCAGAGCGGGCTGTACAAACAATCAAACAGAGCCTTAAACGAGTCACAGAAGGCTCACTCCAAACCTGCCTGTCCCGAGTACTGCTCAGCTACCGCACGAAACCCCAGTCGCTCACAGTGGTGCCCCCGGCTGAGCTACTCATGAAAAGGACACTTAAAACCAGACTCTCACTGGTTCGTCCCAACCTGCATGATCAGGTAGAGAGCAGGCGGCAGCAACAAAATGTAAACGATGGTCGCGCTACTGTGTCACGGGAAATTGATCTGAATGACCCTGTGTATGTGCTAAACTATGGACATGGTCCAAAGTGGATCACGGGCACGGTGATAGCTAAAGATGATAGCTAAAGATTCCCATCTTTAGCTATCACCGTGCCCGTGATCCACTTGGGACCATGTCGGGTGTTTGTAGTCAAACCAGACAATGGACAGATTTGCAAAAAGCACCTGGACCAAACAAGGCTGCGGTTCACAGACTGCCCTGAACAACCCACAGCAGACACCAACTTTTTCGAGCCCACAACACACACTCAAAGGATCAACGACACCACCTCGGACCAGGAAATCGAACCCATCATGCCCAACAGCCCAGCAAGGCCAGGCTCACCCAGCAGCCCTGCAGGGCCAGCAACACACCAGCCCAGCGAGGGCACAAGGCACACACCAGAACAGACATTTGTACTGAGGCGGTCCATCAGGGAAAGAAAGACTCCTGACCGCCTCACCTTGTAAATAGTTTTCACTTTGACTTTGGCGGGGAGTGATGTTGTGTATCTGTAAAGCATGCTCTCCCATGTTCTGCCACCAGGGAGTGCATCCCCTGAAGTCCCAAGGGATCCCAGCATCCCTTGGGAGCACTCTATATAAGCCGGCCCCTAAGGCCTGGTTCTCACTCTGGAGTGTCTTAATAAAGACTGAAGTCACTATTACTTTAACCTCCCTGTGTGCAGTCTCATCTGTATTAGGAACACAATAACATATTACTAATTTAAAAAGATAATTTGAAAATAAAACAGCTGGTTTGATTTTCAGCACATTCTGACAGTGAAAAAGTATAGTCGGATTTGTCCTGTACTTGAAAGTAAAAGGTCTTTTGTTAATCTCTATTATAACTGTGTAATGACCATTGATTTATGAACATGGTATTTCCCACATTCTTTCATGGTAATTTTACCAACACTGGTCAGGTAAACTCTTAACGTCTGTAGTCATCTGACTTCCACTTAGTGCCACATTACAGCATGGTGCCTGAGATCAGGAATATGGGAGTGAGGAGATGGAACTGTGTCCCCCATTACTCTTAATCATGGATTTCTGTTACAATAGAATCTTTGTTTCAATCTTCTTACTCTTAAAATAAATATTTATGAAATCCGACAGTTTAAATATGCTAGATTTCCTTGAAGGAAAGCAACCATTTTTTTCTGTCCCTATTTATCTTTATTTGTTGCACACGCAACATGCTTCATCCTTACTATGTTCCTGTACATAGTCTTCAGGTACTCATCTTAATCATGACTTCTGGTATATTGTAGCACCAAACAGAAAAATGGGTGGAACAGTGCAAGATGATGCGTATCCCATGTTCCGATGATTTCTCTCTGACAACTACTTTGGGGGATCCTGTTAAAATTCGAGCTTGGAATATTGCGGGATTACCTTCCGACAGTTTCTCCATTGACAATGGTATCGTCATATCGTAAGTAGCAACAGGTCATTCATGACCAATATAACAGTGGATCAAATGAAACCTTATGATCAATCATATCTGCTTGAAGGTTGCTCCTAGAATTTAGTGATAATGCTTGTATCGGGAATGGAATTTATTTTTGCAGAAGTGTAATCTGCTTTAAACAAATTGGCCTGGTGTTTCCTTCACACTTGCCCCCAGATACATCAGTAATCACAGAGTGATAGTTTACTACAGGCACAGTCACATAGGATGTAATTTGTAAATTTAATAAGGGCTGTTTCAGTGTTGTGGCGGGGCAGAAATCTGTTTGGAGGGGGTCAAACATGGAGTTGCGGGAAAGATGGGCACGGATTTGTGACGCAACAACACGTTTAAGGACTTTGGAGAGGAAAAGGAGATTGGTGGTGGGGTGGTAGTTTGCAAGGGCAGATGGGTCAAGGGTGTTTTTTTGAGAGGGATGGTGATGGAGAGGGGGACAGTACCTGAGGAGATGTTAACAATATCAGCTAACATGGAAACCAGAAAGGATAATTTCTGCAATTTGGCAGGAATAGGGTCGAGCAAGCAGGAGGTGGGTCACGTGGACAAGATGAGCTCGGAGAGAGCATGAGGGGAGATGCGAGAGAAACTAGAGAAAAAGGCTGGGGCAGAAGAAAACCTATAGGGAAGTTTGGCTTGATGGGCTAAAGGAAGAGAGGGAAGCAGCAGAGGCAGCTGAATGGATGGTCTCAATCTCAATGACGAAGAAGTCCATGAACTCCTCACACTTGTTATTGGAGGTGAGGGGGGGAGGAGGCAGGGGAGAGGAGCTTAAGAAAGTGACATTTACTTGACCAGTGCTACATGAATTATACCTTAATTCAAATAATGATCACTATACCTAAAGGTGATTGAGTAATCTGCCTTTAGTTTTCTAAATCCTGGCATTTTTATTATGTTTTCCACTTTGCTATACTGCTCTGTTTTCGCTGTTAGTTTGATAAATTACTTTGTAATTTTCCTCACAAAACATAGTGAAGATTGAATTTTGCTCTATTCTTTAAAGTATGTTATGTAGTCATAAAATCAACACTGTTAGGCTATTTTCTGTAACAATTATATTCATGTTACTTCCAGTTACATTCAAATGTAATATAAAATTGTAGCAAATCATACCTTTAATGTTGCATAAAACTTCTGACTTGCAGGAATGCTCGAAGATGGCCACTGATGATTGATCCTCAAGGTCAGGCAAATAAGTGGGTAAAAAATATGGAAAAAGCCAACAGTCTTCATGTAATTAAGCTCAGTGACTCTGACTTTGTGAGAACTTTGGAAAACTGCATTCAGTTTGGCACTCCTGGTAAGTCACACATCTGCAGTTTGTAAACACTGCCTAAAGGAGATGCAATTTACCATAAAGGAAACTAGCTTCTAAACCATACAATTGGATTAATACAGGAAAATATCTGGACTAGTATTTGTTCAGTATTTATATAAAATTATGCTTACAACATAACCTGGATCTGCATATAGTTGGAAGTACAATTACTGTGGTGAGCAATCTGGAAGTTAAAATATTGGAATGAATTGTTCTTATGCCACCTTATTTTCATTTTGAAAGACAATGGTTTAAAAATAAATTTCAACTGTTACTCTTTAAAATCATAATGTAGTATGGGATTCAAAATTGTCCGTTAACAATGATTTGTTTACAATTCTTCTTTGCCGTTTGTATAAGTAATATTAACAAAATCTATAGGTATCAACATTTTAAAGTAAATACTATGGAATTTGGGCACCACATAGGAGAATGTTATCACCAGCAGGAAGGAGACACCATGGCCAGAAAATTGTGGGCTGTATACAGCTAAAATTCCATTTTGCACTACCCAGCAAGCAAAGCATCCAATTGATCATTTAAACCTGACTAACATACCATACACACTGATTGTGTTAGCACCAATTTAAATAAAGAAGGTCAAACTGCCCTTGTTCAAAACAGCCATTCTCTTGCGTAGCACAGCCAGTAGCTTCCAATGTTGTTGATACTTTGGCAATGTGGGCAGAATTTCCTTTTCAGGATGTCATGTATATAACCTTCATGTAACTGTAATCTTCATAACAACACTGCATACTGTATACACCTAAGAAATGCACACCTTGACCACTGGGGGTGAACTTGTGGGAGACACTCCTCACCTGGTCATCCAGGTATATAAAGGGAGGTCCCATGCAGGGTCATCACTCCTTGGTCCTGTGAATAAAGGTTCAGGTAACAGAGTGACCTTGTCTGCAGAATGTGCCTCGTGTGAATTTATAGTAGTGTGTAAGGACACTACATTTAGCGAAGAGAAACGGGAATCAACGACTCATGAGAATGGCCACCGGTAGCACAGAGGAACGGTACTGTGAAGGTAAGGACTGGGACGATTTCGTTGAGAGGCTCCAGCAGAGCTTTGTCACGAAGGACTGGCTGGGAGATGCAGCGGCTGACAAGTGAAGGGCGCATCTACTGATCAGCTGTGGACCTAAGACGTATGCGCTGATGAAAGACCTGATCACACCCGAGAAGCCGGCAGACAAAACCTTTGAAGAGCTCAGCAAACTGATCGGTGAGCACCTCAAACTAGTGAGCAGTATACACATGGCCCGATACCAATTCTATACACACCGACATTGGGAAGGGCAGAGCATACCGGACTTCGTTGCGGAGCTTCGGCGCTTGGCCAGCCTCTGTAAGTTCACAAATGCCTGCAGGGGGAAGGTGTTAAGGGATTTCTTTATTGAGGGCATTGGTCACGCCGGGATTTTCAGAAAGCTATTTGAGACCAAGGATTTGACCTTGGAAGCGGCGGCGTTGATGGCTCAGATCTTCATTGCGGGGGAGGAGGAAACCAAGATAATATACGTGCGCAACTCTGCTTCCAACGTGGCGATGGATCAGGGAGTTAACATTGTAAACGCGACTCAGAACCCCGCAGGCAGGCAAGGGCAATTCGACACCAACCAGGCAGTAACAGACTCTAAAGTGGGTCCTCAACAGAAACAATGGCAGGCTGAATGGACATTTACGCCATCACAGCAGACAATGCGTTCTGGGATGGGGCCAATGACACCCATTAACAGAGTGCTCAAGAGTAATCAAAGAGACAATCAGAGAGGAATGCCTGGTAACAGCATTTTTGTTCACAATGATCTCAGCTCATGCTGGAGGTGCGGGGGCAGACATGCTGCAAAAACCTGTAGGTTTCAACAATTTATCTGTAGAAATTGTAACTTCAGTGGACATTTAGCCAGAATGTGCAGGAAGCCCGCAACAAGGCTAATTTACGAGGCAGATGAACCAGAAGAGGGGTCTGCAAGGCAGGTTGATGCTTGGGACAAAGCAATGGACGCTGAAGTTCAGCGGGTTCATGTGGCAAACATCCACAGCTCATATACCAAAACGCCACCTATGATGATGAAAGTCCTATTAAACAGCATCCCGGTATGCATGGAGCTGGACGCAGGGGCCAGCCAGTCATTTATGAGTGTCCAACAATTCGAGAAACTATGGCCACTCAGAGCTAGCAGACCCAAACTAGAAAGCATTGACACGCAATTACGGACGTACACCAAAGAGATCATCCCAGTGCTAGGCAGTGCAATGTTGGTGGTCACACATAATGGATCAGAGAACCGGCTGCCACTCTGGATTGTCCCTGGAAATGGTCCCGCGCTTTTGGGGAGGAGCTGGCTAGCCGAGATGAACTGGAAATGGGGGGATGTGGAGTGAAGTTCATGCTCACAGGTCCTACAGAAATTTGAGTCACTATTTCAACCTGGTGTCGGGACTTTCAAAGGTACCAAAGTAGTGATACACATCACCCCGGACGCCAGACCAGTGCACCACAAAGCCAGAGCTGTGCCGTATGTGATGTGGGAGAAAATTGAGAGTGAGTTGGACAGGTTGCTAAGAGAGGGCATAATTTCGCCCATTGAATTCAGCGACTGGGCAAGCCCCATCGTCCCTGTCCTAAAAACGGATGGCTCAGTCAGGATCTGTGGCGACTACAAGGCCACTATCAATCGAGTGTCACTACAAGACCAATACCTGCTTCCAAGAGTAGAGAATCTTTCTGCCACCCTGGCAGGCGGCAAGCTGTTCACCAAGTTGGACCTCACTTCAGCCTACATGACCCAGGAACTGGCCGAAGAATCCAAGCTTCTGACCACCATCACCAAGGACTGTTTGTCTACAACAGGTGTCCGTTTGGCATTCGATCAGCGGCCGCTATCTTTCAAAGGAACATGGAAAGCCTACTCAAATGCATCCCTGGAACAATCGTATTTCAGGACGATATCCTTATCACGGGTCAAGACACCGAGGAACACCTCCACAACCTGGAGGAGATGCTACGCCGACTAGACCGGATAGGCCTGCGACTAAAGAAGTCCAAGTGTGTGTTTTTGGCCCCAGAGGTCGAGTTTTTGGGCAGGAGGGTTGCCGCAGGCGGGATCCGGCCTACCGAATCCAAAACGGAGGCGATTTGTCGTGCGCCCAGGCCCGGCAACACATCGGAGTTGCGTTCATTTCTGGGACTCTTGAAGTATTTCGGGAAGTTTCTGCCAAACTTAAGCACATTGTTGGAGCTGCTACACGTGCTCCTGCGTAAGGGCTGTGATTGGTTTTGGGGGGACTGTCAGGAACGGGCTTTCAATCGGGCGCGGAACCTGCTTTGTTCTAATAAGCTGTTGACTCTGTACAACCCCTGTAAGAAATTGGTTTTGACATGTGATGCATCATCCTATGGGGTTGGGTTCGTGTTGCAGCAGAGTAATGATGAGGGCCAACTCCAACCTGTGGCTTATGCCTCCAGGTCGCTCTCCCAAGCAGAAAGGGGATATGGGATGGTTGAAAAGGAAGCACTCGCATGTGTCTACGGGGTGAAAAAGATGCACCAGTATCTTTTTGGCAGAAGGTTCGAGTTAGAAACGGACCACAAGCCGTTAACATTCCTGTTGTCAGACAGCAAAGCTGTCAATGCCAATGTGTCAGCTCGCATACAGCGATGGGCTCTCACGCTGGCTGCGTATGACTACACCATACGGCACCGGCCAGGCACCGGAAATTGCGCTGACACGCTCAGCAGGCTTCCACTGGCCACCACTGAGGGGGCAGCGGAGCAAAGCGCTGAGATGGTCATGGCCGTTGAAGCCTTTGACAGCGCAGGCTCCCCCATCACAGCCCGCCAGATCAAAATCTGGACCAACAGAGATCCCCTCCTATCCTTGATTAAGAAATGTGTCCTGACTGGAGATTGGGCGCCCGCACACGGAGCATGCCCCGAGGAGGTCAGACCGTTTCACAGACGGATGGTTGAACTCTCCATCTAAGCCGACTGCCTACTATGGGGCAGCCGGGTAGTCATGCCCCAGAAGGGAAGGGAAGCATTCATCAGGGAACTCCACAGCGAGCACCCAGGCATCGTGCTAATGAAGGCCATTGCCCGGTCACATGTATGGTGGCCGGGAATTGACTCAGACCTGGAACACTGTGTTCGTAGGTTCACGACGTGTGCCCAACTAGCAATGCCCCCAGGGAGGCCCCACTCAGCCCATGGCCCTGGCCCACCAGGCCATGGTCACGTATTCACGTAGACTACGCGGGCCTGTTCATGGGAAAAATGTTCCTTATTGTTGTTGATGCATACTCGAAATGGATCGAGTGCATCATATTGAATTCGTGCACGACGACCACCACTGTGGAGAATCTGCATGCGGTCTTTGCAACCCACGGCTTGCTGGACATCCTGGTTAGTGACAACGGCCCGTGTTTCACGGCCCTATGAATTCCGGGAGTTCATGTCAGGTAATGGCATCAAACATGTCAGGACAGCACCGTTCAAGCCGGCTTCCAATGGCCAGGCGGAACGTGCGGTCCAAATCATAAAACAGGGCATGCTCCGGATTCAAGGATCCTCTCTTCAATGCCGCCTATCGCACCTCCTGCTGGCCTATAGGTTCTGACCGCATTCGCTCACGAGAGTCCCGCCCGTGGAACTACTCATGAAACGTACACTTAAAACTCGGCTGTCCCTCATTCATCCTGTCCTGTCAGACATTGTTGGGGGCAAGCGCCAGTCCCAAAATGAGTGCCATGACCGTAACTCAAAGGGGAGATGTATAGAAATCGATGACCCTGTATTTGTTCTTAATCACGCTTTGGGGCCCAAGTGGCTTGAGGGTACTGTAATTGGCAAAGAGGAGAATAGGGTCATAGTGGTCAGACTTAACAATGGACAGATATGCCGCAAGCATCTGAACCAAGTAAAAAAAAAGGTTCAGCATGGACACTGAGGAACCTGAGGAAGATCATGAGATGTTGCCCACACCACCACCAGTGAACAAGCAACAAGAACATTCAGCAGCATGCACAGTCTTTGCGGCCAGCCCGGACAAGCCGGAATCACCACAGGTGACAGAGACGCAGGCCAAGGCTCAACAACCAGAACCACAACTGCGGCGCTCCACGAGAGAGCGTCGACCGCCTGAAAAACTTAATCTTTGACCCCATAAGATGTTGGTGGGGGAGGTGATGTCATGTATGTAACCTTCATGTAACTGTAACTTTCATAACAACACTGCATACTGTATACACCTAAGATGACCACAGGGGGTGAACTTGTGGGAGACACTCCTCACCTGGTCATCCAGGTATATAAAAGGAGGTCCCACACAGGGTCATCACTCCTTGGTCCTGTGAATAAAGGTTCAGGTCACAGAGTGACCTTGTCTGCAGAATGTGCCTCGTGTGAATTTATAGTAGTATGTAAGGACATTACACAGGACCTGGGTGTAAGAGTTACCATGGATGGAAAATTATGAGCTGATAGTGGCTGAATTTGTGATAAATGCATTTGCCCATCAGGCTCTTTGCCCACGTGCTGAAGAGGAAAGTCTACCTATTTTTCTTGGATTGGTGCAAGCACTTCATTTGTACAAGTGCTAAACCAGAAATACATTTTTTATTCCTTACCAAAGTAAAAAGTGCAGTTCTTGTTTGATAGGTTTTATAGGTTTTCTGTTATTTTTGTATTTTAAAATTAATATAACTTTGATAAGTTATTAGTAACAGTCACTGAATGCAAATTTAATGAATGTAAAAATTGTATACCTGCAGTAGTTAAACTTCTGTAAGACCACAGTGGTATTTTAGCACCAAAATTAGGGTGAAAAATTTAGCAATTTTAGTTTTGTTATTGCTATTAATGCCACAAATTGCTGTATTTTGTTTTAAAATTAGAATATGTTACCTATTGAGAATATAGCACAAGCGAAGGAAAGCTAAATCTGTCATGAAATTACTCTAACAGGGTTGTTGGAGTCTATCTGTTCATTATGACTGTTTCCATAGCAACGCAATGGTTTCATACTCTATCTTTGTGTTTATTTTGGCTGAGTTTAGAATTCACTGTTAAAAAGTCATCATACTTGATGCAGTATGAGTTAATGTTCATTACTTCTGTACATCTCTCTCATTTTAATTTATATTGTTTCTTACTGGGAAACACAGCAAATTAATTTTATGGATGTTATCTGAAAGAAATAGTTACGTATTTTGAAATAGTCCTTCAGTATCCAAGGGTTAAACATGGATACAGTAACTAAAATGAGCTGTTATTACATATTATCTTAGAATAATTGATTGATTACAGTTCACAGTCAAACTAAATACTGACCTTTTGCTTAAGAGTGAAATATGTAAAATGATGAAGACGATGTTAATGGTTTAATTTTCTAGTTTTGTTGGAAAATATTGGCGAGGAGCTAGATCCCATCCTGGAACCTTTGCTGCTTAAACAAACATTCAAGCAGAGTGGCAGCATATGCATTCGACTGGGTGACTCCACAATTGAATATGCCCCAGATTTCCGCTTTTACATCACAACAAAGTTGAGAAATCCCCATTATCTTCCAGAAACATCTGTCAAGGTCTGAAATTTGATGAGAAATTGATTACTTTTTAGCTGTGGGTCACTGTTTAATTTCTTGTTATTGTTAAATTTCCAGGCAGTTTTGACACTCAAAATTTAATGGTTTTATTATGTTTTTGATGAGATATTGAATTTCATTCAGCACTTATAACATGGGCAGCTACATATTTCAATTATAAATCTTATGTCTGTATGCTCTTCCTGTCAACTTTTCTTATTATTAATTCCAATGTTCACAGTTTTAATAGCAATTGCCTATGCACAGCTGTCCGCTGTGGCTCAGTGGGTAGCACTCTCACCTCTGACTCAGAAGGTTGTGGGCTCAAATCCCACTCCAGGGACTTGAGCACAAACATCTAAGCTAACACTCCAGTGCAGTGCTGAGGGAGTGCTGCACTGTCAGAGATGCTGTCTTTCAGATGAGATATTAAACCGAGGCCCAGTCTGCTCTCTCAAGTGGATGTAAAAGATCCCGTGGCACTATTTCGAAGAGGAGCAGGAGAGTTATTGCCGGTGCCCTGGCCAATATTTATCACTCAATCAACATAACAAAAACAGATTAGCTGGTCATTCTACACTCCAAAACTACTTCATTGGTTGTAAAACAATTTGAGATGTCCGGTGGTTGTGAAAGGCACGATATAAGTGCAAGTCTTTCTTTCTATGTAAATTTGTCATGTTGCAATTACAGCAACCCACCATTTGTGGTGCTACAGCACCTCGGTTTTATGACTCTCAGCTTCTCAGCCCACACTGCAGAGTAATTCCTATGCTCCAACCAATTCTGTTTCTCTGCTTGCCAATTTGTTGTAACATTTGTATTTGTACTTTGGTTCTGTCTTCACTAAGGAAGACACGAATAATCTCCCGAAACTAATAGGGGACCGAGGGTCTAGCGAGAAGGAGGAACTGAAGGAAATCCTTATTAGTCAGGAAATTCTATGAGGGAAATTGATGGGATTGAAGGCCGATAAATCCCCAGAGCCTGATAATCTGCATCCCACAGTACTTAAGGAAGTGGCCCTAGAAATAGTGGATGCATTGATGGTCATTGTCCAACATTCTATAGCCTCTGGATCAGTTCCTATGGATTGGAGGGTAGCTAATGTAACCCCACTTTTTTAAAAAGGAGGGAGAGAGAAAACAGGGAATTATAGACCGGTTAGCCTGACATCGGTAGTGGGGAAAATGTTGAAATCAATTATTAAAAATGTAATAGCAGCACATTTGGAAAGCAGTGACAGGATCGGTCCAAGCCAGCATGGATTTATGAAAGAGAAATCATGCTTGACAAATCTTCTAGAATTTTTTGAGGATGTAACTAATAGAGTGGACAAGGGAGAACCAGTGGATGTGGTGTATTTGGACTTTCAAAAGGCTTTTGACCAGGTCCCACACAAGAAATTAGTGTGCAAAATTAAAGCACATGGTATTGGGGGTAATGTATTGATGTGGATAGAGAACTGGTTGGCAGACAGGAAGCAAAGAGTAGGAATAAACGGATCCTTTTCCGAATGGCAGGCTGTGACTAGTGGGATACCACAAGGTTCAGTGCTGGGACCCCAGCTATTTACAATATACATTCATGATTTAGACGAAGGAATTGAATGTAATATCTCCAAGTTTGCAGATGACACTAAGCTGGGTGGCAGTGTGAGCTACGAGGAGACTGCTAAGAGGCTGCAGGATGACTTAGACAGGTTAGGTGAGTGGGCAAATGCATGGCAGATGCGGTATAATGTAGATAAATGTGAGGTTATCCACTTTGGTGGCAAAAACAGGAAGGCAGAATATTATCTGAATGGTGACAGACTAGGAAAAGAGGAGGTGCAACGAGACCTGGGTGTCATGGTACATTAGTCATTGAAAGTTGGCATGCAGGTACAGCAGGCGGTGAAGAAGGCAAATGGCATGTTGGCCTTCATAGTGAAAGAATTTGAGTATAGGAGCAGGGAGGTTTTAATGCAGTTGTACGGGGCCTTGGTGAGGCCACATCTTGAATATTGTGTACAGTTTTGGACTCCTAATCTGAGGAAGGACATTCTTGCTATTGAGGGAGTGCAGCGAAGGTTCACCAGACTGATTCCTGGGATGGCAGGACTGACATATGAAGAAAGACTAGATCGTCTAGGCTTATATTCAATGGAATTTAGAAGAATGAAAGGGGATCTCATAGAAACCTATAAAATTCTGATGGGATTGGACAGGTCAGATGCAGGAAGAATGTTCCCAATGTTGGGGAAGTCCAGAACCAGGGGTCACAGTCTAAGGATAAGGGGTAAGCCATTTAGGACGGAGATGAGGAGAAACGTCTTCACTCAGAGAATTGTGAACCTGTGGAATTATCTACCACTGAAAGTTGTTGAGGCCAGTTCATTAGATATATTCAAAAGAGAGTTAGATGTGGCCCTTATAGCTAAAGAGATCAAGGGGTATGGAGAGAAAGCAGGAATGGGGTACTGAAGTTGCATGATCAACCATGATCATATTGAATGGTGGTGCAGGCTCGAAGGGCCGAATGGCCTACACCTGCACCTCTATGCTTCTATGTTAACTATAAATAGCAATAACTAATCAAAGTAAGATATGGAGAGAATATATGGCTTCAAAATGGCAACCTAACCATATCTATATACCCTGATCCAATTATCCCCTGTCCTCTAACTCCACTTCGCCCGAAGACAACGCTGGTCTTGACTCCCTGTAAAATACCGTAGATGATCAACCAGTTCTGATTAAAAGTATGTTTACCAGAATCAGCACCTTACAGCAAACCTGACACTCTGCAATTATGCAAAACATATAATGCCTAAATGATCAGTTTAATTGCATTGAGAACATTGCCAGTAAAATAGTCCTGACCTTAAGGACATGAAGATAAAGTAAGAAAACCTCCATATTAGAATCTTGAAATGTTTAAGTTGCAATGATATTGTACGCATTTTATTATAGCTACCCCTCCAAACAAGTGACAAGCAGAGTTTTAGTGCATCACATAATCTTTTGTACCAGACTACTGAAATATATCTAACACATTAGGGGCTGGATTTTCAGCTTTGGAGATTTCAGGGCGGTAATGACAGCAAGACAGTCCTGATACCTCCTGGAAAAAGTTTGAGCCTTCATCAGCCAAATTCGGCAAAAAATGAGGTTCCATGATCAGGGGTGCAAAATCAGCCGTTACACAAGAGAGTTTTTGCCGAAAATCATGCGTTAAACAAGATAGACATTTCACGCATGCGCAGATGCCTTCCAGTCCCAGAGCAGGTCCAGGGTGTCATCCTAGGCAATCTTCACTGTCTGGCCCACCAACACAGAAGCCCTCAATCAGCCTTGCTTTAGGCACTGAGGCCTCGTTGAGGAGGAACAGCAGGCGTGGGAGGGGATGAATGGAAGAGGGTGGGGAGAGGGGCGGGGGAAGCTCATGCTGATCATGCAACTTCAGTACCCCATTTCTGCTTTCTCTCCATACCCCTTGATCCCTTTAGCTGTAAGGACCACATCTGACTCCCTTTTGAATATATCTAACGAACTGGCCTCAACAACTTTCTGTGGTAGAGAATTCCACAGGTTTACAATTGTCTGAGTGAAGAAGTTTCTCCTCATCTCGGTCCTAAATGGCTTACCCCTTATCCTTAGACTGTGACCCCTGGTTCTGGACTTCCCCAACATCGGGAACAATCTTCCTGCATTTAACCTGTCCAATCCCGTCAGAATTATATATGTTTCTATGAGAACCCCTCTCATTCTTCTAAATTCCAGTGAATATAAGCCTAGTCGATCCAGTCTTTCTTCATTGTCAGTCCTGCCATCCCGGGAATCAGTCTGGTGAACCTTCGCTGTGCTCCCTCAATAGCAAGAATGCCCTTCCTCAGATTAGGAGACCAAAAACTGCACACAATACTCAAGGTGTGGTCTCACCAAGGCCCCGTACAACTCCAGTAAGTCCTCCCTGTTCCTATACTCAAATTCCCTCGCTATGAAGGCCAGCATGCCATTGGCTTTTTTTACTGCCTGCTGTAGCTGCATGCCTGCCTTCAATGACTGATGTACCATGACACCCAGGTCTCATTGCACTTGCCCTTTTACTAATCTGTCACCATTCAGATAATAATCTGCCTTCCTGTTTTTGCCATCAAAGTGTATAACCTCACACTCATCCACATTATACTGCACCTGCCATGCATTTGCCCATTCACCTAACCTGTCCAAGTCCCCCTGCAGCCTCCTAGCATCCTCCTCACAGTTTGCACTGCCACCCAGCTTAGTGTCATCTGCAAACTTGGAGATATCACATTCAATTCCTTCGTCTAAATCATTAATGTATATTGTAAATAGCTGGGGTCCCAGCACTGAACTCTGCGGCACCCCACTAGTCACTGCCTGCCATTCTGAAAATGACCCGTTTATTCCCACTCTTTGCTTCCTGTCTGCCAACCAGTCCTTTATCCACGTCAATACATTACTCACAATACCATGTGCTTTAATTTTGCACACTAATCTCTTGTGTGGGACCTTGTCAAAAGCCTTTTGAAAGTCCAAATACACTGGTTCTCCCTTATCCACTCTACTAGTTACATCCTCAAAAAAACTCTAGAAGATTTGTCAAGCATGATTTCCCTTTCATAAATCCATGCTGACTTGGACTGATCCTGTCACTGCTTTCCAAATGTGCTGCTATTCCATCTTTAATAATTGATTCCAGCATTTTCCCCACCACCGATGTCAGGCTAACCGGTCTATAATTTCCTGTTTTCCCTCTCCTTCCTTTTTTAAAAAGTGGGGTTACATTAGCTACCCTCCAATCCATGGAACTGAACCAGAGTCCATGGAATATTGGCAAATGACCACCAATGCATCGACTATTTCTAGGGCCACTTCCTTAAGTACTCTGGGATGCAGACTATCAGGCCCTGGGGATTTATCGGCTTTCAGTCCCTTCAGTTTCCCTAACACAATTTCCTGATGAATAAGGATTTCCCTCAGTTCCCCCTTCTCGCTAGACCCTCGGTCCCCTAGTAATTTCGGGAGGTTATTCGTGTCTTCATTAGTGAAGACAGAACCAAAGTATTTGTTCACGGTAATGACACTGAAATGGCAGATAAAACTGCCGATTTGAAGTCCGAGCTTCACGCAACGTGCTGTGCCCAACTGTTGCAGTCAATGTGGCCTGCGATGTAGGATCCTCCTCCCTCAATTTAAATACACGGCAAATACCGACTGCTGGACTGTGGGACCGCAAGGTTTTTCAGGCGACTTTTGGGGTGGGCTTATAGGCCCCAAGTTTCCACACGCGGCAAAACAGGGCGCCCCTCCGAGCTGGGCGCCCGTTTTTCGCGCTGAAAACGGTGCCTGAAAAGAAAACGCGCTATTCTCGAGCGGTTTGCAGCTCGATGTCAGCTTGGCGCGGCGCCCAGGGGGCGGAGCCTACCACTCGCGCCGATTTTATAAGTAGGAGGGGGTGGGTACCATTTAAATGAGTTTTTTTCATGCCGGCAACCCTGCGCGTGTGCGTTGGAGCGTTCATGCACGCGCAGTGTGAAGGAAACATTGGCACTCGGCCACTTTTGTAGTGCTTTGTAGCTGTTCAATTTTTAAAATTTTTTAATAAAACCACATTGCCCTTCCATGATCAGCACTGAGGCTTCTTGCAGCAGTGAAAAGGTGCAGGAAGCCTCAGAAGTTTAGGCAGCCGTTTCCCGACGGGCCCGACCGACGGCAGGGGGCCTCCCCCCGCTGCCATTGGGAACGGCTGCCTCCTCACTGCCTCCCCCCGCTGCCGTCGGGAATGGCTGCCTCAACTTCTGAGGCTTCCTGCAACCTTCTCACTGCCTCCCCCCCGCTGCCTCCCCCCCTCCCCTGCCGTCGGGAACTGCTGCCTCCTCCCTGCCTCCCCCGCCCCCCGCTGCCGTCTGTCGGGCCCTTACTGCCTTCCCTTCCCTGCCGTCGGGAACGGCTGCTGCCGTTGGTCGGGCCCTTACTGCCTTCCCTCCCCTGCTGTCGGGAACGGCTGCCTCAACTTGTGAGGCTTCCTGCAGCCTTCTCCCTGCCTGAAGCACTTTCACACAGGTAAGAACATGGTTTATTTAATCATTTCTTTGCTTAGAAATTTTTATTCAGGTTGGAATTATTTGTATAATATTTGTATAAGTATAACTAAGGATTTATTGTAGAATGTAATGACTTCCCTTCCCCCCCTCCCCCCCCCCCCCCCCACCTCGTTCCGGACGCCTAATTTGTAACCTGCGCCTGATTTTTTAATGTGTAGACAAAGTTTTTTCAGGCCTACAAAAATCTTCACTTGCTCCATTCTAAGTTAGTTTGGAGTACGTTTTCACTGTGGAAACTATCAAATCAGGCGTTAGTGGCCGGACACCCCCCCTTTTGAAAAAAAAATTCTGTTTAAAAGTGAAACTGTTCTAACTGACTAGAATTGCAGAAAACTTAAATGTGGAGAATTGCGATTTCTAAGATACTCCGTTCTCCACCAGTTGCTCCTAAAAATCAGGAGCAAATCATGTGGAAATTTGGGGCCATAATGTGGCATTCAGGCCCAATTTTGCAGCTAGAACGCTAGCGGAGCATTGCATGACGATTGACATCCTGATCTCATTAAAACTGTCGGTGGGTTGGTAAGTTTTTGCGCTCTGCAAACCCTGAGCTGAATTTGCTGACCAGGTGGTAAAAGCTGGCCGCTCGCCGTTATGCCTTAAAACGCCCTCCAGGGTGCTACAAGAGGATAAATAGAGCCGAAAATCCAGCACTAGGAAAGTTAAAATTAATGTAACATTTTTCAGTGTTCTTAAATTAGTGGGTGAAAAGTTGAGTTACTAAAAGGGTTTTCTTTAATGGTATGCTTAATAACAACTCTGGCCTAATTCTACATAACTTCTGTTTGGCCACTAGTAACTACTGGAGCTGCTGCTAAAGAGAAGTGATGTTGAGAGAGCCTGTTATCATTCTATAATATGATCACTACATATTTCACAACAGAAAATGAATTAGAAGTATTATATCTGTGTTCTGTGATAACTACAATGAATTGCTAGCAATATTTATATTTTTGAATTTATCCCCTGATCTACAGGTGACCCTGCTAAACTTTATGATTACCTCTGAGGGGATGCAAGACCAGCTTCTGGGTATTGTAGTGGCTAGAGAAAGGCCAGACTTGGAAGAAGAGAAGCAGGCTTTAATTTTACAAAGTGCAGAAAACAAAAGGTAAATAAAAACCTATATATTCATTTATATAATGTCCTATTTTTCTCTTCCACTTAGTCTAATTAAAACAATGATGCTGAATTATGTGCTGCATTTGTTAATAATCCATATTGAGAGATTTTTAAAGGAAAAGCTTTGATTAAAAGAGGTAAAACATTGTAATATTTTGAGCATGGGCGAAGTGGTGCTACCATGCCTTTTTGAGAATATTTGAAAAAATGTGTATGTCTGTCAAATCTCTCTTCTCCTTAACTAACACCTAAAACAGATGATCTAGTCATTTATTTCATTGTTGTTTGTGGGACCATTACCATGTGAAAATTGGCTGCTGCGTTTCCTACATTACAACAGTGACTACACTTCAAAAGTACTTCATTGGACTGTAGTTATCTGATACATTAGCTCTTCTCAAGTTTCAGCCTTTCCAAAGGCTGCAAGTATTTTAAATGTAAAGGCTATTTGAGGAAAAGAAAAGGCTTGCAAAACCAAAGGAGGACAAACCAAATGATGAGACGGGAAACAGGCTCTGTCGGCAATTGAAGCGATTCAACAAATGACACAACAGTTTGATAGTTGGCAAAATGAAAGTGCTGCAGCATAAGATAGATGTGAGGAGGGTTGCCCTGCTTGGCTCTCCTGGGCACCCTTCTCAGGTAACAGCAGTGCAGCATGCCTGGCAGAAGGTGGTGCTATGCTTACTTCTGCGTACAGTACATGGCTGCAAGAGAAGATGAAACAACTTAAGGAAATGTCATTTGCCAGATAGAGGGCCCAAATATGCACACATCAAAGTGTTGTGTACCCAACTGTTCCACAGTTACTGTTAGCTTATGCCAAGCCCTCGCACAACAATATAGATTTTCACTTGCTGACAGTGCAGTCATACTCCAGCATGACACACATTGAAGCTTCTACTGATAATTGAAACACATCTTGAAAGACCATAACACATAAAATCATTGCAACACCACAAAGCTACATGATACGTGGTCACTTACTGATATACAAGATATGTTGCAGTTTGAATATATATCTTTCACTGTGATGCTTCAGCTTATAATATCTGAAGATTACTTTTCTGTTTACGTGATGAGACAGCACATATTAAATGGGAGCAGATCTGAACAAGGAGAGGCTCAGAAATTACAAACACAAGATTCCCTTGGAGAAGGCCCTCTGGAGATTTATGTATATAAGAACATGGAGGGAATAGCAGAAAGTGAAATCTTTGGCTTCTCTCAAGCACAGGGAGAGTAGTATCCCTTATCACATAGATCCACACAGACACACAGAGAACCATGCAAACATCTTGTGTAGTTAGTATCTTTTAATATAAGCTCTATTTAAAGAACATCTTGAGTCCAGCATTCTAACATTCATTTAAATGATAGGAAAACTGAGTGTCCTCCAATATGGGCATGTAATACTCCCTGCCTGAATTTTCTTATTCGCTCCGATCAGATGATCTTTTATGACAAAAGCTATAAGATGAAAATCTGCCATTAAAAAAATTAATGCAGCTGACTTATAAAGCCTGTCAAATACAGGTAATGAAAGAACATTCATTTATGATGAGTTACAAGATTGTACTATTCAGTGATAAAAGGAGGTTGAATTCACTATGATAAAATATAGCCTTTCAGATTGCTAAATATTGTTTGCAGTCACTTGCCTAATAATTTGAATGAAGTAAATGATTGTGTATTAAATACACCAATATTAAGTTGAAGCTATTTTATTCTTCAGGCTGCTGAAAGAAATTGAAGATAAGATTCTGGAAATTCTCTCATCCTCAGAAGGAAATATCTTAGAAGATGAAACTGCCATAAAGGTTTTATCTTCATCAAAGGTCCTTGCTAATGAAATAACTCAGAAGCAAGCAGTAGCTGAGGAGACAGAAAGGAAGATTGATTATACTCGAATGGGCTACCGACCTATTGCAATACACTCTTCCATCCTATTTTTCTCAATTGCTGATCTTGCCCATATAGAGCCTATGTACCAGTATTCGCTGAATTGGTTTATCAACCTTTTTGTCATGTCTATAGAAAATTCGGAAAAATCTGACGATCTATCAGACAGGTATGACAAAATTTGGTTTAATTTTGCACTGTTCAACAAGATAATGGGGAAGGTTTTCAACTACTGCATGGGCGGAAAACTGATATTTGATCAGCTGCTTGTTATACGCCTTGTCCAATATTCCTTTAGATTGGTGGAAAGGAAAATCGGGCAGGATGTACAACGAGCAGCTGATACACCAGTTTTCTGCCCCTGCCAAAGTTGAAATTACTCCAAATTGATTTTAATATGTAACATAATTCAAGTTTTTCATCTTTTTGAGCTCATAATAAATATCAAATAACAAGATTGCAGTGCACTTATACATGAGGAAGGCCATTCAGCCCATCTTATTTTATCCATCCAGACTGATTCTACACTCCCTGGTTTGCTGCATCTAACTGTTTCTTAAATGATTCCAAGGTTTTCACCCGCATCACTCTGCTTCGAAATCCAGTCCAAGTGTTGATCACTCCCTGCATGAAGAACTTCCTGATATCAGGCCTAAAGTTACTCTTTACTAGTTTGAACCTGTATCCCCTTGTCCTACTCCTTCAGTTTAATTTAAAGTAGTATTCCAGATTAATCTTTTCCATACCATTTACTAATTATTTATCTTCATGGACATGACTGCTGCCAATGAACTGGAACTGTTCTGCGCATGCGTGTTTCAGGTTCGTCATGGGAGGGAGTTTTGAAAAAAAAAAATGCTGGGAGGATGGGAAAGGAGTCCAGGGGGCGCTGGTGCACATGCACAGGCATCGGGGGTGGAGTCCAGGGAGCACAGGTGCAGAAAGACGCTCAAAAAACTAGTGCAAATAACCACTCTCTTTATTTTACTCATGCTGTCATTGACTCCCCCATATTGGGCTCAAGTTTCGGCCTGAGTTGCTCCTATTTTTTTGGAGCAATTAGTTTAGAATGGAACAACTTAGAAATTGCAATTCTCAGCATTTAGTTTGCTCCAGTTCTATTGAGTTAGAATAGTTTCATTTTAGAACAGATTTCTTTTTTCAAAAGAGGGCGTGTCCAGCCACTTATGCCTGTTTTACAAGTTTAGGTGTGAAAACTTACTCCAAACTAACTTAGAATGGAGTAAGTGTAGATTTTTGTATGCTCAGAAAAACCTTGCCTACACTTTATAAATTAGGCGCAGGGAACGAGAGATAGGGGAGGGAAGGGAAGTTTACAAGCATTAAATACTTCGCTTTTACAAATAAAGAGCCATCATCAATAATAAATGATAAATAAATCAATAAATCAACCAATAAATGAATCAAAAAATAACAAATAAAAATAAAAAATCGAACAAAAAAAATAAAAAAATTTAAAATAAAAAAAATAATAAAAAATCAATCAATAAATAAAAAATTAAGTTTCTACTCACCTACTGCAGCACCGGGAGCCCTCCAACAGCATGCTGGGACGGCCCCCCCCCCCAGGAGATGCCAGTCAGGAGGGGCCTGTTGCCGCCGAGGACTTTAGGCGGGTCCCGCTGCCGCCGCCACTTTGGGCGAGGCCCGCACCCAGGAGAAGCCGAGCCGCCGCTGAGGACTTCGGGCGGGGCCCTCCCCCAGTGAGATACTGGGTGGGCTGGCCCCGCTGCCAACGAGGTAAGGGCCACTCGGCCCGGGACAGGGGCGACGTCCCTTCGGCCAGGGATAGGGTCGTCGACCGGAGGCAGGATGCGCTGGGAGGGCCAGGAGCTACCGTGCACGTGCGCAGCTGCCGGCCCTGTTTTTGGTGCAGGGCTGTAGCTCCGCCCCCAGCAACTCCTGTTGCGCGCGCCGAGCTGGAAACGGGCCGACAGATATCGGAGAATCGGCAGGTAAGTATTCGCCGCAATTTCTGTTCTACAAATTAAGCGGGCCTCTCCGATGTACGCCGTTCTAGCGGGGGTCCGAAACTTGAGCCCAATGACTGGCAGTGCTTCTCAAATTCCTTCCTGGTCTCTATCACTACTCTGGGATAAATACCATCTAACCTTGGGGATATATTTGTTTTAAGCACTTTTAGCTTGTCTGGGAATTCCAACTAATTTATATCCAAGTCCTGAAGATTGCCTCAGCCGTATTTTTGGGGACGTCATGTTATTCATGTCTTTCCTTGCGAATACTTTCAGGTAATAATTATTCAAAATATCTACCAACTTGTGCTCATTCTCAGTTCAAAGCACATTTACATCTTTTAATATTTCATCTCTTCTCTGATCGTCCTCGTTCTATTATAGCCCCAAAAGAATTTTGATTTATATGTTTTTCCCTCTAAAGCTATACCTTTTTCTCAGTTTCTCTTTAAAGCACAATTAACCTTTTGGCATGCTTGACTAGTCTGTGAGACTGCTCTCCCAATTTTTACACGTCCCCAGATGTTAGCGAGGAAGACTTTGCAGGTTTGACTGGGCTGGATATGCCTTTTTCGTGTCCGAAGCCGGTGCCTAGGTTGATGCCGGGTCTGGAGTCACTTATCGGCCAGACCAATTAAGGGCGGCAGCTTTCCTTTCCTGCAAGACATTAGTGAATCAGATGGGATTTTACGTCAATCCAGCAGTTTCACGGACATCATTACAGCCATTAGCTTGTTATTCCAAATTTGTTTAATTATCTGAATTTAAACTCCCTAGCTGGCATGCTGGGATTTAAACTCTCGTCTCCTGATCATTAGTCCAAGTCTCTAGATTACTAGTCCAGTAACAAAACCACTATGCCACCGTTTAAATAATTTTCAATTGCTGCCTCAATATACCTTACAAGTCTTTATTTCCCCGTAAATGTAAACCTTGGATCCGTGGAAGCACTTTCATCTTTGTGCCAGAAGGTTGTGGGTTCAAACACCACTCCAGAGACTTGAGCATATAATCCAAAATGATATTTCAGTACAGTTCAGAGGAAGTGCTGAACTGCCAGAGGTGCTGACCTGAAATTGCCCCTTTCTATAAGGCCCGTGGCCGCCTGAAAGCGCCGGCTACGGGTCGGTGCGGAATGGCCGGCGAGTCTCCGCGGAGGGGCCGCCATTTAAAAAATTGCCCTTGCTCAGGTTTGGAGAGGTGTAGGGGACCACTCCACCCATTTTCCCGCTGGGGTTTGCATGCACCGACTGCTTACTGACTGGCGGTGACCCCTTCCCAAAATTGCCCCGCAGGAAATTGCCCCTTTTCTGGAATTGTCCCCGGGAGTGCTACTGCTGGTCGGTGCCTCTGGCTGTCAGTACCCTGTGTGTGGCTTGGCAGCACCGCCGCCCTTACAGGGGTGGTGGCGCTGCTGGCAACGCTATGTTATTTTTTTTGGCGGCCGACTGCGAGGTCAGGAGAAAATTATGGCCGCGGTTCGGCCGGGCTGCCAACAGGCAACCTGGCACCCCCTCTTGGCCCACTGTTTGCCACTAAAGTGGCTGCAGAGCTCGCAGCAGCCATCCCCTTTAACTGATGGGGTGGGATGTTGTAACGCGCCAGCGCAATGATGTCATCAGCGCATCGCTGATGACTTCGAGCATCGGCTACTCCACCCCTCCCCCACTTCCGCCCGCTAGTGACGGCCACTCTGCCCAGCCCCCACTTCCACCCCAATGATGAAGTCACTTCCGCCCTGCTTAAAAAAAAGCACCAACACCTGAATTTCTCTAGATTGTCCGCCCCATGCATTGGGGTAGAAGAAATCGTTCAAAAATTGTAGATGCGACTCGTTTGGGGCGTTGGGCAATTTTAACCCCGTTGTCTTTCCTATGAGACATTAAACATAAATGGACTTAAAATATCCTATGGAACTATTTGAAGAAGAACAGGGAGTTCTCACAGTGTCTTGACCAACATTTATCCCGTAACTAACAGCACTAAAATAGATTATCTAGTCATTTATCCTGTTCTTGTTTGTGGGACCTTGCCGTCTGCAAACTGTCTGCTGTGTTTGTCTACATTACAATAGTTACTGCACTTCAAATGTAATTGATTGGCTGTGAAGCACTTTGGGACGCTCCAAGTTTTGTGTATGAATAAAGAGGCTGACCAGATACTGTGAGCTCAAAGTAAAGTGTGACCTTAGTCTTTTATTGCAGGTCTCCAGAGTGTCTCTCCAGCCTGTGAGGCCTCCTTAAGTGCAGGTGCTCCCAAGGGATTGTGGGATCCCTTGGGACTCCAGGGCATGAGCCCTCTGGTGGTTACACAAGGTATTTACAGGTTTACATATATATACAACACTCCCCCCAAAAGTCAATAGTATAACTGTTTACAAGGTGAGTCAATCTGGGGCCTTTCTTTCCCTGGTTGATCATCTCGGTGCAAATGCTGGTTTTGGTGAGTTGTTTGTTGGGCCCTCGCTGGGCTGCTGTGCAGCTGGCCTTGCTGGGCTGCCTGGTGTGGTGAGCCCTGCTGGGCTGCTGCTGGTGATGGGTTCTGCTTCGTGGTCAAGCGCAATGTCGGTTGTCACTGGTGTGTATGTTGGGGGTTCAAAGAAGGTAGGGTCTAATGTGGGTTGCTCTGGATCGTCCGTGAATCTGAGTTTGGTTTGGTCCAAGTGTTTCCTGAAGATGAGTCCATTTGAAAGTTTGACCCGAAACACCCTACTCCCCTGTTTGGCCACAACAGTGCTGGGAAGCCACTTGGGACCTTGTCCATAGTTCAACACAAATGCAGGATCATTAATTTCAATTTCGTGTGACACATTTGTGCCATCATGATATGTACTTTGTTGAAGCCGCCTGCTTTCTACCTGTTCATGTAAATAAGGGTGCACTTCGAGCGTTTTAACCTGAGCCCCATGCGGTTGAGCCGACTAAGAACCTCCTCCAGGTTCTGTAGATGCTCGATTGTGTCCCAACCTGTAACCAAGATGTCATCCTGGAAGACCACAGTGTTTCTCTGGAATATCGCCATGGCTGATCGAATCCCAAACAGGCATCTGTTGTAAATGAAGAGACCTTTGTACGTGTTGATGCAGGTGAGGCCCTTCAATGATTCCGCCAGCTCTTGCGTCATGTAGGCTGAGATCAAGTCCAGCTTCGTGAACGTCTTTCCTCCCGCCAGCGTCACAAAAAGTTTGTCGATCTTTGGTAGCGGGTATTGATCCTGCAGGGAGAAATGATTGATAGTTACTTTGTAATCACCACAGATTCTGACGGTGCCGTCTCCCTTGAGGACTGGAACAATCGGACTGGCCCACTCGTTTAATTCGATCGGCGAAATGATGCCCTCTCGTTGCAGCCGGTCCAGCTCGATCTCTACCCTCTCTCTCATCATGTAGGGTATTGCTCTCGCCTTGTGATGGATGGGACGCGCTCCTGGAATTAGGTGGATCTGCACTTTTGCTCCTTGGAACTTCCCGATGCCTGGTTAGAACAGAGAGGGGAACTTGTTTAATACTTGGGCACATGGTGTTGTCAACGGACGACAGCGCTCGGACGTTGTCCCAGTTCCAGCGTATCTTTTCCAGCCAGCCCCTGCCGAGCAGCATCGGACCATCGCCCGGTACCACCCAGAGTGATAGCTTGTGCACCGCTCCATCGGGAATCAGTTCCTTTGTGTAAGTTCTCAGTTTCGTGCGAATGGGAGTCAGGACTGGCCTTGAGGCCTTGCTGCACCACAATTTGTCAAAAGTCTTTTTGCTCATAATGGACTGGTTCGCGCCCGTGTCCAGCTCCATTGCCACGGGAGAGTCCATTTAATTCAACCTTCAGCATTATCGGGGGACACTTTGTGGTAAATGTGTGCACCCCATATACCTCTGCCTCCTTGGTCTGAGGCTCTGGTTCGTCGTGATCCGCCGTGGATCTGTCCTCTTCTGCAACTTGGTGGTTGGCCTTGGTACATTGGCCTTGAAATCCCGGTTCTGGGCTTCCTGCGGGCGGTTGCCTGAAAAGAAGCGAAAAGATACACACTTACCTTCTGCTTGGATGCCCACCAGCGATTGCAGTTTTAAACCTCTTCTGCATGCGCATGGAGCGTGTGCACGTCTGAACAGACGTAGAGCTGGAGCTGGAGTCACATGGGCTGGACACCCAATTAAGGTAAAGTATTCTCATTCATAATAATGGGAACTCCGTAAATAAGAGTTCTCATTATTATGAATGAGAAACACCTCCCCCCGCAAACACCAAAACGCAAAAAAAAAGAAAAAAAACCTCACATATCTAACATTAATTTAAATTTAAATTAACAAATGTGTCAGAAAAAATATTTTTTGGGGGGATTTTTTTTAAAGTTTTGTAATTAGGGTATAAAATAAACTTACCTTAGTCGGCAGGGTTTTTAACATAAAAATGTGTTTTTAAATTTTATTTTTATATGTGTTTTATATGTTTTAAAACTCTTATGCTGGTCAAAGTAGGCTATGCGCTTGCTTTTACCAGGCGTAAGAGTTTTAAAGACATTCGCTGGGAAAGAGATGGCAAATAGCATAATCTTGCCCATGCGAATGTCCTTGCTGCCGAGATGCGTTGGATCAGTCAAGCCAGAATTTGACAGATCGTAAAAGCCGGTTTTCGACGCACGAGCATCGCGCGCCAAACAACGGCTTTTGCGATGCCTCCCCGGGTTCGCACACACTCCGTATGGACTCGGGAGGCCAGAATTTCAGGCCTATTATCTTCAATATCCCCAAGATGTAGGGGGGAGAGGATTAGGAATAGAAACATAGAAACATAGAAAATAGGTGCAGGAGTAGGCCATTCGGCCCTTCGAGCCTGCACCACCATTCAATAAGATCATGGCTGATCATTCACCTCAGTACCCCTTTCCTGCTTTCTCACCATACCCCTTGATCCCTTTAGCCATAAGGGCCATATCTAACTCCCTCTTGAATATATCCAATGAACTGGCATCAACAAATCTCTGCGGTAGGGAATTCCACAGGTTAACAACTCTGAGTGAAGAAGTTGCTCCTCATCTCAGTCCTAAATGGTTTACCCCTTATTCTTAGACTGTGTCCTCTGGTTCTGGATGTCTATTCATCAATCCCTGCTACAAAATAAATATATGTGGAAGACAGGACCAAGGTTGGTTGTGACATATCCATTGTCAAACATCCTGCTGACACCATCAAGGCTCACATAAAGGATAACCGGTTGTCTAAAGTACCAGAGATCTGGGGGCACACGTGAAACCATTTGTCTGTATTACAAGTGACCATATTCAGACGAGGAGGGAGAAAATTGGAAAAAAGTTGCTGCTTTATCTTTTTGAATAGTTTGAAGTCTGCCATTGCCAGTTTGATTATGGCTCTCACTTCTAGCATGGCCATCTCCGGACAACACTACAAAGACAATTACATGATATTACCATACAACTAATTGACTGTGTTGTTCCTCCTTGAAATATTAATGTCTGATTATTTAAAATGTACATCGACATATTATTACAATGTTTTGTTTCAGGGGCAGTTTCCCTAGGGTGTGGGAGAGTGTCTGCTGTGCTTGTAGGACACAAAAAATACCGATTGGCTTTATGTTCTATTCACTCATTTTTTTAAACCACCTCTGCAAGAAACAAAAGTCACTATTTTAATTATCTCCAAAAAATTTTGCTATTTTTTTAATAAAAATTGTTCATTCACTTAAAAAGCAACCAGTGAACTATCCCAAAAAGAATCAGTCAAATGCTCTGAATATTTTCAGTCATGTTTACTCTTCACCAACCCATATATCCTTAAAGTGAAAATCATAAAACATAAAATGCAAAACAATTTTGAAAATCACTGAAGTTACATAATCCCATTTTACAAATCCCTCCAACAGTTTTCGACTTCTCAGAGGCCTCGGCATTGCATGTAGCTTTTTTCCTTGTGGTTTAAATGGTCATTTCCATATTGGCTTTCGGCCTGTCATGCATTTGCAAAAATAGTACTCCTCCATATATCTTTGGAGACCTTTGTGCATACATAGGGTGTCAGTGCCTTTCAGTCATACAGAAAGAGTGAAAAGCAAATGTAAACAGACTTACACAGAAATGATTAGGCACTATTAACTGTCAATGCACTGACTTTAAACAAAATCCATGTTAAAGCTGTTACACATAAACTGGCAGCAATTTAAAAACCTATATTTGTCAAGTAAAAAAACCAACTAGTTGGCAACTCTAATTTCTAAAAGAAATTATGTTTTCCCCAAAATGACAACTGAAGGGCAAGGGAAGCAATGCCTCATGATGCAATGAGTCATTGTCCACAATGCAAATGAGAACTCTCCACTCTTGAATACGAGGAGCAAATTAGAAAATATATTGCACTGGCATGCTGCTTGATACATTTATAAGGATTCTTATCTAGTTGTGCAATGCCAGTGGAATTTCCTATATTATAAAATTTGAATATCTTTGGAACTTTTGCTGCACTGTATATGAACATGAACAGACATGCACACTTGATGGAAACTGTTGACTTTTCATATGCAATTGGCCATAAAACCGATGAGAATCACAGCAGCCTAAGTGGTTCGTAATTGCATTTTTAAATGCACATGCTTTAATGCTTAATTTGTCTCTCAACACTTTTAGGCTGAAGATCCTAGAAAACTATTTTACATACTCATTGTACGTGAATGTGTGTCGATCGCTCTTTGAAAAGGACAAGCTGCTGTTTTCATTTTGCTTGAATATAAACCTATTGAGGCACGATGGACTGGTCAGTCTTCTACAGTTTTTAATGATAGACTATTATATGTGAAAGTTATATTTGGGAGCATTCTTGAAGAAAATTCTAAGTTAAGGCAATTATAACAATTTTCTTTTTTAAACCAACATTCCTATAAGAGGTTATTATCAGTTTTGATGCATAGCTATAAAAAATGTACATTTATTTTTCAGTTGTGTAAGAGAAGCTTTCATTCTTCCCTGTAATATGGCATTCCTTTTTTAAAACACTTAGCTTGCAACTCCATGATTGTCATTTCAAATCCCAGCATAAGACTCTTTTAAGAATGAAGTGAAAGGTAATAAATGAATTTTTTTTATTCGTTCCTGGGATGTGGGCATCGCTGGCAAGGCCAGCATTTATTAGCCATCCCTAATTGCCCTTGAGAAGGTGGTGGTGAGCCACCTTCTTAAACAGCTGCAGTCCTTGTGGTGAAGATGCTCCCACAGTGCTGTTAGGGAGGGAGTTCCAGGATTTTGCCCCAGCGACGATGAAGGAACGGTGATATATTTCCACGTCAGGATGGTGTGTGACTTTAAGGTGATGGTGTTCCCATGCGCCTGCTGCCCTTGTCCTTCTAGGTGGTAGAGGTTGTGGGTTTGGGAGGTGCTGCCGAAGAAGCCTTGGCAAGTTGCTGCGGTGCATCTTGTAGATGGTACACACTGTAGCCATGGTGCGCCAGTGGTGTGGGTAATGACAATGCGCCCTCCCCTTTAAGGCTGACCATACCGCCATTTCACACAGAGTGCACCGACAGCAAAAGCTGTCGGGGGCACCGGCCTGTGGCAGGGCCGCTGTCAGGGGTAATTTCGGGTAAGGGGCAATTTCGCGAGAGGGTCCCCGCCAGGTGGTAAGGGGTCGACGCCTGCACGCCCCAGCGGGGAAACAGGCGGAGTGATCCCAGACTCCACTCTGCTCCTGAGGAAGGGCAATTTCTAAAATGGCAGCCCATCCATGGAGAGTCGGCAGCCATTCTGCACCGCCCCATGGATGCCGCTTTCCGGTGGTCAGAGGCCTGATCGAAAGGGGAAATTTTGGCCCCCATAGACTCTGCCCTACTCTTGTCGCCACAGTATTTTAATGGCTGGTCCAGTTAAGTTTCTGGTCAATAGTAAAACCCAGGATGTTGATGGTGGGGGGTTTGGCGAAGGTTATGCCGTTGAATGTCAAGGGGCAATGGTTAGACTCTCGCTTGTTGGAGATAGTTATTGCCTGGCATTTTGTGGCGCGAATGGTACTTGTCACTTCCCAGCCCAAGTTTGAATGTTGTCCAGGTTTTGCTGCATTCGGGCATGGACTGCTTCATTATGTGAGGAGTTGCGAACATCCCCACTTCTGACCTTATGATGGAGGTAAAGTCATTGATGAAGTAGCTGAAGATGGTTGGGCCTAGGACACTGCCCTGAGGAACCTGCAGCGATGTCCTGACGCTGAGATGATTGACCTCTAACAACCACAACCATCTTCCTTTATGCTAGGCATGATTCCAGCCAGTGGAGAGTTTTCCCCCTGATTCCCATTGACTTCAATTGTATTATGGCTCCATGATGCCACATTCGGTCAAATGCTGCCTTGATGTCAAGGGCAATCACTCTCACCTCACCTCTGGAATTCAGCTCTTTTGTCCATGTTTGGACCAAAGCTGTAATGAGGTCTGGAGCTGAATGGTCCTGGCAGAACCCAAACTGAGCATTGGTGAGCAGGTTTTTGGTGAGTAAGTGCCACTTGATAGCACTGTCGCCGCCACCTTCCATCACTTTGCTGATGATTGTGAGTAGATTGATCAGGGTGATAATTGTCCAGATTGGGTTTGTCCTTCTTTCTGTGGACAGGACATACCTGGGCAGTTTTCCACATTGTCGGGTAGATGCCAGTGTTACAGCTGTACTGGAATAGCTTGACTAGAGGCGTGGCCAATGCTGGAGCACAAGTCTTTAGCACGAGAGCCGGGATGTTGTCAGAGCCCAAAGCCTTTGCTGTATGCAGTGAACTCAGCCGTTTCTTGATATCACATATTGTGAATTGAATTGGCTGAAGACTGGCTTCTGTGATGGTGGGGACCTCAGGAGGAGGCTGATATGGAGCATTCACTCATCACTTCTGGCTGAAGATGGTTGCAAATGTTTCAGCCTTGCCTTTTGCATTCGCTGGGCTCCGTCATCATTGAGGACAGGGATATTCATGGAGCCTCCTCCTCCTGTTAGCTGATTAATTGTCCACTACCATTCACGACTGGATGTGGCAGGACTACAGTGCTTTGATCTGATCCATTGATTATGGGTGCATGGGAGCACCATCACCTGCAAGTTCCCCTTCAAGTTACACACCATTTTGACTTAGAAGTATATGACTATTCCTTCATCATCGCTGGGTCAAAATCCTGGAATTCCCTCCCTAAAAGCATTGTGGGAGTACCTTCACCACAAGGGCTCAGCGGTTCAAGAAGGCGGCTCACCACCACCTTCTCAAGGGCAATTAGGGATGGGCAATAAATACTGGCCTTGCCAGTGATGCCCACAGCATGGAACGAATAACATAAAAAGTTTCCTGCATTTATGCCAGTAATGTAGTGATGTAGATTTACGTCCGTTAATTTAGGCATGATGTGAAGTCTCCTGATATTGGTGTAACTGAAATTTCTGGTATTTGATTGCGATTTTCTTTGCAAATTACTTTTTGAATGTTTCTTACTGAGACCCACACTATACTTAACAAAGTACTGTCAGTGAGGCATTATGGCAGAACACAGAAATCCACACAGTCTTACCCGTATTGGTGGTGTTGCATTTGCACTAGTTTTATGCCGGTTTTTATATTCCGGCATTGGCAAATGAGTTCAGCAGGAAATTTCAGAGCAAGTTCTTGTCAGCAAGGTCGCTTATGGAAACCGATGCCAATGTCGACATAATATCTGCATAAGGGCGATCCAGGAAGTTTTAGGTCAAAGTTTCGGCTGGCTGGATAAAGCCATATTGACACTTTGATGAGGTCCATTATATTGAAGTAAAATAATAGGCCTTCAGAAATTCCGGCTGAGCATAGTGTGAAACAGTCTTAAAGAACAGTTTAATTAAAATTCAAATAATTTACTCTAAAAATTCTCTCTTACTTGGAAGGAAATATTGTGCAAGGTTTCAATAATAGTTTAGCATCGTTATTCAGAGAGTAGCTGAGCTAAAAAGACCAGGGTGGTGCCAAGATTTGTGCTAAGTTACATCTCAACTCGGGCAGTAGTGGGGCAATTGCAGTGCATCTGGGTTGAAAAGGGAAAAATCGGCTGCGTTCCCACTTCTAATCACTGCGGCAGCAATCCACCAGAATGGCTGGAATGTAGGCTGGGACATGATTGCACTGGGTCCCAACCGAGCAATGAGGTTTCTGGAATGGCTGTGTAGGGTGAAGTCTCTGTCTATCCCCTGCAAGGCCCAACATTGAGAATTCCAACCCTCCTGGCTTTTCGAGGGACCCGTGGCATGATGAATACAGGTAGACCTAGTCAAACCGGGGAGACTGGCCAATTCATCAATGGTTATGGAGACCACCATGGGTTCAGGCTGGGATTGAGAACTGAATCCCCAAAAATCTGGCAATTCTTAAAGACATTTTTGAAGTGACGCCCTTTGTAAAGGAGCTGCAGTACACCAACTGTTTTCCTTTAGGGAGAGAAGCGGGCCACTCCCCTTCATGTGGACTTTTCATTCTCACTCATGGGGGCTGCCCTAGATGCGACCCTAGTCTGTTGAATGCATGTAAGTTGCAAGACGATTGACCCTGATCCCAATAACTTTGACAGGGTCAGTGGCGAAAACCCAGGATGGGTACATTTGGCACTTAAGGCAGCGGTGCACTGCCACAGATTTTCTGGGTCATGCTATAAATGTTTGTTGTTGTCATCAAACATGAATCGTGGCCACTTGTGCAAGTACTGGCCTAAGGAACTGTACCCAAAGAAGGAGTCAATGCTTCCAGGATAGAGTAGAAATGAAACGAGAAAAAGAAATAAAGTTTTACAAGGTGAAATGCCAAGAAATTTAATACAGCAACTCACACTCCATTCATCTCATTTGTTGAATATGTTTGAGTTTCAATCTTTATGTATGCTTTATAGAAAAATTAAAATGTCACTTGAAAATGGGGAAAACAATGCTTCTATATTAATGACGTGGATGAAGGGACTGAGTGTAACATATCCAAGTTTGCTGACAATGCAAAGTTAGGTGGGAAAGTAAGCTGTGAGGTGGATGCAAAGAGGCTGAAGAGCGATATAGACAGGTTGACTGAGTAGGCAAAAACATGGCAAATGGAATACAATGTGGGGACGTGTGAAGTTATCCACTTTGGTAGGAAAAACAAAAAAGCAGAATATTTTTTGAATGGTCAGAGACTGGGAAATGTTTGCATTCAGAGGGACCTGGGTGTCTTTGTACATTAATCACAGAAAGTTAACTTGCAGGTACAGCAAGCAATTAGGAAAGCAAATGTGTTAGCTTTTGCTGCAAGAAATTAGCATATAAGAGTAAGTGCTACTACAATAATACAGGGGATGGGTTAAGCCACACCTGGAGTACTGTGTACACTGGTCTCCTTACCTAAGGAAAGACATACATGCCTTCGAGGGAGTGCAGCAAAGGTTCACTGACTGGTTCCTGGGATGAGGGATTTCCCTATTAGGAGAGATTGTGTAGATTAGGCCAATATCCCCTAAAGTTTAGATGAATGAAAGGTGATCTAATTGAAATATATAAAATTCTTAAGGGACTTGACTGAGTTAATGCTGAGAAAATGTTTCCCCTGGCTGGCTCTAGAATCACAGTCTCATGAATTATTTTTGCTGCTGGAAAATCTCCCTCCTACCTCCCAAAACAGCCAAACAAACAGACCACACCCACACATGCTTTCAGTTCCTCTCTGCTCCCCCTCTCTCTCTCCTCTTCTGCGCATGTAATGATGACCCCTGACCTCCTGAAACGCAGGAAACGATCGTTGCCATGCCGTTGCTATGGACGCTGACACTTTACATAGAAACATAGAAATATAGAAAATAGGTGCAGGAGTAGGCCACTCGGCCCCTCGAGCCTGCACCGCCATTCAATGAGTTGATGGCTGAACATGCAACTTCAGTACCCCATTCCTGCTTTCTCGCCATACCCCTTGATTACGGCAAAGTTAAAAAAATTTAACCCTAATGCCCATTTCAGATCTGCACAAAGTGGATAGGCCTGAGGCACCCAGCGTGCTCCGGTGTGGGTACAAGTGCAAAGTGGCACAGACTTTATGCCAGACTCAACAGGCTTCTGGTTTTTATGTAAATTGGGCAGCCACTCTTTAATGCGCCTGGAGTGCCTGAACCATGCAATGATGAGGAGACTGATTTCCAAAAAAGAATAATTTTCTGCCCGCTGGCAACAATGCACTCTTTGCCCTACCCCACCCCTCTGCCTTATATCTGATACTTTTATCCCCCTCCACCCATCCCCATCCTCTGACAAGAAAATGACAGTGCACACAATAGGCAGCTCATAGCCCTTCACTGCTGGTACCCAACATTGCATCCCTGCCACTCCTGGCTCATCACAAACAATGTCATTGGAGCACCCGTGGTGCTGAGTGTGTTATCAGCCCCTTGTTTGATGTTTTTGTTCAACTGAGTCTGGTACAAAAAGAAAGAAAAAAATGCAGGATTTTCCAGCAAACAATTGTTTCGTCAGTACATTATATCCTACACATTTTTACCAGCATATAGGTTTACGAACACAAATAGATATATAGCATTTCAAAGAGAAGGAAATGGAGGTTGACAATATTTACTTTCTGTCACATTGTTAAAGTTTCATTAAAAGTTCTAACTGAAATTGTCTTATTTGTGGTTCATTAATCAGATCACATAGACATTCTGTCTATTAATGCTGCCTTTACCTTCAGATTGATGATCAGGAGTGGACATTTTTGCTGACCGGTGGCATTGGCTTAGATAACCCCTATGAGAAGCCATGTGGCTGGCTTCCTACAAAGTCTTGGGACGAGTTCTGCCGACTTGATGAAATAACAGAATTCATGGGCATCCGGAAGGAGTTTGCGATTTTGTTAGATGGATGGAAGAATGTGTATGACAGCATGGTAGGTTGGGGAGAGGAGGGGGCAGGAAAAATATGATTTGTCCAAAATTAATGGGCCCAAGTTTTGGGCCGTGCCTAAAACGGCGCAGCCCGGACCTGGACGCCCGTTTTTCGCGCCACAAAGTGCGCCTAAAAAAAACTTACCTATTCTCTGGCTCCCTGCAGGCCCTCTGGAGCCGGGCTGTATGGGGCAGAGCCAGGTCTCTGCGCTGAAAACAGTGCTGGGACCTCTGCACATGCGCGCTACAGTGGGCGCGCATGTGCAGTAGCTCCAGGCGCCCCAAACTGTGGGAGGGGCCCAAAGCATGCAGTCCCTAGCCCTGGCCGAATGGCCTCACTGCGGCTGCGTGAATAAGGCTCCTCCCACCCAACCGGACCCGACCCGACCTCTGCTTCCCCCCTTCCCACCCCCCCCCCACCCCCCCGGTGACCCGACCTCCGCAACCGCCCCCCCCGCGACTCTCTCGCTTCCCCCCACCCCCCCCCCCCCCCACGGCGACTCCGCCCCCGGACCTCCGCGACTCTTTCCCCCCCCCCGGACCTCCGTGACTCTTCTCCCCCCCCCCCCGGACCTCCGCGACTCTCCCCCCACCCGGACCTCCGCGACCCCCCCCCCCCCCCCCGAGACCCAACGCCACCTACCTGTAAATCCAGCCCGAAGTCTTGGGCCCGGCTGTTCAGCCTCCTTCCCTCCCCCACTCCTCTCACCCCTTCTCCCCCTCTCCCCCCCCTCTCCCCCTCTCCCCCTTCCTCTCCCCCCCTCCTCTCCCCACCCCTCCTCCTCCCCCCCTTCTCCCCCTCTCCCCCCTCTCCCCCTCCTCTCCCACCTACCCCCCACCCTCCCTTCTTCCGCTCCCCCTCCTCCCTCTCCCACTCCCCCTCCCCCTCCCCTCGCTGTCAGAAACACAGACACTGACAGACAGAGAGTGAGAGACACACACACAGACAGACAGAGAGATGGAGACACTGACAGAGACACACTGGGGGGGCCATCCCAGCACGCTGTTGGAGGACTCCCGGTGCTGCAGCCAGTAAGTAGAAAATGTTTTATTTAATGATTTTTTTTTAAAAAAATTATTTTTTATTAATTTTTTTTGATTGATTTATTGGTTGAAATGCAACAGCCGGGAGGCTCAATCTTCCTCTCCTGCAAAAGAAAACCCTTTTATATAAACGGTTCTAAATCCTAATGATGTATTTATTATTTATTATTGATGATGGCTCTTTATTTGTAAAACTGAAGTGTTTAATGTTTGTAAACTTCCCTTTAAACCCTAGCCCACCCCCCTTTCCCTATGCCTAATTTGTAACCTACGCCTGATTTTCTAAAGCGTAGTCAAGGTTTTTTCGAACGTACAAAAATCTTCACTTACTCCATTCTAAGTTAGTTTGGAGTAAGTTTTCACTGCCTAAACTTTGAAAACAGGCGTAAGTGGCCGGACACGCCACCTATTGAAAAAAAATTCTGTTCCAAAGTGAAACTGTTCTAACTGACTAGAACTGGAGCAAACTAAATGCCGAGAATTCAAATTTCTAAGATACTCCATTCTAAACCAGTTGCTCCAAAAAATCAGGAGCAACTCAGGCCGAAACTTGGCCCCAATGTGTCTATCTTCAAGATTATTATATTGATTATTTAGCTTGTACTAAGTGACGGAGATATTTAATGCATGGTGAAAATGTTGATATTTGTCAAACCACAGAGAATGTACAAAATAACAGACTGCAGTGTTTTTCAGAAATGACAATTCATTGATGTATTGTGCACGTAAATTACCATAAGTTATTCAGTTCAAAATTTGATACAAACTTTTTAAGTAGCACAGTTGTTTTGTGAAAAATTATGAAAGATTCAGGCCATACAGTGTTAATGTTTAGTTTGTCAAATAATATATTACATATATATATATATATATATATATATGACACATACATAAACGTGATCGCTGACAGTCACAGAATATAAATCATATAACTATTAAAATTATTTGTTACTGTTTTTTGTAGCCTATTAGTATTTGGGATGAGGGGCTACCCAGATTGGTCCAGTTTGACTTAAATCACAGAATGTTTGAAGCTCGTGTCCTGAACTTAAATAAAGGCAATTACAAAGGTATGAAGGCAGAGTTGGCTAAAATGGACTGGGAAAATAGATTGAAGGGTAAGGCGGTAGATAAACAGTGGTAAACATTTAAGGAGATATTTCATAACTCTCAACAAAATATATTCCAGTGAGAAAGAAAGACTCTGAGAGAAGGATGAACCATCCGTGGCTAACTAAGGAAGTAAAGGATGGTATCAAATTGAAAAGAAAGGCATACAATGTTGCGAAGAATAGTGGAAGGCCAGAGGATTGGGAAATTTTCAGAAACCAGCAAAGGATGACTAAAAAAATAATAAAGAGAGAGAAGATAGTTTATGAAAGTAAACTAGCAAGAAATATAAAAACAGACAGTAAGAGCTTCTACACTATAAAATAGCGATTTTCTAAAGTTCTTCTTTGAATAACTTATTTACCTGTTGAAAAGGACTTCAAAATTATCAGATTCCAGCTGTACACTAGTTTAGCATTCTGTTCCTGTAAATCGCAGTTTTCATTTTTAAAACTTAAAACTGATACTTGGATAACTTCTTTTTAGTTTTTGTATTTGCTCCATCTGTCTGGCTTTGCACCTGCAATCAAAGGAGAGCTGCAGGGCCCACTCCCAAGCCGGCAGCAGTGAATTTAGTAGTTGGTTGCCAGGATGCAGCAAGGACTATGCTTCATGACTCCTTCCTCCAATTTCCACTTGTTTCCTTCTGAGGCACATCTGCACTTGGAGTTTCCCAGCTTATTGTGGCTTAGATCAGAAACTGAGCAAGACTTGAATCTATATTGGGTGCGGGGGGGAGTGTTCCCGGTGTTGGGTGGGTCCGGAGCCGGTGGGGGGCACGATCTTGGGATGAGGGGTGGGCTGTTTGGGGCTGGGATTGGGAGAGACTTCTTCCCTCAGGGAGTTGTTGGCCTGTGGGGTTCCCTGCCGCGGAGAGTTGTTGATGCCAGTTCATTGGATGTGTTCGGGAGGGAGTTGGATGTGGTCCTTGCAGCTGCGGGGGTCGGGGGGTGTGGAGGGGGCGTGGGGGGGGAGGTGCTGGGGTGGGTGATCAGCCATGATCTTGTTGAATGGCGGTGCAGGCTCGAAGGGCCGATTGGCCTACTCCTGCACCTATTTTCTATATTTCTATGTTTCTATGTTACAGATATATGAAGAGAGTAGCTAAAGTAAACATTGTTCCCTTAGAGGATGAGACTGTGGAATTAATAATGGGAAACAGGGAAATAGCAGAGACTAATAAATATTTTGTATTGGTATTCACGGTAGAAAACACTAAAAGCATTCCAATATTTGATAATCAAGGGGCCATTGGGAGGGGGAAATTTAAAACAATCACTATCACTAGAGAAGAAGTACTAGGCAAACTAATGGCCTGCATCCTAGGGTCTTAAAAGAAGTGACTGCAGAGATAATGGATGCATTGGTTGTAATCTACCAAAATTCTCTCGATTCTGGAGAGGTCCCAGCAGATTTGAAAACCGCAAATGTAACGCCCCTATTTAAGAAAGGAGGGAGACAGAAAGCAGGAAACTGTAGACCAATTAGCTTAACATCTGTCATTGGGAAAATGCTGGAATCCATTATTAAGGAAGTAGTAGCAGGACATTTAGAAAATCATAATACAATCAAGCAGAGTCAGCATAGTTTTATGAAAGGGAAATCATGCTTGACAAATTTGCTGGAGTTCTTTGAGGATGTAACGAGTAGGATGGATAAAGGGAAATCAGTAGATGTGGCATATTTGGATTTCCAGAAGGCATTCGATAAGGTGCCACATAGTAGTTACTGCACAAGATAAGAGCTCATGGGGTTGGGGGTAATATCTTAGCATGGATAGAGGATTGACTAACTAACAGAAAACAGAGAGTCAAGATAAATGGATCATTTTCTGGTTGGCAAACTGTAACTGGGATCAGTGCTGGGGCCCCAACTAATTACAATCTATATTAATGACTTGGATGAAGGGACCAAGAGTAATATAGCCAACTTTGTTGATACAAACATAGGTGGTACAGCAAGTTGTGAGGAGGACACAAAGAATCTGCAAAGAGATATTATTATTTAAATGGGGAGAGATTACAAAATATTGCAGTACAGAGGGATCTGGGGGTCCTTGTACATGAAACACACCCAAGTTAGTATGCAGGTACAGCAAGTAATTAGGAAGGCAAATGGAACATTGTCCTTTATTGCAAGGGGGATAGAGTATAAAAGCAGGGAAGTCCTGCTACAACTGTTGGTGAGACGACACCTAGAGTATAATGTACAGTTTTGGTCTCTTTATTTGTATTGGAGGCAGTTCAGAGCAGGTTCACGAGATTGATTCCTGAGATGAAGGGGTTGTCTTATGAAGAAAGGTTGAGCAAGTTGGGCCTATACTCATTGGAGTTTAGAAGATTGAGAGGTGATCTTATTGAAACGTATAAGATTCTGAGGGGGCTTGACAGGGTAGATGCAGAGAGGATGTTTCCCCTCGTGGGTGAATCTAGAACTAGGGGGCATAGTTTCAGAATAAGGGGACGCACAATTAAAATGGAAATGAGGAGGAATTTCTTCTGTCAGAGGGTCGTGAATCTTTGGAATTCTCTAGCTCTGAGAGCTGTGGAGGCTGGGTCATTGAATATATTTAAGGTGGAGGTAGACAGATTTTTGAACGAAAAGGGAGTCAAGGGTTATGGAGAGAAGGCAGAGAAATGGAGTTGAGGCTAAGATCAGATCAGCCATGATCTTATTGAATGGCAAAGTAGGCCTGCCTACTCCTGCTCCTATTTCTTATGTTCTTATGTAAGCTGGTTCAAATGGCTGAAACACAGGTATTTAAAATGTTTATTTTTACTTTTCATAATTTCTTAGTTAGCTCTTGAACTAGTGGAGTTTGCAGTGTATGGCTGCTGTGTCTGTCAGATGTCTTGTCAAGCTTTCACATAGGTGCAATCATTGAGGGCAATTAAACGTACAAGTCAAAATCTGCTGGTTCTTATCTTTAATCCTGTAAGAGTGGTTTCATCTAAGGAGCTTGAGCTTGATATGGATACTAAAATGTTAAAACCAGGAAACGGAGGCCGCAAAGTTCAAGAGCGCCCCGTTTGGGGGCAGTAACCCTCACGAGATGGGACTTCCTGCACCCGGCGCAGAAGTCCTGCCCTACAAACTAAATTGAAGTCACCGTCCCCGGGAGGAAGTGGAGCACAATGTCAGGCGCTCCACTTCCTCTCCAGGCAGGCTCGTGGGTGCTACACGGGCAAACGTCGGAGCGTGACGCACTCTCCCTTGTTAAAGGGGAGGGATGCTGTGAGCTCTGCAGGGTTTTTGATGGGCTTCCACTTGGCCACCAGGGATGCGGAGTGCCATGGCCGCAGCACGGTACTGAAACGAAGTGCCGGGCTGCATGATTGCACACGGAGCCCGCATAAATCGCCACCGAGACCGGACCGGTAAGTCTGAGGGCATCGTAAAATGGCAGCGATCACCTCCCCTTTAAATTATGCCTTGCGAATGGAATGCAGCCCGGTTTGTGACCCGCGCACCTGGTGGCTGACATCGCCCACGGCAGCCTCATGGGGCACTGCCCAATTTCTGCGGCAGGACAAAAACAGGCTGCCGCAGGGTGAAAAGGGGTTACCGTGCACGCGATGATGTCATTGCCAGAGGCGCAGCGGCGCAGGGCAAGACGCTACTGTTTTTGCACTTCTGCTAACTTCCGCTCAATTTCGTGAGAGCCGGTATCTTACCCCCTCTCGTTAGCGTCCCCCCCCCCCCCCCCACCTTGGAGGCGCAAATGTACGACTCACAGCTGGGGACTTTCGCCCCCTGAATTTCAGCAACAAAAATAGCAAATGTTGACTGCACTCATAAGGTCAGGCAACATTTGTCTGACTTTTACCTAAATTTCATATTCCTGGTTCAAACTGGAATGTCATCCCAGTTTGCCCAAATGGGCTACCTCTAATTGGTACCGAGGTAAGTAAAGTCTAATTTTCTAATTAGCTGGGTTTCATTCCTTAATACATCAAAGGGCAGAACAAACAAAAACAGTGTTCTACTGTGAAAATTAAATACTGTTAATAGAATATAAATACCTAAAATACCAGAGCCTTCTACAAATAACCATAATGAATGTTGCTGAGTAAATTCTCTGCTCCCATATGCCCAGTGGGATCTGCACTTGAGAGAAATGAAGGTTGAATATAGTGCTGTGGGAGCATGAGCTTGATGCAATCACGCTTATGTACTAGGATAGTGGATCTCAAGTTAATGAAAGCACCTGGTTCTTGTTCTGTGCTATAGTCTACCTGTTGTTTCATATTCCAATATAGAAGCTGTTGAACAGTCACCATACCTTTATTAAACTGAAGTTATCTGTCATAAATGCTCACGTTGTAAAATACTAATGCTGCCATAAATGCTCTTGCTGTCAAAGGAATGTATGCTTCAGTGATTTTTATGTTGCAAAATTTGATATAGGTGCTGAAAAATGTAAAATCGCCTGGTTTGATCTTGTCCAATCAAAATTTCCAGTAAAGTCATGCCTAATTTAATAGCCCGGATCTTGCAGTCAGTAGCAAGGGAATGGCATCGCGTTCATTACATTTACAGCTGCCCATATACTTTTTGCGGGCTTTTGAGTGGAAACTTATGGTATTTAGAAATCCTTTCCCTCTACAGGGGATCTGTAGCTTATGTGAGCAGGTTCAATCATGGCTTTCAAAAGGGAATTGGATAAGTACCTGAAGGAAAAATATTTCCAGGGCAACTGGGAAAGGGCAGGGGAGTGGGACTAGCTGAAGTGCTCTTGCAGAGAGCCGGCATGAACTCGATGGCTGAATGGCTTCCTTCTGAGCTGTAACCATTCTATGATTCTATGAAGAAACACCATCACTCGATTTCCCACTCGCAGACACAAGCTCAGATACTGACACTGCACGTAATTTAGAGGATAGTTTAGAGGCGGTATCTGCACGTGAAGACACTGGGCATGAGGGACCTGCAGCCAGGGCAAGGGGCAAGAGTAGCTCTGGTGCCAGCTCGCCTGAGTTCTGCTGCAGAGGACTCAGAGGAGCACTTTGATGGGGCAGGCTGCAGAAGAAGGCTAATGGGTGTACGCAATGTGATGTTTTGTGCTTTGCCAGAAAGCCTGCGTGCAATATCAAGGAGCATGGAGGAGTCTGGCACGAACTTGGTACAGGGTTCTGTGCAGAGCATGGAGCCATTTCTTTCTAGCATAGAAGTGGTGATGTAACACCACATGGACAGGTCACACACAGATTACCTAAAGGTTCTTAGGAGTCAAAGGTTGCTTTATTAAGAAGCGGCACTTTAAGTTAAGTACAACATGCAATTAGGATAGATAAGTGACATATAACCCGTAACAGATGAGAATGGTTTACAAGCCCCAGAACGGACAGTAGGGTGAGCGGGCGGAGGTTGAGGCAGAACGGTGGTCTCGGATCCCTGCAGCCTACGGCAGTGGTCTCTTCCTCTTTGATCATCTCCTGAGCTGGCGGAGGTGTTAGGCCGAAGCCAGCATGAGATCCACTTCAGACGCTGAGCTTGAACAAGATGTTAGACTAAAGCCAGCATGCGATCCACTTCCGAGGAAGCTCTCCCGCTCGCTGCCCGTTTATATATCTTATTCCGGTGCGTCAATCATTTATTTAATCACTTTTACCCATTGACCTGTCCAATTACAGAGGAGTAGATATCTATGACCCCTCCCAGCCTCATGAGGTAATTCCTTTGCTTATCTCTGTTTGAACACCTGGACAGTTTGTTTATTCTAGAGCTCCTTGCTCAACCTCTTATCAGGCCTAGCTATACCTACTGGAAGACCTGTTTTTGTGTTCTGATCTCGTAACGACCTTAGCTCTTTGTACAAGTCCTTATCTGATGTGATTGGAATTCTCCTGTGTCATCAACTTATCCTAGTTGTTGAGTTGGCAAACCCATTTTTTTTAATGAAACCATTATTTCTTTTACAATTCGCAATTTCTTTTGATTCATGATTTCCTACAATGACCAATTCCAGTAACACATTTGTGGAGCCAACCATAATGCCGTGTTTGATGGCTGATGTCTCAGCTTCCATTTCAGCACAAGCAGCAGCCACCCAACATCTGGGTGCTGCAGTGGAAGCTCAGACTTGTGTCATGCATGGTCTGCTTGCTGCCATGCAAGCTCAGACTGCTGCCATCATGGCTGTGGATATAGTGTTCAAAGAAGCTTATTGGGTGTCACAGTAGTCCAGCAATCTGTCCTCCAACAGATTACAAAGATTGCTGAGGTGCCGCCGCGAGCGAGTGGCAGTGGCTCCGTGGGACACGAACCTGCTTTCCTCTCTCAGGATAATACCATTCGTCTTCCCTCCATTGCCACTTAGCCAGTGCCCTGGCTGTTGCCTGTCAGCCAGCCAGCCCAGACTGCTGCCGCCCATGCGAGATGGTGAAGTCTGAAGCCAGGCGTTCTAGGCCCAGAACTGCTCAAGGTGTCCTCCAAGGTCATCTCCCCCATTAAAAGGTCAGCCACGCTGTCGCCACTGAAGTAGCACTTTGAAGAAGCACTAGGATAGGTAAAAGCACACTGAAGTCAGGCACTAAGGGAATGCACAAGGATAATTAGTTTACATTTGTATGCAATATGGCGTGCCTTGACTTATAAATTTGGTTTGGAAAGTGTATTTGGTGTTGGCTTTTATTTTTGCATTGTGGCCAAGAAAATGCTGTGATGGTCAGTAACAGAGGGAAGGAAAGGTGTGGGACTACTCTGGCTAGTTCCAAGTTATTTGCTTATTGCTTTCTCCACTTGGGCATTAGTTAGTAGGGAGGCTCAGAAATGAAGATTCACCACTTTCTTACAATCCATTCTGAATCTTTGGAATTCTCTACCCCAAAGAGCAGTGGAGGCTGGGTCTTTGAATATAGTTAAGGTGGAGATAGATAGATTATTGACTGATAAGGGAGTGAAGGGTTGTGGGGAATGGGCGGGGAAGTGGAGTTGAGGCCAGGATCAGATCAGTCATGATCTTATTGAATGGCAGAGCAGGCTGAGGGGCCAAATGGCCTACTCCTGCTCCTATTTCTTATGTTCTTATATTCCTTTGAGGGAGAGGAGCAATCTCAGACCTCTTATTCAAATTCAATTCACCGTTCTGGTGTTCCAGAAAAAGATTCTCCAGATTTCACTTCTACTCGTATCCATCTTGTGAATAATTCTTGCCAAATTTATTTCTCCCTAGCTTTCAATTAACCCAATCCTAATTCTATGTAACTCTCCACTTCAACTTGACATTCAATCCCTCTAACAGGTACCAGTGTGTTTATCTCTATCCTGATTGTTTCATTAATTAGGTAGTTTCTCGATGGAGTAGGTGTCAATGCTTTAAAAGTTGTCTCACTCTTCTGAGCCACATTAACCATTTCATGTGCTGCTGTTGGCAAGTAACTGAG
Source organism: Pristiophorus japonicus (assembly GCF_044704955.1). NCBI lineage: Eukaryota > Metazoa > Chordata > Chondrichthyes > Pristiophoridae > Pristiophorus > Pristiophorus japonicus. The sequence continues at coordinate 150,333,985 of NC_091979.1, read as the reverse complement.
CATAGAAACATAGAAACATAGAAAATAGGTGCAGGAGTAGGCCATTCGGCCCTTCGAGCCTGCACCGCCATTCAATAAGATCATGGCTGATCATTCACCTCAGTACCCCTTTTTTGCTTTCTCTCCGTACCCCTCGATCCCTTTAGCCATAAGGGCCATATCTAACTCCCTCTTGAATATATCCATTGAACTGGCATCAACAACTCTCTGCGGCAGGGAATTCCACAGGTTAACAACTCTCTGAGTGAAGAAGTTTCTCCTCATCTCAGTCCGAAATGGCCTACCCCTTATCCTAAGATTGTGTCTCCTGGTTCTGGACTTCCCCAACATCGGGAACATCTTCCTGCATCTAACCTGTCCCGTCCCGTCAGAATCTTATACGTTTCTATAAGATCCCCTCTCATCCTTCTAAACTCCAGTGTATAAAGGCCCAGTTGATCCAGTCTCTCCTCATACGTCAGTCCAGCCATCCCTGGAATCAGTCTGGTGAACCTTCGCTGCACTCCCTCAATAGCAAGAGCGTCCTTCCTCAGATTAGGAGACCAAAACTGAACACAATATTCCAGGTGAAGCCTCACCAAGGCCCTGTACAATTGCAGTAAGACCTCCCTGCTCCTATACTCAAATCCCCTAGCAATGAAGGCCAACATGCCATTTGCCTTCTTCACTGCCTGCTGTACCTGCATGTCAACTTTCAATGACTGATGAATCATGACACCTAGGACTCGTTGCACCTCCCCTTTTCCTAATCTGCCACCATTCAGATAATATTCTGCCTTCGTGTTATTGCCTCCAAAGTGGATAACCTCATATTTATCCACATTATACTAAATCTGCCATGCATTTGCCCACTCACCTAACCTGTCCAAATCACCCTGCAACCTCTTAGCATCCTCCTCACAGCTCACAGCGCCACCCAGTTTAGTGTCATCTGCAAACATGGAGATATTACATTCCATTCCTTCATCCAAATCATTACTGTATACTGTAAAGAGCTGGGGTCCCAGCACTGAGCCCTGCAGCATTCCACTAGTCACTGACTCCCATTCCGAAAAGGACCCGTTTATCCTGACTCTCTGCTTCCTGTCTGCCAACCAATTCTCTATCCACGCCAGTACATTACCCCCAATACAATGTGCTTTGATTTTGCACACCAATCTCTTATGTGGGACCTTGTCAAAGGCCTTTTGAAAGTCCAAATACACTGCATCCAGTGGTTCTCCCTTGTCCACTCTACTAGTTACATCCTCAAAAAATTCCAGAAGATTTGTCAAGCATGATTTCCCCTTCATAAATCCATGCTGACTGGGACTGATCCTGTCACTGCTTTCCAAATGCGCTGTTATTTCATCCTTAATAATTGATTCCAATATTTTCCCCACTACTGCTTTCATAGGGAAACTAAAACTAGGGGACATAGTCTTAGAATAAGGGGCCATGCATTTAAGACTGAGATGAGGAGAAATTTCTTCTTTGAGGGTTGCAAATCTATGAAATTCTCTGCCCCAGAGATCAGTGAATGCTGGGTCATTGAATATATTTAAGACGGAGCTAGACACATTTTTGAGCGATAAGGGAGTAAAGGGTTGTGTGGAGTGTGCAGGGAAGTGGAGCTAAGTCCATGATCAGATCAGCCATGATCTTATTGAATGGCGGAGCAGGCTCTAGGGGCCAGGTGGCCTACTTCTGCTCCTATTTCTTATGTTCTTATGTTCTTACGTGCAACTGATACAAGCCATTCTCGGGCTTTCAGATTATATTATCAAAAAATTGTGGTCATCTGGAGATCTTTGCTCATCTCCCACTGCATGGTCCCGATGTCTTGGCTAGTGTTCATCAATGCAGTTTTCTTAAAGGGTATATAGGCAAAGACATAAATGTTTCCATGAGAAAGCTAGCAATTTACTATCTGTAACTACACTTTTCTGACTTTCGCTAGGAAGC